>NW_027102273.1:0-726556 GCF_035609145.1 Eleutherodactylus coqui
AACCCTGGGAATGGACAGACCTTTGGAAATGTCAATGTGGCTTATGAAGTGGAAAGCCACTTGAACATGTGACATGTTTTGCGGACTGGCCCTTTAAGAGGCAGACCCTAGAAGTGGACAAACCCTTGAAGAGGTGACAAATTTAGGGAATTATGTCCTTTAAGAGGTTGACCAGGGTTGTGTACAAACCCTCGAAACAACAGCATTTTAAGTGTACTGGCCCTTTAAGAGGTGGACCTGGGAAGCTTACAGACCTTTAAAATTGGCAATACTTTAAGGTGACTGGCCTATGAAGAGGATGACCATGGAAGTGGACAGTCCTTAAAGATGCATTATTGTGTGTGGGTGGCCTTCTAAGAGACAACCCTGGGAATGGACAGACCTTGGGAAATGTCAATGTGGCTTATGAAGTGGAAATCCACTTGAACATGTGACATGTTTTGATGACTGGCCCTTTAAGAGGCAGACCCTAGATATGGACAAACCCTTGAAGAGGTGACAAATTTAGGGAATTATGTCCTTTAAGAGGTTGACCAGGGTTGTGTACAAACTCTTGAAACAACAGAATTTTAAGTGTACTGGCCCTTTAAGAGGTGGACCTGGGAAGCTTACAGACCTTTAAAATTGGCAATACTTTAAGGTGACTGGCCTATGAAGAGGATGACCATGGAAGTGGACAGTCCTTAAAGATGCATTATTGTGTGTGGGTGGCCTTCTAAGAGACAACCCTGGGAATGGACAGACCTTTGGAAATGTCAATGTGGCTTATGAAGTGGAAAGCCACTTGAACATGTGACATGTTTTGCGGACTGGCCCTTTAAGAGGCAGACCCTAGAAGTGGACACACCCTTGAAGAGGTGACAAATTTAGGGAATTATGTCCTTTAAGAGGTTGACCAGGGTTGTGTACAAACCCTCAAAACAACAGCATTTTAAGTGTACTGGCCCTTTAAGAGGTGGACCTGGGAAGCTTACGGACCTTTAAAATTGGCAATACTTTAAGGTGACTGGCCTATGAAGAGGATGACCATGGAAGTGGACAGTCCTTAAAGATGCATTATTGTGTGTGGGTGGCCATCTAAGAGACAACCCTGGGAATGGACAGACCTTTGGAAATGTCAATGTGGCTTATGAAGTGGAAAGCCACTTGAACATGTGACATGTTTTGATGACTGGCCCTTTAAGAGGCAGACCCTAGAAGTGGACAAACCCTTGAAGAGGTGACAAATTTAGGGAATTATGTCCTTTAAGAGGTTGACCAGGGTTGTGTACAAACCCTCAAAACAACAGCATTTTAAGTGTACTGGCCCTTTAAGAGGTGGACCTGGGAAGCTTACGGACCTTTAAAATTGGCAATACTTTAAGGTGACTGGCCTATGAAGAGGATGACCATGGAAGTGGACAGTCCTTAAAGATGCATTATTGTGTGTGGGTGGCCTTCTAAGAGACACCCCTGGGAATGGACAGACCTTTGGAAATGTCAATGTGGCTTATGAAGTGGAAATCCACTTGAACATGTGACATGTTTTGACGACTGGCCCTTTAAGAGGCAGACCCTAGATATGGACAAACTCTTGAAGAGGTGACAAATTTAGGGAATTATGTCCTTTAAGAGGTTGACCAGGGTTGTGTACAAACCCTTGAAACAACAGTATTTTAAGTGTACTGGCCCTTTAAGAGGTGGACCTGGGAAGCTTACAGACCTTTAAAATTGGCAATACTTTAAGGTGACTGGCCTATGAAGAGGATGACCATGGAAGTGGACAGTCCTTAAAGATGCATTATTGTGTGTGGGTGGCCTTCTAAGAGACAACCCTGGGAATGGACAGACCTTTGGAAATGTCAATGTGGCTTATGAAGTGGAAAGCCACTTGAACATGTGACATGTTTTGCGGACTGGCCCTTTAAGAGGCAGACCCTAGAAGTGGACAAACCCTTGAAGAGGTGACAAATTTAGGGAATTATGTCCTTTAAGAGGTTGACCAGGGTTGTGTACAAACCCTCGAAACAACAGCATTTTAAGTGTACTGGCCCTTTAAGAGGTGGACCTGGGAAGCTTACAGACCTTTAAAATTGGCAATACTTTAAGGTGACTGGCCTATGAAGAGGATGACCATGGAAGTGGACAGTCCTTAAAGATGCATTATTGTGTGTGGGTGGCCTTCTAAGAGACAACCCTGGGAATGGACAGACCTTGGGAAATGTCAATGTGGCTTATGAAGTGGAAATCCACTTGAACATGTGACATGTTTTGATGACTGGCCCTTTAAGAGGCAGACCCTAGATATGGACAAACCCTTGAAGAGGTGACAAATTTAGGGAATTATGTCCTTTAAGAGGTTGACCAGGGTTGTGTACAAACCCTTGAAACAACAGAATTTTAAGTGTACTGGCCCTTTAAGAGGTGGACCTGGGAAGCTTACAGACCTTTAAAATTGGCAATACTTTAAGGTGACTGGCCTATGAAGAGGATGACCATGGAAGTGGACAGTCCTTAAAGATGCATTATTGTGTGTGGGTGGCCTTCTAAGAGACAACCCTGGGAATGGACAGACCTTTGGAAATGTCAATGTGGCTTATGAAGTGGAAAGCCACTTGAACATGTGACATGTTTTGCGGACTGGCCCTTTAAGAGGCAGACCCTAGAAGTGGACACACCCTTGAAGAGGTGACAAATTTAGGGAATTATGTCCTTTAAGAGGTTGACCAGGGTTGTGTACAAACCCTCAAAACAACAGCATTTTAAGTGTACTGGCCCTTTAAGAGGTGGACCTGGGAAGCTTACGGACCTTTAAAATTGGCAATACTTTAAGGTGACTGGCCTATGAAGAGGATGACCATGGAAGTGGACAGTCCTTAAAGATGCATTATTGTGTGTGGGTGGCCTTCTAAGAGACACCCCTGGGAATGGACAGACCTTTGGAAATGTCAATGTGGCTTATGAAGTGGAAATCCACTTAAACATGTGACATGTTTTGATGACTGGCCCTTTAAGAGGCAGACCCTAGATATGGACAAACCCTTGAAGAGGTGACAAATTTAGGGAATTATGTCCTTTAAGAGGTTGACCAGGGTTGTGTACAAACCCTTGAAACAACAGTATTTTAAGTGTACTGGCCCTTTAAGAGGTGGACCTGGGAAGCTTACAGACCTTTAAAATTGGCAATACTTTAAGGTGACTGGCCTATGAAGAGGATGACCATGGAAGTGGACAGTCCTTAAAGATGCATTATTGTGTGTGGGTGGCCTTCTAAGAGACAACCCTGGGAATGGACAGACCTTTGGAAATGTCAATGTGGCTTATGAAGTGGAAAGCCACTTGAACATGTGACATGTTTTGCGGACTGGCCCTTTAAGAGGCAGACCCTAGAAGTGGACACACCCTTGAAGAGGTGACAAATTTAGGGAATTATGTCCTTTAAGAGGTTGACCAGGGTTGTGTACAAACCCTCAAAACAACAGCATTTTAAGTGTACTGGCCCTTTAAGAGGTGGACCTGGGAAGCTTACGGACCTTTAAAATTGGCAATACTTTAAGGTGACTGGCCTATGAAGAGGATGACCATGGAAGTGGACAGTCCTTAAAGATGCATTATTGTGTGTGGGTGGCCTTCTAAGAGACAACCCTGGGAATGGACAGACCTTGGGAAATGTCAATGTGGCTTATGAAGTGGAAATCCACTTGAACATGTGACATGTTTTGATGACTGGCCCTTTAAGAGGCAGACCCTAGATATGGACAAACCCTTGAAGAGGTGACAAATTTAGGGAATTATGTCCTTTAAGAGGTTGACCAGGGTTGTGTACAAACTCTTGAAACAACAGAATTTTAAGTGTACTGGCCCTTTAAGAGGTGGACCTGGGAAGCTTACAGACCTTTAAAATTGGCAATACTTTAAGGTGACTGGCCTATGAAGAGGATGACCATGGAAGTGGACAGTCCTTAAAGATGCATTATTGTGTGTGGGTGGCCTTCTAAGAGACAACCCTGGGAATGGACAGACCTTTGGAAATGTCAATGTGGCTTATGAAGTGGAAAGCCACTTGAACATGTGACATGTTTTGCGGACTGGCCCTTTAAGAGGCAGACCCTAGAAGTGGACACACCCTTGAAGAGGTGACAAATTTAGGGAATTATGTCCTTTAAGAGGTTGACCAGGGTTGTGTACAAACCCTCAAAACAACAGCATTTTAAGTGTACTGGCCCTTTAAGAGGTGGACCTGGGAAGCTTACGGACCTTTAAAATTGGCAATACTTTAAGGTGACTGGCCTATGAAGAGGATGACCATGGAAGTGGACAGTCCTTAAAGATGCATTATTGTGTGTGGGTGGCCATCTAAGAGACAACCCTGGGAATGGACAGACCTTTGGAAATGTCAATGTGGCTTATGAAGTGGAAAGCCACTTGAACATGTGACATGTTTTGATGACTGGCCCTTTAAGAGGCAGACCCTAGAAGTGGACAAACCCTTGAAGAGGTGACAAATTTAGGGAATTATGTCCTTTAAGAGGTTGACCAGGGTTGTGTACAAACCCTCAAAACAACAGCATTTTAAGTGTACTGGCCCTTTAAGAGGTGGACCTGGGAAGCTTACGGACCTTTAAAATTGGCAATACTTTAAGGTGACTGGCCTATGAAGAGGATGACCATGGAAGTGGACAGTCCTTAAAGATGCATTATTGTGTGTGGGTGGCCTTCTAAGAGACAACCCTGGGAATGGACAGACCTTTGGAAATGTCAATGTGGCTTATGAAGTGGAAAGCCACTGGAACATGTGACATGTTTTGCGGACTGGCCCTTTAAGAGGCAGACCCTAGAAGTGGACACACCCTTGAAGAGGTGACAAATTTAGGGAATTATGTCCTTTAGGAGGTTGACCAGGGTTGTGTACAAACCCTCAAAACAACAGCATTTTAAGTGTACTGGCCCTTTAAGAGGTGGACCTGGGAAGCTTACGGACCTTTAAAATTGGCAATACTTTAAGGTGACTGGCCTATGAAGAGGATGACCATGGAAGTGGACAGTCCTTAAAGATGCATTATTGTGTGTGGGTGGCCATCTAAGAGACAACCCTGGGAATGGACAGACCTTTGGAAATGTCAATGTGGCTTATGAAGTGGAAAGCCACTTGAACATGTGACATGTTTTGATGACTGGCCCTTTAAGAGGCAGACCCTAGAAGTGGACAAACCCTTGAAGAGGTGACAAATTTAGGGAATTATGTCCTTTAAGAGGTTGACCAGGGTTGTGTACAAACCCTCAAAACAACAGCATTTTAAGTGTACTGGCCCTTTAAGAGGTGGACCTGGGAAGCTTACAGACCTTTAAAATTGGCAATACTTTAAGGTGACTGGCCTATGAAGAGGATGACCATGGAAGTGGACAGTCCTTAAAGATGCATTATTGTGTGTGGGTGGCCTTCTAAGAGACACCCCTGGGAATGGACAGACCTTTGGAAATGTCAATGTGGCTTATGAAGTGGAAATCCACTTGAACATGTGACATGTTTTGATGACTGGCCCTTTAAGAGGCAGACCCTAGATATGGACAAACTCTTGAAGAGGTGACAAATTTAGGGAATTATGTCCTTTAAGAGGTTGACCAGGGTTGTGTACAAACCCTTGAAACAACAGTATTTTAAGTGTACTGGCCCTTTAAGAGGTGGACCTGGGAAGCTTACAGACCTTTAAAATTGGCAATACTTTAAGGTGACTGGCCTATGAAGAGGATGACCATGGAAGTGGACAGTCCTTAAAGATGCATTATTGTGTGTGGGTGGCCTTCTAAAAGACAACCCTGGGAATGGACAGACCTTTGGAAATGTCAATGTGGCTTATGAAGTGGAAAGCCACTTGAACATGTGACATGTTTTGCGGACTGGCCCTTTAAGAGGCAGACCCTAGAAGTGGACAAACCCTTGAAGAGGTGACAAATTTAGGGAATTATGTCCTTTAAGAGGTTGACCAGGGTTGTGTACAAACCCTCGAAACAACAGCATTTTAAGTGTACTGGCCCTTTAAGAGGTGGACCTGGGAAGCTTACAGACCTTTAAAATTGGCAATACTTTAAGGTGACTGGCCTATGAAGAGGATGACCATGGAAGTGGACAGTCCTTAAAGATGCATTATTGTGTGTGGGTGGCCTTCTAAGAGACAACCCTGGGAATGGACAGACCTTGGGAAATGTCAATGTGGCTTATGAAGTGGAAATCCACTTGAACATGTGACATGTTTTGATGACTGGCCCTTTAAGAGGCAGACCCTAGATATGGACAAACCCTTGAAGAGGTGACAAATTTAGGGAATTATGTCCTTTAAGAGGTTGACCAGGGTTGTGTACAAACCCTTGAAACAACAGAATTTTAAGTGTACTGGCCCTTTAAGAGGTGGACCTGGGAAGCTTACAGACCTTTAAAATTGGCAATACTTTAAGGTGACTGGCCTATGAAGAGGATGACCATGGAAGTGGACAGTCCTTAAAGATGCATTATTGTGTGTGGGTGGCCTTCTAAGAGACAACCCTGGGAATGGACAGACCTTTGGAAATGTCAATGTGGCTTATGAAGTGGAAAGCCACTTGAACATGTGACATGTTTTGCGGACTGGCCCTTTAAGAGGCAGACCCTAGAAGTGGACACACCCTTGAAGAGGTGACAAATTTAGGGAATTATGTCCTTTAAGAGGTTGACCAGGGTTGTGTACAAACCCTCAAAACAACAGCATTTTAAGTGTACTGGCCCTTTAAGAGGTGGACCTGGGAAGCTTACGGACCTTTAAAATTGGCAATACTTTAAGGTGACTGGCCTATGAAGAGGATGACCATGGAAGTGGACAGTCCTTAAAGATGCATTATTGTGTGTGGGTGGCCTTCTAAGAGACACCCCTGGGAATGGACAGACCTTTGGAAATGTCAATGTGGCTTATGAAGTGGAAATCCACTTAAACATGTGACATGTTTTGATGACTGGCCCTTTAAGAGGCAGACCCTAGATATGGACAAACCCTTGAAGAGGTGACAAATTTAGGGAATTATGTCCTTTAAGAGGTTGACCAGGGTTGTGTACAAACCCTTGAAACAACAGTATTTTAAGTGTACTGGCCCTTTAAGAGGTGGACCTGGGAAGCTTACAGACCTTTAAAATTGGCAATACTTTAAGGTGACTGGCCTATGAAGAGGATGACCATGGAAGTGGACAGTCCTTAAAGATGCATTATTGTGTGTGGGTGGCCTTCTAAGAGACAACCCTGGGAATGGACAGACCTTTGGAAATGTCAATGTGGCTTATGAAGTGGAAAGCCACTTGAACATGTGACATGTTTTGCGGACTGGCCCTTTAAGAGGCAGACCCTAGAAGTGGACACACCCTTGAAGAGGTGACAAATTTAGGGAATTATGTCCTTTAAGAGGTTGACCAGGGTTGTGTACAAACCCTCAAAACAACAGCATTTTAAGTGTACTGGCCCTTTAAGAGGTGGACCTGGGAAGCTTACGGACCTTTAAAATTGGCAATACTTTAAGGTGACTGGCCTATGAAGAGGATGACCATGGAAGTGGACAGTCCTTAAAGATGCATTATTGTGTGTGGGTGGCCTTCTAAGAGACACCCCTGGGAATGGACAGACCTTTGGAAATGTCAATGTGGCTTATGAAGTGGAAATCCACTTAAACATGTGACATGTTTTGATGACTGGCCCTTTAAGAGGCAGACCCTAGATATGGACAAACCCTTGAAGAGGTGACAAATTTAGGGAATTATGTCCTTTAAGAGGTTGACCAGGGTTGTGTACAAACCCTTGAAACAACAGTATTTTAAGTGTACTGGCCCTTTAAGAGGTGGACCTGGGAAGCTTACAGACCTTTAAAATTGGCAATACTTTAAGGTGACTGGCCTATGAAGAGGATGACCATGGAAGTGGACAGTCCTTAAAGATGCATTATTGTGTGTGGGTGGCCTTCTAAGAGACAACCCTGGGAATGGACAGACCTTTGGAAATGTCAATGTGGCTTATGAAGTGGAAAGCCACTTGAACATGTGACATGTTTTGCGGACTGGCCCTTTAAGAGGCAGACCCTAGAAGTGGACACACCCTTGAAGAGGTGACAAATTTAGGGAATTATGTCATTTAAGAGGTTGACCAGGGTTGTGTACAAACCCTCAAAACAACAGCATTTTAAGTGTACTGGCCCTTTAAGAGGTGGACCTGGGAAGCTTACGGACCTTTAAAATTGGCAATACTTTAAGGTGACTGGCCTATGAAGAGGATGACCATGGAAGTGGACAGTCCTTAAAGATGCATTATTGTGTGTGGGTGGCCTTCTAAGAGACACCCCTGGGAATGGACAGACCTTTGGAAATGTCAATGTGGCTTATGAAGTGGAAATCCACTTAAACATGTGACATGTTTTGATGACTGGCCCTTTAAGAGGCAGACCCTAGATATGGACAAACCCTTGAAGAGGTGACAAATTTAGGGAATTATGTCCTTTAAGAGGTTGACCAGGGTTGTGTACAAACCCTTGAAACAACAGTATTTTAAGTGTACTGGCCCTTTAAGAGGTGGACCTGGGAAGCTTACAGACCTTTAAAATTGGCAATACTTTAAGGTGACTGGCCTATGAAGAGGATGACCATGGAAGTGGACAGTCCTTAAAGATGCATTATTGTGTGTGGGTGGCCTTCTAAGAGACAACCCTGGGAATGGACAGACCTTTGGAAATGTCAATGTGGCTTATGAAGTGGAAAGCCACTTGAACATGTGACATGTTTTGCGGACTGGCCCTTTAAGAGGCAGACCCTAGAAGTGGACAAACCCTTGAAGAGGTGACAAATTTAGGGAATTATGTCCTTTAAGAGGTTGACCAGGGTTGTGTACAAACCCTCGAAACAACAGCATTTTAAGTGTACTGGCCCTTTAAGAGGTGGACCTGGGAAGCTTACAGACCTTTAAAATTGGCAATACTTTAAGGTGACTGGCCTATGAAGAGGATGACCATGGAAGTGGACAGTCCTTAAAGATGCATTATTGTGTGTGGGTGGCCTTCTAAGAGACAACCCTGGGAATGGACAGACCTTGGGAAATGTCAATGTGGCTTATGAAGTGGAAATCCACTTGAACATGTGACATGTTTTGATGACTGGCCCTTTAAGAGGCAGACCCTAGATATGGACAAACCCTTGAAGAGGTGACAAATTTAGGGAATTATGTCCTTTAAGAGGTTGACCAGGGTTGTGTACAAACTCTTGAAACAACAGAATTTTAAGTGTACTGGCCCTTTAAGAGGTGGACCTGGGAAGCTTACAGACCTTTAAAATTGGCAATACTTTAAGGTGACTGGCCTATGAAGAGGATGACCATGGAAGTGGACAGTCCTTAAAGATGCATTATTGTGTGTGGGTGGCCTTCTAAGAGACAACCCTGGGAATGGACAGACCTTTGGAAATGTCAATGTGGCTTATGAAGTGGAAAGCCACTTGAACATGTGACATGTTTTGCGGACTGGCCCTTTAAGAGGCAGACCCTAGAAGTGGACACACCCTTGAAGAGGTGACAAATTTAGGGAATTATGTCCTTTAAGAGGTTGACCAGGGTTGTGTACAAACCCTCAAAACAACAGCATTTTAAGTGTACTGGCCCTTTAAGAGGTGGACCTGGGAAGCTTACGGACCTTTAAAATTGGCAATACTTTAAGGTGACTGGCCTATGAAGAGGATGACCATGGAAGTGGACAGTCCTTAAAGATGCATTATTGTGTGTGGGTGGCCATCTAAGAGACAACCCTGGGAATGGACAGACCTTTGGAAATGTCAATGTGGCTTATGAAGTGGAAAGCCACTTGAACATGTGACATGTTTTGATGACTGGCCCTTTAAGAGGCAGACCCTAGAAGTGGACAAACCCTTGAAGAGGTGACAAATTTAGGGAATTATGTCCTTTAAGAGGTTGACCAGGGTTGTGTACAAACCCTCAAAACAACAGCATTTTAAGTGTACTGGCCCTTTAAGAGGTGGACCTGGGAAGCTTACGGACCTTTAAAATTGGCAATACTTTAAGGTGACTGGCCTATGAAGAGGATGACCATGGAAGTGGACAGTCCTTAAAGATGCATTATTGTGTGTGGGTGGCCTTCTAAGAGACACCCCTGGGAATGGACAGACCTTTGGAAATGTCAATGTGGCTTATGAAGTGGAAATCCACTTGAACATGTGACATGTTTTGACGACTGGCCCTTTAAGAGGCAGACCCTAGATATGGACAAACTCTTGAAGAGGTGACAAATTTAGGGAATTATGTCCTTTAAGAGGTTGACCAGGGTTGTGTACAAACCCTTGAAACAACAGTATTTTAAGTGTACTGGCCCTTTAAGAGGTGGACCTGGGAAGCTTACAGACCTTTAAAATTGGCAATACTTTAAGGTGACTGGCCTATGAAGAGGATGACCATGGAAGTGGACAGTCCTTAAAGATGCATTATTGTGTGTGGGTGGCCTTCTAAGAGACAACCCTGGGAATGGACAGACCTTTGGAAATGTCAATGTGGCTTATGAAGTGGAAAGCCACTTGAACATGTGACATGTTTTGCGGACTGGCCCTTTAAGAGGCAGACCCTAGAAGTGGACAAACCCTTGAAGAGGTGACAAATTTAGGGAATTATGTCCTTTAAGAGGTTGACCAGGGTTGTGTACAAACCCTCGAAACAACAGCATTTTAAGTGTACTGGCCCTTTAAGAGGTGGACCTGGGAAGCTTACAGACCTTTAAAATTGGCAATACTTTAAGGTGACTGGCCTATGAAGAGGATGACCATGGAAGTGGACAGTCCTTAAAGATGCATTATTGTGTGTGGGTGGCCTTCTAAGAGACAACCCTGGGAATGGACAGACCTTGGGAAATGTCAATGTGGCTTATGAAGTGGAAATCCACTTGAACATGTGACATGTTTTGATGACTGGCCCTTTAAGAGGCAGACCCTAGATATGGACAAACCCTTGAAGAGGTGACAAATTTAGGGAATTATGTCCTTTAAGAGGTTGACCAGGGTTGTGTACAAACCCTTGAAACAACAGAATTTTAAGTGTACTGGCCCTTTAAGAGGTGGACCTGGGAAGCTTACAGACCTTTAAAATTGGCAATACTTTAAGGTGACTGGCCTATGAAGAGGATGACCATGGAAGTGGACAGTCCTTAAAGATGCATTATTGTGTGTGGGTGGCCTTCTAAGAGACAACCCTGGGAATGGACAGACCTTTGGAAATGTCAATGTGGCTTATGAAGTGGAAAGCCACTTGAACATGTGACATGTTTTGCGGACTGGCCCTTTAAGAGGCAGACCCTAGAAGTGGACACACCCTTGAAGAGGTGACAAATTTAGGGAATTATGTCCTTTAAGAGGTTGACCAGGGTTGTGTACAAACCCTCAAAACAACAGCATTTTAAGTGTACTGGCCCTTTAAGAGGTGGACCTGGGAAGCTTACGGACCTTTAAAATTGGCAATACTTTAAGGTGACTGGCCTATGAAGAGGATGACCATGGAAGTGGACAGTCCTTAAAGATGCATTATTGTGTGTGGGTGGCCTTCTAAGAGACACCCCTGGGAATGGACAGACCTTTGGAAATGTCAATGTGGCTTATGAAGTGGAAATCCACTTAAACATGTGACATGTTTTGATGACTGGCCCTTTAAGAGGCAGACCCTAGATATGGACAAACCCTTGAAGAGGTGACAAATTTAGGGAATTATGTCCTTTAAGAGGTTGACCAGGGTTGTGTACAAACCCTTGAAACAACAGTATTTTAAGTGTACTGGCCCTTTAAGAGGTGGACCTGGGAAGCTTACAGACCTTTAAAATTGGCAATACTTTAAGGTGACTGGCCTATGAAGAGGATGACCATGGAAGTGGACAGTCCTTAAAGATGCATTATTGTGTGTGGGTGGCCTTCTAAGAGACAACCCTGGGAATGGACAGACCTTTGGAAATGTCAATGTGGCTTATGAAGTGGAAAGCCACTTGAACATGTGACATGTTTTGCGGACTGGCCCTTTAAGAGGCAGACCCTAGAAGTGGACACACCCTTGAAGAGGTGACAAATTTAGGGAATTATGTCCTTTAAGAGGTTGACCAGGGTTGTGTACAAACCCTCAAAACAACAGCATTTTAAGTGTACTGGCCCTTTAAGAGGTGGACCTGGGAAGCTTACGGACCTTTAAAATTGGCAATACTTTAAGGTGACTGGCCTATGAAGAGGATGACCATGGAAGTGGACAGTCCTTAAAGATGCATTATTGTGTGTGGGTGGCCTTCTAAGAGACACCCCTGGGAATGGACAGACCTTTGGAAATGTCAATGTGGCTTATGAAGTGGAAATCCACTTAAACATGTGACATGTTTTGATGACTGGCCCTTTAAGAGGCAGACCCTAGATATGGACAAACCCTTGAAGAGGTGACAAATTTAGGGAATTATGTCCTTTAAGAGGTTGACCAGGGTTGTGTACAAACCCTTGAAACAACAGTATTTTAAGTGTACTGGCCCTTTAAGAGGTGGACCTGGGAAGCTTACAGACCTTTAAAATTGGCAATACTTTAAGGTGACTGGCCTATGAAGAGGATGACCATGGAAGTGGACAGTCCTTAAAGATGCATTATTGTGTGTGGGTGGCCTTCTAAGAGACAACCCTGGGAATGGACAGACCTTTGGAAATGTCAATGTGGCTTATGAAGTGGAAAGCCACTTGAACATGTGACATGTTTTGCGGACTGGCCCTTTAAGAGGCAGACCCTAGAAGTGGACAAACCCTTGAAGAGGTGACAAATTTAGGGAATTATGTCCTTTAAGAGGTTGACCAGGGTTGTGTACAAACCCTCGAAACAACAGCATTTTAAGTGTACTGGCCCTTTAAGAGGTGGACCTGGGAAGCTTACAGACCTTTAAAATTGGCAATACTTTAAGGTGACTGGCCTATGAAGAGGATGACCATGGAAGTGGACAGTCCTTAAAGATGCATTATTGTGTGTGGGTGGCCTTCTAAGAGACAACCCTGGGAATGGACAGACCTTGGGAAATGTCAATGTGGCTTATGAAGTGGAAATCCACTTGAACATGTGACATGTTTTGATGACTGGCCCTTTAAGAGGCAGACCCTAGATATGGACAAACCCTTGAAGAGGTGACAAATTTAGGGAATTATGTCCTTTAAGAGGTTGACCAGGGTTGTGTACAAACTCTTGAAACAACAGAATTTTAAGTGTACTGGCCCTTTAAGAGGTGGACCTGGGAAGCTTACAGACCTTTAAAATTGGCAATACTTTAAGGTGACTGGCCTATGAAGAGGATGACCATGGAAGTGGACAGTCCTTAAAGATGCATTATTGTGTGTGGGTGGCCTTCTAAGAGACAACCCTGGGAATGGACAGACCTTTGGAAATGTCAATGTGGCTTATGAAGTGGAAAGCCACTTGAACATGTGACATGTTTTGCGGACTGGCCCTTTAAGAGGCAGACCCTAGAAGTGGACACACCCTTGAAGAGGTGACAAATTTAGGGAATTATGTCCTTTAAGAGGTTGACCAGGGTTGTGTACAAACCCTCAAAACAACAGCATTTTAAGTGTACTGGCCCTTTAAGAGGTGGACCTGGGAAGCTTACGGACCTTTAAAATTGGCAATACTTTAAGGTGACTGGCCTATGAAGAGGATGACCATGGAAGTGGACAGTCCTTAAAGATGCATTATTGTGTGTGGGTGGCCATCTAAGAGACAACCCTGGGAATGGACAGACCTTTGGAAATGTCAATGTGGCTTATGAAGTGGAAAGCCACTTGAACATGTGACATGTTTTGATGACTGGCCCTTTAAGAGGCAGACCCTAGAAGTGGACAAACCCTTGAAGAGGTGACAAATTTAGGGAATTATGTCCTTTAAGAGGTTGACCAGGGTTGTGTACAAACCCTCAAAACAACAGCATTTTAAGTGTACTGGCCCTTTAAGAGGTGGACCTGGGAAGCTTACGGACCTTTAAAATTGGCAATACTTTAAGGTGACTGGCCTATGAAGAGGATGACCATGGAAGTGGACAGTCCTTAAAGATGCATTATTGTGTGTGGGTGGCCTTCTAAGAGACAACCCTGGGAATGGACAGACCTTTGGAAATGTCAATGTGGCTTATGAAGTGGAAAGCCACTGGAACATGTGACATGTTTTGCGGACTGGCCCTTTAAGAGGCAGACCCTAGAAGTGGACACACCCTTGAAGAGGTGACAAATTTAGGGAATTATGTCCTTTAAGAGGTTGACCAGGGTTGTGTACAAACCCTCAAAACAACAGCATTTTAAGTGTACTGGCCCCTTAAGAGGTGGACCTGGGAAGCTTACGGACCTTTAAAATTGGCAATACTTTAAGGTGACTGGCCTATGAAGAGGATGACCATGGAAGTGGACAGTCCTTAAAGATGCATTATTGTGTGTGGGTGGCCATCTAAGAGACAACCCTGGGAATGGACAGACCTTTGGAAATGTCAATGTGGCTTATGAAGTGGAAAGCCACTTGAACATGTGACATGTTTTGATGACTGGCCCTTTAAGAGGCAGACCCTAGAAGTGGACAAACCCTTGAAGAGGTGACAAATTTAGGGAATTATGTCCTTTAAGAGGTTGACCAGGGTTGTGTACAAACCCTCAAAACAACAGCATTTTAAGTGTACTGGCCCTTTAAGAGGTGGACCTGGGAAGCTTACGGACCTTTAAAATTGGCAATACTTTAAGGTGACTGGCCTATGAAGAGGATGACCATGGAAGTGGACAGTCCTTAAAGATGCATTATTGTGTGTGGGTGGCCTTCTAAGAGACACCCCTGGGAATGGACAGACCTTTGGAAATGTCAATGTGGCTTATGAAGTGGAAATCCACTTGAACATGTGACATGTTTTGATGACTGGCCCTTTAAGAGGCAGACCCTAGATATGGACAAACTCTTGAAGAGGTGACAAATTTAGGGAATTATGTCCTTTAAGAGGTTGACCAGGGTTGTGTACAAACCCTTGAAACAACAGTATTTTAAGTGTACTGGCCCTTTAAGAGGTGGACCTGGGAAGCTTACAGACCTTTAAAATTGGCAATACTTTAAGGTGACTGGCCTATGAAGAGGATGACCATGGAAGTGGACAGTCCTTAAAGATGCATTATTGTGTGTGGGTGGCCTTCTAAAAGACAACCCTGGGAATGGACAGACCTTTGGAAATGTCAATGTGGCTTATGAAGTGGAAAGCCACTTGAACATGTGACATGTTTTGCGGACTGGCCCTTTAAGAGGCAGACCCTAGAAGTGGACACACCCTTGAAGAGGTGACAAATTTAGGGAATTATGTCCTTTAAGAGGTTGACCAGGGTTGTGTACAAACCCTCAAAACAACAGCATTTTAAGTGTACTGGCACTTTAAGAGGTGGACCTGGGAAGCTTACGGACCTTTAAAATTGGCAATACTTTAAGGTGACTGGCCTATGAAGAGGATGACCATGGAAGTGGACAGTCCTTAAAGATGCATTATTGTGTGTGGGTGGCCATCTAAGAGACAACCCTGGGAATGGACAGACCTTTGGAAATGTCAATGTGGCTTATGAAGTGGAAAGCCACTTGAACATGTGACATGTTTTGATGACTGGCCCTTTAAGAGGCAGACCCTAGAAGTGGACAAACCCTTGAAGAGGTGACAAATTTAGGGAATTATGTCCTTTAAGAGGTTGACCAGGGTTGTGTACAAACCCTCAAAACAACAGCATTTTAAGTGTACTGGCCCTTTAAGAGGTGGACCTGGGAAGCTTACGGACCTTTAAAATTGGCAATACTTTAAGGTGACTGGCCTATGAAGAGGATGACCATGGAAGTGGACAGTCCTTAAAGATGCATTATTGTGTGTGGGTGGCCTTCTAAGAGACACCCCTGGGAATGGACAGACCTTTGGAAATGTCAATGTGGCTTATGAAGTGGAAATCCACTTGAACATGTGACATGTTTTGATGACTGGCCCTTTAAGAGGCAGACCCTAGATATGGACAAACTCTTGAAGAGGTGACAAATTTAGGGAATTATGTCCTTTAAGAGGTTGACCAGGGTTGTGTACAAACCCTTGAAACAACAGTATTTTAAGTGTACTGGCCCTTTAAGAGGTGGACCTGGGAAGCTTACAGACCTTTAAAATTGGCAATACTTTAAGGTGACTGGCCTATGAAGAGGATGACCATGGAAGTGGACAGTCCTTAAAGATGCATTATTGTGTGTGGGTGGCCTTCTAAAAGACAACCCTGGGAATGGACAGACCTTTGGAAATGTCAATGTGGCTTATGAAGTGGAAAGCCACTTGAACATGTGACATGTTTTGCGGACTGGCCCTTTAAGAGGCAGACCCTAGAAGTGGACACACCCTTGAAGAGGTGACAAATTTAGGGAATTATGTCCTTTAAGAGGTTGACCAGGGTTGTGTACAAACCCTCAAAACAACAGCATTTTAAGTGTACTGGCCCTTTAAGAGGTGGACCTGGGAAGCTTACGGACCTTTAAAATTGGCAATACTTTAAGGTGACTGGCCTATGAAGAGGATGACCATGGAAGTGGACAGTCCTTAAAGATGCATTATTGTGTGTGGGTGGCCTTCTAAGAGACACCCCTGGGAATGGACAGACCTTTGGAAATGTCAATGTGGCTTATGAAGTGGAAATCCACTTAAACATGTGACATGTTTTGATGACTGGCCCTTTAAGAGGCAGACCCTAGATATGGACAAACCCTTGAAGAGGTGACAAATTTAGGGAATTATGTCCTTTAAGAGGTTGACCAGGGTTGTGTACAAACCCTTGCAAACAACAGTATTTTAAGTGTACTGGCCCTTTAAGAGGTGGACCTGGGAAGCTTACAGACCTTTAAAATTGGCAATACTTTAAGGTGACTGGCCTATGAAGAGGATGACCATGGAAGTGGACAGTCCTTAAAGATGCATTATTGTGTGTGGGTGGCCTTCTAAGAGACAACCCTGGGAATGGACAGACCTTTGGAAATGTCAATGTGGCTTATGAAGTGGAAAGCCACTTGAACATGTGACATGTTTTGCGGACTGGCCCTTTAAGAGGCAGACCCTAGAAGTGGACAAACCCTTGAAGAGGTGACAAATTTAGGGAATTATGTCCTTTAAGAGGTTGACCAGGGTTGTGTACAAACCCTCGAAACAACAGCATTTTAAGTGTACTGGCCCTTTAAGAGGTGGACCTGGGAACCTTACGGACCTTTAAAATTGGCAATACTTTAAGGTGACTGGCCTATGAAGAGGATGACCATGGAAGTGGACAGTCCTTAAAGATGCATTATTGTGTGTGGGTGGCCTTCTAAGAGACAACCCTGGGAATGGACAGACCTTGGGAAATGTCAATGTGGCTTATGAAGTGGAAATCCACTTGAACATGTGACATGTTTTGATGACTGGCCCTTTAAGAGGCAGACCCTAGATATGGACAAACCCTTGAAGAGGTGACAAATTTAGGGAATTATGTCCTTTAAGAGGTTGACCAGGGTTGTGTACAAACCCTTGAAACAACAGTATTTTAAGTGTACTGGCCCTTTAAGAGGTGGACCTGGGAAGCTTACAGACCTTTAAAATTGGCAATACTTTAAGGTGACTGGCCTATGAAGAGGATGACCATGGAAGTGGACAGTCCTTAAAGATGCATTATTGTGTGTGGGTGGCCTTCTAAGAGACAACCCTGGGAATGGACAGACCTTTGGAAATGTCAATGTGGCTTATGAAGTGGAAAGCCACTTGAACATGTGACATGTTTTGCGGACTGGCCCTTTAAGAGGCAGACCCTAGAAGTGGACACACCCTTGAAGAGGTGACAAATTTAGGGAATTATGTCCTTTAAGAGGTTGACCAGGGTTGTGTACAAACCCTCAAAACAACAGCATTTTAAGTGTACTGGCCCTTTAAGAGGTGGACCTGGGAAGCTTACGGACCTTTAAAATTGGCAATACTTTAAGGTGACTGGCCTATGAAGAGGATGACCATGGAAGTGGACAGTCCTTAAAGATGCATTATTGTGTGTGGGTGGCCTTCTAAGAGACAACCCTGGGAATGGACAGACCTTTGGAAATGTCAATGTGGCTTATGAAGTGGAAAGCCACTTGAACATGTGACATGTTTTGCGGACTGGCCCTTTAAGAGGCAGACCCTAGAAGTGGACAAACCCTTGAAGAGGTGACAAATTTAGGGAATTATGTCCTTTAAGAGGTTGACCAGGGTTGTGTACAAACCCTCGAAACAACAGCATTTTAAGTGTACTGGCCATTTAAGAGGTGGACCTGGGAAGCTTACGGACCTTTAAAATTGGCAATACTTTAAGGTGACTGGCCTATGAAGAGGATGACCATGGAAGTGGACAGTCCTTAAAGATGCATTATTGTGTGTGGGTGGCCTTCTAAGAGACAACCCTGGGAATGGACAGACCTTTGGAAATGTCAATGTGGCTTATGAAGTGGAAATCCACTTGAACATGTGACATGTTTTGATGACTGGCCCTTTAAGAGGCAGACCCTAGATATGGACAAACCCTTGAAGAGGTGACAAATTTAGGGAATTATGTCCTTTAAGAGGTTGACCAGGGTTGTGTACAAACCCTTGAAACAACAGTATTTTAAGTGTACTGGCCCTTTAAGAGGTGGACCTGGGAAGCTTACAGACCTTTAAAATTGGCAATACTTTAAGGTGACTGGCCTATGAAGAGGATGACCATGGAAGTGGACAGTCCTTAAAGATGCATTATTGTGTGTGGGTGGCCTTATAAGAGACACCCCTGGGAATGGACAGACCTTTGGAAATGTCAATGTGGCTTATGAAGTGGAAATCCACTTAAACATGTGACATGTTTTGCGGACTGGCCCTTTAAGAGGCAGACCCTAGATATGGACAAACCCTTGAAGAGGTGACAAATTTAGGGAATTATGTCCTTTAAGAGGTTGACCAGGGTTGTGTACAAACCCTCGAAACAACAGCATTTTAAGTGTACTGGCCCTTTAAGAGGTGGACCTGGGAAGCTTACAGACCTTTAAAATTGGCAATACTTTAAGGTGACTGGCCTATGAAGAGGATGACCATGGAAGTGGACAGTCCTTAAAGATGCATTATTGTGTGTGGGTGGCCTTCTAAGAGACAACCCTGGGAATGGACAGACCTTGGGAAATGTCAATGTGGCTTATGAAGTGGAAATCCACTTGAACATGTGACATGTTTTGATGACTGGCCCTTTAAGAGGCAGACCCTAGATATGGACAAACCCTTGAAGAGGTGACAAATTTAGGGAATTATGTCCTTTAAGAGGTTGACCAGGGTTGTGTACAAACCCTTGAAACAACAGAATTTTAAGTGTACTGGCCCTTTAAGAGGTGGACCTGGGAAGCTTACAGACCTTTAAAATTGGCAATACTTTAAGGTGACTGGCCTATGAAGAGGATGACCATGGAAGTGGACAGTCCTTAAAGATGCATTATTGTGTGTGGGTGGCCTTCTAAGAGACAACCCTGGGAATGGACAGACCTTTGGAAATGTCAATGTGGCTTATGAAGTGGAAAGCCACTTGAACATGTGACATGTTTTGCGGACTGGCCCTTTAAGAGGCAGACCCTAGAAGTGGACACACCCTTGAAGAGGTGACAAATTTAGGGAATTATGTCCTTTAAGAGGTTGACCAGGGTTGTGTACAAACCCTCAAAACAACAGCATTTTAAGTGTACTGGCCCTTTAAGAGGTGGACCTGGGAAGCTTACGGACCTTTAAAATTGGCAATACTTTAAGGTGACTGGCCTATGAAGAGGATGACCATGGAAGTGGACAGTCCTTAAAGATGCATTATTGTGTGTGGGTGGCCATCTAAGAGACAACCCTGGGAATGGACAGACCTTTGGAAATGTCAATGTGGCTTATGAAGTGGAAAGCCACTTGAACATGTGACATGTTTTGCGGACTGGCCCTTTAAGAGGCAGACCCTAGAAGTGGACACACCCTTGAAGAGGTGACAAATTTAGGGAATTATGTCCTTTAAGAGGTTGACCAGGGTTGTGTACAAACCCTCAAAACAACAGCATTTTAAGTGTACTGGCCCTTTAAGAGGTGGACCTGGGAAGCTTACGGACCTTTAAAATTGGCAATACTTTAAGGTGACTGGCCTATGAAGAGGATGACCATGGAAGTGGACAGTCCTTAAAGATGCATTATTGTGTGTGGGTGGCCTTCTAAGAGACAACCCTGGGAATGGACAGACCTTTGGAAATGTCAATGTGGCTTATGAAGTGGAAAGCCACTTGAACATGTGACATGTTTTGCGGACTGGCCCTTTAAGAGGCAGACCCTAGAAGTGGACAAACCCTTGAAGAGGTGACAAATTTAGGGAATTATGTCCTTTAAGAGGTTGACCAGGGTTGTGTACAAACCCTCGAAACAACAGCATTTTAAGTGTACTGGCCATTTAAGAGGTGGACCTGGGAAGCTTACGGACCTTTAAAATTGGCAATACTTTAAGGTGACTGGCCTATGAAGAGGATGACCATGGAAGTGGACAGTCCTTAAAGATGCATTATTGTGTGTGGGTGGCCTTCTAAGAGACAACCCTGGGAATGGACAGACCTTTGGAAATGTCAATGTGGCTTATGAAGTGGAAATCCACTTGAACATGTGACATGTTTTGATGACTGGCCCTTTAAGAGGCAGACCCTAGATATGGACAAACCCTTGAAGAGGTGACAAATTTAGGGAATTATGTCCTTTAAGAGGTTGACCAGGGTTGTGTACAAACCCTTGAAACAACAGTATTTTAAGTGTACTGGCCCTTTAAGAGGTGGACCTGGGAAGCTTACAGACCTTTAAAATTGGCAATACTTTAAGGTGACTGGCCTATGAAGAGGATGACCATGGAAGTGGACAGTCCTTAAAGATGCATTATTGTGTGTGGGTGGCCTTATAAGAGACACCCCTGGGAATGGACAGACCTTTGGAAATGTCAATGTGGCTTATGAAGTGGAAATCCACTTAAACATGTGACATGTTTTGCGGACTGGCCCTTTAAGAGGCAGACCCTAGATATGGACAAACCCTTGAAGAGGTGACAAATTTAGGGAATTATGTCCTTTAAGAGGTTGACCAGGGTTGTGTACAAACCCTCGAAACAACAGCATTTTAAGTGTACTGGCCCTTTAAGAGGTGGACCTGGGAAGCTTACAGACCTTTAAAATTGGCAATACTTTAAGGTGACTGGCCTATGAAGAGGATGACCATGGAAGTGGACAGTCCTTAAAGATGCATTATTGTGTGTGGGTGGCCTTCTAAGAGACAACCCTGGGAATGGACAGACCTTGGGAAATGTCAATGTGGCTTATGAAGTGGAAATCCACTTGAACATGTGACATGTTTTGATGACTGGCCCTTTAAGAGGCAGACCCTAGATATGGACAAACCCTTGAAGAGGTGACAAATTTAGGGAATTATGTCCTTTAAGAGGTTGACCAGGGTTGTGTACAAACCCTTGAAACAACAGAATTTTAAGTGTACTGGCCCTTTAAGAGGTGGACCTGGGAAGCTTACAGACCTTTAAAATTGGCAATACTTTAAGGTGACTGGCCTATGAAGAGGATGACCATGGAAGTGGACAGTCCTTAAAGATGCATTATTGTGTGTGGGTGGCCATCTAAGAGACAACCCTGGGAATGGACAGACCTTTGGAAATGTCAATGTGGCTTATGAAGTGGAAAGCCACTTGAACATGTGACATGTTTTGATGACTGGCCCTTTAAGAGGCAGACCCTAGAAGTGGACAAACCCTTGAAGAGGTGACAAATTTAGGGAATTATGTCCTTTAAGAGGTTGACCAGGGTTGTGTACAAACCCTCAAAACAACAGCATTTTAAGTGTACTGGCCCTTTAAGAGGTGGACCTGGGAAGCTTACGGACCTTTAAAATTGGCAATACTTTAAGGTGACTGGCCTATGAAGAGGATGACCATGGAAGTGGACAGTCCTTAAAGATGCATTATTGTGTGTGGGTGGCCTTCTAAGAGACACCCCTGGGAATGGACAGACCTTTGGAAATGTCAATGTGGCTTATGAAGTGGAAATCCACTTGAACATGTGACATGTTTTGATGACTGGCCCTTTAAGAGGCAGACCCTAGATATGGACAAACTCTTGAAGAGGTGACAAATTTAGGGAATTATGTCCTTTAAGAGGTTGACCAGGGTTGTGTACAAACCCTTGAAACAACAGTATTTTAAGTGTACTGGCCCTTTAAGAGGTGGACCTGGGAAGCTTACAGACCTTTAAAATTGGCAATACTTTAAGGTGACTGGCCTATGAAGAGGATGACCATGGAAGTGGACAGTCCTTAAAGATGCATTATTGTGTGTGGGTGGCCTTCTAAGAGACAACCCTGGGAATGGACAGACCTTTGGAAATGTCAATGTGGCTAATGAAGTGGAAAGCCACTTGAACATGTGACATGTTTTGCGGACTGGCCCTTTAAGAGGCAGACCCTAGAAGTGGACAAACCCTTGAAGAGGTGACAAATTTAGGGAATTATGTCCTTTAAGAGGTTGACCAGGGTTGTGTACAAACCCTTGAAACAACAGTATTTTAAGTGTACTGGCCCTTTAAGAGGTGGACCTGGGAAGCTTACAGACCTTTAAAATTGGCAATACTTTAAGGTGACTGGCCTATGAAGAGGATGACCATGGAAGTGGACAGTCCTTAAAGATGCATTATTGTGTGTGGGTGGCCTTCTAAGAGACAACCCTGGGAATGGACAGACCTTGGGAAATGTCAATGTGGCTTATGAAGTGGAAATCCACTTGAACATGTGACATGTTTTGATGACTGGCCCTTTAAGAGGCAGATCCTAGATATGGACAAACCCTTGAAGAGGTGACAAATTTAGGGAATTATGTCCTTTAAGAGGTTGACCAGGGTTGTGTACAAACCCTTGAAACAACAGAATTTTAAGTGTACTGGCCCTTTAAGAGGTGGACCTGGGAAGCTTACAGACCTTTAAAATTGGCAATACTTTAAGGTGACTGGCCTATGAAGAGGATGACCATGGAAGTGGACAGTCCTTAAAGATGCATTATTGTGTGTGGGTGGCCTTCTAAGAGACAACCCTGGGAATGGACAGACCTTTGGAAATGTCAATGTGGCTTATGAAGTGGAAAGCCACTTGAACATGTGACATGTTTTGCAGACTGGCCCTTTAAGAGGCAGACCCTAGAAGTGGACACACCCTTGAAGAGGTGACAAATTTAGGGAATTATGTCCTTTAAGAGGTTGACCAGGGTTGTGTACAAACCCTCAAAACAACAGCATTTTAAGTGTACTGGCCCTTTAAGAGGTGGACCTTGGAAGCTTACGGACCTTTAAAATTGGCAATACTTTAAGGTGACTGGCCTATGAAGAGGATGACCATGGAAGTGGACAGTCCTTAAAGATGCATTATTGTGTGTGGGTGGCCATCTAAGAGACAACCCTGGGAATGGACAGACCTTTGGAAATGTCAATGTGGCTTATGAAGTGGAAAGCCACTTGAACATGTGACATGTTTTGATGACTGGCCCTTTAAGAGGCAGACCCTAGAAGTGGACAAACCCTTGAAGAGGTGACAAATTTAGGGAATTATGTCCTTTAAGAGGTTGACCAGGGTTGTGTACAAACCCTCAAAACAACAGCATTTTAAGTGTACTGGCCCTTTAAGAGGTGGACCTGGGAAGCTTACGGACCTTTAAAATTGGCAATACTTTAAGGTGACTGGCCTATGAAGAGGATGACCATGGAAGTGGACAGTCCTTAAAGAAGCATTATTGTGTGTGGGTGGCCTTCTAAGAGACACCCCTGGGAATGGACAGACCTTTGGAAATGTCAATGTGGCTTATGAAGTGGAAATCCACTTAAACATGTGACATGTTTTGATGACTGGCCCTTTAAGAGGCAGACCCTAGATATGGACAAACCCTTGAAGAGGTGACAAATTTAGGGAATTATGTCCTTTAAGAGGTTGACCAGGGTTGTGTACAAACCCTTGAAACAACAGTATTTTAAGTGTACTGGCCCTTTAAGAGGTGGACCTGGGAAGCTTACAGACCTTTAAAATTGGCAATACTTTAAGGTGACTGGCCTATGAAGAGGATGACCATGGAAGTGGACAGTCCTTAAAGATGCATTATTGTGTGTGGGTGGCCTTCTAAGAGACAACCCTGGGAATGGACAGACCTTTGGAAATGTCAATGTGGCTTATGAAGTGGAAAGCCACTTGAACATGTGACATGTTTTGCGGACTGGCCCTTTAAGAGGCAGACCCTAGAAGTGGACAAACCCTTGAAGAGGTGACAAATTTAGGGAATTATGTCCTTTAAGAGGTTGACCAGGGTTGTGTACAAACCCTCGAAACAACAGCATTTTAAGTGTACTGGCCCTTTAAGAGGTGGACCTGGGAAGCTTACGGACCTTTAAAATTGGCAATACTTTAAGGTGACTGGCCTATGAAGAGGATGACCATGGAAGTGGACAGTCCTTAAAGATGCATTATTGTGTGTGGGTGGCCTTCTAAGAGACAACCCTGGGAATGGACAGACCTTGGGAAATGTCAATGTGGCTTATGAAGTGGAAATCCACTTGAACATGTGACATGTTTTGATGACTGGCCCTTTAAGAGGCAGACCCTAGATATGGACAAACCCTTGAAGAGGTGACAAATTTAGGGAATTATGTCCTTTAAGAGGTTGACCAGGGTTGTGTACAAACCCTTGAAACAACAGTATTTTAAGTGTACTGGCCCTTTAAGAGGTGGACCTGGGAAGCTTACAGACCTTTAAAATTGGCAATACTTTAAGGTGACTGGCCTATGAAGAGGATGACCATGGAAGTGGACAGTCCTTAAAGATGCATTATTGTGTGTGGGTGGCCTTCTAAGAGACAACCCTGGGAATGGACAGACCTTTGGAAATGTCAATGTGGCTTATGAAGTGGAAAGCCACTTGAACATGTGACATGTTTTGATGACTGGCCCTTTAAGAGGCAGACCCTAGAAGTGGACAAACCCTTGAAGAGGTGACAAATTTAGGGAATTATGTCCTTTAAGAGGTTGACCAGGGTTGTGTACAAACCCTCAAAACAACAGCATTTTAAGTGTACTGGCCCTTTAAGAGGTGGACCTGGGAAGCTTACGGACCTTTAAAATTGGCAATACTTTAAGGTGACTGGCCTATGAAGAGGATGACCATGGAAGTGGACAGTCCTTAAAGATGCATTATTGTGTGTGGGTGGCCTTCTAAGAGACACCCCTGGGAATGGACAGACCTTTGGAAATGTCAATGTGGCTTATGAAGTGGAAATCCACTTGAACATGTGACATGTTTTGATGACTGGCCCTTTAAGAGGCAGACCCTAGATATGGACAAACTCTTGAAGAGGTGACAAATTTAGGGAATTATGTCCTTTAAGAGGTTGACCAGGGTTGTGTACAAACCCTTGAAACAACAGTATTTTAAGTGTACTGGCCCTTTAAGAGGTGGACCTGGGAAGCTTACAGACCTTTAAAATTGGCAATACTTTAAGGTGACTGGCCTATGAAGAGGATGACCATGGAAGTGGACAGTCCTTAAAGATGCATTATTGTGTGTGGGTGGCCTTCTAAGAGACAACCCTGGGAATGGACAGACCTTTGGAAATGTCAATGTGGCTAATGAAGTGGAAAGCCACTTGAACATGTGACATGTTTTGCGGACTGGCCCTTTAAGAGGCAGACCCTAGAAGTGGACAAACCCTTGAAGAGGTGACAAATTTAGGGAATTATGTCCTTTAAGAGGTTGACCAGGGTTGTGTACAAACCCTTGAAACAACAGTATTTTAAGTGTACTGGCCCTTTAAGAGGTGGACCTGGGAAGCTTACAGACCTTTAAAATTGGCAATACTTTAAGGTGACTGGCCTATGAAGAGGATGACCATGGAAGTGGACAGTCCTTAAAGATGCATTATTGTGTGTGGGTGGCCTTCTAAGAGACAACCCTGGGAATGGACAGACCTTGGGAAATGTCAATGTGGCTTATGAAGTGGAAATCCACTTGAACATGTGACATGTTTTGATGACTGGCCCTTTAAGAGGCAGATCCTAGATATGGACAAACCCTTGAAGAGGTGACAAATTTAGGGAATTATGTCCTTTAAGAGGTTGACCAGGGTTGTGTACAAACCCTTGAAACAACAGAATTTTAAGTGTACTGGCCCTTTAAGAGGTGGACCTGGGAAGCTTACAGACCTTTAAAATTGGCAATACTTTAAGGTGACTGGCCTATGAAGAGGATGACCATGGAAGTGGACAGTCCTTAAAGATGCATTATTGTGTGTGGGTGGCCTTCTAAGAGACAACCCTGGGAATGGACAGACCTTTGGAAATGTCAATGTGGCTTATGAAGTGGAAAGCCACTTGAACATGTGACATGTTTTGCAGACTGGCCCTTTAAGAGGCAGACCCTAGAAGTGGACACACCCTTGAAGAGGTGACAAATTTAGGGAATTATGTCCTTTAAGAGGTTGACCAGGGTTGTGTACAAACCCTCAAAACAACAGCATTTTAAGTGTACTGGCCCTTTAAGAGGTGGACCTTGGAAGCTTACGGACCTTTAAAATTGGCAATACTTTAAGGTGACTGGCCTATGAAGAGGATGACCATGGAAGTGGACAGTCCTTAAAGATGCATTATTGTGTGTGGGTGGCCATCTAAGAGACAACCCTGGGAATGGACAGACCTTTGGAAATGTCAATGTGGCTTATGAAGTGGAAAGCCACTTGAACATGTGACATGTTTTGATGACTGGCCCTTTAAGAGGCAGACCCTAGAAGTGGACAAACCCTTGAAGAGGTGACAAATTTAGGGAATTATGTCCTTTAAGAGGTTGACCAGGGTTGTGTACAAACCCTCAAAACAACAGCATTTTAAGTGTACTGGCCCTTTAAGAGGTGGACCTGGGAAGCTTACGGACCTTTAAAATTGGCAATACTTTAAGGTGACTGGCCTATGAAGAGGATGACCATGGAAGTGGACAGTCCTTAAAGAAGCATTATTGTGTGTGGGTGGCCTTCTAAGAGACACCCCTGGGAATGGACAGACCTTTGGAAATGTCAATGTGGCTTATGAAGTGGAAATCCACTTAAACATGTGACATGTTTTGATGACTGGCCCTTTAAGAGGCAGACCCTAGATATGGACAAACCCTTGAAGAGGTGACAAATTTAGGGAATTATGTCCTTTAAGAGGTTGACCAGGGTTGTGTACAAACCCTTGAAACAACAGTATTTTAAGTGTACTGGCCCTTTAAGAGGTGGACCTGGGAAGCTTACAGACCTTTAAAATTGGCAATACTTTAAGGTGACTGGCCTATGAAGAGGATGACCATGGAAGTGGACAGTCCTTAAAGATGCATTATTGTGTGTGGGTGGCCTTCTAAGAGACAACCCTGGGAATGGACAGACCTTTGGAAATGTCAATGTGGCTTATGAAGTGGAAAGCCACTTGAACATGTGACATGTTTTGCGGACTGGCCCTTTAAGAGGCAGACCCTAGAAGTGGACAAACCCTTGAAGAGGTGACAAATTTAGGGAATTATGTCCTTTAAGAGGTTGACCAGGGTTGTGTACAAACCCTCGAAACAACAGCATTTTAAGTGTACTGGCCCTTTAAGAGGTGGACCTGGGAAGCTTACGGACCTTTAAAATTGGCAATACTTTAAGGTGACTGGCCTATGAAGAGGATGACCATGGAAGTGGACAGTCCTTAAAGATGCATTATTGTGTGTGGGTGGCCTTCTAAGAGACAACCCTGGGAATGGACAGACCTTGGGAAATGTCAATGTGGCTTATGAAGTGGAAATCCACTTGAACATGTGACATGTTTTGATGACTGGCCCTTTAAGAGGCAGACCCTAGATATGGACAAACCCTTGAAGAGGTGACAAATTTAGGGAATTATGTCCTTTAAGAGGTTGACCAGGGTTGTGTACAAACCCTTGAAACAACAGTATTTTAAGTGTACTGGCCCTTTAAGAGGTGGACCTGGGAAGCTTACAGACCTTTAAAATTGGCAATACTTTAAGGTGACTGGCCTATGAAGAGGATGACCATGGAAGTGGACAGTCCTTAAAGATGCATTATTGTGTGTGGGTGGCCTTCTAAGAGACAACCCTGGGAATGGACAGACCTTTGGAAATGTCAATGTGGCTTATGAAGTGGAAAGCCACTTGAACATGTGACATGTTTTGCGGACTGGCCCTTTAAGAGGCAGACCCTAGAAGTGGACACACCCTTGAAGAGGTGACAAATTTAGGGAATTATGTCCTTTAAGAGGTTGACCAGGGTTGTGTACAAACCCTCAAAACAACAGCATTTTAAGTGTACTGGCCCTTTAAGAGGTGGACCTGGGAAGCTTACGGACCTTTAAAATTGGCAATACTTTAAGGTGACTGGCCTATGAAGAGGATGACCATGGAAG
The DNA here is from genome assembly GCF_035609145.1 of Eleutherodactylus coqui. NCBI lineage: Eukaryota > Metazoa > Chordata > Amphibia > Anura > Eleutherodactylidae > Eleutherodactylus > Eleutherodactylus coqui. The sequence continues at coordinate 28,549 of NW_027102273.1, forward strand.
TGGACAGTCCTTAAAGATGCATTATTGTGTGTGGGTGGCCTTCTAAGAGACAACCCTGGGAATGGACAGACCTTTGGAAATGTCAATGTGGCTTATGAAGTGGAAAGCCACTTGAACATGTGACATGTTTTGCGGACTGGCCCTTTAAGAGGCAGACCCTAGAAGTGGACAAACCCTTGAAGAGGTGACAAATTTAGGGAATTATGTCCTTTAAGAGGTTGACCAGGGTTGTGTACAAACCCTCGAAACAACAGCATTTTAAGTGTACTGGCCCTTTAAGAGGTGGACCTGGGAAGCTTACAGACCTTTAAAATTGGCAATACTTTAAGGTGACTGGCCTATGAAATGGATGACCATGGAAGTGGACAGTCCTTAAAGATGCATTATTGTGTGTGGGTGGCCTTCTAAGAGACAACCCTGGGAATGGACAGACCTTTGGAAATGTCAATGTGGCTTATGAAGTGGAAAGCCACTTGAACATGTGACATGTTTTGCGGACTGGCCCTTTAAGAGGCAGACCCTAGAAGTGGACAAACCCTTGAAGAGGTGACAAATTTAGGGAATTATGTCCTTTAAGAGGTTGACCAGGGTTGTGTACAAACCCTCGAAACAACAGCATTTTAAGTGTACTGGCCCTTTAAGAGGTGGACCTGGGAAGCTTACGGACCTTTAAAATTGGCAATACTTTAAGGTGACTGGCCTATGAAGAGGATGACCATGGAAGTGGACAGTCCTTAAAGATGCATTATTGTGTGTGGGTGGCCTTCTAAGAGACAACCCTGGGAATGGACAGACCTTTGGAAATGTCAATGTGGCTTATGAAGTGGAAATCCACTTGAACATGTGACATGTTTTGATGACTGGCCCTTTAAGAGGCAGACCCTAGATATGGACAAACCCTTGAAGAGGTGACAAATTTAGGGAATTATGTCCTTTAAGAGGTTGACCAGGGTTGTGTACAAACCCTTGAAACAACAGTATTTTAAGTGTACTGGCCCTTTAAGAGGTGTACCTGGGAAGCTTACAGACCTTTAAAATTGGCAATACTTTAAGGTGACTGGCCTATGAAGAGGATGACCATGGAAGTGGACAGTCCTTAAAGATGCATTATTGTGTGTGGGTGGCCTTCTAAGAGACAACCCTGGGAATGGACAGACTTTTGGAAATGTCAATGTGGCTTATGAAGTGGAAAGCCACTTGAACATGTGACATGTTTTGCGGACTGGCCCTTTAAGAGGCAGACCCTAGAAGTGGACAAACCCTTGAAGAGGTGACAAATTTAGGGAATTATGTCCTTTAAGAGGTTGACCAGGGTTGTGTACAAACCCTCGAAAAAACAGCATTTTAAGTGTACTGGCCCTTTAAGAGGTGGACCTGGGAAGCTTACGGACCTTTAAAATTGGCAATACTTTAAGGTGACTGGCCTATGAAGAGGATGACCATGGAAGTGGACAGTCCTTAAAGATGCATTATTGTGTGTGGGTGGCCATCTAAGAGACAACCCTGGGAATGGACAGACCTTTGGAAATGTCAATGTGGCTTATGAAGTGGAAAGCCACTTGAACATGTGACATGTTTTGCGGACTGGCCCTTTAAGAGGCAGACCCTAGAAGTGGACAAACCCTTGAAGAGGTGACAAATTTAGGGAATTATGTCCTTTAAGAGGTTGACCAGGGTTGTGTACAAACCCTCGAAACAACAGCATTTTAAGTGTACTGGCCCTTTAAGAGGTGGACCTGGGAAGCTTACGGACCTTTAAAATTGGCAATACTTTAAGGTGACTGGCCTATGAAGAGGATGACCATGGAAGTGGACAGTCCTTAAAGATGCATTATTGTGTGTGGGTGGCCTTCTAAGAGACAACCCTGGGAATGGACAGACCTTTGGAAATGTCAATGTGGCTTATGAAGTGGAAATCCACTTGAACATGTGACATGTTTTGATGACTGGCCCTTTAAGAGGCAGACCCTAGATATGGACAAACCCTTGAAGAGGTGACAAATTTAGGGAATTATGTCCTTTAAGAGGTTGACCAGGGTTGTGTACAAACCCTTGAAACAACAGAATTTTAAGTGTACTGGCCCTTTAAGAGGTGGACCTGGGAAGCTTACAGACCTTTAAAATTGGCAATACTTTAAGGTGACTGGCCTATGAAGAGGATGACCATGGAAGTGGACAGTCCTTAAAGATGCATTATTGTGTGTGGGTGGCCTTCTAAGAGACAACCCTGGGAATGGACAGACCTTTGGAAATGTCAATGTGGCTTATGAAGTGGAAAGCCACTGGAACATGTGACATGTTTTGCGGACTGGCCCTTTAAGAGGCAGACCCTAGAAGTGGACACACCCTTGAAGAGGTGACAAATTTAGGGAATTATGTCCTTTAAGAGGTTGACCAGGGTTGTGTACAAACCCTCAAAACAACAGCATTTTAAGTGTACTGGCCCTTTAAGAGGTGGACCTGGGAAGCTTACGGACCTTTAAAATTGGCAATACTTTAAGGTGACTGGCCTATGAAGAGGATGACCATGGAAGTGGACAGTCCTTAAAGATGCATTATTGTGTGTGGGTGGCCATCTAAGAGACAACCCTGGGAATGGACAGACCTTTGGAAATGTCAATGTGGCTTATGAAGTGGAAAGCCACTTGAACATGTGACATGTTTTGATGACTGGCCCTTTAAGAGGCAGACCCTAGAAGTGGACAAACCCTTGAAGAGGTGACAAATTTAGGGAATTATGTCCTTTAAGAGGTTGACCAGGGTTGTGTACAAACCCTCAAAACAACAGCATTTTAAGTGTACTGGCCCTTTAAGAGGTGGACCTGGGAAGCTTACGGACCTTTAAAATTGGCAATACTTTAAGGTGACTGGCCTATGAAGAGGATGACCATGGAAGTGGACAGTCCTTAAAGATGCATTATTGTGTGTGGGTGGCCTTCTAAGAGACACCCCTGGGAATGGACAGACCTTTGGAAATGTCAATGTGGCTTATGAAGTGGAAATCCACTTGAACATGTGACATGTTTTGATGACTGGCCCTTTAAGAGGCAGACCCTAGATATGGACAAACTCTTGAAGAGGTGACAAATTTAGGGAATTATGTCCTTTAAGAGGTTGACCAGGGTTGTGTACAAACCCTTGAAACAACAGTATTTTAAGTGTACTGGCCCTTTAAGAGGTGGACCTGGGAAGCTTACAGACCTTTAAAATTGGCAATACTTTAAGGTGACTGGCCTATGAAGAGGATGACCATGGAAGTGGACAGTCCTTAAAGATGCATTATTGTGTGTGGGTGGCCTTCTAAAAGACAACCCTGGGAATGGACAGACCTTTGGAAATGTCAATGTGGCTTATGAAGTGGAAAGCCACTTGAACATGTGACATGTTTTGCGGACTGGCCCTTTAAGAGGCAGACCCTAGAAGTGGACACACCCTTGAAGAGGTGACAAATTTAGGGAATTATGTCCTTTAAGAGTTTGACCAGGGTTGTGTACAAACCCTCAAAACAACAGCATTTTAAGTGTACTGGCCCTTTAAGAGGTGGACCTGGGAAGCTTACGGACCTTTAAAATTGGCAATACTTTAAGGTGACTGGCCTATGAAGAGGATGACCATGGAAGTGGACAGTCCTTAAAGATGCATTATTGTGTGTGGGTGGCCTTCTAAGAGACACCCCTGGGAATGGACAGACCTTTGGAAATGTCAATGTGGCTTATGAAGTGGAAATCCACTTAAACATGTGACATGTTTTGATGACTGGCCCTTTAAGAGGCAGACCCTAGATATGGACAAACCCTTGAAGAGGTGACAAATTTAGGGAATTATGTCCTTTAAGAGGTTGACCAGGGTTGTGTACAAACCCTTGCAAACAACAGTATTTTAAGTGTACTGGCCCTTTAAGAGGTGGACCTGGGAAGCTTACAGACCTTTAAAATTGGCAATACTTTAAGGTGACTGGCCTATGAAGAGGATGACCATGGAAGTGGACAGTCCTTAAAGATGCATTATTGTGTGTGGGTGGCCTTCTAAGAGACAACCCTGGGAATGGACAGACCTTTGGAAATGTCAATGTGGCTTATGAAGTGGAAAGCCACTTGAACATGTGACATGTTTTGCGGACTGGCCCTTTAAGAGGCAGACCCTAGAAGTGGACAAACCCTTGAAGAGGTGACAAATTTAGGGAATTATGTCCTTTAAGAGGTTGACCAGGGTTGTGTACAAACCCTCGAAACAACAGCATTTTAAGTGTACTGGCCCTTTAAGAGGTGGACCTGGGAACCTTACGGACCTTTAAAATTGGCAATACTTTAAGGTGACTGGCCTATGAAGAGGATGACCATGGAAGTGGACAGTCCTTAAAGATGCATTATTGTGTGTGGGTGGCCTTCTAAGAGACAACCCTGGGAATGGACAGACCTTGGGAAATGTCAATGTGGCTTATGAAGTGGAAATCCACTTGAACATGTGACATGTTTTGATGACTGGCCCTTTAAGAGGCAGACCCTAGATATGGACAAACCCTTGAAGAGGTGACAAATTTAGGGAATTATGTCCTTTAAGAGGTTGACCAGGGTTGTGTACAAACCCTTGAAACAACAGTATTTTAAGTGTACTGGCCCTTTAAGAGGTGGACCTGGGAAGCTTACAGACCTTTAAAATTGGCAATACTTTAAGGTGACTGGCCTATGAAGAGGATGACCATGGAAGTGGACAGTCCTTAAAGATGCATTATTGTGTGTGGGTGGCCTTCTAAGAGACAACCCTGGGAATGGACAGACCTTTGGAAATGTCAATGTGGCTTATGAAGTGGAAAGCCACTTGAACATGTGACATGTTTTGCGGACTGGCCCTTTAAGAGGCAGACCCTAGAAGTGGACAAACCCTTGAAGAGGTGACAAATTTAGGGAATTATGTCCTTTAAGAGGTTGACCAGGGTTGTGTACAAACCCTCGAAACAACAGCATTTTAAGTGTACTGGCCCTTTAAGAGGTGGACCTGGGAAGCTTACGGACCTTTAAAATTGGCAATACTTTAAGGTGACTGGCCTATGAAGAGGATGACCATGGAAGTGGACAGTCCTTAAAGATGCATTATTGTGTGTGGGTGGCCTTCTAAGAGACAACCCTGGGAATGGACAGACCTTGGGAAATGTCAATGTGGCTTATGAAGTGGAAATCCACTTGAACATGTGACTTGTTTTGATGACTGGCCCTTTAAGAGGCAGACCCTAGATATGGACAAACCCTTGAAGAGGTGACAAATTTAGGGAATTATGTCCTTTAAGAGGTTGACCAGGGTTGTGTACAAACCCTTGAAACAACAGTATTTTAAGTGTACTGGCCCTTTAAGAGGTGGACCTGGGAAGCTTACAGACCTTTAAAATTGGCAATACTTTAAGGTGACTGGCCTATGAAGAGGATGACCATGGAAGTGGACAGTCCTTAAAGATGCATTATTGTGTGTGGGTGGCCTTATAAGAGACACCCCTGGGAATGGACAGACCTTTGGAAATGTCAATGTGGCTTATGAAGTGGAAATCCACTTAAACATGTGACATGTTTTGCGGACTGGCCCTTTAAGAGGCAGACCCTAGATATGGACAAACCCTTGAAGAGGTGACAAATTTAGGGAATTATGTCCTTTAAGAGGTTGACCAGGGTTGTGTACAAACCCTCGAAACAACAGCATTTTAAGTGTACTGGCCCTTTAAGAGGTGGACCTGGGAAGCTTACAGACCTTTAAAATTGGCAATACTTTAAGGTGACTGGCCTATGAAGAGGATGACCATGGAAGTGGACAGTCCTTAAAGATGCATTATTGTGTGTGGGTGGCCTTCTAAGAGACAACCCTGGGAATGGACAGACCTTGGGAAATGTCAATGTGGCTTATGAAGTGGAAATCCACTTGAACATGTGACATGTTTTGATGACTGGCCCTTTAAGAGGCAGACCCTAGATATGGACAAACCCTTGAAGAGGTGACAAATTTAGGGAATTATGTCCTTTAAGAGGTTGACCAGGGTTGTGTACAAACCCTTGAAACAACAGAATTTTAAGTGTACTGGCCCTTTAAGAGGTGGACCTGGGAAGCTTACAGACCTTTAAAATTGGCAATACTTTAAGGTGACTGGCCTATGAAGAGGATGACCATGGAAGTGGACAGTCCTTAAAGATGCATTATTGTGTGTGGGTGGCCTTCTAAGAGACAACCCTGGGAATGGACAGACCTTTGGAAATGTCAATGTGGCTTATGAAGTGGAAAGCCACTTGAACATGTGACATGTTTTGCGGACTGGCCCTTTAAGAGGCAGACCCTAGAAGTGGACACACCCTTGAAGAGGTGACAAATTTAGGGAATTATGTCCTTTAAGAGGTTGACCAGGGTTGTGTACAAACCCTCAAAACAACAGCATTTTAAGTGTACTGGCCCTTTAAGAGGTGGACCTGGGAAGCTTACGGACCTTTAAAATTGGCAATACTTTAAGGTGACTGGCCTATGAAGAGGATGACCATGGAAGTGGACAGTCCTTAAAGATGCATTATTGTGTGTGGGTGGCCATCTAAGAGACAACCCTGGGAATGGACAGACCTTTGGAAATGTCAATGTGGCTTATGAAGTGGAAAGCCACTTGAACATGTGACATGTTTTGATGACTGGCCCTTTAAGAGGCAGACCCTAGAAGTGGACAAACCCTTGAAGAGGTGACAAATTTAGGGAATTATGTCCTTTAAGAGGTTGACCAGGGTTGTGTACAAACCCTCAAAACAACAGCATTTTAAGTGTACTGGCCCTTTAAGAGGTGGACCTGGGAAGCTTACGGACCTTTAAAATTGGCAATACTTTAAGGTGACTGGCCTATGAAGAGGATGACCATGGAAGTGGACAGTCCTTAAAGATGCATTATTGTGTGTGGGTGGCCTTCTAAGAGACACCCCTGGGAATGGACAGACCTTTGGAAATGTCAATGTGGCTTATGAAGTGGAAATCCACTTGAACATGTGACATGTTTTGATGACTGGCCCTTTAAGAGGCAGACCCTAGATATGGACAAACTCTTGAAGAGGTGACAAATTTAGGGAATTATGTCCTTTAAGAGGTTGACCAGGGTTGTGTACAAACCCTTGAAACAACAGTATTTTAAGTGTACTGGCCCTTTAAGAGGTGGACCTGGGAAGCTTACAGACCTTTAAAATTGGCAATACTTTAAGGTGACTGGCCTATGAAGAGGATGACCATGGAAGTGGACAGTCCTTAAAGATGCATTATTGTGTGTGGGTGGCCTTCTAAGAGACAACCCTGGGAATGGACAGACCTTTGGAAATGTCAATGTGGCTAATGAAGTGGAAAGCCACTTGAACATGTGACATGTTTTGCGGACTGGCCCTTTAAGAGGCAGACCCTAGAAGTGGACAAACCCTTGAAGAGGTGACAAATTTAGGGAATTATGTCCTTTAAGAGGTTGACCAGGGTTGTGTACAAACCCTCGAAACAACAGCATTTTAAGTGTACTGGCCCTTTAAGAGGTGGACCTGGGAAGCTTACAGACCTTTAAAATTGGCAATACTTTAAGGTGACTGGCCTATGAAGAGGATGACCATGGAAGTGGACAGTCCTTAAAGATGCATTATTGTGTGTGGGTGGCCTTCTAAGAGACAACCCTGGGAATGGACAGACCTTGGGAAATGTCAATGTGGCTTATGAAGTGGAAATCCACTTGAACATGTGACATGTTTTGATGACTGGCCCTTTAAGAGGCAGATCCTAGATATGGACAAACCCTTGAAGAGGTGACAAATTTAGGGAATTATGTCCTTTAAGAGGTTGACCAGGGTTGTGTACAAACCCTTGAAACAACAGAATTTTAAGTGTACTGGCCCTTTAAGAGGTGGACCTGGGAAGCTTACAGACCTTTAAAATTGGCAATACTTTAAGGTGACTGGCCTATGAAGAGGATGACCATGGAAGTGGACAGTCCTTAAAGATGCATTATTGTGTGTGGGTGGCCTTCTAAGAGACAACCCTGGGAATGGACAGACCTTTGGAAATGTCAATGTGGCTTATGAAGTGGAAAGCCACTTGAACATGTGACATGTTTTGCGGACTGGCCCTTTAAGAGGCAGACCCTAGAAGTGGACACACCCTTGAAGAGGTGACAAATTTAGGGAATTATGTCCTTTAAGAGGTTGACCAGGGTTGTGTACAAACCCTCAAAACAACAGCATTTTAAGTGTACTGGCCCTTTAAGAGGTGGACCTGGGAAGCTTACGGACCTTTAAAATTGGCAATACTTTAAGGTGACTGGCCTATGAAGAGGATGACCTTGGAAGTGGACAGTCCTTAAAGATGCATTATTGTGTGTGGGTGGCCATCTAAGAGACAACCCTGGGAATGGACAGACCTTTGGAAATGTCAATGTGGCTTATGAAGTGGAAAGCCACTTGAACATGTGACATGTTTTGATGACTGGCCCTTTAAGAGGCAGACCCTAGAAGTGGACAAACCCTTGAAGAGGTGACAAATTTAGGGAATTATGTCCTTTAAGAGGTTGACCAGGGTTGTGTACAAACCCTCAAAACAACAGCATTTTATGTGTACTGGCCCTTTAAGAGGTGGACCTGGGAAGCTTACGGACCTTTAAAATTGGCAATACTTTAAGGTGACTGGCCTATGAAGAGGATGACCATGGAAGTGGACAGTCCTTAAAGAAGCATTATTGTGTGTGGGTGGCCTTCTAAGAGACACCCCTGGGAATGGACAGACCTTTGGAAATGTCAATGTGGCTTATGAAGTGGAAATCCACTTAAACATGTGACATGTTTTGATGACTGGCCCTTTAAGAGGCAGACCCTAGATATGGACAAACCCTTGAAGAGGTGACAAATTTAGGGAATTATGTCCTTTAAGAGGTTGACCAGGGTTGTGTACAAACCCTTGAAACAACAGTATTTTAAGTGTACTGGCCCTTTAAGAGGTGGACCTGGGAAGCTTACAGACCTTTAAAATTGGCAATACTTTAAGGTGACTGGCCTATGAAGAGGATGACCATGGAAGTGGACAGTCCTTAAAGATGCATTATTGTGTGTGGGTGGCCTTCTAAGAGACAACCCTGGGAATGGACAGACCTTTGGAAATGTCAATGTGGCTTATGAAGTGGAAAGCCACTTGAACATGTGACATGTTTTGCGGACTGGCCCTTTAAGAGGCAGACCCTAGAAGTGGACAAACCCTTGAAGAGGTGACAAATTTAGGGAATTATGTCCTTTAAGAGGTTGACCAGGGTTGTGTACAAACCCTCGAAACAACAGCATTTTAAGTGTACTGGCCCTTTAAGAGGTGGACCTGGGAAGCTTACGGACCTTTAAAATTGGCAATACTTTAAGGTGACTGGCCTATGAAGAGGATGACCATGGAAGTGGACAGTCCTTAAAGATGCATTATTGTGTGTGGGTGGCCTTCTAAGAGACACCCCTGGGAATGGACAGACCTTTGGAAATGTCAATGTGGCTTATGAAGTGGAAATCCACTTAAACATGTGACATGTTTTGATGACTGGCCCTTTAAGAGGCAGACCCTAGATATGGACAAACCCTTGAAGAGGTGACAAATTTAGGGAATTATGTCCTTTAAGAGGTTGACCAGGGTTGTGTACAAACCCTTGCAAACAACAGTATTTTAAGTGTACTGGCCCTTTAAGAGGTGGACCTGGGAAGCTTACAGACCTTTAAAATTGGCAATACTTTAAGGTGACTGGCCTATGAAGAGGATGACCATGGAAGTGGACAGTCCTTAAAGATGCATTATTGTGTGTGGGTGGCCTTCTAAGAGACAACCCTGGGAATGGACAGACCTTTGGAAATGTCAATGTGGCTTATGAAGTGGAAAGCCACTTGAACATGTGACATGTTTTGCGGACTGGCCCTTTAAGAGGCAGACCCTAGAAGTGGACAAACCCTTGAAGAGGTGACAAATTTAGGGAATTATGTCCTTTAAGAGGTTGACCAGGGTTGTGTACAAACCCTCGAAACAACAGCATTTTAAGTGTACTGGCCCTTTAAGAGGTGGACCTGGGAACCTTACGGACCTTTAAAATTGGCAATACTTTAAGGTGACTGGCCTATGAAGAGGATGACCATGGAAGTGGACAGTCCTTAAAGATGCATTATTGTGTGTGGGTGGCCTTCTAAGAGACAACCCTGGGAATGGACAGACCTTGGGAAATGTCAATGTGGCTTATGAAGTGGAAATCCACTTGAACATGTGACATGTTTTGATGACTGGCCCTTTAAGAGGCAGACCCTAGATATGGACAAACCCTTGAAGAGGTGACAAATTTAGGGAATTATGTCCTTTAAGAGGTTGACCAGGGTTGTGTACAAACCCTTGAAACAACAGTATTTTAAGTGTACTGGCCCTTTAAGAGGTGGACCTGGGAAGCTTACAGACCTTTAAAATTGGCAATACTTTAAGGTGACTGGCCTATGAAGAGGATGACCATGGAAGTGGACAGTCCTTAAAGATGCATTATTGTGTGTGGGTGGCCTTCTAAGAGACAACCCTGGGAATGGACAGACCTTTGGAAATGTCAATGTGGCTTATGAAGTGGAAAGCCACTTGAACATGTGACATGTTTTGCGGACTGGCCCTTTAAGAGGCAGACCCTAGAAGTGGACAAACCCTTGAAGAGGTGACAAATTTAGGGAATTATGTCCTTTAAGAGGTTGACCAGGGTTGTGTACAAACCCTCGAAACAACAGCATTTTAAGTGTACTGGCCCTTTAAGAGGTGGACCTGGGAAGCTTACGGACCTTTAAAATTGGCAATACTTTAAGGTGACTGGCCTATGAAGAGGATGACCATGGAAGTGGACAGTCCTTAAAGATGCATTATTGTGTGTGGGTGGCCTTCTAAGAGACAACCCTGGGAATGGACAGACCTTGGGAAATGTCAATGTGGCTTATGAAGTGGAAATCCACTTGAACATGTGACATGTTTTGATGACTGGCCCTTTAAGAGGCAGACCCTAGATATGGACAAACCCTTGAAGAGGTGACAAATTTAGGGAATTATGTCCTTTAAGAGGTTGACCAGGGTTGTGTACAAACCCTTGAAACAACAGAATTTTAAGTGTACTGGCCCTTTAAGAGGTGGACCTGGGAAGCTTACAGACCTTTAAAATTGGCAATACTTTAAGGTGACTGGCCTATGAAGAGGATGACCATGGAAGTGGACAGTCCTTAAAGATGCATTATTGTGTGTGGGTGGCCTTCTAAGAGACAACCCTGGGAATGGACAGACCTTTGGAAATGTCAATGTGGCTTATGAAGTGGAAAGCCACTGGAACATGTGACATGTTTTGCGGACTGGCCCTTTAAGAGGCAGACCCTAGAAGTGGACACACCCTTGAAGAGGTGACAAATTTAGGGAATTATGTCCTTTAAGAGGTTGACCAGGGTTGTGTACAAACCCTCAAAACAACAGCATTTTAAGTGTACTGGCCCTTTAAGAGGTGGACCTGGGAAGCTTACGGACCTTTAAAATTGGCAATACTTTAAGGTGACTGGCCTATGAAGAGGATGACCATGGAAGTGGACAGTCCTTAAAGATGCATTATTGTGTGTGGGTGGCCATCTAAGAGACAACCCTGGGAATGGACAGACCTTTGGAAATGTCAATGTGGCTTATGAAGTGGAAAGCCACTTGAACATGTGACATGTTTTGATGACTGGCCCTTTAAGAGGCAGACCCTAGAAGTGGACAAACCCTTGAAGAGGTGACAAATTTAGGGAATTATGTCCTTTAAGAGGTTGACCAGGGTTGTGTACAAACCCTCAAAACAACAGCATTTTAAGTGTACTGGCCCTTTAAGAGGTGGACCTGGGAAGCTTACGGACCTTTAAAATTGGCAATACTTTAAGGTGACTGGCCTATGAAGAGGATGACCATGGAAGTGGACAGTCCTTAAAGATGCATTATTGTGTGTGGGTGGCCTTCTAAGAGACACCCCTGGGAATGGACAGACCTTTGGAAATGTCAATGTGGCTTATGAAGTGGAAATCCACTTGAACATGTGACATGTTTTGATGACTGGCCCTTTAAGAGGCAGACCCTAGATATGGACAAACTCTTGAAGAGGTGACAAATTTAGGGAATTATGTCCTTTAAGAGGTTGACCAGGGTTGTGTACAAACCCTTGAAACAACAGTATTTTAAGTGTACTGGCCCTTTAAGAGGTGGACCTGGGAAGCTTACAGACCTTTAAAATTGGCAATACTTTAAGGTGACTGGCCTATGAAGAGGATGACCATGGAAGTGGACAGTCCTTAAAGATGCATTATTGTGTGTGGGTGGCCTTCTAAAAGACAACCCTGGGAATGGACAGACCTTTGGAAATGTCAATGTGGCTTATGAAGTGGAAAGCCACTTGAACATGTGACATGTTTTGCGGACTGGCCCTTTAAGAGGCAGACCCTAGAAGTGGACACACCCTTGAAGAGGTGACAAATTTAGGGAATTATGTCCTTTAAGAGTTTGACCAGGGTTGTGTACAAACCCTCAAAACAACAGCATTTTAAGTGTACTGGCCCTTTAAGAGGTGGACCTGGGAAGCTTACGGACCTTTAAAATTGGCAATACTTTAAGGTGACTGGCCTATGAAGAGGATGACCATGGAAGTGGACAGTCCTTAAAGATGCATTATTGTGTGTGGGTGGCCTTCTAAGAGACACCCCTGGGAATGGACAGACCTTTGGAAATGTCAATGTGGCTTATGAAGTGGAAATCCACTTAAACATGTGACATGTTTTGATGACTGGCCCTTTAAGAGGCAGACCCTAGATATGGACAAACCCTTGAAGAGGTGACAAATTTAGGGAATTATGTCCTTTAAGAGGTTGACCAGGGTTGTGTACAAACCCTTGCAAACAACAGTATTTTAAGTGTACTGGCCCTTTAAGAGGTGGACCTGGGAAGCTTACAGACCTTTAAAATTGGCAATACTTTAAGGTGACTGGCCTATGAAGAGGATGACCATGGAAGTGGACAGTCCTTAAAGATGCATTATTGTGTGTGGGTGGCCTTCTAAGAGACAACCCTGGGAATGGACAGACCTTTGGAAATGTCAATGTGGCTTATGAAGTGGAAAGCCACTTGAACATGTGACATGTTTTGCGGACTGGCCCTTTAAGAGGCAGACCCTAGAAGTGGACAAACCCTTGAAGAGGTGACAAATTTAGGGAATTATGTCCTTTAAGAGGTTGACCAGGGTTGTGTACAAACCCTCGAAACAACAGCATTTTAAGTGTACTGGCCCTTTAAGAGGTGGACCTGGGAACCTTACGGACCTTTAAAATTGGCAATACTTTAAGGTGACTGGCCTATGAAGAGGATGACCATGGAAGTGGACAGTCCTTAAAGATGCATTATTGTGTGTGGGTGGCCTTCTAAGAGACAACCCTGGGAATGGACAGACCTTGGGAAATGTCAATGTGGCTTATGAAGTGGAAATCCACTTGAACATGTGACATGTTTTGATGACTGGCCCTTTAAGAGGCAGACCCTAGATATGGACAAACCCTTGAAGAGGTGACAAATTTAGGGAATTATGTCCTTTAAGAGGTTGACCAGGGTTGTGTACAAACCCTTGAAACAACAGTATTTTAAGTGTACTGGCCCTTTAAGAGGTGGACCTGGGAAGCTTACAGACCTTTAAAATTGGCAATACTTTAAGGTGACTGGCCTATGAAGAGGATGACCATGGAAGTGGACAGTCCTTAAAGATGCATTATTGTGTGTGGGTGGCCTTCTAAGAGACAACCCTGGGAATGGACAGACCTTTGGAAATGTCAATGTGGCTTATGAAGTGGAAAGCCACTTGAACATGTGACATGTTTTGCGGACTGGCCCTTTAAGAGGCAGACCCTAGAAGTGGACAAACCCTTGAAGAGGTGACAAATTTAGGGAATTATGTCCTTTAAGAGGTTGACCAGGGTTGTGTACAAACCCTCGAAACAACAGCATTTTAAGTGTACTGGCCCTTTAAGAGGTGGACCTGGGAAGCTTACGGACCTTTAAAATTGGCAATACTTTAAGGTGACTGGCCTATGAAGAGGATGACCATGGAAGTGGACAGTCCTTAAAGATGCATTATTGTGTGTGGGTGGCCTTCTAAGAGACAACCCTGGGAATGGACAGACCTTGGGAAATGTCAATGTGGCTTATGAAGTGGAAATCCACTTGAACATGTGACTTGTTTTGATGACTGGCCCTTTAAGAGGCAGACCCTAGATATGGACAAACCCTTGAAGAGGTGACAAATTTAGGGAATTATGTCCTTTAAGAGGTTGACCAGGGTTGTGTACAAACCCTTGAAACAACAGTATTTTAAGTGTACTGGCCCTTTAAGAGGTGGACCTGGGAAGCTTACAGACCTTTAAAATTGGCAATACTTTAAGGTGACTGGCCTATGAAGAGGATGACCATGGAAGTGGACAGTCCTTAAAGATGCATTATTGTGTGTGGGTGGCCTTATAAGAGACACCCCTGGGAATGGACAGACCTTTGGAAATGTCAATGTGGCTTATGAAGTGGAAATCCACTTAAACATGTGACATGTTTTGCGGACTGGCCCTTTAAGAGGCAGACCCTAGATATGGACAAACCCTTGAAGAGGTGACAAATTTAGGGAATTATGTCCTTTAAGAGGTTGACCAGGGTTGTGTACAAACCCTCGAAACAACAGCATTTTAAGTGTACTGGCCCTTTAAGAGGTGGACCTGGGAAGCTTACAGACCTTTAAAATTGGCAATACTTTAAGGTGACTGGCCTATGAAGAGGATGACCATGGAAGTGGACAGTCCTTAAAGATGCATTATTGTGTGTGGGTGGCCTTCTAAGAGACAACCCTGGGAATGGACAGACCTTGGGAAATGTCAATGTGGCTTATGAAGTGGAAATCCACTTGAACATGTGACATGTTTTGATGACTGGCCCTTTAAGAGGCAGACCCTAGATATGGACAAACCCTTGAAGAGGTGACAAATTTAGGGAATTATGTCCTTTAAGAGGTTGACCAGGGTTGTGTACAAACCCTTGAAACAACAGAATTTTAAGTGTACTGGCCCTTTAAGAGGTGGACCTGGGAAGCTTACAGACCTTTAAAATTGGCAATACTTTAAGGTGACTGGCCTATGAAGAGGATGACCATGGAAGTGGACAGTCCTTAAAGATGCATTATTGTGTGTGGGTGGCCTTCTAAGAGACAACCCTGGGAATGGACAGACCTTTGGAAATGTCAATGTGGCTTATGAAGTGGAAAGCCACTTGAACATGTGACATGTTTTGCGGACTGGCCCTTTAAGAGGCAGACCCTAGAAGTGGACACACCCTTGAAGAGGTGACAAATTTAGGGAATTATGTCCTTTAAGAGGTTGACCAGGGTTGTGTACAAACCCTCAAAACAACAGCATTTTAAGTGTACTGGCCCTTTAAGAGGTGGACCTGGGAAGCTTACGGACCTTTAAAATTGGCAATACTTTAAGGTGACTGGCCTATGAAGAGGATGACCATGGAAGTGGACAGTCCTTAAAGATGCATTATTGTGTGTGGGTGGCCATCTAAGAGACAACCCTGGGAATGGACAGACCTTTGGAAATGTCAATGTGGCTTATGAAGTGGAAAGCCACTTGAACATGTGACATGTTTTGATGACTGGCCCTTTAAGAGGCAGACCCTAGAAGTGGACAAACCCTTGAAGAGGTGACAAATTTAGGGAATTATGTCCTTTAAGAGGTTGACCAGGGTTGTGTACAAACCCTCAAAACAACAGCATTTTAAGTGTACTGGCCCTTTAAGAGGTGGACCTGGGAAGCTTACGGACCTTTAAAATTGGCAATACTTTAAGGTGACTGGCCTATGAAGAGGATGACCATGGAAGTGGACAGTCCTTAAAGATGCATTATTGTGTGTGGGTGGCCTTCTAAGAGACACCCCTGGGAATGGACAGACCTTTGGAAATGTCAATGTGGCTTATGAAGTGGAAATCCACTTGAACATGTGACATGTTTTGATGACTGGCCCTTTAAGAGGCAGACCCTAGATATGGACAAACTCTTGAAGAGGTGACAAATTTAGGGAATTATGTCCTTTAAGAGGTTGACCAGGGTTGTGTACAAACCCTTGAAACAACAGTATTTTAAGTGTACTGGCCCTTTAAGAGGTGGACCTGGGAAGCTTACAGACCTTTAAAATTGGCAATACTTTAAGGTGACTGGCCTATGAAGAGGATGACCATGGAAGTGGACAGTCCTTAAAGATGCATTATTGTGTGTGGGTGGCCTTCTAAGAGACAACCCTGGGAATGGACAGACCTTTGGAAATGTCAATGTGGCTAATGAAGTGGAAAGCCACTTGAACATGTGACATGTTTTGCGGACTGGCCCTTTAAGAGGCAGACCCTAGAAGTGGACAAACCCTTGAAGAGGTGACAAATTTAGGGAATTATGTCCTTTAAGAGGTTGACCAGGGTTGTGTACAAACCCTCGAAACAACAGCATTTTAAGTGTACTGGCCCTTTAAGAGGTGGACCTGGGAAGCTTACAGACCTTTAAAATTGGCAATACTTTAAGGTGACTGGCCTATGAAGAGGATGACCATGGAAGTGGACAGTCCTTAAAGATGCATTATTGTGTGTGGGTGGCCTTCTAAGAGACAACCCTGGGAATGGACAGACCTTGGGAAATGTCAATGTGGCTTATGAAGTGGAAATCCACTTGAACATGTGACATGTTTTGATGACTGGCCCTTTAAGAGGCAGATCCTAGATATGGACAAACCCTTGAAGAGGTGACAAATTTAGGGAATTATGTCCTTTAAGAGGTTGACCAGGGTTGTGTACAAACCCTTGAAACAACAGAATTTTAAGTGTACTGGCCCTTTAAGAGGTGGACCTGGGAAGCTTACAGACCTTTAAAATTGGCAATACTTTAAGGTGACTGGCCTATGAAGAGGATGACCATGGAAGTGGACAGTCCTTAAAGATGCATTATTGTGTGTGGGTGGCCTTCTAAGAGACAACCCTGGGAATGGACAGACCTTTGGAAATGTCAATGTGGCTTATGAAGTGGAAAGCCACTTGAACATGTGACATGTTTTGCGGACTGGCCCTTTAAGAGGCAGACCCTAGAAGTGGACACACCCTTGAAGAGGTGACAAATTTAGGGAATTATGTCCTTTAAGAGGTTGACCAGGGTTGTGTACAAACCCTCAAAACAACAGCATTTTAAGTGTACTGGCCCTTTAAGAGGTGGACCTGGGAAGCTTACGGACCTTTAAAATTGGCAATACTTTAAGGTGACTGGCCTATGAAGAGGATGACCTTGGAAGTGGACAGTCCTTAAAGATGCATTATTGTGTGTGGGTGGCCATCTAAGAGACAACCCTGGGAATGGACAGACCTTTGGAAATGTCAATGTGGCTTATGAAGTGGAAAGCCACTTGAACATGTGACATGTTTTGATGACTGGCCCTTTAAGAGGCAGACCCTAGAAGTGGACAAACCCTTGAAGAGGTGACAAATTTAGGGAATTATGTCCTTTAAGAGGTTGACCAGGGTTGTGTACAAACCCTCAAAACAACAGCATTTTAAGTGTACTGGCCCTTTAAGAGGTGGACCTGGGAAGCTTACGGACCTTTAAAATTGGCAATACTTTAAGGTGACTGGCCTATGAAGAGGATGACCATGGAAGTGGACAGTCCTTAAAGAAGCATTATTGTGTGTGGGTGGCCTTCTAAGAGACACCCCTGGGAATGGACAGACCTTTGGAAATGTCAATGTGGCTTATGAAGTGGAAATCCACTTAAACATGTGACATGTTTTGATGACTGGCCCTTTAAGAGGCAGACCCTAGATATGGACAAACCCTTGAAGAGGTGACAAATTTAGGGAATTATGTCCTTTAAGAGGTTGACCAGGGTTGTGTACAAACCCTTGAAACAACAGTATTTTAAGTGTACTGGCCCTTTAAGAGGTGGACCTGGGAAGCTTACAGACCTTTAAAATTGGCAATACTTTAAGGTGACTGGCCTATGAAGAGGATGACCATGGAAGTGGACAGTCCTTAAAGATGCATTATTGTGTGTGGGTGGCCTTCTAAGAGACAACCCTGGGAATGGACAGACCTTTGGAAATGTCAATGTGGCTTATGAAGTGGAAAGCCACTTGAACATGTGACATGTTTTGCGGACTGGCCCTTTAAGAGGCAGACCCTAGAAGTGGACAAACCCTTGAAGAGGTGACAAATTTAGGGAATTATGTCCTTTAAGAGGTTGACCAGGGTTGTGTACAAACCCTCGAAACAACAGCATTTTAAGTGTACTGGCCCTTTAAGAGGTGGACCTGGGAAGCTTACGGACCTTTAAAATTGGCAATACTTTAAGGTGACTGGCCTATGAAGAGGATGACCATGGAAGTGGACAGTCCTTAAAGATGCATTATTGTGTGTGGGTGGCCTTCTAAGAGACACCCCTGGGAATGGACAGACCTTTGGAAATGTCAATGTGGCTTATGAAGTGGAAATCCACTTAAACATGTGACATGTTTTGATGACTGGCCCTTTAAGAGGCAGACCCTAGATATGGACAAACCCTTGAAGAGGTGACAAATTTAGGGAATTATGTCCTTTAAGAGGTTGACCAGGGTTGTGTACAAACCCTTGCAAACAACAGTATTTTAAGTGTACTGGCCCTTTAAGAGGTGGACCTGGGAAGCTTACAGACCTTTAAAATTGGCAATACTTTAAGGTGACTGGCCTATGAAGAGGATGACCATGGAAGTGGACAGTCCTTAAAGATGCATTATTGTGTGTGGGTGGCCTTCTAAGAGACAACCCTGGGAATGGACAGACCTTTGGAAATGTCAATGTGGCTTATGAAGTGGAAAGCCACTTGAACATGTGACATGTTTTGCGGACTGGCCCTTTAAGAGGCAGACCCTAGAAGTGGACAAACCCTTGAAGAGGTGACAAATTTAGGGAATTATGTCCTTTAAGAGGTTGACCAGGGTTGTGTACAAACCCTCGAAACAACAGCATTTTAAGTGTACTGGCCCTTTAAGAGGTGGACCTGGGAACCTTACGGACCTTTAAAATTGGCAATACTTTAAGGTGACTGGCCTATGAAGAGGATGACCATGGAAGTGGACAGTCCTTAAAGATGCATTATTGTGTGTGGGTGGCCTTCTAAGAGACAACCCTGGGAATGGACAGACCTTGGGAAATGTCAATGTGGCTTATGAAGTGGAAATCCACTTGAACATGTGACATGTTTTGATGACTGGCCCTTTAAGAGGCAGACCCTAGATATGGACAAACCCTTGAAGAGGTGACAAATTTAGGGAATTATGTCCTTTAAGAGGTTGACCAGGGTTGTGTACAAACCCTTGAAACAACAGTATTTTAAGTGTACTGGCCCTTTAAGAGGTGGACCTGGGAAGCTTACAGACCTTTAAAATTGGCAATACTTTAAGGTGACTGGCCTATGAAGAGGATGACCATGGAAGTGGACAGTCCTTAAAGATGCATTATTGTGTGTGGGTGGCCTTCTAAGAGACAACCCTGGGAATGGACAGACCTTTGGAAATGTCAATGTGGCTTATGAAGTGGAAAGCCACTTGAACATGTGACATGTTTTGCGGACTGGCCCTTTAAGAGGCAGACCCTAGAAGTGGACAAACCCTTGAAGAGGTGACAAATTTAGGGAATTATGTCCTTTAAGAGGTTGACCAGGGTTGTGTACAAACCCTCGAAACAACAGCATTTTAAGTGTACTGGCCCTTTAAGAGGTGGACCTGGGAAGCTTACGGACCTTTAAAATTGGCAATACTTTAAGGTGACTGGCCTATGAAGAGGATGACCATGGAAGTGGACAGTCCTTAAAGATGCATTATTGTGTGTGGGTGGCCTTCTAAGAGACAACCCTGGGAATGGACAGACCTTGGGAAATGTCAATGTGGCTTATGAAGTGGAAATCCACTTGAACATGTGACATGTTTTGATGACTGGCCCTTTAAGAGGCAGACCCTAGATATGGACAAACCCTTGAAGAGGTGACAAATTTAGGGAATTATGTCCTTTAAGAGGTTGACCAGGGTTGTGTACAAACCCTTGAAACAACAGTATTTTAAGTGTACTGGCCCTTTAAGAGGTGGACCTGGGAAGCTTACAGACCTTTAAAATTGGCAATACTTTAAGGTGACTGGCCTATGAAGAGGATGACCATGGAAGTGGACAGTCCTTAAAGATGCATTATTGTGTGTGGGTGGCCTTATAAGAGACACCCCTGGGAATGGACAGACCTTTGGAAATGTCAATGTGGCTTATGAAGTGGAAATCCACTTAAACATGTGACATGTTTTGCGGACTGGCCCTTTAAGAGGCAGACCCTAGATATGGACAAACCCTTGAAGAGGTGACAAATTTAGGGAATTATGTCCTTTAAGAGGTTGACCAGGGTTGTGTACAAACCCTCGAAACAACAGCATTTTAAGTGTACTGGCCCTTTAAGAGGTGGACCTGGGAAGCTTACAGACCTTTAAAATTGGCAATACTTTAAGGTGACTGGCCTATGAAGAGGATGACCATGGAAGTGGACAGTCCTTAAAGATGCATTATTGTGTGTGGGTGGCCTTCTAAGAGACAACCCTGGGAATGGACAGACCTTGGGAAATGTCAATGTGGCTTATGAAGTGGAAATCCACTTGAACATGTGACATGTTTTGATGACTGGCCCTTTAAGAGGCAGACCCTAGATATGGACAAACCCTTGAAGAGGTGACAAATTTAGGGAATTATGTCCTTTAAGAGGTTGACCAGGGTTGTGTACAAACCCTTGAAACAACAGAATTTTAAGTGTACTGGCCCTTTAAGAGGTGGACCTGGGAAGCTTACAGACCTTTAAAATTGGCAATACTTTAAGGTGACTGGCCTATGAAGAGGATGACCATGGAAGTGGACAGTCCTTAAAGATGCATTATTGTGTGTGGGTGGCCTTCTAAGAGACAACCCTGGGAATGGACAGACCTTTGGAAATGTCAATGTGGCTAATGAAGTGGAAAGCCACTTGAACATGTGACATGTTTTGCGGACTGGCCCTTTAAGAGGCAGACCCTAGAAGTGGACAAACCCTTGAAGAGGTGACAAATTTAGGGAATTATGTCCTTTAAGAGGTTGACCAGGGTTGTGTACAAACCCTCGAAACAACAGCATTTTAAGTGTACTGGCCCTTTAAGAGGTGGACCTGGGAAGCTTACAGACCTTTAAAATTGGCAATACTTTAAGGTGACTGGCCTATGAAGAGGATGACCATGGAAGTGGACAGTCCTTAAAGATGCATTATTGTGTGTGGGTGGCCTTCTAAGAGACAACCCTGGGAATGGACAGACCTTGGGAAATGTCAATGTGGCTTATGAAGTGGAAATCCACTTGAACATGTGACATGTTTTGATGACTGGCCCTTTAAGAGGCAGACCCTAGATATGGACAAACCCTTGAAGAGGTGACAAATTTAGGGAATTATGTCCTTTAAGAGGTTGACCAGGGTTGTGTACAAACCCTTGAAACAACAGAATTTTAAGTGTACTGGCCCTTTAAGAGGTGGACCTGGGAAGCTTACAGACCTTTAAAATTGGCAATACTTTAAGGTGACTGGCCTATGAAGAGGATGACCATGGAAGTGGACAGTCCTTAAAGATGCATTATTGTGTGTGGGTGGCCTTCTAAGAGACAACCCTGGGAATGGACAGACCTTTGGAAATGTCAATGTGGCTAATGAAGTGGAAAGCCACTTGAACATGTGACATGTTTTGCGGACTGGCCCTTTAAGAGGCAGACCCTAGAAGTGGACAAACCCTTGAAGAGGTGACAAATTTAGGGAATTATGTCCTTTAAGAGGTTGACCAGGGTTGTGTACAAACCCTCGAAACAACAGCATTTTAAGTGTACTGGCCCTTTAAGAGGTGGACCTGGGAAGCTTACAGACCTTTAAAATTGGCAATACTTTAAGGTGACTGGCCTATGAAGAGGATGACCATGGAAGTGGACAGTCCTTAAAGATGCATTATTGTGTGTGGGTGGCCTTCTAAGAGACAACCCTGGGAATGGACAGACCTTGGGAAATGTCAATGTGGCTTATGAAGTGGAAATCCACTTGAACATGTGACATGTTTTGATGACTGGCCCTTTAAGAGGCAGATCCTAGATATGGACAAACCCTTGAAGAGGTGACAAATTTAGGGAATTATGTCCTTTAAGAGGTTGACCAGGGTTGTGTACAAACCCTTGAAACAACAGAATTTTAAGTGTACTGGCCCTTTAAGAGGTGGACCTGGGAAGCTTACAGACCTTTAAAATTGGCAATACTTTAAGGTGACTGGCCTATGAAGAGGATGACCATGGAAGTGGACAGTCCTTAAAGATGCATTATTGTGTGTGGGTGGCCTTCTAAGAGACAACCCTGGGAATGGACAGTCCTTTGGAAATGTCAATGTGGCTTATGAAGTGGAAAGCCACTTGAACATGTGACATGTTTTGCGGACTGGCCCTTTAAGAGGCAGACCCTAGAAGTGGACACACCCTTGAAGAGGTGACAAATTTAGGGAATTATGTCCTTTAAGAGGTTGACCAGGGTTGTGTACAAACCCTCAAAACAACAGCATTTTAAGTGTACTGGCCCTTTAAGAGGTGGACCTGGGAAGCTTACGGACCTTTAAAATTGGCAATACTTTAAGGTGACTGGCCTATGAAGAGGATGACCTTGGAAGTGGACAGTCCTTAAAGATGCATTATTGTGTGTGGGTGGCCATCTAAGAGACAACCCTGGGAATGGACAGACCTTTGGAAATGTCAATGTGGCTTATGAAGTGGAAAGCCACTTGAACATGTGACATGTTTTGATGACTGGCCCTTTAAGAGGCAGACCCTAGAAGTGGACAAACCCTTGAAGAGGTGACAAATTTAGGGAATTATGTCCTTTAAGAGGTTGACCAGGGTTGTGTACAAACCCTCAAAACAACAGCATTTTAAGTGTACTGGCCCTTTAAGAGGTGGACCTGGGAAGCTTACGGACCTTTAAAATTGGCAATACTTTAAGGTGACTGGCCTATGAAGAGGATGACCATGGAAGTGGACAGTCCTTAAAGAAGCATTATTGTGTGTGGGTGGCCTTCTAAGAGACACCCCTGGGAATGGACAGACCTTTGGAAATGTCAATGTGGCTTATGAAGTGGAAATCCACTTAAACATGTGACATGTTTTGATGACTGGCCCTTTAAGAGGCAGACCCTAGATATGGACAAACCCTTGAAGAGGTGACAAATTTAGGGAATTATGTCCTTTAAGAGGTTGACCAGGGTTGTGTACAAACCCTTGAAACAACAGTATTTTAAGTGTACTGGCCCTTTAAGAGGTGGACCTGGGAAGCTTACAGACCTTTAAAATTGGCAATACTTTAAGGTGACTGGCCTATGAAGAGGATGACCATGGAAGTGGACAGTCCTTAAAGATGCATTATTGTGTGTGGGTGGCCTTCTAAGAGACAACCCTGGGAATGGACAGACCTTTGGAAATGTCAATGTGGCTTATGAAGTGGAAAGCCACTTGAACATGTGACATGTTTTGCGGACTGGCCCTTTAAGAGGCAGACCCTAGAAGTGGACAAACCCTTGAAGAGGTGACAAATTTAGGGAATTATGTCCTTTAAGAGGTTGACCAGGGTTGTGTACAAACCCTCGAAACAACAGCATTTTAAGTGTACTGGCCCTTTAAGAGGTGGACCTGGGAAGCTTACGGACCTTTAAAATTGGCAATACTTTAAGGTGACTGGCCTATGAAGAGGATGACCATGGAAGTGGACAGTCCTTAAAGATGCATTATTGTGTGTGGGTGGCCTTCTAAGAGACACCCCTGGGAATGGACAGACCTTTGGAAATGTCAATGTGGCTTATGAAGTGGAAATCCACTTAAACATGTGACATGTTTTGATGACTGGCCCTTTAAGAGGCAGACCCTAGATATGGACAAACCCTTGAAGAGGTGACAAATTTAGGGAATTATGTCCTTTAAGAGGTTGACCAGGGTTGTGTACAAACCCTTGCAAACAACAGTATTTTAAGTGTACTGGCCCTTTAAGAGGTGGACCTGGGAAGCTTACAGACCTTTAAAATTGGCAATACTTTAAGGTGACTGGCCTATGAAGAGGATGACCATGGAAGTGGACAGTCCTTAAAGATGCATTATTGTGTGTGGGTGGCCTTCTAAGAGACAACCCTGGGAATGGACAGACCTTTGGAAATGTCAATGTGGCTTATGAAGTGGAAAGCCACTTGAACATGTGACATGTTTTGCGGACTGGCCCTTTAAGAGGCAGACCCTAGAAGTGGACAAACCCTTGAAGAGGTGACAAATTTAGGGAATTATGTCCTTTAAGAGGTTGACCAGGGTTGTGTACAAACCCTCGAAACAACAGCATTTTAAGTGTACTGGCCCTTTAAGAGGTGGACCTGGGAAGCTTACGGACCTTTAAAATTGGCAATACTTTAAGGTGACTGGCCTATGAAGAGGATGACCATGGAAGTGGACAGTCCTTAAAGATGCATTATTGTGTGTGGGTGGCCTTCTAAGAGACAACCCTGGGAATGGACAGACCTTTGGAAATGTCAATGTGGCTTATGAAGTGGAAATCCACTTGAACATGTGACATGTTTTGATGACTGGCCCTTTAAGAGGCAGACCCTAGATATGGACAAACCCTTGAAGAGGTGACAAATTTAGGGAATTATGTCCTTTAAGAGGTTGACCAGGGTTGTGTACAAACCCTTGAAACAACAGTATTTTAAGTGTACTGGCCCTTTAAGAGGTGTACCTGGGAAGCTTACAGACCTTTAAAATTGGCAATACTTTAAGGTGACTGGCCTATGAAGAGGATGACCATGGAAGTGGACAGTCCTTAAAGATGCATTATTGTGTGTGGGTGGCCTTCTAAGAGACAACCCTGGGAATGGACAGACTTTTGGAAATGTCAATGTGGCTTATGAAGTGGAAAGCCACTTGAACATGTGACATGTTTTGCGGACTGGCCCTTTAAGAGGCAGACCCTAGAAGTGGACAAACCCTTGAAGAGGTGACAAATTTAGGGAATTATGTCCTTTAAGAGGTTGACCAGGGTTGTGTACAAACCCTCGAAAAAACAGCATTTTAAGTGTACTGGCCCTTTAAGAGGTGGACCTGGGAAGCTTACGGACCTTTAAAATTGGCAATACTTTAAGGTGACTGGCCTATGAAGAGGATGACCATGGAAGTGGACAGTCCTTAAAGATGCATTATTGTGTGTGGGTGGCCATCTAAGAGACAACCCTGGGAATGGACAGACCTTTGGAAATGTCAATGTGGCTTATGAAGTGGAAAGCCACTTGAACATGTGACATGTTTTGCGGACTGGCCCTTTAAGAGGCAGACCCTAGAAGTGGACAAACCCTTGAAGAGGTGACAAATTTAGGGAATTATGTCCTTTAAGAGGTTGACCAGGGTTGTGTACAAACCCTCGAAACAACAGCATTTTAAGTGTACTGGCCCTTTAAGAGGTGGACCTGGGAAGCTTACGGACCTTTAAAATTGGCAATACTTTAAGGTGACTGGCCTATGAAGAGGATGACCATGGAAGTGGACAGTCCTTAAAGATGCATTATTGTGTGTGGGTGGCCTTCTAAGAGACAACCCTGGGAATGGACAGACCTTTGGAAATGTCAATGTGGCTTATGAAGTGGAAATCCACTTGAACATGTGACATGTTTTGATGACTGGCCCTTTAAGAGGCAGACCCTAGATATGGACAAACCCTTGAAGAGGTGACAAATTTAGGGAATTATGTCCTTTAAGAGGTTGACCAGGGTTGTGTACAAACCCTCGAAACAACAGCATTTTAAGTGTACTGGCCCTTTAAGAGGTGGACCTGGGAAGCTTACAGACCTTTAAAATTGGCAATACTTTAAGGTGACTGGCCTATGAAGAGGATGACCATGGAAGTGGACAGTCCTTAAAGATGCATTATTGTGTGTGGGTGGCCTTCTAAGAGACAACCCTGGGAATGGACAGACCTTTGGAAATGTCAATGTGGCTTATGAAGTGGAAAGCCACTTGAACATGTGACATGTTTTGCGGACTGGCCCTTTAAGAGGCAGACCCTAGAAGTGGACACACCCTTGAAGAGGTGACAAATTTAGGGAATTATGTCCTTTAAGAGGTTGACCAGGGTTGTGTACAAACCCTCAAAACAACAGCATTTTAAGTGTACTGGCCCTTTAAGAGGTGGACCTGGGAAGCTTACGGACCTTTAAAATTGGCAATACTTTAAGGTGACTGGCCTATGAAGAGGATGACCATGGAAGTGGACAGTCCTTAAAGATGCATTATTGTGTGTGGGTGGCCTTCTAAGAGACAACCCTGGGAATGGACAGACCTTTGGAAATGTCAATGTGGCTTATGAAGTGGAAAGCCACTTGAACATGTGACATGTTTTGCGGACTGGCCCTTTAAGAGGCAGACCCTAGAAGTGGACAAACCCTTGAAGAGGTGACAAATTTAGGGAATTATGTCCTTTAAGAGGTTGACCAGGGTTGTGTACAAACCCTCGAAACAACAGCATTTTAAGTGTACTGGCCCTTTAAGAGGTGGACCTGGGAAGCTTACAGACCTTTAAAATTGGCAATACTTTAAGGTGACTGGCCTATGAAATGGATGACCATGGAAGTGGACAGTCCTTAAAGATGCATTATTGTGTGTGGGTGGCCTTCTAAGAGACAACCCTGGGAATGGACAGACCTTTGGAAATGTCAATGTGGCTTATGAAGTGGAAAGCCACTTGAACATGTGACATGTTTTGCGGACTGGCCCTTTAAGAGGCAGACCCTAGAAGTGGACAAACCCTTGAATAGGTGACAAATTTAGGGAATTATGTCCTTTAAGAGGTTGACCAGGGTTGTGTACTAACCCTCGAAACAACAGCATTTTAAGTGTACTGGCCCTTTAAGAGGTGGACCTGGGAAGCTTACGGACCTTTAAAATTGGCAATACTTTAAGGTGACTGGCCTATGAAGAGGATGACCATGGAAGTGGACAGTCCTTAAAGATGCATTATTGTGTGTGGGTGGCCTTCTAAGAGACAACCCTGGGAATGGACAGACCTTTGGAAATGTCAATGTGGCTTATGAAGTGGAAATCCACTTGAACATGTGACATGTTTTGATGACTGGCCCTTTAAGAGGCAGACCCTAGATATGGACAAACCCTTGAAGAGGTGACAAATTTAGGGAATTATGTCCTTTAAGAGGTTGACCAGGGTTGTGTACAAACCCTTGAAACAACAGTATTTTAAGTGTACTGGCCCTTTAAGAGGTGTACCTGGGAAGCTTACAGACCTTTAAAATTGGCAATACTTTAAGGTGACTGGCCTATGAAGAGGATGACCATGGAAGTGGACAGTCCTTAAAGATGCATTATTGTGTGTGGGTGGCCTTCTAAGAGACAACCCTGGGAATGGACAGACTTTTGGAAATGTCAATGTGGCTTATGAAGTGGAAAGCCACTTGAACATGTGACATGTTTTGCGGACTGGCCCTTTAAGAGGCAGACCCTAGAAGTGGACAAACCCTTGAAGAGGTGACAAATTTAGGGAATTATGTCCTTTAAGAGGTTGACCAGGGTTGTGTACAAACCCTCGAAAAAACAGCATTTTAAGTGTACTGGCCCTTTAAGAGGTGGACCTGGGAAGCTTACGGACCTTTAAAATTGGCAATACTTTAAGGTGACTGGCCTATGAAGAGGATGACCATGGAAGTGGACAGTCCTTAAAGATGCATTATTGTGTGTGGGTGGCCATCTAAGAGACAACCCTGGGAATGGACAGACCTTTGGAAATGTCAATGTGGCTTATGAAGTGGAAATCCACTTGAACATGTGACATGTTTTGATGACTGGCCCTTTAAGAGGCAGACCCTAGATATGGACAAACCCTTGAAGAGGTGACAAATTTAGGGAATTATGTCCTTTAAGAGGTTGACCAGGGTTGTGTACAAACCCTTGAAACAACAGTATTTTAAGTGTACTGGCCCTTTAAGAGGTGTACCTGGGAAGCTTACAGACCTTTAAAATTGGCAATACTTTAAGGTGACTGGCCTATGAAGAGGATGACCATGGAAGTGGACAGTCCTTAAAGATGCATTATTGTGTGTGGGTGGCCTTCTAAGAGACAACCCTGGGAATGGACAGACTTTTGGAAATGTCAATGTGGCTTATGAAGTGGAAAGCCACTTGAACATGTGACATGTTTTGCGGACTGGCCCTTTAAGAGGCAGACCCTAGAAGTGGACAAACCCTTGAAGAGGTGACAAATTTAGGGAATTATGTCCTTTAAGAGGTTGACCAGGGTTGTGTACAAACCCTCGAAAAAACAGCATTTTAAGTGTACTGGCCCTTTAAGAGGTGGACCTGGGAAGCTTACGGACCTTTAAAATTGGCAATACTTTAAGGTGACTGGCCTATGAAGAGGATGACCATGGAAGTGGACAGTCCTTAAAGATGCATTATTGTGTGTGGGTGGCCTTCTAAGAGACAACCCTGGGAATGGACAGACCTTTGGAAATGTCAATGTGGCTTATGAAGTGGAAAGCCACTTGAACATGTGACATGTTTTGCGGACTGGCCCTTTAAGAGGCAGACCCTAGAAGTGGACACACCCTTGAAGAGGTGACAAATTTAGGGAATTATGTCCTTTAAGAGGTTGACCAGGGTTGTGTACAAACCCTCAAAACAACAGCATTTTAAGTGTACTGGCCCTTTAAGAGGTGGACCTGGGAAGCTTACGGACCTTTAAAATTGGCAATACTTTAAGGTGACTGGCCTATGAAGAGGATGACCATGGAAGTGGACAGTCCTTAAAGATGCATTATTGTGTGTGGGTGGCCATCTAAGAGACAACCCTGGGAATGGACAGACCTTTGGAAATGTCAATGTGGCTTATGAAGTGGAAAGCCACTTGAACATGTGACATGTTTTGATGACTGGCCCTTTAAGAGGCAGACCCTAGAAGTGGACAAACCCTTGAAGAGGTGACAAATTTAGGGAATTATGTCCTTTAAGAGGTTGACCAGGGTTGTGTACAAACCCTCAAAACAACAGCATTTTAAGTGTACTGGCCCTTTAAGAGGTGGACCTGGGAAGCTTACGGACCTTTAAAATTGGCAATACTTTAAGGTGACTGGCCTATGAAGAGGATGACCATGGAAGTGGACAGTCCTTAAAGATGCATTATTGTGTGTGGGTGGCCTTCTAAGAGACAACCCTGGGAATGGACAGACCTTTGGAAATGTCAATGTGGCTTATGAAGTGGAAAGCCACTTGAACATGTGACATGTTTTGCGGACTGGCCCTTTAAGAGGCAGACCCTAGAAGTGGACAAACCCTTGAAGAGGTGACAAATTTAGGGAATTATGTCCTTTAAGAGGTTGACCAGGGTTGTGTACAAACCCTCGAAACAACAGCATTTTAAGTGTACTGGCCCTTTAAGAGGTGGACCTGGGAAGCTTACAGACCTTTAAAATTGGCAATACTTTAAGGTGACTGGCCTATGAAGAGGATGGCCATGGAAGTGGACAGTCCTTAAAGATGCATTATTGTGTGTGGGTGGCCTTCTAAGAGACAACCCTGGGAATGGACAGACCTTTGGAAATGTCAATGTGGCTTATGAAGTGGAAAGCCACTTGAACATGTGACATGTTTTGCGGACTGGCCCTTTAAGAGGCAGACCCTAGAAGTGGACACACCCTTGAAGAGGTGACAAATTTAGGGAATTATGTCCTTTAAGAGGTTGACCAGGGTTGTGTACAAACCCTCGAAACAACAGCATTTTAAGTGTACTGGCCCTTTAAGAGGTGGACCTGGGAAGCTTACGGACCTTTAAAATTGGCAATACTTTAAGGTGACTGGCCTATGAAGAGGATGACCATGGAAGTGGACAGTCCTTAAAGATGCATTATTGTGTGTGGGTGGCCTTCTAAGAGACACCCCTGGGAATGGACAGACCTTTGGAAATGTCAATGTGGCTTATGAAGTGGAAATCCACTTGAACATGTGACATGTTTTGATGACTGGCCCTTTAAGAGGCAGACCCTAGATATGGACAAACCCTTGAAGAGGTGACAAATTTAGGGAATTATGTCCTTTAAGAGGTTGACCAGGGTTGTGTACAAACCCTTGAAACAACAGTATTTTAAGTGTACTGGCCCTTTAAGAGGTGGAACTGGGAAGCTTACAGACCTTTAAAATTGGCAATACTTTAAGGTGACTGGCCTATGAAGAGGATGACCATGGAAGTGGACAGTCCTTAAAGATGCATTATTGTGTGTGGGTGGCCTTCTAAGAGACAACCCTGGGAATGGACAGACCTTTGGAAATGTCAATGTGGCTTATGAAGTGGAAAGCCACTTGAACATGTGACATGTTTTGCGGACTGGCCCTTTAAGAGGCAGACCCTAGAAGTGGACAAACCCTTGAAGAGGTGACAAATTTAGGGAATTATGTCCTTTAAGAGGTTGACCAGGGTTGTGTACAAACCCTCAAAACAACAGCATTTTAAGTGTACTGGCCCTTTAAGAGGTGGACCTGGGAAGCTTACGGACCTTTAAAATTGGCAATACTTTAAGGTGACTGGCCTATGAAGAGGATGACCATGGAAGTGGACAGTCCTTAAAGATGCATTATTGTGTGTGGGTGGCCTTCTAAGAGACAACCCTGGGAATGGACAGACCTTGGGAAATGTCAATGTGGCTTATGAAGTGGAAAGCCACTTGAACATGTGACATGTTTTGCGGACTGGCCCTTTAAGAGGCAGACCCTAGAAGTGGACACACCCTTGAAGAGGTGACAAATTTAGGGAATTATGTCCTTTAAGAGGTTGACCAGGGTTGTGTACAAACCCTCAAAACAACAGCATTTTAAGTGTACTGGCCCTTTAAGAGGTGGACCTGGGAAGCTTACGGACCTTTAAAATTGGCAATACTTTAAGGTGACTGGCCTATGAAGAGGATGACCATGGAAGTGGACAGTCCTTAAAGATGCATTATTGTGTGTGGGTGGCCATCTAAGAGACAACCCTGGGAATGGACAGACCTTTGGAAATGTCAATGTGGCTTATGAAGTGGAAAGCCACTTGAACATGTGACATGTTTTGCGGACTGGCCCTTTAAGAGGCAGACCCTAGAAGTGGACAAACCCTTGAAGAGGTGACAAATTTAGGGAATTATGTCCTTTAAGAGGTTGACCAGGGTTGTGTACAAACCCTCGAAACAACAGCATTTTAAGTGTACTGGCCCTTTAAGAGGTGGACCTGGGAAGCTTACGGACCTTTAAAATTGGCAATACTTTAAGGTGACTGGCCTATGAAGAGGATGACCATGGAAGTGGACAGTCCTTAAAGATGCATTATTGTGTGTGGGTGGCCTTCTAAGAGACAACCCTGGGAATGGACAGACCTTTGGAAATGTCAATGTGGCTTATGAAGTGGAAAGCCACTTGAACATGTGACATGTTTTGCGGACTGGCCCTTTAAGAGGCAGACCCTAGAAGTGGACAAACCCTTGAAGAGGTGACAAATTTAGGGAATTATGTCCTTTAAGAGGTTGACCAGGGTTGTGTACAAACCCTCGAAAAAACAGCATTTTAAGTGTACTGGCCCTTTAAGAGGTGGACCTGGGAAGCTTACGGACCTTTAAAATTGGCAATACTTTAAGGTGACTGGCCTATGAAGAGGATGACCATGGAAGTGGACAGTCCTTAAAGATGCATTATTGTGTGTGGGTGGCCTTCTAAGAGACAACCCTGGGAATGGACAGACCTTTGGAAATGTCAATGTGGCTTATGAAGTGGAAAGCCACTTGAACATGTGACATGTTTTGCGGACTGGCCCTTTAAGAGGCAGACCCTAGAAGTGGACACACCCTTGAAGAGGTGACAAATTTAGGGAATTATGTCCTTTAAGAGGTTGACCAGGGTTGTGTACAAACCCTCGAAACAACAGCATTTTAAGTGTACTGGCCCTTTAAGAGGTGGACCTGGGAAGCTTACGGACCTTTAAAATTGGCAATACTTTAAGGTGACTGGCCTATGAAGAGGATGACCATGGAAGTGGACAGTCCTTAAAGATGCATTATTGTGTGTGGGTGGCCTTCTAAGAGACACCCCTGGGAATGGACAGACCTTTGGAAATGTCAATGTGGCTTATGAAGTGGAAATCCACTTGAACATGTGACATGTTTTGATGACTGGCCCTTTAAGAGGCAGACCCTAGATATGGACAAACCCTTGAAGAGGTGACAAATTTAGGGAATTATGTCCTTTAAGAGGTTGACCAGGGTTGTGTACAAACCCTTGAAACAACAGTATTTTAAGTGTACTGGCCCTTTAAGAGGTGGAACTGGGAAGCTTACAGACCTTTAAAATTGGCAATACTTTAAGGTGACTGGCCTATGAAGAGGATGACCATGGAAGTGGACAGTCCTTAAAGATGCATTATTGTGTGTGGGTGGCCTTCTAAGAGACAACCCTGGGAATGGACAGACCTTTGGAAATGTCAATGTGGCTTATGAAGTGGAAAGCCACTTGAACATGTGACATGTTTTGCGGACTGGCCCTTTAAGAGGCAGACCCTAGAAGTGGACAAACCCTTGAAGAGGTGACAAATTTAGGGAATTATGTCCTTTAAGAGGTTGACCAGGGTTGTGTACAAACCCTCGAAACAACAGCATTTTAAGTGTACTGGCCCTTTAAGAGGTGGACCTGGGAAGCTTACGGACCTTTAAAATTGGCAATACTTTAAGGTGACTGGCCTATGAAGAGGATGACCATGGAAGTGGACAGTCCTTAAAGATGCATTATTGTGTGTGGGTGGCCTTCTAAGAGACAACCCTGGGAATGGACAGACCTTGGGAAATGTCAATGTGGCTTATGAAGTGGAAAGCCACTTGAACATGTGACATGTTTTGCGGACTGGCCCTTTAAGAGGCAGACCCTAGAAGTGGACACACCCTTGAAGAGGTGACAAATTTAGGGAATTATGTCCTTTAAGAGGTTGACCAGGGTTGTGTACAAACCCTCAAAACAACAGCATTTTAAGTGTACTGGCCCTTTAAGAGGTGGACCTGGGAAGCTTACGGACCTTTAAAATTGGCAATACTTTAAGGTGACTGGCCTATGAAGAGGATGACCATGGAAGTGGACAGTCCTTAAAGATGCATTATTGTGTGTGGGTGGCCATCTAAGAGACAACCCTGGGAATGGACAGACCTTTGGAAATGTCAATGTGGCTTATGAAGTGGAAAGCCACTTGAACATGTGACATGTTTTGCGGACTGGCCCTTTAAGAGGCAGACCCTAGAAGTGGACAAACCCTTGAAGAGGTGACAAATTTAGGGAATTATGTCCTTTAAGAGGTTGACCAGGGTTGTGTACAAACCCTCGAAACAACAGCATTTTAAGTGTACTGGCCCTTTAAGAGGTGGACCTGGGAAGCTTACGGACCTTTAAAATTGGCAATACTTTAAGGTGACTGGCCTATGAAGAGGATGACCATGGAAGTGGACAGTCCTTAAAGATGCATTATTGTGTGTGGGTGGCCTTCTAAGAGACAACCCTGGGAATGGACAGACCTTTGGAAATGTCAATGTGGCTTATGAAGTGGAAAGCCACTTGAACATGTGACATGTTTTGCGTACTGGCCCTTTAAGAGGCAGACCCTAGAAGTGGACAAACCCTTGAAGAGGTGACAAATTTAGGGAATTATGTCCTTTAAGAGGTTGACCAGGGTTGTGTACAAACCCTCGAAAAAACAGCATTTTAAGTGTACTGGCCCTTTAAGAGGTGGACCTGGGAAGCTTACGGACCTTTAAAATTGGCAATACTTTAAGGTGACTGGCCTATGAAGAGGATGACCATGGAAGTGGACAGTCCTTAAAGATGCATTATTGTGTGTGGGTGGCCTTCTAAGAGACAACCCTGGGAATGGACAGACCTTTGGAAATGTCAATGTGGCTTATGAAGTGGAAAGCCACTTGAACATGTGACATGTTTTGCGGACTGGCCCTTTAAGAGGCAGACCCTAGAAGTGGACACACCCTTGAAGAGGTGACAAATTTAGGGAATTATGTCCTTTAAGAGGTTGACCAGGGTTGTGTACAAACCCTCAAAACAACAGCATTTTAAGTGTACTGGCCCTTTAAGAGGTGGACCTGGGAAGCTTACGGACCTTTAAAATTGGCAATACTTTAAGGTGACTGGCCTATGAAGAGGATGACCATGGAAGTGGACAGTCCTTAAAGATGCATTATTGTGTGTGGGTGGCCATCTAAGAGACAACCCTGGGAATGGACAGACCTTTGGAAATGTCAATGTGGCTTATGAAGTGGAAAGCCACTTGAACATGTGACATGTTTTGATGACTGGCCCTTTAAGAGGCAGACCCTAGAAGTGGTCAAACCCTTGAAGAGGTGACAAATTTAGGGAATTATGTCCTTTAAGAGGTTGACCAGGGTTGTGTACAAACCCTCAAAACAACAGCATTTTAAGTGTACTGGCCCTTTAAGAGGTGGACCTGGGAAGCTTACGGACCTTTAAAATTGGCAATACTTTAAGGTGACTGGCCTATGAAGAGGATGACCATGGAAGTGGACAGTCCTTAAAGATGCATTATTGTGTGTGGGTGGCCTTCTAAGAGACACCCATGGGAATGGACAGACCTTTGGAAATGTCAATGTGGCTTATGAAGTGGAAATCCACTTGAACATGTGACATGTTTTGATGACTGGCCCTTTAAGAGGCAGACCCTAGATATGGACAAACCCTTGAAGAGGTGACAAATTTAGGGAATTATGTCCTTTAAGAGGTTGACCAGGGTTGTGTACAAACCCTTGAAACAACAGTATTTTAAGTGTACTGGCCCTTTAAGATGTGGACCTGGGAAGCTTACAGACCTTTAAAATTGGCAATACTTTAAGGTGACTGGCCTATGAAGAGGATGACCATGGAAGTGGACAGTCCTTAAAGATGCATTATTGTGTGTGGGTGGCCTTCTAAGAGACAACCCTGGGAATGGACAGACCTTTGGAAATGTCAATGTGGCTTATGAAGTGGAAAGCCACTTGAACATGTGACATGTTTTGCGGACTGGCCCTTTAAGAGGCAGACCCTAGAAGTGGACACACCCTTGAAGAGGTGACAAATTTAGGGAATTATGTCCTTTAAGAGGTTGACCAGGGTTGTGTACAAACCCTCAAAACAACAGCATTTTAAGTGTACTGGCCCTTTAAGAGGTGGACCTGGGAAGCTTACGGACCTTTAAAATTGGCAATACTTTAAGGTGACTGGCCTATGAAGAGGATGACCATGGAAGTGGACAGTCCTTAAAGATGCATTATTGTGTGTGGGTGGCCTTCTAAGAGACACCCCTGGGAATGGACAGACCTTTGGAAATGTCAATGTGGCTTATGAAGTGGAAATCCACTTAAACATGTGACATGTTTTGATGACTGGCCCTTTAAGAGGCAGACCCTAGATATGGACAAACCCTTGAAGAGGTGACAAATTTAGGGAATTATGTCCTTTAAGAGGTTGAGCAGGGTTGTGTACAAACCCTTGAAACAACAGTATTTTAAGTGTACTGGCCCTTTAAGAGGTGGACCTGGGAAGCTTACAGACCTTTAAAATTGGCAATACTTTAAGGTGACTGGCCTATGAAGAGGATGACCATGGAAGTGGACAGTCCTTAAAGATGCATTATTGTGTGTGGGTGGCCTTCTAAGAGACAACCCTGGGAATGGACAGACCTTTGGAAATGTCAATGTGGCTTATGAAGTGGAAAGCCACTTGAACATGTGACATGTTTTGCGGACTGGCCCTTTAAGAGGCAGACCCTAGAAGTGGACAAACCCTTGAAGAGGTGACAAATTTAGGGAATTATGTCCTTTAAGAGGTTGACCAGGGTTGTGTACAAACCCTCGAAACAACAGCATTTTAAGTGTACTGGCCCTTTAAGAGGTGGACCTGGGAAGCTTACAGACCTTTAAAATTGGCAATACTTTAAGGTGACTGGCCTATGAAGAGGATGACCATGGAAGTGGACAGTCCTTAAAGATGCATTATTGTGTGTGGGTGGCCTTCTAAGAGACAACCCTGGGAATGGACAGACCTTGGGAAATGTCAATGTGGCTTATGAAGTGGAAATCCACTTGAACATGTGACATGTTTTGATGACTGGCCCTTTAAGAGGCAGACGCTAGATATGGACAAACCCTTGAAGAGGTGACAAATTTAGGGAATTATGTCCTTTAAGAGGTTGACCAGGGTTGTGTACAAACCCTTGAAACAACAGAATTTTAAGTGTACTGGCCCTTTAAGAGGTGGACCTGGGAAGCTTACAGACCTTTAAAATTGGCAATACTTTAAGGTGACTGGCCTATGAAGAGGATGACCATGGAAGTGGACAGTCCTTAAAGATGCATTATTGTGTGTGGGTGGCCTTCTAAGAGACAACCCTGGGAATGGACAGACCTTTGGAAATGTCAATGTGGCTTATGAAGTGGAAAGCCACTTGAACATGTGACATGTTTTGCGGACTGGCCCTTTAAGAGGCAGACCCTAGAAGTGGACACACCCTTGAAGAGGTGACAAATTTAGGGAATTATGTCCTTTAAGAGGTTGACCAGGGTTGTGTACAAACCCTCAAAACAACAGCATTTTAAGTGTACTGGCCCTTTAAGAGGTGGACCTGGGAAGCTTACGGACCTTTAAAATTGGCAATACTTTAAGGTGACTGGCCTATGAAGAGGATGACCATGGAAGTGGACAGTCCTTAAAGATGCATTATTGTGTGTGGGTGGCCTTCTAAGAGACACCCCTGGGAATGGACAGACCTTTGGAAATGTCAATGTGGCTTATGAAGTGGAAATCCACTTGAACATGTGACATGTTTTGATGACTGGCCCTTTAAGAGGCAGACCCTAGATATGGACAAACCCTTGAAGAGGTGACAAATTTAGGGAATTATGTCCTTTAAGAGGTTGACCAGGGTTGTGTACAAACCCTTGAAACAACAGTATTTTAAGTGTACTGGCCCTTTAAGAGGTGGACCTGGGAAGCTTACAGACCTTTAAAATTGGCAATACTTTAAGGTGACTGGCCTATGAAGAGGATGACCATGGAAGTGGACAGTCCTTAAAGATGCATTATTGTGTGTGGGTGGCCTTCTAAGAGACAACCCTGGGAATGGACAGACCTTTGGAAATGTCAATGTGGCTTATGAAGTGGAAAGCCACTTGAACATGTGACATGTTTTGCGGACTGGCCCTTTAAGAGGCAGACCCTAGAAGTGGACACACCCTTGAAGAGGTGACAAATTTAGGGAACTATGTCCTTTAAGAGGTTGACCAGGGTTGTGTACAAACCCTCAAAACAACAGCATTTTAAGTGTACTGGCCCTTTAAGAGGTGGACCTGGGAAGCTTACGGACCTTTAAAATTGGCAATACTTTAAGGTGACTGGCCTATGAAGAGGATGACCATGGAAGTGGACAGTCCTTAAAGATGCATTATTGTGTGTGGGTGGCCATCTAAGAGACAACCCTGGGAATGGACAGACCTTTGGAAATGTCAATGTGGCTTATGAAGTGGAAAGCCACTTGAACATGTGACATGTTTTGATGACTGGCCCTTTAAGAGGCAGACCCTAGAAGTGGACAAACCCTTGAAGAGGTGACAAATTTAGGGAATTATGTCCTTTAAGAGGTTGACCAGGGTTGTGTACAAACCCTCAAAACAACAGCATTTTAAGTGTACTGGCCCTTTAAGAGGTGGACCTGGGAAGCTTACGGACCTTTAAAATTGGCAATACTTTAAGGTGACTGGCCTATGAAGAGGATGACCATGGAAGTGGACAGTCCTTAAAGATGCATTATTGTGTGTGGGTGGCCTTCTAAGAGACACCCCTGGGAATGGACAGACCTTCGGAAATGTCAATGTGGCTTATGAAGTGGAAATCCACTTGAACATGTGACATGTTTTGATGACTGGCCCTTTAAGAGGCAGACCCTAGATATGGACAAACTCTTGAAGAGGTGACAAATTTAGGGAATTATGTCCTTTAAGAGGTTGACCAGGGTTGTGTACAAACCCTTGAAACAACAGTATTTTAAGTGTACTGGCCCTTTAAGAGGTGGACCTGGGAAGCTTACAGACCTTTAAAATTGGCAATACTTTAAGGTGACTGGCCTATGAAGAGGATGACCATGGAAGTGGACAGTCCTTAAAGATGCATTATTGTGTGTGGGTGGCCTTCTAAGAGACAACCCTGGGAATGGACAGACCTTTGGAAATGTCAATGTGGCTTATGAAGTGGAAAGCCACTTGAACATGTGACATGTTTTGCGGACTGGCCCTTTAAGAGGCAGACCCTAGAAGTGGACACACCCTTGAAG
The DNA here is from genome assembly GCF_035609145.1 of Eleutherodactylus coqui. Lineage (NCBI taxonomy): Eukaryota > Metazoa > Chordata > Amphibia > Anura > Eleutherodactylidae > Eleutherodactylus > Eleutherodactylus coqui. The sequence continues at coordinate 67,108 of NW_027102273.1, forward strand.
AGGTGACAAATTTAGGGAATTATGTCCTTTAAGAGGTTGACCAGGGTTGTGTACAAACCCTCAAAACAACAGCATTTTAAGTGTACTGGCCCTTTAAGAGGTGGACCTGGGAAGCTTACGGACCTTTAAAATTGGCAATACTTTAAGGTGACTGGCCTATGAAGAGGATGACCATGGAAGTGGACAGTCCTTAAAGATGCATTATTGTGTGTGGGTGGCCTTCTAAGAGACACCCCTGGGAATGGACAGACCTTTGGAAATGTCAATGTGGCTTATGAAGTGGAAATCCACTTAAACATGTGACATGTTTTGATGACTGGCCCTTTAAGAGGCAGACCCTAGAAGCGGACAAACCCTTGAAGAGGTGACAAATTTAGCGAATTATGTCCTTTAAGAGGTTGACCAGGGTTGTGTACAAACCCTCGAAACAACAGCATTTTAAGTGTACTGGCCCTTTAAGAGGTGGACCTGGGAAGCTTACGGACCTTTAAAATTGGCAATACTTTAAGGTGACTGGCCTATGAAGAGGATGACCATGGAAGTGGACAGTCCTTAAAGATGCATTATTGTGTGTGGGTGGCCTTCTAAGAGACAACCCTGGGAATGGACAGACCTTGGGAAATGTCAATGTGGCTTATGAAGTGGAAATCCACTTGAACATGTGACATGTTTTGATGACTGGCCCTTTAAGAGGCAGACCCTAGATATGGACAAACCCTTGAAGAGGTGACAAATTTAGGGAATTATGTCCTTTAAGAGGTTGACCAGGGTTGTGTACAAACCCTTGAAACAACAGTATTTTAAGTGTACTGGCCCTTTAAGATGTGGACCTGGGAAGCTTACAGACCTTTAAAATTGGCAATACTTTAAGGTGACTGGCCTATGAAGAGGATGACCATGGAAGTGGACAGTCCTTAAAGATGCATTATTGTGTGTGGGTGGCCTTCTAAGAGACAACCCTGGGAATGGACAGACCTTTGGAAATGTCAATGTGGCTTATGAAGTGGAAAGCCACTTGAACATGTGACATGTTTTGCGGACTGGCCCTTTAAGAGGCAGACCCTAGAAGTGGACACACCCTTGAAGAGGTGACAAATTTAGGGAATTATGTCCTTTAAGAGGTTGACCAGGGTTGTGTACAAACCCTCAAAACAACAGCATTTTAAGTGTACTGGCCCTTTAAGAGGTGGACCTGGGAAGCTTACGGACCTTTAAAATTGGCAATACTTTAAGGTGACTGGCCTATGAAGAGGATGACCATGGAAGTGGACAGTCCTTAAAGATGCATTATTGTGTGTGGGTGGCCTTCTAAGAGACACCCCTGGGAATGGACAGACCTTTGGAAATGTCAATGTGGCTTATGAAGTGGAAATCCACTTAAACATGTGACATGTTTTGATGACTGGCCCTTTAAGAGGCAGACCCTAGATATGGACAAACCCTTGAAGAGGTGACAAATTTAGGGAATTATGTCCTTTAAGAGGTTGAGCAGGGTTGTGTACAAACCCTTGAAACAACAGTATTTTAAGTGTACTGGCCCTTTAAGAGGTGGACCTGGGAAGCTTACAGACCTTTAAAATTGGCAATACTTTAAGGTGACTGGCCTATGAAGAGGATGACCATGGAAGTGGACAGTCCTTAAAGATGCATTATTGTGTGTGGGTGGCCTTCTAAGAGACAACCCTGGGAATGGACAGACCTTTGGAAATGTCAATGTGGCTTATGAAGTGGAAAGCCACTTGAACATGTGACATGTTTTGCGGACTGGCCCTTTAAGAGGCAGACCCTAGAAGTGGACAAACCCTTGAAGAGGTGACAAATTTAGGGAATTATGTCCTTTAAGAGGTTGACCAGGGTTGTGTACAAACCCTCGAAACAACAGCATTTTAAGTGTACTGGCCCTTTAAGAGGTGGACCTGGGAAGCTTACAGACCTTTAAAATTGGCAATACTTTAAGGTGACTGGCCTATGAAGAGGATGACCATGGAAGTGGACAGTCCTTAAAGATGCATTATTGTGTGTGGGTGGCCTTCTAAGAGACAACCCTGGGAATGGACAGACCTTGGGAAATGTCAATGTGGCTTATGAAGTGGAAATCCACTTGAACATGTGACATGTTTTGATGACTGGCCCTTTAAGAGGCAGACGCTAGATATGGACAAACCCTTGAAGAGGTGACAAATTTAGGGAATTATGTCCTTTAAGAGGTTGACCAGGGTTGTGTACAAACCCTTGAAACAACAGAATTTTAAGTGTACTGGCCCTTTAAGAGGTGGACCTGGGAAGCTTACAGACCTTTAAAATTGGCAATACTTTAAGGTGACTGGCCTATGAAGAGGATGACCATGGAAGTGGACAGTCCTTAAAGATGCATTATTGTGTGTGGGTGGCCTTCTAAGAGACAACCCTGGGAATGGACAGACCTTTGGAAATGTCAATGTGGCTTATGAAGTGGAAAGCCACTTGAACATGTGACATGTTTTGCGGACTGGCCCTTTAAGAGGCAGACCCTAGAAGTGGACACACCCTTGAAGAGGTGACAAATTTAGGGAATTATGTCCTTTAAGAGGTTGACCAGGGTTGTGTACAAACCCTCAAAACAACAGCATTTTAAGTGTACTGGCCCTTTAAGAGGTGGACCTGGGAAGCTTACGGACCTTTAAAATTGGCAATACTTTAAGGTGACTGGCCTATGAAGAGGATGACCATGGAAGTGGACAGTCCTTAAAGATGCATTATTGTGTGTGGGTGGCCTTCTAAGAGACACCCCTGGGAATGGACAGACCTTTGGAAATGTCAATGTGGCTTATGAAGTGGAAATCCACTTGAACATGTGACATGTTTTGATGACTGGCCCTTTAAGAGGCAGACCCTAGATATGGACAAACCCTTGAAGAGGTGACAAATTTAGGGAATTATGTCCTTTAAGAGGTTGACCAGGGTTGTGTACAAACCCTTGAAACAACAGTATTTTAAGTGTACTGGCCCTTTAAGAGGTGGACCTGGGAAGCTTACAGACCTTTAAAATTGGCAATACTTTAAGGTGACTGGCCTATGAAGAGGATGACCATGGAAGTGGACAGTCCTTAAAGATGCATTATTGTGTGTGGGTGGCCTTCTAAGAGACAACCCTGGGAATGGACAGACCTTTGGAAATGTCAATGTGGCTTATGAAGTGGAAAGCCACTTGAACATGTGACATGTTTTGCGGACTGGCCCTTTAAGAGGCAGACCCTAGAAGTGGACACACCCTTGAAGAGGTGACAAATTTAGGGAACTATGTCCTTTAAGAGGTTGACCAGGGTTGTGTACAAACCCTCAAAACAACAGCATTTTAAGTGTACTGGCCCTTTAAGAGGTGGACCTGGGAAGCTTACGGACCTTTAAAATTGGCAATACTTTAAGGTGACTGGCCTATGAAGAGGATGACCATGGAAGTGGACAGTCCTTAAAGATGCATTATTGTGTGTGGGTGGCCATCTAAGAGACAACCCTGGGAATGGACAGACCTTTGGAAATGTCAATGTGGCTTATGAAGTGGAAAGCCACTTGAACATGTGACATGTTTTGATGACTGGCCCTTTAAGAGGCAGACCCTAGAAGTGGACAAACCCTTGAAGAGGTGACAAATTTAGGGAATTATGTCCTTTAAGAGGTTGACCAGGGTTGTGTACAAACCCTCAAAACAACAGCATTTTAAGTGTACTGGCCCTTTAAGAGGTGGACCTGGGAAGCTTACGGACCTTTAAAATTGGCAATACTTTAAGGTGACTGGCCTATGAAGAGGATGACCATGGAAGTGGACAGTCCTTAAAGATGCATTATTGTGTGTGGGTGGCCTTCTAAGAGACACCCCTGGGAATGGACAGACCTTCGGAAATGTCAATGTGGCTTATGAAGTGGAAATCCACTTGAACATGTGACATGTTTTGATGACTGGCCCTTTAAGAGGCAGACCCTAGATATGGACAAACTCTTGAAGAGGTGACAAATTTAGGGAATTATGTCCTTTAAGAGGTTGACCAGGGTTGTGTACAAACCCTTGAAACAACAGTATTTTAAGTGTACTGGCCCTTTAAGAGGTGGACCTGGGAAGCTTACAGACCTTTAAAATTGGCAATACTTTAAGGTGACTGGCCTATGAAGAGGATGACCATGGAAGTGGACAGTCCTTAAAGATGCATTATTGTGTGTGGGTGGCCTTCTAAGAGACAACCCTGGGAATGGACAGACCTTTGGAAATGTCAATGTGGCTTATGAAGTGGAAAGCCACTTGAACATGTGACATGTTTTGCGGACTGGCCCTTTAAGAGGCAGACCCTAGAAGTGGACACACCCTTGAAGAGGTGACAAATTTAGGGAATTATGTCCTTTAAGAGGTTGACCAGGGTTGTGTACAAACCCTCAAAACAACAGCATTTTAAGTGTACTGGCCCTTTAAGAGGTGGACCTGGGAAGCTTACGGACCTTTAAAATTGGCAATACTTTAAGGTGACTGGCCTATGAAGAGGATGACCATGGAAGTGGACAGTCCTTAAAGATGCATTATTGTGTGTGGGTGGCCTTCTAAGAGACACCCCTGGGAATGGACAGACCTTTGGAAATGTCAATGTGGCTTATGAAGTGGAAATCCACTTAAACATGTGACATGTTTTGATGACTGGCCCTTTAAGAGGCAGACCCTAGAAGCGGACAAACCCTTGAAGAGGTGACAAATTTAGCGAATTATGTCCTTTAAGAGGTTGACCAGGGTTGTGTACAAACCCTCGAAACAACAGCATTTTAAGTGTACTGGCCCTTTAAGAGGTGGACCTGGGAAGCTTACGGACCTTTAAAATTGGCAATACTTTAAGGTGACTGGCCTATGAAGAGGATGACCATGGAAGTGGACAGTCCTTAAAGATGCATTATTGTGTGTGGGTGGCCTTCTAAGAGACAACCCTGGGAATGGACAGACCTTGGGAAATGTCAATGTGGCTTATGAAGTGGAAATCCACTTGAACATGTGACATGTTTTGATGACTGGCCCTTTAAGAGGCAGACCCTAGATATGGACAAACCCTTGAAGAGGTGACAAATTTAGGGAATTATGTCCTTTAAGAGGTTGACCAGGGTTGTGTACAAACCCTTGAAACAACAGTATTTTAAGTGTACTGGCCCTTTAAGAGGTGGACCTGGGAAGCTTACAGACCTTTAAAATTGGCAATACTTTAAGGTGACTGGCCTATGAAGAGGATGACCATGGAAGTGGACAGTCCTTAAAGATGCATTATTGTGTGTGGGTGGCCTTCTAAGAGACAACCCTGGGAATGGACAGACCTTTGGAAATGTCAATGTGGCTTATGAAGTGGAAAGCCACTTGAACATGTGACATGTTTTGCGGACTGGCCCTTTAAGAGGCAGACCCTAGTAGTGGACACACCCTTGAAGAGGTGACAAATTTAGGGAATTATGTCCTTTAAGAGGTTGACCAGGGTTGTGTACAAACCCTCAAAACAACAGCATTTTAAGTGTACTGGCCCTTTAAGAGGTGGACCTGGGAAGCTTACGGACCTTTAAAATTGGCAATACTTTAAGGTGACTGGCCTATGAAGAGGATGACCATGGAAGTGGACAGTCCTTAAAGATGCATTATTGTGTGTGGGTGGCCTTCTAAGAGACAACCCTGGGAATGGACAGACCTTTGGAAATGTCAATGTGGCTTATGAAGTGGAAAGCCACTTGAACATGTGACATGTTTTGCGGACTGGCCCTTTAAGAGGCAGACCCTAGAAGTGGACAAACCCTTGAAGAGGTGACAAATTTAGGGAATTATGTCCTTTAAGAGGTTGACCAGGGTTGTGTACAAACCCTCGAAACAACAGCATTTTAAGTGTACTGGCCCTTTAAGAGGTGGACCTGGGAAGCTTACAGACCTTTAAAATTGGCAATACTTTAAGGTGACTGGCCTATGAAGAGGATGACCATGGAAGTGGACAGTCCTTAAAGATGCATTATTGTGTGTGGGTGGCCTTCTAAGAGACAACCCTGGGAATGGACAGACCTTTGGAAATGTCAATGTGGCTTATGAAGTGGAAAGCCACTTGAACATGTGACATGTTTTGCGGACTGGCCCTTTAAGAGGCAGACCCTAGAAGTGGACAAACCCTTGAAGAGGTGACAAATTTAGGGAATTATGTCCTTTAAGAGGTTGACCAGGGTTGTGTACAAACCCTCGAAACAACAGCATTTTAAGTGTACTGGCCCTTTAAGAGGTGGACCTGGGAAGCTTACGGACCTTTAAAATTGGCAATACTTTAAGGTGACTGGCCTATGAAGAGGATGACCATGGAAGTGGACAGTCCTTAAAGATGCATTATTGTGTGTGGGTGGCCTTCTAAGAGACAACCCTGGGAATGGACAGACCTTGGGAAATGTCAATGTGGCTTATGAAGTGGAAATCCACTTGAACATGTGACATGTTTTGATGACTGGCCCTTTAAGAGGCAGACCCTAGATATGGACAAACCCTTGAAGAGGTGACAAATTTAGGGAATTATGTCCTTTAAGAGGTTGACCAGGGTTGTGTACAAACCCTTGAAACAACAGTATTTTAAGTGTACTGGCCCTTTAAGAGGTGGACCTGGGAAGCTTACAGACCTTTAAAATTGGCAATACTTTAAGGTGACTGGCCTATGAAGAGGATGACCATGGAAGTGGACAGTCCTTAAAGATGCATTATTGTGTGTGGGTGGCCTTCTAAGAGACAACCCTGGGAATGGACAGACCTTTGGAAATGTCAATGTGGCTTATGAAGTGGAAAGCCACTTGAACATGTGACATGTTTTGCGGACTGGCCCTTTAAGAGGCAGACCCTAGAAGTGGACACACCCTTGAAGAGGTGACAAATTTAGGGAATTATGTCCTTTAAGAGGTTGACCAGGGTTGTGTACAAACCCTCAAAACAACAGCATTTTAAGTGTACTGGCCCTTTAAGAGGTGGACCTGGGAAGCTTACGGACCTTTAAAATTGGCAATACTTTAAGGTGACTGGCCTATGAAGAGGATGACCATGGAAGTGGACAGTCCTTAAAGATGCATTATTGTGTGTGGGTGGCCTTCTAAGAGACAACCCTGGGAATGGACAGACCTTTGGAAATGTCAATGTGGCTTATGAAGTGGAAAGCCACTTGAACATGTGACATGTTTTGCGGACTGGCCCTTTAAGAGGCAGACCCTAGAAGTGGACAAACCCTTGAAGAGGTGACAAATTTAGGGAATTATGTCCTTTAAGAGGTTGACCAGGGTTGTGTACAAACCCTCGAAACAACAGCATTTTAAGTGTACTGGCCCTTTAAGAGGTGGACCTGGGAAGCTTACAGACCTTTAAAATTGGCAATACTTTAAGGTGACTGGCCTATGAAATGGATGACCATGGAAGTGGACAGTCCTTAAAGATGCATTATTGTGTGTGGGTGGCCTTCTAAGAGACAACCCTGGGAATGGACAGACCTTTGGAAATGTCAATGTGGCTTATGAAGTGGAAAGCCACTTGAACATGTGACATGTTTTGCGGACTGGCCCTTTAAGAGGCAGACCCTAGAAGTGGACAAACCCTTGAAGAGGTGACAAATTTAGGGAATTATGTCCTTTAAGAGGTTGACCAGGGTTGTGTACAAACCCTCGAAACAACAGCATTTTAAGTGTACTGGCCCTTTAAGAGGTGGACCTGGGAAGCTTACAGACCTTTAAAATTGGCAATACTTTAAGGTGACTGGCCTATGAAATGGATGACCATGGAAGTGGACAGTCCTTAAAGATGCATTATTGTGTGTGGGTGGCCTTCTAAGAGACACCCATGGGAATGGACAGACCTTTGGAAATGTCAATGTGGCTTATGAAGTGGAAATCCACTTGAACATGTGACATGTTTTGCGGACTGGCCCTTTAAGAGGCAGACCCTAGAAGTGGACACACCCTTGAAGAGGTGACAAATTTAGGGAATTATGTCCTTTAAGAGGTTGACCAGGGTTGTGTACAAACCCTCAAAACAACAGCATTTTAAGTGTACTGGCCCTTTAAGAGGTGGACCTGGGAAGCTTACGGACCTTTAAAATTGGCAATACTTTAAGGTGACTGGCCTATGAAGAGGATGACCATGGAAGTGGACAGTCCTTAAAGATGCATTATTGTGTGTGGGTGGCCTTCTAAGAGACACCCCTGGGAATGGACAGACCTTTGGAAATGTCAATGTGGCTTATGAAGTGGAAATCCACTTAAACATGTGACATGTTTTGATGACTGGCCCTTTAAGAGGCAGACCCTAGATATGGACAAACCCTTGAAGAGGTGACAAATTTAGGGAATTATGTCCTTTAAGAGGTTGAGCAGGGTTGTGTACAAACCCTTGAAACAACAGTATTTTAAGTGTACTGGCCCTTTAAGAGGTGGACCTGGGAAGCTTACAGACCTTTAAAATTGGCAATACTTTAAGGTGACTGGCCTATGAAGAGGATGACCATGGAAGTGGACAGTCCTTAAAGATGCATTATTGTGTGTGGGTGGCCTTCTAAGAGACAACCCTGGGAATGGACAGACCTTTGGAAATGTCAATGTGGCTTATGAAGTGGAAAGCCACTTGAACATGTGACATGTTTTGCGGACTGGCCCTTTAAGAGGCAGACCCTAGAAGTGGACAAACCCTTGAAGAGGTGACAAATTTAGGGAATTATGTCCTTTAAGAGGTTGACCAGGGTTGTGTACAAACCCTCGAAACAACAGCATTTTAAGTGTACTGGCCCTTTAAGAGGTGGACCTGGGAAGCTTACAGACCTTTAAAATTGGCAATACTTTAAGGTGACTGGCCTATGAAGAGGATGACCATGGAAGTGGACAGTCCTTAAAGATGCATTATTGTGTGTGGGTGGCCTTCTAAGAGACAACCCTGGGAATGGACAGACCTTGGGAAATGTCAATGTGGCTTATGAAGTGGAAATCCACTTGAACATGTGACATGTTTTGATGACTGGCCCTTTAAGAGGCAGACGCTAGATATGGACAAACCCTTGAAGAGGTGACAAATTTAGGGAATTATGTCCTTTAAGAGGTGGACCAGGGTTGTGTACAAACCCTTGAAACAACAGAATTTTAAGTGTACTGGCCCTTTAAGAGGTGGACCTGGGAAGCTTACAGACCTTTAAAATTGGCAATACTTTAAGGTGACTGGCCTATGAAGAGGATGACCATGGAAGTGGACAGTCCTTAAAGATGCATTATTGTGTGTGGGTGGCCTTCTAAGAGACAACCCTGGGAATGGACAGACCTTTGGAAATGTCAATGTGGCTTATGAAGTGGAAAGCCACTTGAACATGTGACATGTTTTGCGGACTGGCCCTTTAAGAGGCAGACCCTAGAAGTGGACAAACCCTTGAAGAGGTGACAAATTTAGGGAATTATGTCCTTTAAGAGGTTGACCAGGGTTGTGTACAAACCCTCAAAACAACAGCATTTTAAGTGTACTGGCCCTTTAAGAGGTGGACCTGGGAAGCTTACGGACCTTTAAAATTGGCAATACTTTAAGGTGACTGGCCTATGAAGAGGATGACCATGGAAGTGGACAGTCCTTAAAGATGCATTATTGTGTGTGGGTGGCCTTTTAAGAGACAACCCTGGGAATGGACAGACCTTGGGAAATGTCAATGTGGCTTATGAAGTGGAAATCCACTTGAACATGTGACATGTTTTGATGACTGGCCCTTTAAGAGGCAGACCCTAGATATGGACAAACCCTTGAAGAGGTGACAAATTTAGGGAATTATGTCCTTTAAGAGGTTGACCAGGGTTGTGTACAAACCCTTGAAACAACAGTATTTTAAGTGTACTGGCCCTTTAAGAGGTGGACCTGGGAAGCTTACAGACCTTTAAAATTGGCAATACTTTAAGGTGACTGGCCTATGAAGAGGATGACCATGGAAGTGGACAGTCCTTAAAGATGCATTATTGTGTGTGGGTGGCCTTCTAAGAGACAACCCTGGGAATGGACAGACCTTTGGAAATGTCAATGTGGCTTATGAAGTGGAAAGCCACTTGAACATGTGACATGTTTTGCGGACTGGCCCTTTAAGAGGCAGACCCTAGAAGTGGACACACCCTTGAAGAGGTGACAAATTTAGGGAATTATGTCCTTTAAGAGGTTGACCAGGGTTGTGTACAAACCCTCAAAACAACAGCATTTTAAGTGTACTGGCCCTTTAAGAGGTGGACCTGGGAAGCTTACGGACCTTTAAAATTGGCAATACTTTAAGGTGACTGGCCTATGAAGAGGATGACCATGGAAGTGGACAGTCCTTAAAGATGCATTATTGTGTGTGGGTGGCCTTCTAAGAGACACCCCTGGGAATGGACAGACCTTTGGAAATGTCAATGTGGCTTATGAAGTGGAAATCCACTTGAACATGTGACATGTTTTGATGACTGGCCCTTTAAGAGGCAGACCCTAGATATGGACAAACCCTTGAAGAGGTGACAAATTTAGGGAATTATGTCCTTTAAGAGGTTGACCAGGGTTGTGTACAAACCCTTGAAACAACAGTATTTTAAGTGTACTGGCCCTTTAAGAGGTGGACCTGGGAAGCTTACAGACCTTTAAAATTGGCAATACTTTAAGGTGACTGGCCTATGAAGAGGATGACCATGGAAGTGGACAGTCCTTAAAGATGCATTATTGTGTGTGGGTGGCCTTCTAAGAGACAACCCTGGGAATGGACAGACCTTTGGAAATGTCAATGTGGCTTATGAAGTGGAAAGCCACTTGAACATGTGACATGTTTTGCGGACTGGCCCTTTAAGAGGCAGACCCTAGAAGTGGACACACCCTTGAAGAGGTGACAAATTTAGGGAATTATGTCCTTTAAGAGGTTGACCAGGGTTGTGTACAAACCCTCAAAACAACAGCATTTTAAGTGTACTGGCCCTTTAAGAGGTGGACCTGGGAAGCTTACGGACCTTTAAAATTGGCAATACTTTAAGGTGACTGGCCTATGAAGAGGATGACCATGGAAGTGGACAGTCCTTAAAGATGCATTATTGTGTGTGGGTGGCCATCTAAGAGACAACCCTGGGAATGGACAGACCTTTGGAAATGTCAATGTGGCTTATGAAGTGGAAAGCCACTTGAACATGTGACATGTTTTGATGACTGGCCCTTTAAGAGGCAGACCCTAGAAGTGGACAAACCCTTGAAGAGGTGACAAATTTAGGGAATTATGTCCTTTAAGAGGTTGACCAGGGTTGTGTACAAACCCTCAAAACAACAGCATTTTAAGTGTACTGGCCCTTTAAGAGGTGGACCTGGGAAGCTTACGGACCTTTAAAATTGGCAATACTTTAAGGTGACTGGCCTATGAAGAGGATGACCATGGAAGTGGACAGTCCTTAAAGATGCATTATTGTGTGTGGGTGGCCTTCTAAGAGACACCCCTGGGAATGGACAGACCTTCGGAAATGTCAATGTGGCTTATGAAGTGGAAATCCACTTGAACATGTGACATGTTTTGATGACTGGCCCTTTAAGAGGCAGACCCTAGATATGGACAAACTCTTGAAGAGGTGACAAATTTAGGGAATTATGTCCTTTAAGAGGTTGACCAGGGTTGTGTACAAACCCTTGAAACAACAGTATTTTAAGTGTACTGGCCCTTTAAGAGGTGGACCTGGGAAGCTTACAGACCTTTAAAATTGGCAATACTTTAAGGTGACTGGCCTATGAAGAGGATGACCATGGAAGTGGACAGTCCTTAAAGATGCATTATTGTGTGTGGGTGGCCTTCTAAGAGACAACCCTGGGAATGGACAGACCTTTGGAAATGTCAATGTGGCTTATGAAGTGGAAAGCCACTTGAACATGTGACATGTTTTGCGGACTGGCCCTTTAAGAGGCAGACCCTAGAAGTGGACACACCCTTGAAGAGGTGACAAATTTAGGGAATTATGTCCTTTAAGAGGTTGACCAGGGTTGTGTACAAACCCTCAAAACAACAGCATTTTAAGTGTACTGGCCCTTTAAGAGGTGGACCTGGGAAGCTTACGGACCTTTAAAATTGGCAATACTTTAAGGTGACTGGCCTATGAAGAGGATGACCATGGAAGTGGACAGTCCTTAAAGATGCATTATTGTGTGTGGGTGGCCTTCTAAGAGACACCCCTGGGAATGGACAGACCTTTGGAAATGTCAATGTGGCTTATGAAGTGGAAATCCACTTAAACATGTGACATGTTTTGATGACTGGCCCTTTAAGAGGCAGACCCTAGAAGCGGACAAACCCTTGAAGAGGTGACAAATTTAGCGAATTATGTCCTTTAAGAGGTTGACCAGGGTTGTGTACAAACCCTCGAAACAACAGCATTTTAAGTGTACTGGCCCTTTAAGAGGTGGACCTGGGAAGCTTACGGACCTTTAAAATTGGCAATACTTTAAGGTGACTGGCCTATGAAGAGGATGACCATGGAAGTGGACAGTCCTTAAAGATGCATTATTGTGTGTGGGTGGCCTTCTAAGAGACAACCCTGGGAATGGACAGACCTTGGGAAATGTCAATGTGGCTTATGAAGTGGAAATCCACTTGAACATGTGACATGTTTTGATGACTGGCCCTTTAAGAGGCAGACCCTAGATATGGACAAACCCTTGAAGAGGTGACAAATTTAGGGAATTATGTCCTTTAAGAGGTTGACCAGGGTTGTGTACAAACCCTTGAAACAACAGTATTTTAAGTGTACTGGCCCTTTAAGAGGTGGACCTGGGAAGCTTACAGACCTTTAAAATTGGCAATACTTTAAGGTGACTGGCCTATGAAGAGGATGACCATGGAAGTGGACAGTCCTTAAAGATGCATTATTGTGTGTGGGTGGCCTTCTAAGAGACAACCCTGGGAATGGACAGACCTTTGGAAATGTCAATGTGGCTTATGAAGTGGAAAGCCACTTGAACATGTGACATGTTTTGCGGACTGGCCCTTTAAGAGGCAGACCCTAGTAGTGGACACACCCTTGAAGAGGTGACAAATTTAGGGAATTATGTCCTTTAAGAGGTTGACCAGGGTTGTGTACAAACCCTCAAAACAACAGCATTTTAAGTGTACTGGCCCTTTAAGAGGTGGACCTGGGAAGCTTACGGACCTTTAAAATTGGCAATACTTTAAGGTGACTGGCCTATGAAGAGGATGACCATGGAAGTGGACAGTCCTTAAAGATGCATTATTGTGTGTGGGTGGCCTTCTAAGAGACAACCCTGGGAATGGACAGACCTTTGGAAATGTCAATGTGGCTTATGAAGTGGAAAGCCACTTGAACATGTGACATGTTTTGCGGACTGGCCCTTTAAGAGGCAGACCCTAGAAGTGGACAAACCCTTGAAGAGGTGACAAATTTAGGGAATTATGTCCTTTAAGAGGTTGACCAGGGTTGTGTACAAACCCTCGAAACAACAGCATTTTAAGTGTACTGGCCCTTTAAGAGGTGGACCTGGGAAGCTTACAGACCTTTAAAATTGGCAATACTTTAAGGTGACTGGCCTATGAAGAGGATGACCATGGAAGTGGACAGTCCTTAAAGATGCATTATTGTGTGTGGGTGGCCTTCTAAGAGACAACCCTGGGAATGGACAGACCTTTGGAAATGTCAATGTGGCTTATGAAGTGGAAAGCCACTTGAACATGTGACATGTTTTGCGGACTGGCCCTTTAAGAGGCAGACCCTAGAAGTGGACAAACCCTTGAAGAGGTGACAAATTTAGGGAATTATGTCCTTTAAGAGGTTGACCAGGGTTGTGTACAAACCCTCGAAACAACAGCATTTTAAGTGTACTGGCCCTTTAAGAGGTGGACCTGGGAAGCTTACGGACCTTTAAAATTGGCAATACTTTAAGGTGACTGGCCTATGAAGAGGATGACCATGGAAGTGGACAGTCCTTAAAGATGCATTATTGTGTGTGGGTGGCCTTCTAAGAGACAACCCTGGGAATGGACAGACCTTGGGAAATGTCAATGTGGCTTATGAAGTGGAAATCCACTTGAACATGTGACATGTTTTGATGACTGGCCCTTTAAGAGGCAGACCCTAGATATGGACAAACCCTTGAAGAGGTGACAAATTTAGGGAATTATGTCCTTTAAGAGGTTGACCAGGGTTGTGTACAAACCCTTGAAACAACAGTATTTTAAGTGTACTGGCCCTTTAAGAGGTGGACCTGGGAAGCTTACAGACCTTTAAAATTGGCAATACTTTAAGGTGACTGGCCTATGAAGAGGATGACCATGGAAGTGGACAGTCCTTAAAGATGCATTATTGTGTGTGGGTGGCCTTCTAAGAGACAACCCTGGGAATGGACAGACCTTTGGAAATGTCAATGTGGCTTATGAAGTGGAAAGCCACTTGAACATGTGACATGTTTTGCGGACTGGCCCTTTAAGAGGCAGACCCTAGAAGTGGACACACCCTTGAAGAGGTGACAAATTTAGGGAATTATGTCCTTTAAGAGGTTGACCAGGGTTGTGTACAAACCCTCAAAACAACAGCATTTTAAGTGTACTGGCCCTTTAAGAGGTGGACCTGGGAAGCTTACGGACCTTTAAAATTGGCAATACTTTAAGGTGACTGGCCTATGAAGAGGATGACCATGGAAGTGGACAGTCCTTAAAGATGCATTATTGTGTGTGGGTGGCCTTCTAAGAGACAACCCTGGGAATGGACAGACCTTTGGAAATGTCAATGTGGCTTATGAAGTGGAAAGCCACTTGAACATGTGACATGTTTTGCGGACTGGCCCTTTAAGAGGCAGACCCTAGAAGTGGACAAACCCTTGAAGAGGTGACAAATTTAGGGAATTATGTCCTTTAAGAGGTTGACCAGGGTTGTGTACAAACCCTCGAAACAACAGCATTTTAAGTGTACTGGCCCTTTAAGAGGTGGACCTGGGAAGCTTACAGACCTTTAAAATTGGCAATACTTTAAGGTGACTGGCCTATGAAATGGATGACCATGGAAGTGGACAGTCCTTAAAGATGCATTATTGTGTGTGGGTGGCCTTCTAAGAGACAACCCTGGGAATGGACAGACCTTTGGAAATGTCAATGTGGCTTATGAAGTGGAAAGCCACTTGAACATGTGACATGTTTTGCGGACTGGCCCTTTAAGAGGCAGACCCTAGAAGTGGACAAACCCTTGAAGAGGTGACAAATTTAGGGAATTATGTCCTTTAAGAGGTGGACCAGGGTTGTGTACAAACCCTTGAAACAACAGAATTTTAAGTGTACTGGCCCTTTAAGAGGTGGACCTGGGAAGCTTACAGACCTTTAAAATTGGCAATACTTTAAGGTGACTGGCCTATGAAGAGGATGACCATGGAAGTGGACAGTCCTTAAAGATGCATTATTGTGTGTGGGTGGCCTTCTAAGAGACAACCCTGGGAATGGACAGACCTTTGGAAATGTCAATGTGGCTTATGAAGTGGAAAGCCACTTGAACATGTGACATGTTTTGCGGACTGGCCCTTTAAGAGGCAGACCCTAGAAGTGGACAAACCCTTGAAGAGGTGACAAATTTAGGGAATTATGTCCTTTAAGAGGTTGACCAGGGTTGTGTACAAACCCTCAAAACAACAGCATTTTAAGTGTACTGGCCCTTTAAGAGGTGGACCTGGGAAGCTTACGGACCTTTAAAATTGGCAATACTTTAAGGTGACTGGCCTATGAAGAGGATGACCATGGAAGTGGACAGTCCTTAAAGATGCATTATTGTGTGTGGGTGGCCTTTTAAGAGACAACCCTGGGAATGGACAGACCTTGGGAAATGTCAATGTGGCTTATGAAGTGGAAATCCACTTGAACATGTGACATGTTTTGATGACTGGCCCTTTAAGAGGCAGACCCTAGATATGGACAAACCCTTGAAGAGGTGACAAATTTAGGGAATTATGTCCTTTAAGAGGTTGACCAGGGTTGTGTACAAACCCTTGAAACAACAGTATTTTAAGTGTACTGGCCCTTTAAGAGGTGGACCTGGGAAGCTTACAGACCTTTAAAATTGGCAATACTTTAAGGTGACTGGCCTATGAAGAGGATGACCATGGAAGTGGACAGTCCTTAAAGATGCATTATTGTGTGTGGGTGGCCTTCTAAGAGACAACCCTGGGAATGGACAGACCTTTGGAAATGTCAATGTGGCTTATGAAGTGGAAAGCCACTTGAACATGTGACATGTTTTGCGGACTGGCCCTTTAAGAGGCAGACCCTAGAAGTGGACACACCCTTGAAGAGGTGACAAATTTAGGGAATTATGTCCTTTAAGAGGTTGACCAGGGTTGTGTACAAACCCTCAAAACAACAGCATTTTAAGTGTACTGGCCCTTTAAGAGGTGGACCTGGGAAGCTTACGGACCTTTAAAATTGGCAATACTTTAAGGTGACTGGCCTATGAAGAGGATGACCATGGAAGTGGACAGTCCTTAAAGATGCATTATTGTGTGTGGGTGGCCTTCTAAGAGACACCCCTGGGAATGGACAGACCTTTGGAAATGTCAATGTGGCTTATGAAGTGGAAATCCACTTGAACATGTGACATGTTTTGATGACTGGCCCTTTAAGAGGCAGACCCTAGATATGGACAAACCCTTGAAGAGGTGACAAATTTAGGGAATTATGTCCTTTAAGAGGTTGACCAGGGTTGTGTACAAACCCTTGAAACAACAGTATTTTAAGTGTACTGGCCCTTTAAGAGGTGGACCTGGGAAGCTTACAGACCTTTAAAATTGGCAATACTTTAAGGTGACTGGCCTATGAAGAGGATGACCATGGAAGTGGACAGTCCTTAAAGATGCATTATTGTGTGTGGGTGGCCTTCTAAGAGACAACCCTGGGAATGGACAGACCTTTGGAAATGTCAATGTGGCTTATGAAGTGGAAAGCCACTTGAACATGTGACATGTTTTGCGGACTGGCCCTTTAAGAGGCAGACCCTAGAAGTGGACACACCCTTGAAGAGGTGACAAATTTAGGGAATTATGTCCTTTAAGAGGTTGACCAGGGTTGTGTACAAACCCTCAAAACAACAGCATTTTAAGTGTACTGGCCCTTTAAGAGGTGGACCTGGGAAGCTTACGGACCTTTAAAATTGGCAATACTTTAAGGTGACTGGCCTATGAAGAGGATGACCATGGAAGTGGACAGTCCTTAAAGATGCATTATTGTGTGTGGGTGGCCATCTAAGAGACAACCCTGGGAATGGACAGACCTTTGGAAATGTCAATGTGGCTTATGAAGTGGAAAGCCACTTGAACATGTGACATGTTTTGATGACTGGCCCTTTAAGAGGCAGACCCTAGAAGTGGACAAACCCTTGAAGAGGTGACAAATTTAGGGAATTATGTCCTTTAAGAGGTTGACCAGGGTTGTGTACAAACCCTCAAAACAACAGCATTTTAAGTGTACTGGCCCTTTAAGAGGTGGACCTGGGAAGCTTACGGACCTTTAAAATTGGCAATACTTTAAGGTGACTGGCCTATGAAGAGGATGACCATGGAAGTGGACAGTCCTTAAAGATGCATTATTGTGTGTGGGTGGCCTTCTAAGAGACACCCCTGGGAATGGACAGACCTTCGGAAATGTCAATGTGGCTTATGAAGTGGAAATCCACTTGAACATGTGACATGTTTTGATGACTGGCCCTTTAAGAGGCAGACCCTAGATATGGACAAACTCTTGAAGAGGTGACAAATTTAGGGAATTATGTCCTTTAAGAGGTTGACCAGGGTTGTGTACAAACCCTTGAAACAACAGTATTTTAAGTGTACTGGCCCTTTAAGAGGTGGACCTGGGAAGCTTACAGACCTTTAAAATTGGCAATACTTTAAGGTGACTGGCCTATGAAGAGGATGACCATGGAAGTGGACAGTCCTTAAAGATGCATTATTGTGTGTGGGTGGCCTTCTAAGAGACAACCCTGGGAATGGACAGACCTTTGGAAATGTCAATGTGGCTTATGAAGTGGAAAGCCACTTGAACATGTGACATGTTTTGCGGACTGGCCCTTTAAGAGGCAGACCCTAGAAGTGGACACACCCTTGAAGAGGTGACAAATTTAGGGAATTATGTCCTTTAAGAGGTTGACCAGGGTTGTGTACAAACCCTCAAAACAACAGCATTTTAAGTGTACTGGCCCTTTAAGAGGTGGACCTGGGAAGCTTACGGACCTTTAAAATTGGCAATACTTTAAGGTGACTGGCCTATGAAGAGGATGACCATGGAAGTGGACAGTCCTTAAAGATGCATTATTGTGTGTGGGTGGCCTTCTAAGAGACACCCCTGGGAATGGACAGACCTTTGGAAATGTCAATGTGGCTTATGAAGTGGAAATCCACTTAAACATGTGACATGTTTTGATGACTGGCCCTTTAAGAGGCAGACCCTAGAAGCGGACAAACCCTTGAAGAGGTGACAAATTTAGCGAATTATGTCCTTTAAGAGGTTGACCAGGGTTGTGTACAAACCCTCGAAACAACAGCATTTTAAGTGTACTGGCCCTTTAAGAGGTGGACCTGGGAAGCTTACGGACCTTTAAAATTGGCAATACTTTAAGGTGACTGGCCTATGAAGAGGATGACCATGGAAGTGGACAGTCCTTAAAGATGCATTATTGTGTGTGGGTGGCCTTCTAAGAGACAACCCTGGGAATGGACAGACCTTGGGAAATGTCAATGTGGCTTATGAAGTGGAAATCCACTTGAACATGTGACATGTTTTGATGACTGGCCCTTTAAGAGGCAGACCCTAGATATGGACAAACCCTTGAAGAGGTGACAAATTTAGGGAATTATGTCCTTTAAGAGGTTGACCAGGGTTGTGTACAAACCCTTGAAACAACAGTATTTTAAGTGTACTGGCCCTTTAAGAGGTGGACCTGGGAAGCTTACAGACCTTTAAAATTGGCAATACTTTAAGGTGACTGGCCTATGAAGAGGATGACCATGGAAGTGGACAGTCCTTAAAGATGCATTATTGTGTGTGGGTGGCCTTCTAAGAGACAACCCTGGGAATGGACAGACCTTTGGAAATGTCAATGTGGCTTATGAAGTGGAAAGCCACTTGAACATGTGACATGTTTTGCGGACTGGCCCTTTAAGAGGCAGACCCTAGTAGTGGACACACCCTTGAAGAGGTGACAAATTTAGGGAATTATGTCCTTTAAGAGGTTGACCAGGGTTGTGTACAAACCCTCAAAACAACAGCATTTTAAGTGTACTGGCCCTTTAAGAGGTGGACCTGGGAAGCTTACGGACCTTTAAAATTGGCAATACTTTAAGGTGACTGGCCTATGAAGAGGATGACCATGGAAGTGGACAGTCCTTAAAGATGCATTATTGTGTGTGGGTGGCCTTCTAAGAGACAACCCTGGGAATGGACAGACCTTTGGAAATGTCAATGTGGCTTATGAAGTGGAAAGCCACTTGAACATGTGACATGTTTTGCGGACTGGCCCTTTAAGAGGCAGACCCTAGAAGTGGACAAACCCTTGAAGAGGTGACAAATTTAGGGAATTATGTCCTTTAAGAGGTTGACCAGGGTTGTGTACAAACCCTCGAAACAACAGCATTTTAAGTGTACTGGCCCTTTAAGAGGTGGACCTGGGAAGCTTACAGACCTTTAAAATTGGCAATACTTTAAGGTGACTGGCCTATGAAGAGGATGACCATGGAAGTGGACAGTCCTTAAAGATGCATTATTGTGTGTGGGTGGCCTTCTAAGAGACAACCCTGGGAATGGACAGACCTTTGGAAATGTCAATGTGGCTTATGAAGTGGAAAGCCACTTGAACATGTGACATGTTTTGCGGACTGGCCCTTTAAGAGGCAGACCCTAGAAGTGGACAAACCCTTGAAGAGGTGACAAATTTAGGGAATTATGTCCTTTAAGAGGTTGACCAGGGTTGTGTACAAACCCTCGAAACAACAGCATTTTAAGTGTACTGGCCCTTTAAGAGGTGGACCTGGGAAGCTTACGGACCTTTAAAATTGGCAATACTTTAAGGTGACTGGCCTATGAAGAGGATGACCATGGAAGTGGACAGTCCTTAAAGATGCATTATTGTGTGTGGGTGGCCTTCTAAGAGACAACCCTGGGAATGGACAGACCTTGGGAAATGTCAATGTGGCTTATGAAGTGGAAATCCACTTGAACATGTGACATGTTTTGATGACTGGCCCTTTAAGAGGCAGACCCTAGATATGGACAAACCCTTGAAGAGGTGACAAATTTAGGGAATTATGTCCTTTAAGAGGTTGACCAGGGTTGTGTACAAACCCTTGAAACAACAGTATTTTAAGTGTACTGGCCCTTTAAGAGGTGGACCTGGGAAGCTTACAGACCTTTAAAATTGGCAATACTTTAAGGTGACTGGCCTATGAAGAGGATGACCATGGAAGTGGACAGTCCTTAAAGATGCATTATTGTGTGTGGGTGGCCTTCTAAGAGACAACCCTGGGAATGGACAGACCTTTGGAAATGTCAATGTGGCTTATGAAGTGGAAAGCCACTTGAACATGTGACATGTTTTGCGGACTGGCCCTTTAAGAGGCAGACCCTAGAAGTGGACACACCCTTGAAGAGGTGACAAATTTAGGGAATTATGTCCTTTAAGAGGTTGACCAGGGTTGTGTACAAACCCTCAAAACAACAGCATTTTAAGTGTACTGGCCCTTTAAGAGGTGGACCTGGGAAGCTTACGGACCTTTAAAATTGGCAATACTTTAAGGTGACTGGCCTATGAAGAGGATGACCATGGAAGTGGACAGTCCTTAAAGATGCATTATTGTGTGTGGGTGGCCTTCTAAGAGACAACCCTGGGAATGGACAGACCTTTGGAAATGTCAATGTGGCTTATGAAGTGGAAAGCCACTTGAACATGTGACATGTTTTGCGGACTGGCCCTTTAAGAGGCAGACCCTAGAAGTGGACAAACCCTTGAAGAGGTGACAAATTTAGGGAATTATGTCCTTTAAGAGGTTGACCAGGGTTGTGTACAAACCCTCGAAACAACAGCATTTTAAGTGTACTGGCCCTTTAAGAGGTGGACCTGGGAAGCTTACAGACCTTTAAAATTGGCAATACTTTAAGGTGACTGGCCTATGAAATGGATGACCATGGAAGTGGACAGTCCTTAAAGATGCATTATTGTGTGTGGGTGGCCTTCTAAGAGACAACCCTGGGAATGGACAGACCTTTGGAAATGTCAATGTGGCTTATGAAGTGGAAAGCCACTTGAACATGTGACATGTTTTGCGGACTGGCCCTTTAAGAGGCAGACCCTAGAAGTGGACAAACCCTTGAAGAGGTGACAAATTTAGGGAATTATGTCCTTTAAGAGGTTGACCAGGGTTGTGTACAAACCCTCGAAACAACAGCATTTTAAGTGTACTGGCCCTTTAAGAGGTGGACCTGGGAAGCTTACAGACCTTTAAAATTGGCAATACTTTAAGGTGACTGGCCTATGAAATGGATGACCATGGAAGTGGACAGTCCTTAAAGATGCATTATTGTGTGTGGGTGGCCTTCTAAGAGACACCCATGGGAATGGACAGACCTTTGGAAATGTCAATGTGGCTTATGAAGTGGAAATCCACTTGAACATGTGACATGTTTTGCGGACTGGCCCTTTAAGAGGCAGACCCTAGAAGTGGACACACCCTTGAAGAGGTGACAAATTTAGGGAATTATGTCCTTTAAGAGGTTGACCAGGGTTGTGTACAAACCCTCAAAACAACAGCATTTTAAGTGTACTGGCCCTTTAAGAGGTGGACCTGGGAAGCTTACGGACCTTTAAAATTGGCAATACTTTAAGGTGACTGGCCTATGAAGAGGATGACCATGGAAGTGGACAGTCCTTAAAGATGCATTATTGTGTGTGGGTGGCCTTCTAAGAGACACCCCTGGGAATGGACAGACCTTTGGAAATGTCAATGTGGCTTATGAAGTGGAAATCCACTTAAACATGTGACATGTTTTGATGACTGGCCCTTTAAGAGGCAGACCCTAGATATGGACAAACCCTTGAAGAGGTGACAAATTTAGGGAATTATGTCCTTTAAGAGGTTGAGCAGGGTTGTGTACAAACCCTTGAAACAACAGTATTTTAAGTGTACTGGCCCTTTAAGAGGTGGACCTGGGAAGCTTACAGACCTTTAAAATTGGCAATACTTTAAGGTGACTGGCCTATGAAGAGGATGACCATGGAAGTGGACAGTCCTTAAAGATGCATTATTGTGTGTGGGTGGCCTTCTAAGAGACAACCCTGGGAATGGACAGACCTTTGGAAATGTCAATGTGGCTTATGAAGTGGAAAGCCACTTGAACATGTGACATGTTTTGCGGACTGGCCCTTTAAGAGGCAGACCCTAGAAGTGGACAAACCCTTGAAGAGGTGACAAATTTAGGGAATTATGTCCTTTAAGAGGTTGACCAGGGTTGTGTACAAACCCTCGAAACAACAGCATTTTAAGTGTACTGGCCCTTTAAGAGGTGGACCTGGGAAGCTTACAGACCTTTAAAATTGGCAATACTTTAAGGTGACTGGCCTATGAAGAGGATGACCATGGAAGTGGACAGTCCTTAAAGATGCATTATTGTGTGTGGGTGGCCTTCTAAGAGACAACCCTGGGAATGGACAGACCTTGGGAAATGTCAATGTGGCTTATGAAGTGGAAATCCACTTGAACATGTGACATGTTTTGATGACTGGCCCTTTAAGAGGCAGACGCTAGATATGGACAAACCCTTGAAGAGGTGACAAATTTAGGGAATTATGTCCTTTTAGAGGTGGACCAGGGTTGTGTACAAACCCTTGAAACAACAGAATTTTAAGTGTACTGGCCCTTTAAGAGGTGGACCTGGGAAGCTTACAGACCTTTAAAATTGGCAATACTTTAAGGTGACTGGCCTATGAAGAGGATGACCATGGAAGTGGACAGTCCTTAAAGATGCATTATTGTGTGTGGGTGGCCTTCTAAGAGACAACCCTGGGAATGGACAGACCTTTGGAAATGTCAATGTGGCTTATGAAGTGGAAAGCCACTTGAACATGTGACATGTTTTGCGGACTGGCCCTTTAAGAGGCAGACCCTAGAAGTGGACAAACCCTTGAAGAGGTGACAAATTTAGGGAATTATGTCCTTTAAGAGGTTGACCAGGGTTGTGTACAAACCCTCAAAACAACAGCATTTTAAGTGTACTGGCCCTTTAAGAGGTGGACCTGGGAAGCTTACGGACCTTTAAAATTGGCAATACTTTAAGGTGACTGGCCTATGAAGAGGATGACCATGGAAGTGGACAGTCCTTAAAGATGCATTATTGTGTGTGGGTGGCCTTTTAAGAGACAACCCTGGGAATGGACAGACCTTGGGAAATGTCAATGTGGCTTATGAAGTGGAAATCCACTTGAACATGTGACATGTTTTGATGACTGGCCCTTTAAGAGGCAGACCCTAGATATGGACAAACCCTTGAAGAGGTGACAAATTTAGGGAATTATGTCCTTTAAGAGGTTGACCAGGGTTGTGTACAAACCCTTGAAACAACAGTATTTTAAGTGTACTGGCCCTTTAAGAGGTGGACCTGGGAAGCTTACAGACCTTTAAAATTGGCAATACTTTAAGGTGACTGGCCTATGAAGAGGATGACCATGGAAGTGGACAGTCCTTAAAGATGCATTATTGTGTGTGGGTGGCCTTCTAAGAGACAACCCTGGGAATGGACAGACCTTTGGAAATGTCAATGTGGCTTATGAAGTGGAAAGCCACTTGAACATGTGACATGTTTTGCGGACTGGCCCTTTAAGAGGCAGACCCTAGTAGTGGACACACCCTTGAAGAGGTGACAAATTTAGGGAATTATGTCCTTTAAGAGGTTGACCAGGGTTGTGTACAAACCCTCAAAACAACAGCATTTTAAGTGTACTGGCCCTTTAAGAGGTGGACCTGGGAAGCTTACGGACCTTTAAAATTGGCAATACTTTAAGGTGACTGGCCTATGAAGAGGATGACCATGAAAGTGGACAGTCCTTAAAGATGCATTATTGTGTGTGGGTGGCCTTCTAAGAGACAACCCTGGGAATGGACAGACCTTTGGAAATGTCAATGTGGCTTATGAAGTGGAAAGCCACTTGAACATGTGACATGTTTTGCGGACTGGCCCTTTAAGAGGCAGACCCTAGAAGTGGACAAACCCTTGAAGAGGTGACAAATTTAGGGAATTATGTCCTTTAAGAGGTTGACCAGGGTTGTGTACAAACCCTCGAAACAACAGCATTTTAAGTGTACTGGCCCTTTAAGAGGTGGACCTGGGAAGCTTACAGACCTTTAAAATTGGCAATACTTTAAGGTGACTGGCCTATGAAGAGGATGACCATGGAAGTGGACAGTCCTTAAAGATGCATTATTGTGTGTGGGTGGCCTTCTAAGAGACAACCCTGGGAATGGACAGACCTTTGGAAATGTCAATGTGGCTTATGAAGTGGAAAGCCACTTGAACATGTGACATGTTTTGCGGACTGGCCCTTTAAGAGGCAGACCCTAGAAGTGGACAAACCCTTGAAGAGGTGACAAATTTAGGGAATTATGTCCTTTAAGAGGTTGACCAGGGTTGTGTACAAACCCTCGAAACAACAGCATTTTAAGTGTACTGGCCCTTTAAGAGGTGGACCTGGGAAGCTTACGGACCTTTAAAATTGGCAATACTTTAAGGTGACTGGCCTATGAAGAGGATGACCATGGAAGTGGACAGTCCTTAAAGATGCATTATTGTGTGTGGGTGGCCTTCTAAGAGACAACCCTGGGAATGGACAGACCTTGGGAAATGTCAATGTGGCTTATGAAGTGGAAATCCACTTGAACATGTGACATGTTTTGATGACTGGCCCTTTAAGAGGCAGACCCTAGATATGGACAAACCCTTGAAGAGGTGACAAATTTAGGGAATTATGTCCTTTAAGAGGTTGACCAGGGTTGTGTACAAACCCTTGAAACAACAGTATTTTAAGTGTACTGGCCCTTTAAGAGGTGGACCTGGGAAGCTTACAGACCTTTAAAATTGGCAATACTTTAAGGTGACTGGCCTATGAAGAGGATGACCATGGAAGTGGACAGTCCTTAAAGATGCATTATTGTGTGTGGGTGGCCTTCTAAGAGACAACCCTGGGAATGGACAGACCTTTGGAAATGTCAATGTGGCTTATGAAGTGGAAAGCCACTTGAACATGTGACATGTTTTGCGGACTGGCCCTTTAAGAGGCAGACCCTAGAAGTGGACAAACCCTTGAAGAGGTGACAAATTTAGGGAATTATGTCCTTTAAGAGGTTGACCAGGGTTGTGTACAAACCCTCGAAACAACAGCATTTTAAGTGTACTGGCCCTTTAAGAGGTGGACCTGGGAAGCTTACGGACCTTTAAAATTGGCAATACTTTAAGGTGACTGGCCTATGAAGAGGATGACCATGGAAGTGGACAGTCCTTAAAGATGCATTATTGTGTGTGGGTGGCCTTCTAAGAGACAACCCTGGGAATGGACAGACCTTTGGAAATGTCAATGTGGCTTATGAAGTGGAAAGCCACTTGAACATGTGACATGTTTTGCGGACTGGCCCTTTAAGAGGCAGACCCTAGAAGTGGACAAACCCTTGAAGAGGTGACAAATTTAGGGAATTATGTCCTTTAAGAGGTTGACCAGGGTTGTGTACAAACCCTCGAAACAACAGCATTTTAAGTGTACTGGCCCTTTAAGAGGTGGACCTGGGAAGCTTACGGACCTTTAAAATTGGCAATACTTTAAGGTGACTGGCCTATGAAGAGGATGACCATGGAAGTGGACAGTCCTTAAAGATGCATTATTGTGTGTGGGTGGCCTTCTAAGAGACAACCCTGGGAATGGACAGACCTTTGGAAATGTCAATGTGGCTTATGAAGTGGAAAGCCACTTGAACATGTGACATGTTTTGCGGACTGGCCCTTTAAGAGGCAGACCCTAGAAGTGGACAAACCCTTGAAGAGGTGACAAATTTAGGGAATTATGTCCTTTAAGAGGTTGACCAGGGTTGTGTACAAACCCTCGAAACAACAGCATTTTAAGTGTACTGGCCCTTTAAGAGGTGGACCTGGGAAGCTTACGGACCTTTAAAATTGGCAATACTTTAAGGTGACTGGCCTATGAAGAGGATGACCATGGAAGTGGACAGTCCTTAAAGATGCATTATTGTGTGTGGGTGGCCTTCTAAGAGACAACCCTGGGAATGGACAGACCTTTGGAAATGTCAATGTGGCTTATGAAGTGGAAAGCCACTTGAACATGTGACATGTTTTGCGGACTGGCCCTTTAAGAGGCAGACCCTAGAAGTGGACAAACCCTTGAAGAGGTGACAAATTTAGGGAATTATGTCCTTTAAGAGGTTGACCAGGGTTGTGTACAAACCCTTGAAACAACAGTATTTTAAGTGTACTGGCCCTTTAAGAGGTGGACCTGGGAAGCTTACAGACCTTTAAAATTGGCAATACTTTAAGGTGACTGGCCTATGAAGAGGATGACCATGGAAGTGGACAGTCCTTAAAGATGCATTATTGTGTGTGGGTGGCCTTCTAAGAGACAACCCTGGGAATGGACAGACCTTTGGAAATGTCAATGTGGCTTATGAAGTGGAAAGCCACTTGAACATGTGACATGTTTTGCGGACTGGCCCTTTAAGAGGCAGACCCTAGAAGTGGACAAACCCTTGAAGAGGTGACAAATTTAGGGAATTATGTCCTTTAAGAGGTTGACCAGGGTTGTGTACAAACCCTCGAAACAACAGCATTTTAAGTGTACTGGCCCTTTAAGAGGTGGACCTGGGAAGCTTACGGACCTTTAAAATTGGCAATACTTTAAGGTGACTGGCCTATGAAGAGGATGACCATGGAAGTGGACAGTCCTTAAAGATGCATTATTGTGTGTGGGTGGCCTTCTAAGAGACAACCCTGGGAATGGACAGACCTTTGGAAATGTCAATGTGGCTTATGAAGTGGAAAGCCACTTGAACATGTGACATGTTTTGCGGACTGGCCCTTTAAGAGGCAGACCCTAGAAGTGGACAAACCCTTGAAGAGGTGACAAATTTAGGGAATTATGTCCTTTAAGAGGTTGACCAGGGTTGTGTACAAACCCTCGAAACAACAGCATTTTAAGTGTACTGGCCCTTTAAGAGGTGGACCTGGGAAGCTTACGGACCTTTAAAATTGGCAATACTTTAAGGTGACTGGCCTATGAAGAGGATGACCATGGAAGTGGACAGTCCTTAAAGATGCATTATTGTGTGTGGGTGGCCTTCTAAGAGACAACCCTGGGAATGGACAGACCTTTGGAAATGTCAATGTGGCTTATGAAGTGGAAAGCCACTTGAACATGTGACATGTTTTGCGGACTGGCCCTTTAAGAGGCAGACCCTAGAAGTGGACAAACCCTTGAAGAGGTGACAAATTTAGGGAATTATGTCCTTTAAGAGGTTGACCAGGGTTGTGTACAAACCCTCGAAACAACAGCATTTTAAGTGTACTGGCCCTTTAAGAGGTGGACCTGGGAAGCTTACGGACCTTTAAAATTGGCAATACTTTAAGGTGACTGGCCTATGAAGAGGATGACCATGGAAGTGGACAGTCCTTAAAGATGCATTATTGTGTGTGGGTGGCCTTCTAAGAGACAACCCTGGGAATGGACAGACCTTTGGAAATGTCAATGTGGCTTATGAAGTGGAAAGCCACTTGAACATGTGACATGTTTTGCGGACTGGCCCTTTAAGAGGCAGACCCTAGAAGTGGACAAACCCTTGAAGAGGTGACAAATTTAGGGAATTATGTCCTTTAAGAGGTTGACCAGGGTTGTGTACAAACCCTTGAAACAACAGTATTTTAAGTGTACTGGCCCTTTAAGAGGTGGACCTGGGAAGCTTACAGACCTTTAAAATTGGCAATACTTTAAGGTGACTGGCCTATGAAGAGGATGACCATGGAAGTGGACAGTCCTTAAAGATGCATTATTGTGTGTGGGTGGCCTTCTAAGAGACAACCCTGGGAATGGACAGACCTTTGGAAATGTCAATGTGGCTTATGAAGTGGAAAGCCACTTGAACATGTGACATGTTTTGCGGACTGGCCCTTTAAGAGGCAGACCCTAGAAGTGGACAAACCCTTGAAGAGGTGACAAATTTAGGGAATTATGTCCTTTAAGAGGTTGACCAGGGTTGTGTACAAACCCTCGAAACAACAGCATTTTAAGTGTACTGGCCCTTTAAGAGGTGGACCTGGGAAGCTTACAGACCTTTAAAATTGGCAATACTTTAAGGTGACTGGCCTATGAAATGGATGACCATGGAAGTGGACAGTCCTTAAAGATGCATTATTGTGTGTGGGTGGCCTTCTAAGAGACAACCCTGGGAATGGACAGACCTTTGGAAATGTCAATGTGGCTTATGAAGTGGAAAGCCACTTGAACATGTGACATGTTTTGCGGACTGGCCCTTTAAGAGGCAGACCCTAGAAGTGGACAAACCCTTGAAGAGGTGACAAATTTAGGGAATTATGTCCTTTAAGAGGTTGACCAGGGTTGTGTACAAACCCTCGAAACAACAGCATTTTAAGTGTACTGGCCCTTTAAGAGGTGGACCTGGGAAGCTTACAGACCTTTAAAATTGGCAATATTTAAGGTGACTGGCCTATGAAATGGATGACCATGGAAGTGGACAGTCCTTAAAGATGCATTATTGTGTGTGGGTGGCCTTCTAAGAGACACCCATGGGAATGGACAGACCTTTGGAAATGTCAATGTGGCTTATGAAGTGGAAATCCACTTGAACATGTGACATGTTTTGCGGACTGGCCCTTTAAGAGGCAGACCCTAGAAGTGGACACACCCTTGAAGAGGTGACAAATTTAGGGAATTATGTCCTTTAAGAGGTTGACCAGGGTTGTGTACAAACCCTCAAAACAACAGCATTTTAAGTGTACTGGCCCTTTAAGAGGTGGACCTGGGAAGCTTACGGACCTTTAAAATTGGCAATACTTTAAGGTGACTGGCCTATGAAGAGGATGACCATGGAAGTGGACAGTCCTTAAAGATGCATTATTGTGTGTGGGTGGCCTTCTAAGAGACACCCCTGGGAATGGACAGACCTTTGGAAATGTCAATGTGGCTTATGAAGTGGAAATCCACTTAAACATGTGACATGTTTTGATGACTGGCCCTTTAAGAGGCAGACCCTAGATATGGACAAACCCTTGAAGAGGTGACAAATTTAGGGAATTATGTCCTTTAAGAGGTTGAGCAGGGTTGTGTACAAACCCTTGAAACAACAGTATTTTAAGTGTACTGGCCCTTTAAGAGGTGGACCTGGGAAGCTTACAGACCTTTAAAATTGGCAATACTTTAAGGTGACTGGCCTATGAAGAGGATGACCATGGAAGTGGACAGTCCTTAAAGATGCATTATTGTGTGTGGGTGGCCTTCTAAGAGACAACCCTGGGAATGGACAGACCTTTGGAAATGTCAATGTGGCTTATGAAGTGGAAAGCCACTTGAACATGTGACATGTTTTGCGGACTGGCCCTTTAAGAGGCAGACCCTAGAAGTGGACAAACCCTTGAAGAGGTGACAAATTTAGGGAATTATGTCCTTTAAGAGGTTGACCAGGGTTGTGTACAAACCCTCGAAACAACAGCATTTTAAGTGTACTGGCCCTTTAAGAGGTGGACCTGGGAAGCTTACAGACCTTTAAAATTGGCAATACTTTAAGGTGACTGGCCTATGAAGAGGATGACCATGGAAGTGGACAGTCCTTAAAGATGCATTATTGTGTGTGGGTGGCCTTCTAAGAGACAACCCTGGGAATGGACAGACCTTGGGAAATGTCAATGTGGCTTATGAAGTGGAAATCCACTTGAACATGTGACATGTTTTGATGACTGGCCCTTTAAGAGGCAGACGCTAGATATGGACAAACCCTTGAAGAGGTGACAAATTTAGGGAATTATGTCCTTTAAGAGGTGGACCAGGGTTGTGTACAAACCCTTGAAACAACAGAATTTTAAGTGTACTGGCCCTTTAAGAGGTGGACCTGGGAAGCTTACAGACCTTTAAAATTGGCAATACTTTAAGGTGACTGGCCTATGAAGAGGATGACCATGGAAGTGGACAGTCCTTAAAGATGCATTATTGTGTGTGGGTGGCCTTCTAAGAGACAACCCTGGGAATGGACAGACCTTTGGAAATGTCAATGTGGCTTATGAAGTGGAAAGCCACTTGAACATGTGACATGTTTTGCGGACTGGCCCTTTAAGAGGCAGACCCTAGAAGTGGACACACCCTTGAAGAGGTGACAAATTTAGGGAATTATGTCCTTTAAGAGGTTGACCAGGGTTGTGTACAAACCCTCAAAACAACAGCATTTTAAGTGTACTGGCCCTTTAAGAGGTGGACCTGGGAAGCTTACGGACCTTTAAAATTGGCAATACTTTAAGGTGACTGGCCTATGAAGAGGATGACCATGGAAGTGGACAGTCCTTAAAGATGCATTATTGTGTGTGGGTGGCCTTCTAAGAGACAACCCTGGGAATGGACAGACCTTGGGAAATGTCAATGTGGCTTATGAAGTGGAAATCCACTTGAACATGTGACATGTTTTGATGACTGGCCCTTTAAGAGGCAGACCCTAGATATGGACAAACCCTTGAAGAGGTGACAAATTTAGGGAATTATGTCCTTTAAGAGGTTGACCAGGGTTGTGTACAAACCCTTGAAACAACAGTATTTTAAGTGTACTGGCCCTTTAAGAGGTGGACCTGGGAAGCTTACAGACCTTTAAAATTGGCAATACTTTAAGGTGACTGGCCTATGAAGAGGATGACCATGGAAGTGGACAGTCCTTAAAGATGCATTATTGTGTGTGGGTGGCCTTCTAAGAGACAACCCTGGGAATGGACAGACCTTTGGAAATGTCAATGTGGCTTATGAAGTGGAAAGCCACTTGAACATGTGACATGTTTTGCGGACTGGCCCTTTAAGAGGCAGACCCTAGAAGTGGACAAACCCTTGAAGAGGTGACAAATTTAGGGAATTATGTCCTTTAAGAGGTTGACCAGGGTTGTGTACAAACCCTCGAAACAACAGCATTTTAAGTGTACTGGCCCTTTAAGAGGTGGACCTGGGAAGCTTACAGACCTTTAAAATTGGCAATACTTTAAGGTGACTGGCCTATGAAGAGGATGACCATGGAAGTGGACAGTCCTTAAAGATGCATTATTGTGTGTGGGTGGCCTTCTAAGAGACAACCCTGGGAATGGACAGACCTTTGGAAATGTCAATGTGGCTTATGAAGTGGAAAGCCACTTGAACATGTGACATGTTTTGCGGACTGGCCCTTTAAGAGGCAGACCCTAGAAGTGGACAAACCCTTGAAGAGGTGACAAATTTAGGGAATTATGTCCTTTAAGAGGTTGACCAGGGTTGTGTACAAACCCTCGAAACAACAGCATTTTAAGTGTACTGGCCCTTTAAGAGGTGGACCTGGGAAGCTTACGGACCTTTAAAATTGGCAATACTTTAAGGTGACTGGCCTATGAAGAGGATGACCATGGAAGTGGACAGTCCTTAAAGATGCATTATTGTGTGTGGGTGGCCTTCTAAGAGACAACCCTGGGAATGGACAGACCTTGGGAAATGTCAATGTGGCTTATGAAGTGGAAATCCACTTGAACATGTGACATGTTTTGATGACTGGCCCTTTAAGAGGCAGACCCTAGATATGGACAAACCCTTGAAGAGGTGACAAATTTAGGGAATTATGTCCTTTAAGAGGTTGACCAGGGTTGTGTACAAACCCTTGAAACAACAGTATTTTAAGTGTACTGGCCCTTTAAGAGGTGGACCTGGGAAGCTTACAGACCTTTAAAATTGGCAATACTTTAAGGTGACTGGCCTATGAAGAGGATGACCATGGAAGTGGACAGTCCTTAAAGATGCATTATTGTGTGTGGGTGGCCTTCTAAGAGACAACCCTGGGAATGGACAGACCTTTGGAAATGTCAATGTGGCTTATGAAGTGGAAAGCCACTTGAACATGTGACATGTTTTGCGGACTGGCCCTTTAAGAGGCAGACCCTAGAAGTGGACAAACCCTTGAAGAGGTGACAAATTTAGGGAATTATGTCCTTTAAGAGGTTGACCAGGGTTGTGTACAAACCCTCGAAACAACAGCATTTTAAGTGTACTGGCCCTTTAAGAGGTGGACCTGGGAAGCTTACGGACCTTTAAAATTGGCAATACTTTAAGGTGACTGGCCTATGAAGAGGATGACCATGGAAGTGGACAGTCCTTAAAGATGCATTATTGTGTGTGGGTGGCCTTCTAAGAGACAACCCTGGGAATGGACAGACCTTTGGAAATGTCAATGTGGCTTATGAAGTGGAAAGCCACTTGAACATGTGACATGTTTTGCGGACTGGCCCTTTAAGAGGCAGACCCTAGAAGTGGACAAACCCTTGAAGAGGTGACAAATTTAGGGAATTATGTCCTTTAAGAGGTTGACCAGGGTTGTGTACAAACCCTCGAAACAACAGCATTTTAAGTGTACTGGCCCTTTAAGAGGTGGACCTGGGAAGCTTACGGACCTTTAAAATTGGCAATACTTTAAGGTGACTGGCCTATGAAGAGGATGACCATGGAAGTGGACAGTCCTTAAAGATGCATTATTGTGTGTGGGTGGCCTTCTAAGAGACAACCCTGGGAATGGACAGACCTTTGGAAATGTCAATGTGGCTTATGAAGTGGAAAGCCACTTGAACATGTGACATGTTTTGCGGACTGGCCCTTTAAGAGGCAGACCCTAGAAGTGGACAAACCCTTGAAGAGGTGACAAATTTAGGGAATTATGTCCTTTAAGAGGTTGACCAGGGTTGTGTACAAACCCTCGAAACAACAGCATTTTAAGTGTACTGGCCCTTTAAGAGGTGGACCTGGGAAGCTTACGGACCTTTAAAATTGGCAATACTTTAAGGTGACTGGCCTATGAAGAGGATGACCATGGAAGTGGACAGTCCTTAAAGATGCATTATTGTGTGTGGGTGGCCTTCTAAGAGACAACCCTGGGAATGGACAGACCTTTGGAAATGTCAATGTGGCTTATGAAGTGGAAAGCCACTTGAACATGTGACATGTTTTGCGGACTGGCCCTTTAAGAGGCAGACCCTAGAAGTGGACAAACCCTTGAAGAGGTGACAAATTTAGGGAATTATGTCCTTTAAGAGGTTGACCAGGGTTGTGTACAAACCCTTGAAACAACAGTATTTTAAGTGTACTGGCCCTTTAAGAGGTGGACCTGGGAAGCTTACAGACCTTTAAAATTGGCAATACTTTAAGGTGACTGGCCTATGAAGAGGATGACCATGGAAGTGGACAGTCCTTAAAGATGCATTATTGTGTGTGGGTGGCCTTCTAAGAGACAACCCTGGGAATGGACAGACCTTTGGAAATGTCAATGTGGCTTATGAAGTGGAAAGCCACTTGAACATGTGACATGTTTTGCGGACTGGCCCTTTAAGAGGCAGACCCTAGAAGTGGACAAACCCTTGAAGAGGTGACAAATTTAGGGAATTATGTCCTTTAAGAGGTTGACCAGGGTTGTGTACAAACCCTCGAAAAAACAGCATTTTAAGTGTACTGGCCCTTTAAGAGGTGGACCTGGGAAGCTTACGGACCTTTAAAATTGGCAATACTTTAAGGTGACTGGCCTATGAAGAGGATGACCATGGAAGTGGACAGTCCTTAAAGATGCATTATTGTGTGTGGGTGGCCTTCTAAGAGACAACCCTGGGAATGGACAGACCTTTGGAAATGTCAATGTGGCTTATGAAGTGGAAATCCACTTGAACATGTGACATGTTTTGATGACTGGCCCTTTAAGAGGCAGACCCTAGATATGGACAAACCCTTAAAGAGGTGACAAATTTAGGGAATTATGTCCTTTAAGAGGTTGACCAGGGTTGTGTACAAACCCTTGAAACAACAGCATTTTAAGTGTACTGGCCCTTTAAGAGGTGGACCTGGGAAGCTTACAGACCTTTAAAATTGGCAATACTTTAAGGTGACTGGCCTATGAAGAGGATGACCATGGAAGTGGACAGTCCTTAAAGATGCATTATTGTGTGTGGGTGGCCTTCTAAGAGACAACCCTGGGAATGGACAGACCTTTGGAAATGTCAATGTGGCTTATGAAGTGGAAAGCCACTTGAACATGTGACATGTTTTGCGGACTGGCCCTTTAAGAGGCAGACCCTAGAAGTGGACAAACCCTTGAAGAGGTGACAAATTTAGGGAATTATGTCCTTTAAGAGGTTGACCAGGGTTGTGTACAAACCCTCGAAAAAACAGCATTTTAAGTGTACTGGCCCTTTAAGAGGTGGACCTGGGAAGCTTACGGACCTTTAAAATTGGCAATACTTTAAGGTGACTGGCCTATGAAGAGGATGACCATGGAAGTGGACAGTCCTTAAAGATGCATTATTGTGTGTGGGTGGCCTTCTAAGAGACAACCCTGGGAATGGACAGACCTTTGGAAATGTCAATGTGGCTTATGAAGTGGAAAGCCACTTGAACATGTGACATGTTTTGCGGACTGGCCCTTTAAGAGGCAGACCCTAGAAGTGGACACACCCTTGAAGAGGTGACAAATTTAGGGAATTATGTCCTTTAAGAGGTTGACCAGGGTTGTGTACAAACCCTCAAAACAACAGCATTTTAAGTGTACTGGCCCTTTAAGAGGTGGACCTGGGAAGCTTACGGACCTTTAAAATTGGCAATACTTTAAGGTGACTGGCCTATGAAGAGGATGACCATGGAAGTGGACAGTCCTTAAAGATGCATTATTGTGTGTGGGTGGCCATCTAAGAGACAACCCTGGGAATGGACAGACCTTTGGAAATGTCAATGTGGCTTATGAAGTGGAAAGCCACTTGAACATGTGACATGTTTTGATGACTGGCCCTTTAAGAGGCAGACCCTAGAAGTGGACAAACCCTTGAAGAGGTGACAAATTTAGGGAATTATGTCCTTTAAGAGGTTGACCAGGGTTGTGTACAAACCCTCAAAACAACAGCATTTTAAGTGTACTGGCCCTTTAAGAGGTGGGCCTGGGAAGCTTACGGACCTTTAAAATTGGCAATACTTTAAGGTGACTGGCCTATGAAGAGGATGACCATGGAAGTGGACAGTCCTTAAAGATGCATTATTGTGTGTGGGTGGCCTTCTAAGAGACAACCCTGGGAATGGACAGACCTTTGGAAATGTCAATGTGGCTTATGAAGTGGAAAGCCACTTGAACATGTGACATGTTTTGCGGACAGGCCCTTTAAGAGGCAGACCCTAGAAGTGGACAAACCCTTGAAGAGGTGACAAATTTAGGGAATTATGTCCTTTAAGAGGTTGACCAGGGTTGTGTACAAACCCTCGAAACAACAGCATTTTAAGTGTACTGGCCCTTTAAGAGGTGGACCTGGGAAGCTTACAGACCTTTAAAATTGGCAATACTTTAAGGTGACTGGCCTATGAAGAGGATGACCATGGAAGTGGACAGTCCTTAAAGATGCATTATTGTGTGTGGGTGGCCTTCTAAGAGACAACCCTGGGAATGGACAGACCTTGGGAAATGTCAATGTGGCTTATGAAGTGGAAAGCCACTTGAACATGTGACATGTTTTGCGGACTGGCCCTTTAAGAGGCAGACCCTAGAAGTGGACAAACCCTTGAAGAGGTGACAAATTTAGGGAATTATGTCCTTTAAGAGGTTGACCAGGGTTGTGTACAAACCCTCAAAACAACAGCATTTTAAGTGTACTGGCCCTTTAAGAGGTGGACCTGGGAAGCTTACGGACCTTTAAAATTGGCAATACTTTAAGGTGACTGGCCTATGAAGAGGATGACCATGGAAGTGGACAGTCCTTAAAGATGCATTATTGTGTGTGGGTGGCCTTCTAAGAGACAACCCTGGGAATGGACAGACCTTTGGAAATGTCAATGTGGCTTATGAAGTGGAAAGCCACTTGAACATGTGACATGTTTTGCGGACTGGCCCTTTAAGAGGCAGACCCTAGAAGTGGACAAACCCTTGAAGAGGTGACAAATTTAGGGAATTATGTCCTTTAAGAGGTTGACCAGGGTTGTGTACAAACCCTCGAAACAACAGCATTTTAAGTGTACTGGCCCTTTAAGAGGTGGACCTGGGAAGCTTACAGACCTTTAAAATTGGCAATACTTTAAGGTGACTGGCCTATGAAGAGGATGACCATGGAAGTGGACAGTCCTTAAAGATGCATTATTGTGTGTGGGTGGCCTTCTAAGAGACAACCCTGGGAATGGACAGACCTTTGGAAATGTAAATGTGGCTTATGAAGTGGAAATCCACTTCAACATGTGACATGTTTTGATGACTGGCCCTTTAAGAGGCAGACCCTAGATATGGACAAACCCTTGAAGAGGTGACAAATTTAGGGAATTATGTCCTTTAAGAGGTTGACCAGGGTTGTGTACAAACCCTTGAAACAACAGTATTTTAAGTGTACTGGCCCTTTAAGAGGTGGACCTGGGAAGCTTACGGACCTTTAAAATTGGCAATACTTTAAGGTGACTGGCCTATGAAGAGGATGACCATGGAAGTGGACAGTCCTTAAAGATGCATTATTGTGTGTGGGTGGCCTTCTAAGAGACAACCCTGGGAATGGACAGACCTTTGGAAATGTCAATGTGGCTTATGAAGTGGAAATCCACTTGAACATGTGACATGTTTTGATGACTGGCCCTTTAAGAGGCAGACCCTAGAAGTGGACAAACCCTTGAAGAGGTGACAAATTTAGGGAATTATGTCCTTTAAGAGGTTGACCAGGGTTGTGTACAAACCCTCGAAACAACAGCATTTTAAGTGTACTGGCCCTTTAAGAGGTGGACCTGGGAAGCTTACGGACCTTTAAAATTGGCAATACTTTAAGGTGACTGGCCTATGAAGAGGATGACCATGGAAGTGGACAGTCCTTAAAGATGCATTATTGTGTGTGGGTGGCCTTCTAAGAGACAACCCTGGGAATGGACAGACCTTGGGAAATGTCAATGTGGCTTATGAAGTGGAAAGCCACTTGAACATGTGACATGTTTTGCGGACTGGCCCTTTAAGAGGCAGGCCCTAGAAGTGGACACACCCTTGAAGAGGTGACAAATTTAGGGAATTATGTCCTTTAAGAGGTTGACCAGGGTTGTGTACAAACCCTCGAAACAACAGCATTTTAAGTGTACTGGCCCTTTAAGAGGTGGACCTGGGAAGCTTACGGACCTTTAAAATTGGCAATACTTTAAGGTGACTGGCCTATGAAGAGGATGACCATGGAAGTGGACAGTCCTTAAAGATGCATTATTGTGTGTGGGTGGCCATCTAAGAGACAACCCTGGGAATGGACAGACCTTTGGAAATGTCAATGTGGCTTATGAAGTGGAAAGCCACTTGAACATGTGACATGTTTTGCGGACTGGCCCTTTAAGAGGCAGACCCTAGAAGTGGACAAACCCTTGAAGAGGTGACAAATTTAGGGAATTATGTCCTTTAAGAGGTTGACCAGGGTTGTGTACAAACCCTCGAAACAACAGCATTTTAAGTGTACTGGCCCTTTAAGAGGTGGACCTGGGAAGCTTACAGACCTTTAAAATTGGCAATACTTTAAGGTGACTGGCCTATGAAGAGGATGACCATGGAAGTGGACAGTCCTTAAAGATGCATTATTGTGTGTGGGTGGCCTTCTAAGAGACAACCCTGGGAATGGACAGACCTTTGGAAATGTAAATGTGGCTTATGAAGTGGAAATCCACTTCAACATGTGACATGTTTTGATGACTGGCCCTTTAAGAGGCAGACCCTAGATATGGACAAACCCTTGAAGAGGTGACAAATTTAGGGAATTATGTCCTTTAAGAGGTTGACCAGGGTTGTGTACAAACCCTTGAAACAACAGTATTTTAAGTGTACTGGCCCTTTAAGAGGTGGACCTGGGAAGCTTACGGACCTTTAAAATTGGCAATACTTTAAGGTGACTGGCCTATGAAGAGGATGACCATGGAAGTGGACAGTCCTTAAAGATGCATTATTGTGTGTGGGTGGCCTTCTAAGAGACAACCCTGGGAATGGACAGACCTTTGGAAATGTCAATGTGGCTTATGAAGTGGAAATCCACTTGAACATGTGACATGTTTTGATGACTGGCCCTTTAAGAGGCAGACCCTAGAAGTGGACAAACCCTTGAAGAGGTGACAAATTTAGGGAATTATGTCCTTTAAGAGGTTGACCAGGGTTGTGTACAAACCCTCGAAACAACAGCATTTTAAGTGTACTGGCCCTTTAAGAGGTGGACCTGGGAAGCTTACGGACCTTTAAAATTGGCAATACTTTAAGGTGACTGGCCTATGAAGAGGATGACCATGGAAGTGGACAGTCCTTAAAGATGCATTATTGTGTGTGGGTGGCCTTCTAAGAGACAACCCTGGGAATGGACAGACCTTGGGAAATGTCAATGTGGCTTATGAAGTGGAAAGCCACTTGAACATGTGACATGTTTTGCGGACTGGCCCTTTAAGAGGCAGGCCCTAGAAGTGGACACACCCTTGAAGAGGTGACAAATTTAGGGAATTATGTCCTTTAAGAGGTTGACCAGGGTTGTGTACAAACCCTCGAAACAACAGCATTTTAAGTGTACTGGCCCTTTAAGAGGTGGACCTGGGAAGCTTACGGACCTTTAAAATTGGCAATACTTTAAGGTGACTGGCCTATGAAGAGGATGACCATGGAAGTGGACAGTCCTTAAAGATGCATTATTGTGTGTGGGTGGCCATCTAAGAGACAACCCTGGGAATGGACAGACCTTTGGAAATGTCAATGTGGCTTATGAAGTGGAAAGCCACTTGAACATGTGACATGTTTTGCGGACTGGCCCTTTAAGAGGCAGACCCTAGAAGTGGACAAACCCTTGAAGAGGTGACAAATTTAGGGAATTATGTCCTTTAAGAGGTTGACCAGGGTTGTGTACAAACCCTCGAAACAACAGCATTTTAAGTGTACTGGCCCTTTAAGAGGTTGACCTGGGAAGCTTACGGACCTTTAAAATTGGCAATACTTTAAGGTGACTGGCCTATGAAGAGGATGACCATGGAAGTGGACAATCCTTAAAGATGCATTATTGTGTGTGGGTGGCCTTCTAAGAGACAACCCTGGGAATGGACAGACCTTTGGAAATGTCAATGTGGCTTATGAAGTGGAAATCCACTTGAACATGTGACATGTTTTGATGACTGGCCCTTTAAGAGGCAGACCCTAGAAGTGGACAAACCCTTGAAGAGGTGACAAATTTAGGGAATTATGTCCTTTAAGAGGTTGACCAGGGTTGTGTACAAACCCTCGAAACAACAGCATTTTAAGTGTACTGGCCCTTTAAGAGGTGGACCTGGGAAGCTTACGGACCTTTAAAATTGGCAATACTTTAAGGTGACTGGCCTATGAAGAGGATGACCATGGAAGTGGACAGTCCTTAAAGATGCATTATTGTGTGTGGGTGGCCTTCTAAGAGACAACCCTGGGAATGGACAGACCTTTGGAAATGTCAATGTGGCTTATGAAGTGGAAAGCCACTTGAACATGTGACATGTTTTGCGGACTGGCCCTTTAAGAGGCAGACCCTAGAAGTGGACACACCCTTGAAGAGGTGACAAATTTAGGGAATTATGTCCTTTAAGAGGTTGACCAGGGTTGTGTACAAACCCTCAAAACAACAGCATTTTAAGTGTACTGGCCCTTTAAGAGGTGGACCTGGGAAGCTTACGGACCTTTAAAATTGGCAATACTTTAAGGTGACTGGCCTATGAAGAGGATGACCATGGAAGTGGACAGTCCTTAAAGATGCATTATTGTGTGTGGGTGGCCATCTAAGAGACAACCCTGGGAATGGACAGACCTTTGGAAATGTCAATGTGGCTTATGAAGTGGAAAGCCACTTGAACATGTGACATGTTTTGATGACTGGCCCTTTAAGAGGCAGACCCTAGAAGTGGACAAACCCTTGAAGAGGTGACAAATTTAGGGAATTATGTCCTTTAAGAGGTTGACCAGGGTTGTGTACAAACCCTCGAAACAACAGCATTTTAAGTGTACTGGCCCTTTAAGAGGTGGACCTGGGAAGCTTACAGACCTTTAAAATTGGCAATACTTTAAGGTGACTGGCCTATGAAGAGGATGACCATGGAAGTGGACAGTCCTTAAAGATGCATTATTGTGTGTGGGTGGCCTTCTAAGAGACAACCCTGGGAATGGACAGACCTTTGGAAATGTAAATGTGGCTTATGAAGTGGAAATCCACTTCAACATGTGACATGTTTTGCGGACTGGCCCTTTAAGAGGCAGACCCTAGAAGTGGACACACCCTTGAAGAGGTGACAAATTTAGGGAATTATGTCCTTTAAGAGGTTGACCAGGGTTGTGTACAAACCCTCAAAACAACAGCATTTTAAGTGTACTGGCCCTTTAAGAGGTGGACCTGGGAAGCTTACGGACCTTTAAAATTGGCAATACTTTAAGGTGACTGGCCTATGAAGAGGATGACCATGGAAGTGGACAGTCCTTAAAGATGCATTATTGTGTGTGGGTGGCCATCTAAGAGACAACCCTGGGAATGGACAGACCTTTGGAAATGTCAATGTGGCTTATGAAGTGGAAAGCCACTTGAACATGTGACATGTTTTGATGACTGGCCCTTTAAGAGGCAGACCCTAGAAGTGGACAAACCCTTGAAGAGGTGACAAATTTAGGGAATTATGTCCTTTAAGAGGTTGACCAGGGTTGTGTACAAACCCTCAAAACAACAGCATTTTAAGTGTACTGGCCCTTTAAGAGGTGGGCCTGGGAAGCTTACGGACCTTTAAAATTGGCAATACTTTAAGGTGACTGGCCTATGAAGAGGATGACCATGGAAGTGGACAGTCCTTAAAGATGCATTATTGTGTGTGGGTGGCCTTCTAAGAGACAACCCTGGGAATGGACAGACCTTTGGAAATGTCAATGTGGCTTATGAAGTGGAAAGCCACTTGAACATGTGACATGTTTTGCGGACTGGCCCTTTAAGAGGCAGACCCTAGAAGTGGACAAACCCTTGAAGAGGTGACAAATTTAGGGAATTATGTCCTTTAAGAGGTTGACCAGGGTTGTGTACAAA
This sequence comes from Eleutherodactylus coqui, assembly GCF_035609145.1. NCBI lineage: Eukaryota > Metazoa > Chordata > Amphibia > Anura > Eleutherodactylidae > Eleutherodactylus > Eleutherodactylus coqui. Next base: position 108,432 of record NW_027102273.1, read on the forward strand.
CCCTCGAAACAACAGCATTTTAAGTGTACTGGCCCTTTAAGAGGTGGACCTGGGAAGCTTACAGACCTTTAAAATTGGCAATACTTTAAGGTGACTGGCCTATGAAGAGGATGACCATGGAAGTGGACAGTCCTTAAAGATGCATTATTGTGTGTGGGTGGCCTTCTAAGAGACAACCCTGGGAATGGACAGACCTTTGGAAATGTCAATGTGGCTTATGAAGTGGAAAGCCACTTGAACATGTGACATGTTTTGCGGACTGGCCCTTTAAGAGGCAGACCCTAGAAGTGGACAAACCCTTGAAGAGGTGACAAATTTAGGGAATTATGTCCTTTAAGAGGTTGACCAGGGTTGTGTACAAACCCTCAAAACAACAGCATTTTAAGTGTACTGGCCCTTTAAGAGGTGGACCTGGGAAGCTTACGGACCTTTAAAATTGGCAATACTTTAAGGTGACTGGCCTATGAAGAGGATGACCATGGAAGTGGACAGTCCTTAAAGATGCATTATTGTGTGTGGGTGGCCTTCTAAGAGACAACCCTGGGAATGGACAGACCTTTGGAAATGTCAATGTGGCTTATGAAGTGGAAAGCCACTTGAACATGTGACATGTTTTGCGGACTGGCCCTTTAAGAGGCAGACCCTAGAAGTGGACAAACCCTTGAAGAGGTGACAAATTTAGGGAATTATGTCCTTTAAGAGGTTGACCAGGGTTGTGTACAAACCCTCGAAACAACAGCATTTTAAGTGTACTGGCCCTTTAAGAGGTGGACCTGGGAAGCTTACAGACCTTTAAAATTGGCAATACTTTAAGGTGACTGGCCTATGAAGAGGATGACCATGGAAGTGGACAGTCCTTAAAGATGCATTATTGTGTGTGGGTGGCCTTCTAAGAGACAACCCTGGGAATGGACAGACCTTTGGAAATGTAAATGTGGCTTATGAAGTGGAAATCCACTTCAACATGTGACATGTTTTGATGACTGGCCCTTTAAGAGGCAGACCCTAGATATGGACAAACCCTTGAAGAGGTGACAAATTTAGGGAATTATGTCCTTTAAGAGGTTGACCAGGGTTGTGTACAAACCCTTGAAACAACAGTATTTTAAGTGTACTGGCCCTTTAAGAGGTGGACCTGGGAAGCTTACGGACCTTTAAAATTGGCAATACTTTAAGGTGACTGGCCTATGAAGAGGATGACCATGGAAGTGGACAGTCCTTAAAGATGCATTATTGTGTGTGGGTGGCCTTCTAAGAGACAACCCTGGGAATGGACAGACCTTTGGAAATGTCAATGTGGCTTATGAAGTGGAAATCCACTTGAACATGTGACATGTTTTGATGACTGGCCCTTTAAGAGGCAGACCCTAGAAGTGGACAAACCCTTGAAGAGGTGACAAATTTAGGGAATTATGTCCTTTAAGAGGTTGACCAGGGTTGTGTACAAACCCTCGAAACAACAGCATTTTAAGTGTACTGGCCCTTTAAGAGGTGGACCTGGGAAGCTTACGGACCTTTAAAATTGGCAATACTTTAAGGTGACTGGCCTATGAAGAGGATGACCATGGAAGTGGACAGTCCTTAAAGATGCATTATTGTGTGTGGGTGGCCATCTAAGAGACAACCCTGGGAATGGACAGACCTTTGGAAATGTCAATGTGGCTTATGAAGTGGAAAGCCACTTGAACATGTGACATGTTTTGCGGACTGGCCCTTTAAGAGGCAGACCCTAGAAGTGGACAAACCCTTGAAGAGGTGACAAATTTAGGGAATTATGTCCTTTAAGAGGTTGACCAGGGTTGTGTACAAACCCTCGAAACAACAGCATTTTAAGTGTACTGGCCCTTTAAGAGGTTGACCTGGGAAGCTTACGGACCTTTAAAATTGGCAATACTTTAAGGTGACTGGCCTATGAAGAGGATGACCATGGAAGTGGACAGTCCTTAAAAATGCATTATTGTGTGTGGGTGGCCTTCTAAGAGACAACCCTGGGAATGGACAGACCTTTGGAAATGTCAATGTGGCTTATGAAGTGGAAAGCCACTTGAACATGTGACATGTTTTGCGGACTGGCCCTTTAAGAGGCAGACCCTAGAAGTGGACACACCCTTGAAGAGGTGACAAATTTAGGGAATTATGTCCTTTAAGAGGTTGACCAGGGTTGTGTACAAACCCTCAAAACAACAGCATTTTAAGTGTACTGGCCCTTTAAGAGGTGGACCTGGGAAGCTTACGGACCTTTAAAATTGGCAATACTTTAAGGTGACTGGCCTATGAAGAGGATGACCATGGAAGTGGACAGTCCTTAAAGATGCATTATTGTGTGTGGGTGGCCATCTAAGAGACAACCCTGGGAATGGACAGACCTTTGGAAATGTCAATGTGGCTTATGAAGTGGAAAGCCACTTGAACATGTGACATGTTTTGATGACTGGCCCTTTAAGAGGCAGACCCTAGAAGTGGACAAACCCTTGAAGAGGTGACAAATTTAGGGAATTATGTCCTTTAAGAGGTTGACCAGGGTTGTGTACAAACCCTCGAAACAACAGCATTTTAAGTGTACTGGCCCTTTAAGAGGTGGACCTGGGAAGCTTACAGACCTTTAAAATTGGCAATACTTTAAGGTGACTGGCCTATGAAGAGGATGACCATGGAAGTGGACAGTCCTTAAAGATGCATTATTGTGTGTGGGTGGCCTTCTAAGAGACAACCCTGGGAATGGACAGACCTTTGGAAATGTCAATGTGGCTTATGAAGTGGAAATCCACTTGAACATGTGACATGTTTTGATGACTGGCCCTTTAAGAGGCAGACCCTAGATATGGACAAACCCTTGAAGAGGTGACAAATTTAGGGAATTATGTCCTTTAAGAGGTTGACCAGGGTTGTGTACAAACCCTCAAAACAACAGCATTTTAAGTGTACTGGCCCTTTAAGAGGTGGACCTGGGAAGCTTACGGACCTTTAAAATTGGCAATACTTTAAGGTGACTGGCCTATGAAGAGGATGACCATGGAAGTGGACAGTCCTTAAAGATGCATTATTGTGTGTGGGTGGCCTTCTAAGAGACAACCCTGGGAATGGACAGACCTTTGGAAATGTCAATGTGGCTTATGAAGTGGAAATCCACTTGAACATGTGACATGTTTTGCGGACTGGCCCTTTAAGAGGCAGACCCTAGAAGTGGACAAACCCTTGAAGAGGTGACAAATTTAGGGAATTATGTCCTTTAAGAGGTTGACCAGGGTTGTGTACAAACCCTCGAAACAACAGCATTTTAAGTGTACTGGCCCTTTAAGAGGTGGACCTGGGAAGCTTACAGACCTTTAAAATTGGCAATACTTTAAGGTGACTGGCCTATGAAGAGGATGACCATGGAAGTGGACAGTCCTTAAAGATGCATTATTGTGTGTGGGTGGCCTTCTAAGAGACAACCCTGGGAATGGACAGACCTTTGGAAATGTAAATGTGGCTTATGAAGTGGAAATCCACTTCAACATGTGACATGTTTTGCGGACTGGCCCTTTAAGAGGCAGACCCTAGAAGTGGACACACCCTTGAAGAGGTGACAAATTTAGGGAATTATGTCCTTTAAGAGGTTGACCAGGGTTGTGTACAAACCCTCAAAACAACAGCATTTTAAGTGTACTGGCCCTTTAAGAGGTGGACCTGGGAAGCTTACGGACCTTTAAAATTGGCAATACTTTAAGGTGACTGGCCTATGAAGAGGATGACCATGGAAGTGGACAGTCCTTAAAGATGCATTATTGTGTGTGGGTGGCCATCTAAGAGACAACCCTGGGAATGGACAGACCTTTGGAAATGTCAATGTGGCTTATGAAGTGGAAAGCCACTTGAACATGTGACATGTTTTGATGACTGGCCCTTTAAGAGGCAGACCCTAGAAGTGGACAAACCCTTGAAGAGGTGACAAATTTAGGGAATTATGTCCTTTAAGAGGTTGACCAGGGTTGTGTACAAACCCTCAAAACAACAGCATTTTAAGTGTACTGGCCCTTTAAGAGGTGGGCCTGGGAAGCTTACGGACCTTTAAAATTGGCAATACTTTAAGGTGACTGGCCTATGAAGAGGATGACCATGGAAGTGGACAGTCCTTAAAGATGCATTATTGTGTGTGGGTGGCCTTCTAAGAGACAACCCTGGGAATGGACAGACCTTTGGAAATGTCAATGTGGCTTATGAAGTGGAAAGCCACTTGAACATGTGACATGTTTTGCGGACTGGCCCTTTAAGAGGCAGACCCTAGAAGTGGACAAACCCTTGAAGAGGTGACAAATTTAGGGAATTATGTCCTTTAAGAGGTTGACCAGGGTTGTGTACAAACCCTCGAAACAACAGCATTTTAAGTGTACTGGCCCTTTAAGAGGTGGACCTGGGAAGCTTACAGACCTTTAAAATTGGCAATACTTTAAGGTGACTGGCCTATGAAGAGGATGACCATGGAAGTGGACAGTCCTTAAAGATGCATTATTGTGTGTGGGTGGCCTTCTAAGAGACAACCCTGGGAATGGACAGACCTTTGGAAATGTCAATGTGGCTTATGAAGTGGAAAGCCACTTGAACATGTGACATGTTTTGCGGACTGGCCCTTTAAGAGGCAGACCCTAGAAGTGGACAAACCCTTGAAGAGGTGACAAATTTAGGGAATTATGTCCTTTAAGAGGTTGACCAGGGTTGTGTACAAACCCTCAAAACAACAGCATTTTAAGTGTACTGGCCCTTTAAGAGGTGGACCTGGGAAGCTTACGGACCTTTAAAATTGGCAATACTTTAAGGTGACTGGCCTATGAAGAGGATGACCATGGAAGTGGACAGTCCTTAAAGATGCATTATTGTGTGTGGGTGGCCTTCTAAGAGACAACCCTGGGAATGGACAGACCTTTGGAAATGTCAATGTGGCTTATGAAGTGGAAAGCCACTTGAACATGTGACATGTTTTGCGGACTGGCCCTTTAAGAGGCAGACCCTAGAAGTGGACAAACCCTTGAAGAGGTGACAAATTTAGGGAATTATGTCCTTTAAGAGGTTGACCAGGGTTGTGTACAAACCCTCGAAACAACAGCATTTTAAGTGTACTGGCCCTTTAAGAGGTGGACCTGGGAAGCTTACAGACCTTTAAAATTGGCAATACTTTAAGGTGACTGGCCTATGAAGAGGATGACCATGGAAGTGGACAGTCCTTAAAGATGCATTATTGTGTGTGGGTGGCCTTCTAAGAGACAACCCTGGGAATGGACAGACCTTTGGAAATGTAAATGTGGCTTATGAAGTGGAAATCCACTTCAACATGTGACATGTTTTGATGACTGGCCCTTTAAGAGGCAGACCCTAGATATGGACAAACCCTTGAAGAGGTGACAAATTTAGGGAATTATGTCCTTTAAGAGGTTGACCAGGGTTGTGTACAAACCCTTGAAACAACAGTATTTTAAGTGTACTGGCCCTTTAAGAGGTGGACCTGGGAAGCTTACGGACCTTTAAAATTGGCAATACTTTAAGGTGACTGGCCTATGAAGAGGATGACCATGGAAGTGGACAGTCCTTAAAGATGCATTATTGTGTGTGGGTGGCCTTCTAAGAGACAACCCTGGGAATGGACAGACCTTTGGAAATGTCAATGTGGCTTATGAAGTGGAAATCCACTTGAACATGTGACATGTTTTGATGACTGGCCCTTTAAGAGGCAGACCCTAGAAGTGGACAAACCCTTGAAGAGGTGACAAATTTAGGGAATTATGTCCTTTAAGAGGTTGACCAGGGTTGTGTACAAACCCTCGAAACAACAGCATTTTAAGTGTACTGGCCCTTTAAGAGGTGGACCTGGGAAGCTTACGGACCTTTAAAATTGGCAATACTTTAAGGTGACTGGCCTATGAAGAGGATGACCATGGAAGTGGACAGTCCTTAAAGATGCATTATTGTGTGTGGGTGGCCTTCTAAGAGACAACCCTGGGAATGGACAGACCTTGGGAAATGTCAATGTGGCTTATGAAGTGGAAAGCCACTTGAACATGTGACATGTTTTGCGGACTGGCCCTTTAAGAGGCAGGCCCTAGAAGTGGACACACCCTTGAAGAGGTGACAAATTTAGGGAATTATGTCCTTTAAGAGGTTGACCAGGGTTGTGTACAAACCCTCGAAACAACAGCATTTTAAGTGTACTGGCCCTTTAAGAGGTGGACCTGGGAAGCTTACGGACCTTTAAAATTGGCAATACTTTAAGGTGACTGGCCTATGAAGAGGATGACCATGGAAGTGGACAGTCCTTAAAGATGCATTATTGTGTGTGGGTGGCCATCTAAGAGACAACCCTGGGAATGGACAGACCTTTGGAAATGTCAATGTGGCTTATGAAGTGGAAAGCCACTTGAACATGTGACATGTTTTGCGGACTGGCCCTTTAAGAGGCAGACCCTAGAAGTGGACAAACCCTTGATGATGTGACAAATTTAGGGAATTATGTCCTTTAAGAGGTTGACCAGGGTTGTGTACAAACCCTCGAAACAACAGCATTTTAAGTGTACTGGCCCTTTAAGAGGTTGACCTGGGAAGCTTACGGACCTTTAAAATTGGCAATACTTTAAGGTGACTGGCCTATGAAGAGGATGACCATGGAAGTGGACAGTCCTTAAAAATGCATTATTGTGTGTGGGTGGCCTTCTAAGAGACAACCCTGGGAATGGACAGACCTTGGGAAATGTCAATGTGGCTTATGAAGTGGAAAGCCACTTGAACATGTGACATGTTTTGCGGACTGGCCCTTTAAGAGGCAGGCCCTAGAAGTGGACACACCCTTGAAGAGGTGACAAATTTAGGGAATTATGTCCTTTAAGAGGTTGACCAGGGTTGTGTACAAACCCTCGAAACAACAGCATTTTAAGTGTACTGGCCCTTTAAGAGGTGGACCTGGGAAGCTTACGGACCTTTAAAATTGGCAATACTTTAAGGTGACTGGCCTATGAAGAGGATGACCATGGAAGTGGACAGTCCTTAAAGATGCATTATTGTGTGTGGGTGGCCTTCTAAGAGACAACCCTGGGAATGGACAGACCTTTGGAAATGTCAATGTGGCTTATGAAGTGGAAAGCCACTTGAACATGTGACATGTTTTGATGACTGGCCCTTTAAGAGGCAGACCCTAGAAGTGGACAAACCCTTGAAGAGGTGACAAATTTAGGGAATTATGTCCTTTAAGAGGTTGACCAGGGTTGTGTACAAACCCTTGAAACAACAGCATTTTAAGTGTACTGGCCCTTTAAGAGGTGGACCTGGGAAGCTTGCAGACCTTTAAAATTGGCAATACTTTAAGGTGACTGGCCTATGAAGAGGATGACCATGGAAGTGGACAGTCCTTAAAGATGCATTATTGTGTGTGGGTGGCCATCTAAGAGACAACCCTGGGAATGGACAGACCTTTGGAAATGTCAATGTGGCTTATGAAGTGGAAAGCCACTTGAACATGTGACATGTTTTGATGACTGGCCCTTTAAGAGGCAGACCCTAGAAGTGGACAAACCCTTGAAGAGGTGACAAATTTAGGGAATTATGTCCTTTAAGAGGTTGACCAGGGTTGTGTACAAACCCTCAAAACAACAGCATTTTAAGTGTACTGGCCCTTTAAGAGGTGGGCCTGGGAAGCTTACGGACCTTTAAAATTGGCAATACTTTAAGGTGACTGGCCTATGAAGAGGATGACCATGGAAGTGGACAGTCCTTAAAGATGCATTATTGTGTGTGGGTGGCCTTCTAAGAGACAACCCTGGGAATGGACAGACCTTTGGAAATGTCAATGTGGCTTATGAAGTGGAAAGCCACTTGAACATGTGACATGTTTTGCGGACTGGCCCTTTAAGAGGCAGACCCTAGAAGTGGACAAACCCTTGAAGAGGTGACAAATTTAGGGAATTATGTCCTTTAAGAGGTTGACCAGGGTTGTGTACAAACCCTCGAAACAACAGCATTTTAAGTGTACTGGCCCTTTAAGAGGTGGACCTGGGAAGCTTACAGACCTTTAAAATTGGCAATACTTTAAGGTGACTGGCCTATGAAGAGGATGACCATGGAAGTGGACAGTCCTTAAAGATGCATTATTGTGTGTGGGTGGCCTTCTAAGAGACAACCCTGGGAATGGACAGACCTTTGGAAATGTCAATGTGGCTTATGAAGTGGAAAGCCACTTGAACATGTGACATGTTTTGCGGACTGGCCCTTTAAGAGGCAGACCCTAGAAGTGGACAAACCCTTGAAGAGGTGACAAATTTAGGGAATTATGTCCTTTAAGAGGTTGACCAGGGTTGTGTACAAACCCTCAAAACAACAGCATTTTAAGTGTACTGGCCCTTTAAGAGGTGGACCTGGGAAGCTTACGGACCTTTAAAATTGGCAATACTTTAAGGTGACTGGCCTATGAAGAGGATGACCATGGAAGTGGACAGTCCTTAAAGATGCATTATTGTGTGTGGGTGGCCTTCTAAGAGACAACCCTGGGAATGGACAGACCTTTGGAAATGTCAATGTGGCTTATGAAGTGGAAAGCCACTTGAACATGTGACATGTTTTGCGGACTGGCCCTTTAAGAGGCAGACCCTAGAAGTGGACAAACCCTTGAAGAGGTGACAAATTTAGGGAATTATGTCCTTTAAGAGGTTGACCAGGGTTGTGTACAAACCCTCGAAACAACAGCATTTTAAGTGTACTGGCCCTTTAAGAGGTGGACCTGGGAAGCTTACAGACCTTTAAAATTGGCAATACTTTAAGGTGACTGGCCTATGAAGAGGATGACCATGGAAGTGGACAGTCCTTAAAGATGCATTATTGTGTGTGGGTGGCCTTCTAAGAGACAACCCTGGGAATGGACAGACCTTTGGAAATGTAAATGTGGCTTATGAAGTGGAAATCCACTTCAACATGTGACATGTTTTGATGACTGGCCCTTTAAGAGGCAGACCCTAGATATGGACAAACCCTTGAAGAGGTGACAAATTTAGGGAATTATGTCCTTTAAGAGGTTGACCAGGGTTGTGTACAAACCCTTGAAACAACAGTATTTTAAGTGTACTGGCCCTTTAAGAGGTGGACCTGGGAAGCTTACGGACCTTTAAAATTGGCAATACTTTAAGGTGACTGGCCTATGAAGAGGATGACCATGGAAGTGGACAGTCCTTAAAGATGCATTATTGTGTGTGGGTGGCCTTCTAAGAGACAACCCTGGGAATGGACAGACCTTTGGAAATGTCAATGTGGCTTATGAAGTGGAAATCCACTTGAACATGTGACATGTTTTGATGACTGGCCCTTTAAGAGGCAGACCCTAGAAGTGGACAAACCCTTGAAGAGGTGACAAATTTAGGGAATTATGTCCTTTAAGAGGTTGACCAGGGTTGTGTACAAACCCTCGAAACAACAGCATTTTAAGTGTACTGGCCCTTTAAGAGGTGGACCTGGGAAGCTTACGGACCTTTAAAATTGGCAATACTTTAAGGTGACTGGCCTATGAAGAGGATGACCATGGAAGTGGACAGTCCTTAAAGATGCATTATTGTGTGTGGGTGGCCATCTAAGAGACAACCCTGGGAATGGACAGACCTTTGGAAATGTCAATGTGGCTTATGAAGTGGAAAGCCACTTGAACATGTGACATGTTTTGCGGACTGGCCCTTTAAGAGGCAGACCCTAGAAGTGGACAAACCCTTGATGATGTGACAAATTTAGGGAATTATGTCCTTTAAGAGGTTGACCAGGGTTGTGTACAAACCCTCGAAACAACAGCATTTTAAGTGTACTGGCCCTTTAAGAGGTTGACCTGGGAAGCTTACGGACCTTTAAAATTGGCAATACTTTAAGGTGACTGGCCTATGAAGAGGATGACCATGGAAGTGGACAGTCCTTAAAAATGCATTATTGTGTGTGGGTGGCCTTCTAAGAGACAACCCTGGGAATGGACAGACCTTGGGAAATGTCAATGTGGCTTATGAAGTGGAAAGCCACTTGAACATGTGACATGTTTTGCGGACTGGCCCTTTAAGAGGCAGGCCCTAGAAGTGGACACACCCTTGAAGAGGTGACAAATTTAGGGAATTATGTCCTTTAAGAGGTTGACCAGGGTTGTGTACAAACCCTCGAAACAACAGCATTTTAAGTGTACTGGCCCTTTAAGAGGTGGACCTGGGAAGCTTACGGACCTTTAAAATTGGCAATACTTTAAGGTGACTGGCCTATGAAGAGGATGACCATGGAAGTGGACAGTCCTTAAAGATGCATTATTGTGTGTGGGTGGCCTTCTAAGAGACAACCCTGGGAATGGACAGACCTTTGGAAATGTCAATGTGGCTTATGAAGTGGAAAGCCACTTGAACATGTGACATGTTTTGATGACTGGCCCTTTAAGAGGCAGACCCTAGAAGTGGACAAACCCTTGAAGAGGTGACAAATTTAGGGAATTATGTCCTTTAAGAGGTTGACCAGGGTTGTGTACAAACCCTTGAAACAACAGCATTTTAAGTGTACTGGCCCTTTAAGAGGTGGACCTGGGAAGCTTGCAGACCTTTAAAATTGGCAATACTTTAAGGTGACTGGCCTATGAAGAGGATGACCATGGAAGTGGACAGTCCTTAAAGATGCATTATTGTGTGTGGGTGGCCTTCTAAGAGACAACCCTGGGAATGGACAGACCTTTGGAAATGTCAATGTGGCTTATGAAGTGGAAAGCCACTTGAACATGTGACATGTTTTGATGACTGGCCCTTTAAGAGGCAGACCCTAGAAGTGGACAAACCCTTGAAGAGGTGACAAATTTAGGGAATTATGTCCTTTAAGAGGTTGACCAGGGTTGTGTACAAACCCTCAAAACAACAGCATTTTAAGTGTACTGGCCCTTTAAGAGGTGGACCTGGGAAGCTTACGGACCTTTAAAATTGGCAATACTTTAAGGTGACTGGCCTATGAAGAGGATGACCATGGAAGTGGACAGTCCTTAAAGATGCATTATTGTGTGTGGGTGGCCTTCTAAGAGACAACCCTGGGAATGGACAGACCTTTGGAAATGTCAATGTGGCTTATGAAGTGGAAAGCCACTTGAACATGTGACATGTTTTGCGGACTGGCCCTTTAAGAGGCAGACCCTAGAAGTGGACAAACCCTTGAAGAGGTGACAAATTTAGGGAATTATGTCCTTTAAGAGGTTGACCAGGGTTGTGTACAAACCCTCAAAACAACAGTATTTTAAGTGTACTGGCCCTTTAAGAGGTGGACCTGGGAAGCTTACGGACCTTTAAAATTGGCAATACTTTAAGGTGACTGGCCTATGAAGAGGATGACCATGGAAGTGGACAGTCCTTAAAGATGCATTATTGTGTGTGGGTGGCCTTCTAAGAGACACCCCTGGGAATGGACAGACCTTTGGAAATGTCAATGTGGCTTATGAAGTGGAAATCCACTTGAACATGTGACATGTTTTGATGACTGGCCCTTTAAGAGGCAGACCCTAGATATGGACAAACCCTTGAAGAGGTGACAAATTTAGGGAATTATGTCCTTTAAGAGGTTGACCAGGGTTGTGTACAAACCCTTGAAACAACAGTATTTTAAGTGTACTGGCCCTTTAAGAGGTGGACCTGGGAAGCTTACAGACCTTTAAAATTGGCAATACTTTAAGGTGACTGGCCTATGAAGAGGATGACCATGGAAGTGGACAGTCCTTAAAGATGCATTATTGTGTGTGGGTGGCCTTCTAAGAGACAACCCTGGGAATGGACAGACCTTTGGAAATGTCAATGTGGCTTATGAAGTGGAAAGCCACTTGAACATGTGACATGTTTTGCGGACTGGCCCTTTAAGAGGCAGACCCTAGAAGTGGACAAACCCTTGAAGAGGTGACAAATTTAGGGAATTATGTCCTTTAAGAGGTTGACCAGGGTTGTGTACAAACCCTCGAAACAACAGCATTTTAAGTGTACTGGCCCTTTAAGAGGTGGACCTGGGAAGCTTACGGACCTTTAAAATTGGCAATACTTTAAGGTGACTGGCCTATGAAGAGGATGACCATGGAAGTGGACAGTCCTTAAAGATGCATTATTGTGTGTGGGTGGCCATCTAAGAGACAACCCTGGGAATGGACAGACCTTTGGAAATGTCAATGTGGCTTATGAAGTGGAAAGCCACTTGAACATGTGACATGTTTTGATGACTGGCCCTTTAAGAGGCAGACCCTAGAAGTGGACAAACCCTTGAAGAGGTGACAAATTTAGGGAATTATGTCCTTTAAGAGGTTGACCAGGGTTGTGTACAAACCCTCAAAACAACAGCATTTTAAGTGTACTGGCCCTTTAAGAGGTGGACCTGGGAAGCTTACGGACCTTTAAAATTGGCAATACTTTAAGGTGACTGGCCTATGAAGAGGATGACCATGGAAGTGGACAGTCCTTAAAGATGCATTATTGTGTGTGGGTGGCCTTCTAAGAGACACCCCTGGGAATGGACAGACCTTTGGAAATGTCAATGTGGCTTATGAAGTGGAAATCCACTTGAACATGTGACATGTTTTGATGACTGGCCCTTTAAGAGGCAGACCCTAGATATGGACAAACCCTTGAAGAGGTGACAAATTTAGGGAATTATGTCCTTTAAGAGGTTGACCAGGGTTGTGTACAAACCCTTGAAACAACAGTATTTTAAGTGTACTGGCCCTTTAAGAGGTGGACCTGGGAAGCTTACAGACCTTTAAAATTGGCAATACTTTAAGGTGACTGGCCTATGAAGAGGATGACCATGGAAGTGGACAGTCCTTAAAGATGCATTATTGTGTGTGGGTGGCCTTCTAAGAGACAACCCTGGGAATGGACAGACCTTTGGAAATGTCAATGTGGCTTATGAAGTGGAAAGCCACTTGAACATGTGACATGTTTTGCGGACTGGCCCTTTAAGAGGCAGACCCTAGAAGTGGACAAACCCTTGAAGAGGTGACAAATTTAGGGAATTATGTCCTTTAAGAGGTTGACCAGGGTTGTGTACAAACCCTCGAAACAACAGCATTTTAAGTGTACTGGACCTTTAAGAGGTGGACCTGGGAAGCTTACGGACCTTTAAAATTGGCAATACTTTAAGGTGACTGGCCTATGAAGAGGATGACCATGGAAGTGGACAGTCCTTAAAGATGCATTATTGTGTGTGGGTGGCCTTCTAAGAGACAACCCTGGGAATGGACAGACCTTTGGAAATGTCAATGTGGCTTATGAAGTGGAAAGCTACTTGAACATGTGATATGTTTTGATGACTGGCCCTTTAAGAGGCAGACCCTAGAAGTGGACAAACCCTTGAAGAGGTGACAAATTTAGGGAATTATGTCCTTTAAGAGGTTGACCAGGGTTGTGTACAAACCCTTGAAACAACAGCATTTTAAGTGTACTGGCCCTTTAAGAGGTGGACCTGGGAAGCTTACAGACCTTTAAAATTGGCAATACTTTAAGGTGACTGGCCTATGAAGAGGATGACCATGGAAGTGGACAGTCCTTAAAGATGCATTATTGTGTGTGGGTGGCCTTCTAAGAGACAACCCTGGGAATGGACAGACCTTTGGAAATGTCAATGTGGCTTATGAAGTGGAAAGCCACTTGAACATGTGACATGTTTTGCGGACTGGCCCTTTAAGAGGCAGACCCTAGAAGTGGACAAACCCTTGAAGAGGTGACAAATTTAGGGAATTATGTCCTTTAAGAGGTTGACCAGGGTTGTGTACAAACCCTCGAAACAACAGCATTTTAAGTGTACTGGCCCTTTAAGAGGTGGACCTGGGAAGCTTACAGACCTTTAAAATTGGCAATACTTTAAGGTGACTGGCCTATGAAGAGGATGACCATGGAAGTGGACAGTCCTTAAAGATGCATTATTGTGTGTGGGTGGCCTTCTAAGAGACAACCCTGGGAATGGACAGACCTTTGGAAATGTCAATGTGGCTTATGAAGTGGAAAGCCACTTGAACATGTGACATGTTTTGCGGACTGGCCCTTTAAGAGGCAGACCCTAGAAGTGGACAAACCCTTGAAGAGGTGACAAATTTAGGGAATTATGTCCTTTAAGAGGTTGACCAGGGTTGTGTACAAACCCTCAAAACAACAGCATTTTAAGTGTACTGGCCCTTTAAGAGGTGGACCTGGGAAGCTTACGGACCTTTAAAATTGGCAATACTTTAAGGTGACTGGCCTATGAAGAGGATGACCATGGAAGTGGACAGTCCTTAAAGATGCATTATTGTGTGTGGGTGGCCTTCTAAGAGACAACCCTGGGAATGGACAGACCTTTGGAAATGTCAATGTGGCTTATGAAGTGGAAAGCCACTTGAACATGTGACATGTTTTGCGGACTGGCCCTTTAAGAGGCAGACCCTAGAAGTGGACAAACCCTTGAAGAGGTGACAAATTTAGGGAATTATGTCCTTTAAGAGGTTGACCAGGGTTGTGTACAAACCCTCGAAACAACAGCATTTTAAGTGTACTGGCCCTTTAAGAGGTGGACCTGGGAAGCTTACAGACCTTTAAAATTGGCAATACTTTAAGGTGACTGGCCTATGAAGAGGATGACCATGGAAGTGGACAGTCCTTAAAGATGCATTATTGTGTGTGGGTGGCCTTCTAAGAGACAACCCTGGGAATGGACAGACCTTTGGAAATGTAAATGTGGCTTATGAAGTGGAAATCCACTTCAACATGTGACATGTTTTGATGACTGGCCCTTTAAGAGGCAGACCCTAGATATGGACAAACCCTTGAAGAGGTGACAAATTTAGGGAATTATGTCCTTTAAGAGGTTGACCAGGGTTGTGTACAAACCCTTGAAACAACAGTATTTTAAGTGTACTGGCCCTTTAAGAGGTGGACCTGGGAAGCTTACGGACCTTTAAAATTGGCAATACTTTAAGGTGACTGGCCTATGAAGAGGATGACCATGGAAGTGGACAGTCCTTAAAGATGCATTATTGTGTGTGGGTGGCCTTCTAAGAGACAACCCTGGGAATGGACAGACCTTTGGAAATGTCAATGTGGCTTATGAAGTGGAAATCCACTTGAACATGTGACATGTTTTGATGACTGGCCCTTTAAGAGGCAGACCCTAGAAGTGGACAAACCCTTGAAGAGGTGACAAATTTAGGGAATTATGTCCTTTAAGAGGTTGACCAGGGTTGTGTACAAACCCTCGAAACAACAGCATTTTAAGTGTACTGGCCCTTTAAGAGGTGGACCTGGGAAGCTTACGGACCTTTAAAATTGGCAATACTTTAAGGTGACTGGCCTATGAAGAGGATGACCATGGAAGTGGACAGTCCTTAAAGATGCATTATTGTGTGTGGGTGGCCTTCTAAGAGACAACCCTGGGAATGGACAGACCTTGGGAAATGTCAATGTGGCTTATGAAGTGGAAAGCCACTTGAACATGTGACATGTTTTGCGGACTGGCCCTTTAAGAGGCAGGCCCTAGAAGTGGACACACCCTTGAAGAGGTGACAAATTTAGGGAATTATGTCCTTTAAGAGGTTGACCAGGGTTGTGTACAAACCCTCGAAACAACAGCATTTTAAGTGTACTGGCCCTTTAAGAGGTGGACCTGGGAAGCTTACGGACCTTTAAAATTGGCAATACTTTAAGGTGACTGGCCTATGAAGAGGATGACCATGGAAGTGGACAGTCCTTAAAGATGCATTATTGTGTGTGGGTGGCCATCTAAGAGACAACCCTGGGAATGGACAGACCTTTGGAAATGTCAATGTGGCTTATGAAGTGGAAAGCCACTTGAACATGTGACATGTTTTGCGGACTGGCCCTTTAAGAGGCAGACCCTAGAAGTGGACAAACCCTTGAAGAGGTGACAAATTTAGGGAATTATGTCCTTTAAGAGGTTGACCAGGGTTGTGTACAAACCCTCGAAACAACAGCATTTTAAGTGTACTGGCCCTTTAAGAGGTTGACCTGGGAAGCTTACGGACCTTTAAAATTGGCAATACTTTAAGGTGACTGGCCTATGAAGAGGATGACCATGGAAGTGGACAGTCCTTAAAAATGCATTATTGTGTGTGGGTGGCCTTCTAAGAGACAACCCTGGGAATGGACAGACCTTGGGAAATGTCAATGTGGCTTATGAAGTGGAAAGCCACTTGAACATGTGACATGTTTTGCGGACTGGCCCTTTAAGAGGCAGGCCCTAGAAGTGGACACACCCTTGAAGAGGTGACAAATTTAGGGAATTATGTCCTTTAAGAGGTTGACCAGGGTTGTGTACAAACCCTCGAAACAACAGCATTTTAAGTGTACTGGCCCTTTAAGAGGTGGACCTGGGAAGCTTACGGACCTTTAAAATTGGCAATACTTTAAGGTGACTGGCCTATGAAGAGGATGACCATGGAAGTGGACAGTCCTTAAAGATGCATTATTGTGTGTGGGTGGCCTTCTAAGAGACAACCCTGGGAATGGACAGACCTTTGGAAATGTCAATGTGGCTTATGAAGTGGAAAGCCACTTGAACATGTGACATGTTTTGATGACTGGCCCTTTAAGAGGCAGACCCTAGAAGTGGACAAACCCTTGAAGAGGTGACAAATTTAGGGAATTATGTCCTTTAAGAGGTTGACCAGGGTTGTGTACAAACCCTTGAAACAACAGCATTTTAAGTGTACTGGCCCTTTAAGAGGTGGACCTGGGAAGCTTGCAGACCTTTAAAATTGGCAATACTTTAAGGTGACTGGCCTATGAAGAGGATGACCATGGAAGTGGACAGTCCTTAAAGATGCATTATTGTGTGTGGGTGGCCTTCTAAGAGACAACCCTGGGAATGGACAGACCTTTGGAAATGTCAATGTGGCTTATGAAGTGGAAAGCCACTTGAACATGTGACATGTTTTGATGACTGGCCCTTTAAGAGGCAGACCCTAGAAGTGGACAAACCCTTGAAGAGGTGACAAATTTAGGGAATTATGTCCTTTAAGAGGTTGACCAGGGTTGTGTACAAACCCTCAAAACAACAGCATTTTAAGTGTACTGGCCCTTTAAGAGGTGGACCTGGGAAGCTTACGGACCTTTAAAATTGGCAATACTTTAAGGTGACTGGCCTATGAAGAGGATGACCATGGAAGTGGACAGTCCTTAAAGATGCATTATTGTGTGTGGGTGGCCTTCTAAGAGACAACCCTGGGAATGGACAGACCTTTGGAAATGTCAATGTGGCTTATGAAGTGGAAAGCCACTTGAACATGTGACATGTTTTGCGGACTGGCCCTTTAAGAGGCAGACCCTAGAAGTGGACAAACCCTTGAAGAGGTGACAAATTTAGGGAATTATGTCCTTTAAGAGGTTGACCAGGGTTGTGTACAAACCCTCAAAACAACAGCATTTTAAGTGTACTGGCCCTTTAAGAGGTGGACCTGGGAAGCTTACGGACCTTTAAAATTGGCAATACTTTAAGGTGACTGGCCTATGAAGAGGATGACCATGGAAGTGGACAGTCCTTAAAGATGCATTATTGTGTGTGGGTGGCCTTCTAAGAGACACCCCTGGGAATGGACAGACCTTTGGAAATGTCAATGTGGCTTATGAAGTGGAAATCCACTTGAACATGTGACATGTTTTGATGACTGGCCCTTTAAGAGGCAGACCCTAGATATGGACAAACCCTTGAAGAGGTGACAAATTTAGGGAATTATGTCCTTTAAGAGGTTGACCAGGGTTGTGTACAAACCCTTGAAACAACAGTATTTTAAGTGTACTGGCCCTTTAAGAGGTGGACCTGGGAAGCTTACAGACCTTTAAAATTGGCAATACTTTAAGGTGACTGGCCTATGAAGAGGATGACCATGGAAGTGGACAGTCCTTAAAGATGCATTATTGTGTGTGGGTGGCCTTCTAAGAGACAACCCTGGGAATGGACAGACCTTTGGAAATGTCAATGTGGCTTATGAAGTGGAAAGCCACTTGAACATGTGACATGTTTTGCGGACTGGCCCTTTAAGAGGCAGACCCTAGAAGTGGACAAACCCTTGAAGAGGTGACAAATTTAGGGAATTATGTCCTTTAAGAGGTTGACCAGGGTTGTGTACAAACCCTCGAAACAACAGCATTTTAAGTGTACTGGCCCTTTAAGAGGTGGACCTGGGAAGCTTACGGACCTTTAAAATTGGCAATACTTTAAGGTGACTGGCCTATGAAGAGGATGACCATGGAAGTGGACAGTCCTTAAAGATGCATTATTGTGTGTGGGTGGCCATCTAAGAGACAACCCTGGGAATGGACAGACCTTTGGAAATGTCAATGTGGCTTATGAAGTGGAAAGCCACTTGAACATGTGACATGTTTTGATGACTGGCCCTTTAAGAGGCAGACCCTAGAAGTGGACAAACCCTTGAAGAGGTGACAAATTTAGGGAATTATGTCCTTTAAGAGGTTGACCAGGGTTGTGTACAAACCCTCAAAACAACAGCATTTTAAGTGTACTGGCCCTTTAAGAGGTGGACCTGGGAAGCTTACGGACCTTTAAAATTGGCAATACTTTAAGGTGACTGGCCTATGAAGAGGATGACCATGGAAGTGGACAGTCCTTAAAGATGCATTATTGTGTGTGGGTGGCCTTCTAAGAGACACCCCTGGGAATGGACAGACCTTTGGAAATGTCAATGTGGCTTATGAAGTGGAAATCCACTTGAACATGTGACATGTTTTGATGACTGGCCCTTTAAGAGGCAGACCCTAGATATGGACAAACCCTTGAAGAGGTGACAAATTTAGGGAATTATGTCCTTTAAGAGGTTGACCAGGGTTGTGTACAAACCCTTGAA
Source organism: Eleutherodactylus coqui (assembly GCF_035609145.1). NCBI lineage: Eukaryota > Metazoa > Chordata > Amphibia > Anura > Eleutherodactylidae > Eleutherodactylus > Eleutherodactylus coqui. The sequence goes on from NW_027102273.1 coordinate 127,264, forward strand.
ACAACAGTATTTTAAGTGTACTGGCCCTTTAAGAGGTGGACCTGGGAAGCTTACAGACCTTTAAAATTGGCAATACTTTAAGGTGACTGGCCTATGAAGAGGATGACCATGGAAGTGGACAGTCCTTAAAGATGCATTATTGTGTGTGGGTGGCCTTCTAAGAGACAACCCTGGGAATGGACAGACCTTTGGAAATGTCAATGTGGCTTATGAAGTGGAAAGCCACTTGAACATGTGACATGTTTTGCGGACTGGCCCTTTAAGAGGCAGACCCTAGAAGTGGACAAACCCTTGAAGAGGTGACAAATTTAGGGAATTATGTCCTTTAAGAGGTTGACCAGGGTTGTGTACAAACCCTCGAAACAACAGCATTTTAAGTGTACTGGACCTTTAAGAGGTGGACCTGGGAAGCTTACGGACCTTTAAAATTGGCAATACTTTAAGGTGACTGGCCTATGAAGAGGATGACCATGGAAGTGGACAGTCCTTAAAGATGCATTATTGTGTGTGGGTGGCCTTCTAAGAGACAACCCTGGGAATGGACAGACCTTTGGAAATGTCAATGTGGCTTATGAAGTGGAAAGCTACTTGAACATGTGATATGTTTTGATGACTGGCCCTTTAAGAGGCAGACCCTAGAAGTGGACAAACCCTTGAAGAGGTGACAAATTTAGGGAATTATGTCCTTTAAGAGGTTGACCAGGGTTGTGTACAAACCCTTGAAACAACAGCATTTTAAGTGTACTGGCCCTTTAAGAGGTGGACCTGGGAAGCTTACAGACCTTTAAGATTGGCAATACTTTAAGGTGACTGGCCTATGAAGAGGATGACCATGGAAGTGGACAGTCCTTAAAGATGCATTATTGTGTGTGGGTGGCCTTCTAAGAGACAACCCTGGGAATGGACAGACCTTTGGAAATGTCAATGTGGCTTATGAAGTGGAAAGCCACTTGAACATGTGACATGTTTTGCGGACTGGCCCTTTAAGAGGCAGACCCTAGAAGTGGACAAACCCTTGAAGAGGTGACAAATTTAGGGAATTATGTCCTTTAAGAGGTTGACCAGGGTTGTGTACAAACCCTCGAAACAACAGCATTTTAAGTGTACTGGCCCTTTAAGAGGTGGACCTGGGAAGCTTACGGACCTTTAAAATTGGCAATACTTTAAGGTGACTGGCCTATGAAGAGGATGACCATGGAAGTGGACAGTCCTTAAAGATGCATTATTGTGTGTGGGTGGCCTTCTAAGAGACAACCCTGGGAATGGACAGACCTTTGGAAATGTCAATGTGGCTTATGAAGTGGAAAGCCACTTGAACATGTGACATGTTTTGCGGACTGGCCCTTTAAGAGGCAGACCCTAGAAGTGGACAAACCCTTTAAGAGGTGACAAATTTAGGGAATTATGTCCTTTAAGAGGTTGACCAGGGTTGTGTACAAACCCTCGAAAAAACAGCATTTTAAGTGTACTGGCCCTTTAAGAGGTGGACCTGGGAAGCTTACGGACCTTTAAAATTGGCAATACTTTAAGGTGACTGGCCTATGAAGAGGATGACCATGGAAGTGGACAGTCCTTAAAGATGCATTATTGTGTGTGGGTGGCCTTCTAAGAGACAACCCTGGGAATGGACAGACCTTTGGAAATGTCAATGTGGCTTATGAAGTGGAAAGCCACTTGAACATGTGACATGTTTTGCGGACTGGCCCTTTAAGAGGCAGACCCTAGAAGTGGACACACCCTTGAAGAGGTGACAAATTTAGGGAATTATGTCCTTTAAGAGGTTGACCAGGGTTGTGTACAAACCCTCAAAACAACAGCATTTTAAGTGTACTGGCCCTTTAAGAGGTGGACCTGGGAAGCTTACGGACCTTTAAAATTGGCAATACTTTAAGGTGACTGGCCTATGAAGAGGATGACCATGGAAGTGGACAGTCCTTAAAGATGCATTATTGTGTGTGGGTGGCCATCTAAGAGACAACCCTGGGAATGGACAGACCTTTGGAAATGTCAATGTGGCTTATGAAGTGGAAAGCCACTTGAACATGTGACATGTTTTGATGACTGGCCCTTTAAGAGGCAGACCCTAGAAGTGGACAAACCCTTGAAGAGGTGACAAATTTAGGGAATTATGTCCTTTAAGAGGTTGACCAGGGTTGTGTACAAACCCTTGAAACAACAGCATTTTAAGTGTACTGGCCCTTTAAGAGGTGGACCTGGGAAGCTTACAGACCTTTAAAATTGGCAATACTTTAAGGTGACTGGCCTATGAAGAGGATGACCATGGAAGTGGACAGTCCTTAAAGATGCATTATTGTGTGTGGGTGGCCTTCTAAGAGACAACCCTGGGAATGGACAGACCTTTGGAAATGTCAATGTGGCTTATGAAGTGGAAAGCCACTTGAACATGTGACATGTTTTGATGACTGGCCCTTTAAGAGGCAGACCCTAGAAGTGGACAAACCCTTGAAGAGGTGACAAATTTAGGGAATTATGTCCTTTAAGAGGTTGACCAGGGTTGTGTACAAACCCTCGAAACAACAGCATTTTAAGTGTACTGGCCCTTTAAGAGGTGGACCTGGGCAGCTTACAGACCTTTAAAATTGGCAATACTTTAAGGTGACTGGCCTATGAAGAGGATGACCATGGAAGTGGACAGTCCTTAAAGATGCATTATTGTGTGTGGGTGGCCTTCTAAGAGACAACCCTGGGAATGGACAGACCTTTGGAAATGTCAATGTGGCTTATGAAGTGGAAAGCCACTTGAACATGTGACATGTTTTGCGGACTGGCCCTTTAAGAGGCAGACCCTAGAAGTGGACAAACCCTTGAAGAGGTGACAAATTTAGGGAATTATGTCCTTTAAGAGGTTGACCAGGGTTGTGTACAAACCCTCGAAACAACAGCATTTTAAGTGTACTGGCCCTTTAAGAGGTGGACCTGGGAAGCTTACGGACCTTTAAAATTGGCAATACTTTAAGGTGACTGGCCTATGAAGAGGATGACCATGGAAGTGGACAGTCCTTAAAGATGCATTATTGTGTGTGGGTGGCCTTCTAAGAGACAACCCTGGGAATGGACAGACCTTTGGAAATGTCAATGTGGCTTATGAAGTGGAAAGCCACTTGAACATGTGACATGTTTTGCGGACTGGCCCTTTAAGAGGCAGACCCTAGAAGTGGACAAACCCTTTAAGAGGTGACAAATTTAGGGAATTATGTCCTTTAAGAGGTTGACCAGGGTTGTGTACAAACCCTCGAAAAAACAGCATTTTAAGTGTACTGGCCCTTTAAGAGGTGGACCTGGGAAGCTTACGGACCTTTAAAATTGGCAATACTTTAAGGTGACTGGCCTATGAAGAGGATGGCCATGGAAGTGGACAGTCCTTAAAGATGCATTATTGTGTGTGGGTGGCCTTCTAAGAGACAACCCTGGGAATGGACAGACCTTTGGAAATGTCAATGTGGCTTATGAAGTGGAAAGCCACTTGAACATGTGACATGTTTTGCGGACTGGCCCTTTAAGAGGCAGACCCTAGAAGTGGACACACCCTTGAAGAGGTGACAAATTTAGGGAATTATGTCCTTTAAGAGGTTGACCAGGGTTGTGTACAAACCCTCAAAACAACAGCATTTTAAGTGTACTGGCCCTTTAAGAGGTGGACCTGGGAAGCTTACGGACCTTTAAAATTGGCAATACTTTAAGGAGACTGGCCTATGAAGAGGATGACCATGGAAGTGGACAGTCCTTAAAGATGCATTATTGTGTGTGGGTGGCCATCTAAGAGACAACCCTGGGAATGGACAGACCTTTGGAAATGTCAATGTGGCTTATGAAGTGGAAAGCCACTTGAACATGTGACATGTTTTGATGACTGGCCCTTTAAGAGGCAGACCCTAGAAGTGGACAAACCCTTGAAGAGGTGACAAATTTAGGGAATTATGTCCTTTAAGAGGTTGACCAGGGTTGTGTACAAACCCTCAAAACAACAGCATTTTAAGTGTACTGGCCCTTTAAGAGGTGGACCTGGGAAGCTTACGGACCTTTAAAATTGGCAATACTTTAAGGTGACTGGCCTATGAAGAGGATGACCATGGAAGTGGACAGTCCTTAAAGATGCATTATTGTGTGTGGGTGGCCTTCTAAGAGACAACCCTGGGAATGGACAGACCTTTGGAAATGTCAATGTGGCTTATGAAGTGGAAAGCCACTTGAACATGTGACATGTTTTGCGGACTGGCCCTTTAAGAGGCAGACCCTAGAAGTGGACAAACCCTTGAAGAGGTGACAAATTTAGGGAATTATGTCCTTTAAGAGGTTGACCAGGGTTGTGTACAAACCCTCGAAACAACAGCATTTTAAGTGTACTGGCCCTTTAAGAGGTGGACCTGGGAAGCTTACGGACCTTTAAAATTGGCAATACTTTAAGGTGACTGGCCTATGAAGAGGATGACCATGGAAGTGGACAGTCCTTAAAGATGCATTATTGTGTGTGGGTGGCCATCTAAGAGACAACCCTGGGAATGGACAGACCTTTGGAAATGTCAATGTGGCTTATGAAGTGGAAAGCCACTTGAACATGTGACATGTTTTGATGACTGGCCCTTTAAGAGGCAGACCCTAGAAGTGGACAAACCCTTGAAGAGGTGACAAATTTAGGGAATTATGTCCTTTAAGAGGTTGACCAGGGTTGTGTACAAACCCTCAAAACAACAGCATTTTAAGTGTACTGGCCCTTTAAGAGGTGGACCTGGGAAGCTTGCGGACCTTTAAAATTGGCAATACTTTAAGGTGACTGGCCTATGAAGAGGATGACCATGGAAGTGGACAGTCCTTAAAGATGCATTATTGTGTGTGGGTGGCCTTCTAAGAGACACCCCTGGGAATGGACAGACCTTTGGAAATGTCAATGTGGCTTATGAAGTGGAAATCCACTTGAACATGTGACATGTTTTGATGACTGGCCCTTTAAGAGGCAGACCCTAGATATGGACAAACCCTTGAAGAGGTGACAAATTTAGGGAATTATGTCCTTTAAGAGGTTGACCAGGGTTGTGTACAAACCCTCAAAACAACAGCATTTTAAGTGTACTGGCCCTTTAAGAGGTGGACCTGGGAAGCTTACGGACCTTTAAAATTGGCAATACTTTAAGGAGACTGGCCTATGAAGAGGATGACCATGGAAGTGGACAGTCCTTAAAGATGCATTATTGTGTGTGGGTGGCCATCTAAGAGACAACCCTGGGAATGGACAGACCTTTGGAAATGTCAATGTGGCTTATGAAGTGGAAAGCCACTTGAACATGTGACATGTTTTGATGACTGGCCCTTTAAGAGGCAGACCCTAGAAGTGGACAAACCCTTGAAGAGGTGACAAATTTAGGGAATTATGTCCTTTAAGAGGTTGACCAGGGTTGTGTACAAACCCTCAAAACAACAGCATTTTAAGTGTACTGGCCCTTTAAGAGGTGGACCTGGGAAGCTTACGGACCTTTAAAATTGGCAATACTTTAAGGTGACTGGCCTATGAAGAGGATGACCATGGAAGTGGACAGTCCTTAAAGATGCATTATTGTGTGTGGGTGGCCTTCTAAGAGACAACCCTGGGAATGGACAGACCTTTGGAAATGTCAATGTGGCTTATGAAGTGGAAAGCCACTTGAACATGTGACATGTTTTGCGGACTGGCCCTTTAAGAGGCAGACCCTAGAAGTGGACAAACCCTTGAAGAGGTGACAAATTTAGGGAATTATGTCCTTTAAGAGGTTGACCAGGGTTGTGTACAAACCCTCGAAACAACAGCATTTTAAGTGTACTGGCCCTTTAAGAGGTGGACCTGGGAAGCTTACGGACCTTTAAAATTGGCAATACTTTAAGGTGACTGGCCTATGAAGAGGATGACCATGGAAGTGGACAGTCCTTAAAGATGCATTATTGTGTGTGGGTGGCCATCTAAGAGACAACCCTGGGAATGGACAGACCTTTGGAAATGTCAATGTGGCTTATGAAGTGGAAAGCCACTTGAACATGTGACATGTTTTGATGACTGGCCCTTTAAGAGGCAGACCCTAGAAGTGGACAAACCCTTGAAGAGGTGACAAATTTAGGGAATTATGTCCTTTAAGAGGTTGACCAGGGTTGTGTACAAACCCTCAAAACAACAGCATTTTAAGTGTACTGGCCCTTTAAGAGGTGGACCTGGGAAGCTTGCGGACCTTTAAAATTGGCAATACTTTAAGGTGACTGGCCTATGAAGAGGATGACCATGGAAGTGGACAGTCCTTAAAGATGCATTATTGTGTGTGGGTGGCCTTCTAAGAGACACCCCTGGGAATGGACAGACCTTTGGAAATGTCAATGTGGCTTATGAAGTGGAAATCCACTTGAACATGTGACATGTTTTGATGACTGGCCCTTTAAGAGGCAGACCCTAGATATGGACAAACCCTTGAAGAGGTGACAAATTTAGGGAATTATGTCCTTTAAGAGGTTGACCAGGGTTGTGTACAAACCCTTGAAACAACAGTATTTTAAGTGTACTGGCCCTTTAAGAGGTGGACCTGGGAAGCTTACAGACCTTTAAAATTGGCAATACTTTAAGGTGACTGGCCTATGAAGAGGATGACCATGGAAGTGGACAGTCCTTAAAGATGCATTATTGTGTGTGGGTGGCCTTCTAAGAGACAACCCTGGGAATGGACAGACCTTTGGAAATGTCAATGTGGCTTATGAAGTGGAAAGCCACTTGAACATGTGACATGTTTTGCAGACTGGCCCTTTAAGAGGCAGACCCTAGAAGTGGACAAACCCTTGAAGAGGTGACAAATTTAGGGAATTATGTCCTTTAAGAGGTTGACCAAGGTTGTGTACAAACCCTCGAAACAACAGCATTTTAAGTGTACTGGACCTTTAAGAGGTGGACCTGGGAAGCTTACGGACCTTTAAAATTGGCAATACTTTAAGGTGACTGGCCTATGAAGAGGATGACCATGGAAGTGGACAGTCCTTAAAGATGCATTATTGTGTGTGGGTGGCCTTCTAAGAGACAACCCTGGGAATGGACAGACCTTTGGAAATGTCAATGTGGCTTATGAAGTGGAAAGCTACTTGAACATGTGATATGTTTTGATGACTGGCCCTTTAAGAGGCAGACCCTAGAAGTGGACAAACCCTTGAAGAGGTGACAAATTTAGGGAATTATGTCCTTTAAGAGGTTGACCAGGGTTGTGTACAAACCCTTGAAACAACAGCATTTTAAGTGTACTGGCCCTTTAAGAGGTGGACCTGGGAAGCTTACAGACCTTTAAAATTGGCAATACTTTAAGGTGACTGGCCTATGAAGAGGATGACCATGGAAGTGGACAGTCCTTAAAGATGCATTATTGTGTGTGGGTGGCCTTCTAAGAGACAACCCTGGGAATGGACAGACCTTTGGAAATGTCAATGTGGCTTATGAAGTGGAAAGCCACTTGAACATGTGACATGTTTTGCGGACTGGCCCTTTAAGAGGCAGACCCTAGAAGTGGACAAACCCTTGAAGAGGTGACAAATTTAGGGAATTATGTCCTTTAAGAGGTTGACCAGGGTTGTGTACAAACCCTCGAAACAACAGCATTTTAAGTGTACTGGCCCTTTAAGAGGTGGACCTGGGAAGCTTACGGACCTTTAAAATTGGCAATACTTTAAGGTGACTGGCCTATGAAGAGGATGACCATGGAAGTGGACAGTCCTTAAAGATGCATTATTGTGTGTGGGTGGCCTTCTAAGAGACAACCCTGGGAATGGACAGACCTTTGGAAATGTCAATGTGGCTTATGAAGTGGAAAGCCACTTGAACATGTGACATGTTTTGCGGACTGGCCCTTTAAGAGGCAGACCCTAGAAGTGGACAAACCCTTTAAGAGGTGACAAATTTAGGGAATTATGTCCTTTAAGAGGTTGACCAGGGTTGTGTACAAACCCTCGAAAAAACAGCATTTTAAGTGTACTGGCCCTTTAAGAGGTGGACCTGGGAAGCTTACGGACCTTTAAAATTGGCAATACTTTAAGGTGACTGGCCTATGAAGAGGATGACCATGGAAGTGGACAGTCCTTAAAGATGCATTATTGTGTGTGGGTGGCCTTCTAAGAGACAACCCTGGGAATGGACAGACCTTTGGAAATGTCAATGTGGCTTATGAAGTGGAAAGCCACTTGAACATGTGACATGTTTTGCGGACTGGCCCTTTAAGAGGCAGACCCTAGAAGTGGACACACCCTTGAAGAGGTGACAAATTTAGGGAATTATGTCCTTTAAGAGGTTGACCAGGGTTGTGTACAAACCCTCAAAACAACAGCATTTTAAGTGTACTGGCCCTTTAAGAGGTGGACCTGGGAAGCTTACGGACCTTTAAAATTGGCAATACTTTAAGGTGACTGGCCTATGAAGAGGATGACCATGGAAGTGGACAGTCCTTAAAGATGCATTATTGTGTGTGGGTGGCCATCTAAGAGACAACCCTGGGAATGGACAGACCTTTGGAAATGTCAATGTGGCTTATGAAGTGGAAAGCCACTTGAACATGTGACATGTTTTGATGACTGGCCCTTTAAGAGGCAGACCCTAGAAGTGGACAAACCCTTGAAGAGGTGACAAATTTAGGGAATTATGTCCTTTAAGAGGTTGACCAGGGTTGTGTACAAACCCTTGAAACAACAGCATTTTAAGTGTACTGGCCCTTTAAGAGGTGGACCTGGGAAGCTTACAGACCTTTAAAATTGGCAATACTTTAAGGTGACTGGCCTATGAAGAGGATGACCATGGAAGTGGACAGTCCTTAAAGATGCATTATTGTGTGTGGGTGGCCTTCTAAGAGACAACCCTGGGAATGGACAGACCTTTGGAAATGTCAATGTGGCTTATGAAGTGGAAAGCCACTTGAACATGTGACATGTTTTGATGACTGGCCCTTTAAGAGGCAGACCCTAGAAGTGGACAAACCCTTGAAGAGGTGACAAATTTAGGGAATTATGTCCTTTAAGAGGTTGACCAGGGTTGTGTACAAACCCTCGAAACAACAGCATTTTAAGTGTACTGGCCCTTTAAGAGGTGGACCTGGGCAGCTTACAGACCTTTAAAATTGGCAATACTTTAAGGTGACTGGCCTATGAAGAGGATGACCATGGAAGTGGACAGTCCTTAAAGATGCATTATTGTGTGTGGGTGGCCTTCTAAGAGACAACCCTGGGAATGGACAGACCTTTGGAAATGTCAATGTGGCTTATGAAGTGGAAAGCCACTTGAACATGTGACATGTTTTGCGGACTGGCCCTTTAAGAGGCAGACCCTAGAAGTGGACAAACCCTTGAAGAGGTGACAAATTTAGGGAATTATGTCCTTTAAGAGGTTGACCAGGGTTGTGTACAAACCCTCGAAACAACAGCATTTTAAGTGTACTGGCCCTTTAAGAGGTGGACCTGGGAAGCTTACGGACCTTTAAAATTGGCAATACTTTAAGGTGACTGGCCTATGAAGAGGATGACCATGGAAGTGGACAGTCCTTAAAGATGCATTATTGTGTGTGGGTGGCCTTCTAAGAGACAACCCTGGGAATGGACAGACCTTTGGAAATGTCAATGTGGCTTATGAAGTGGAAAGCCACTTGAACATGTGACATGTTTTGCGGACTGGCCCTTTAAGAGGCAGACCCTAGAAGTGGACAAACCCTTTAAGAGGTGACAAATTTAGGGAATTATGTCCTTTAAGAGGTTGACCAGGGTTGTGTACAAACCCTCGAAAAAACAGCATTTTAAGTGTACTGGCCCTTTAAGAGGTGGACCTGGGAAGCTTACGGACCTTTAAAATTGGCAATACTTTAAGGTGACTGGCCTATGAAGAGGATGGCCATGGAAGTGGACAGTCCTTAAAGATGCATTATTGTGTGTGGGTGGCCTTCTAAGAGACAACCCTGGGAATGGACAGACCTTTGGAAATGTCAATGTGGCTTATGAAGTGGAAAGCCACTTGAACATGTGACATGTTTTGCGGACTGGCCCTTTAAGAGGCAGACCCTAGAAGTGGACACACCCTTGAAGAGGTGACAAATTTAGGGAATTATGTCCTTTAAGAGGTTGACCAGGGTTGTGTACAAACCCTCAAAACAACAGCATTTTAAGTGTACTGGCCCTTTAAGAGGTGGACCTGGGAAGCTTACGGACCTTTAAAATTGGCAATACTTTAAGGAGACTGGCCTATGAAGAGGATGACCATGGAAGTGGACAGTCCTTAAAGATGCATTATTGTGTGTGGGTGGCCATCTAAGAGACAACCCTGGGAATGGACAGACCTTTGGAAATGTCAATGTGGCTTATGAAGTGGAAAGCCACTTGAACATGTGACATGTTTTGATGACTGGCCCTTTAAGAGGCAGACCCTAGAAGTGGACAAACCCTTGAAGAGGTGACAAATTTAGGGAATTATGTCCTTTAAGAGGTTGACCAGGGTTGTGTACAAACCCTCAAAACAACAGCATTTTAAGTCTACTGGCCCTTTAAGAGGTGGACCTGGGAAGCTTACGGACCTTTAAAATTGGCAATACTTTAAGGTGACTGGCCTATGAAGAGGATGACCATGGAAGTGGACAGTCCTTAAAGATGCATTATTGTGTGTGGGTGGCCTTCTAAGAGACAACCCTGGGAATGGACAGACCTTTGGAAATGTCAATGTGGCTTATGAAGTGGAAAGCCACTTGAACATGTGACATGTTTTGCGGACTGGCCCTTTAAGAGGCAGACCCTAGAAGTGGACAAACCCTTGAAGAGGTGACAAATTTAGGGAATTATGTCCTTTAAGAGGTTGACCAGGGTTGTGTACAAACCCTCGAAACAACAGCATTTTAAGTGTACTGGCCCTTTAAGAGGTGGACCTGGGAAGCTTACGGACCTTTAAAATTGGCAATACTTTAAGGTGACTGGCCTATGAAGAGGATGACCATGGAAGTGGACAGTCCTTAAAGATGCATTATTGTGTGTGGGTGGCCATCTAAGAGACAACCCTGGGAATGGACAGACCTTTGGAAATGTCAATGTGGCTTATGAAGTGGAAAGCCACTTGAACATGTGACATGTTTTGATGACTGGCCCTTTAAGAGGCAGACCCTAGAAGTGGACAAACCCTTGAAGAGGTGACAAATTTAGGGAATTATGTCCTTTAAGAGGTTGACCAGGGTTGTGTACAAACCCTCAAAACAACAGCATTTTAAGTGTACTGGCCCTTTAAGAGGTGGACCTGGGAAGCTTACGGACCTTTAAAATTGGCAATACTTTAAGGTGACTGGCCTATGAAGAGGATGACCATGGAAGTGGACAGTCCTTAAAGATGCATTATTGTGTGTGGGTGGCCTTCTAAGAGACACCCCTGGGAATGGACAGACCTTTGGAAATGTCAATGTGGCTTATGAAGTGGAAATCCACTTGAACATGTGACATGTTTTGATGACTGGCCCTTTAAGAGGCAGACCCTAGATATGGACAAACCCTTGAAGAGGTGACAAATTTAGGGAATTATGTCCTTTAAGAGGTTGACCAGGGTTGTGTACAAACCCTTGAAACAACAGTATTTTAAGTGTACTGGCCCTTTAAGAGGTGGACCTGGGAAGCTTACAGACCTTTAAAATTGGCAATACTTTAAGGTGACTGGCCTATGAAGAGGATGACCATGGAAGTGGACAGTCCTTAAAGATGCATTATTGTGTGTGGGTGGCCTTCTAAGAGACAACCCTGGGAATGGACAGACCTTTGGAAATGTCAATGTGGCTTATGAAGTGGAAAGCCACTTGAACATGTGACATGTTTTGCGGACTGGCCCTTTAAGAGGCAGACCCTAGAAGTGGACAAACCCTTGAAGAGGTGACAAATTTAGGGAATTATGACCTTTAAGAGGTTGACCAGGGTTGTGTACAAACCCTCGAAACAACAGCATTTTAAGTGTACTGGACCTTTAAGAGGTGGACCTGGGAAGCTTACGGACCTTTAAAATTGGCAATACTTTAAGGTGACTGGCCTATGAAGAGGATGACCATGGAAGTGGACAGTCCTTAAAGATGCATTATTGTGTGTGGGTGGCCTTCTAAGAGACAACCCTGGGAATGGACAGACCTTTGGAAATGTCAATGTGGCTTATGAAGTGGAAAGCTACTTGAACATGTGACATGTTTTGATGACTGGCCCTTTAAGAGGCAGACCCTAGAAGTGGACAAACCCTTGAAGAGGTGACAAATTTAGGGAATTATGTCCTTTAAGAGGTTGACCAGGGTTGTGTACAAACCCTTGAAACAACAGCATTTTAAGTGTACTGGCCCTTTAAGAGGTGGACCTGGGAAGCTTACAGACCTTTAAAATTGGCAATACTTTAAGGTGACTGGCCTATGAAGAGGATGACCATGGAAGTGGACAGTCCTTAAAGATGCATTATTGTGTGTGGGTGGCCTTCTAAGAGACAACCCTGGGAATGGACAGACCTTTGGAAATGTCAATGTGGCTTATGAAGTGGAAAGCCACTTGAACATGTGACATGTTTTGCGGACTGGCCCTTTAAGAGGCAGACCCTAGAAGTGGACAAACCCTTGAAGAGGTGACAAATTTAGGGAATTATGTCCTTTAAGAGGTTGACCAGGGTTGTGTACAAACCCTTGAAACAACAGCATTTTAAGTGTACTGGCCCTTTAAGAGGTGGACCTGGGAAGCTTACAGACCTTTAAAATTGGCAATACTTTAAGGTGACTGGCCTATGAAGAGGATGACCATGGAAGTGGACAGTCCTTAAAGATGCATTATTGTGTGTGGGTGGCCTTCTAAGAGACAACCCTGGGAATGGACAGACCTTTGGAAATGTCAATGTGGCTTATGAAGTGGAAAGCCACTTGAACATGTGACATGTTTTGATGACTGGCCCTTTAAGAGGCAGACCCTAGAAGTGGACAAACCCTTGAAGAGGTGACAAATTTAGGGAATTATGTCCTTTAAGAGGTTGACCAGGGTTGTGTACAAACCCTCGAAACAACAGCATTTTAAGTGTACTGGCCCTTTAAGAGGTGGACCTGGGAAGCTTACAGACCTTTAAAATTGGCAATACTTTAAGGTGACTGGCCTATGAAGAGGATGACCATGGAAGTGGACAGTCCTTAAAGATGCATTATTGTGTGTGGGTGGCCTTCTAAGAGACAACCCTGGGAATGGACAGACCTTTGGAAATGTCAATGTGGCTTATGAAGTGGAAAGCCACTTGAACATGTGACATGTTTTGCGGACTGGCCCTTTAAGAGGCAGACCCTAGAAGTGGACAAACCCTTGAAGAGGTGACAAATTTAGGGAATTATGTCCTTTAAGAGGTTGACCAGGGTTGTGTACAAACCCTCGAAACAACAGCATTTTAAGTGTACTGGCCCTTTAAGAGGTGGACCTGGGAAGCTTACGGACCTTTAAAATTGGCAATACTTTAAGGTGACTGGCCTATGAAGAGGATGACCATGGAAGTGGACAGTCCTTAAAGATGCATTATTGTGTGTGGGTGGCCTTCTAAGAGACAACCCTGGGAATGGACAGACCTTTGGAAATGTCAATGTGGCTTATGAAGTGGAAAGCCACTTGAACATGTGACATGTTTTGCGGACTGGCCCTTTAAGAGGCAGACCCTAGAAGTGGACAAACCCTTTAAGAGGTGACAAATTTAGGGAATTATGTCCTTTAAGAGGTTGACCAGGGTTGTGTACAAACCCTCGAAAAAACAGCATTTTAAGTGTACTGGCCCTTTAAGAGGTGGACCTGGGAAGCTTACGGACCTTTAAAATTGGCAATACTTTAAGGTGACTGGCCTATGAAGAGGATGGCCATGGAAGTGGACAGTCCTTAAAGATGCATTATTGTGTGTGGGTGGCCTTCTAAGAGACAACCCTGGGAATGGACAGACCTTTGGAAATGTCAATGTGGCTTATGAAGTGGAAAGCCACTTGAACATGTGACATGTTTTGCGGACTGGCCCTTTAAGAGGCAGACCCTAGAAGTGGACACACCCTTGAAGAGGTGACAAATTTAGGGAATTATGTCCTTTAAGAGGTTGACCAGGGTTGTGTACAAACCCTCAAAACAACAGCATTTTAAGTGTACTGGCCCTTTAAGAGGTGGACCTGGGAAGCTTACGGACCTTTAAAATTGGCAATACTTTAAGGAGACTGGCCTATGAAGAGGATGACCATGGAAGTGGACAGTCCTTAAAGATGCATTATTGTGTGTGGGTGGCCATCTAAGAGACAACCCTGGGAATGGACAGACCTTTGGAAATGTCAATGTGGCTTATGAAGTGGAAAGCCACTTGAACATGTGACATGTTTTGATGACTGGCCCTTTAAGAGGCAGACCCTAGAAGTGGACAAACCCTTGAAGAGGTGACAAATTTAGGGAATTATGTCCTTTAAGAGGTTGACCAGGGTTGTGTACAAACCCTCAAAACAACAGCATTTTAAGTGTACTGGCCCTTTAAGAGGTGGACCTGGGAAGCTTACGGACCTTTAAAATTGGCAATACTTTAAGGTGACTGGCCTATGAAGAGGATGACCATGGAAGTGGACAGTCCTTAAAGATGCATTATTGTGTGTGGGTGGCCTTCTAAGAGACAACCCTGGGAATGGACAGACCTTTGGAAATGTCAATGTGGCTTATGAAGTGGAAAGCCACTTGAACATGTGACATGTTTTGCGGACTGGCCCTTTAAGAGGCAGACCCTAGAAGTGGACAAACCCTTGAAGAGGTGACAAATTTAGGGAATTATGTCCTTTAAGAGGTTGACCAGGGTTGTGTACAAACCCTCGAAACAACAGCATTTTAAGTGTACTGGCCCTTTAAGAGGTGGACCTGGGAAGCTTACGGACCTTTAAAATTGGCAATACTTTAAGGTGACTGGCCTATGAAGAGGATGACCATGGAAGTGGACAGTCCTTAAAGATGCATTATTGTGTGTGGGTGGCCTTCTAAGAGACAACCCTGGGAATGGACAGACCTTTGGAAATGTCAATGTGGCTTATGAAGTGGAAAGCCACTTGAACATGTGACATGTTTTGTGGACTGGCCCTTTAAGAGGCAGACCCTAGAAGTGGACAAACCCTTTAAGAGGTGACAAATTTAGGGAATTATGTCCTTTAAGAGGTTGACCAGGGTTGTGTACAAACCCTCGAAAAAACAGCATTTTAAGTGTACTGGCCCTTTAAGAGGTGGACCTGGGAAGCTTACGGACCTTTAAAATTGGCAATACTTTAAGGTGACTGGCCTATGAAGAGGATGGCCATGGAAGTGGACAGTCCTTAAAGATGCATTATTGTGTGTGGGTGGCCTTCTAAGAGACAACCCTGGGAATGGACAGACCTTTGGAAATGTCAATGTGGCTTATGAAGTGGAAAGCCACTTGAACATGTGACATGTTTTGCGGACTGGCCCTTTAAGAGGCAGACCCTAGAAGTGGACAAACCCTTTAAGAGGTGACAAATTTAGGGAATTATGTCCTTTAAGAGGTTGACCAGGGTTGTGTACAAACCCTCGAAAAAACAGCATTTTAAGTGTACTGGCCCTTTAAGAGGTGGACCTGGGAAGCTTACGGACCTTTAAAATTGGCAATACTTTAAGGTGACTGGCCTATGAAGAGGATGACCATGGAAGTGGACAGTCCTTAAAGATGCATTATTGTGTGTGGGTGGCCTTCTAAGAGACAACCCTGGGAATGGACAGACCTTTGGAAATGTCAATGTGGCTTATGAAGTGGAAAGCCACTTGAACATGTGACATGTTTTGCGGACTGGCCCTTTAAGAGGCAGACCCTAGAAGTGGACACACCCTTGAAGAGGTGACAAATTTAGGGAATTATGTCCTTTAAGAGGTTGACCAGGGTTGTGTACAAACCCTCAAAACAACAGCATTTTAAGTGTACTGGCCCTTTAAGAGGTGGACCTGGGAAGCTTACGGACCTTTAAAATTGGCAATACTTTAAGGTGACTGGCCTATGAAGAGGATGACCATGGAAGTGGACAGTCCTTAAAGATGCATTATTGTGTGTGGGTGGCCATCTAAGAGACAACCCTGGGAATGGACAGACCTTTGGAAATGTCAATGTGGCTTATGAAGTGGAAAGCCACTTGAACATGTGACATGTTTTGCGGACTGGCCCTTTAAGAGGCAGACCCTAGAAGTGGACAAACCCTTGAAGAGGTGACAAATTTAGGGAATTATGTCCTTTAAGAGGTTGACCAGGGTTGTGTACAAACCCTCGAAACAACAGCATTTTAAGTGTACTGGCCCTTTAAGAGGTGGACCTGGGAAGCTTACAGACCTTTAAAATTGGCAATACTTTAAGGTGACTGGCCTATGAAGAGGATGACCATGGAAGTGGACAGTCCTTAAAGATGCATTATTGTGTGTGGGTGGCCTTCTAAGAGACAACCCTGGGAATGGACAGACCTTTGGAAATGTCAATGTGGCTTATGAAGTGGAAAGCCACTTGAACATGTGACATGTTTTGCGGACTGGCCCTTTAAGAGGCAGACCCTAGAAGTGGACAAACCCTTGAAGAGGTGACAAATTTAGGGAATTATGTCCTTTAAGAGGTTGACCAGGGTTGTGTACAAACCCTCGAAACAACAGCATTTTAAGTGTACTGGCCCTTTAAGAGGTGGACCTGGGAAGCTTACGGACCTTTAAAATTGGCAATACTTTAAGGTGACTGGCCTATGAAGAGGATGACCATGGAAGTGGACAGTCCTTAAAGATGCATTATTGTGTGTGGGTGGCCTTCTAAGAGACAACCCTGGGAATGGACAGACCTTTGGAAATGTCAATGTGGCTTATGAAGTGGAAAGCCACTTGAACATGTGACATGTTTTGCGGACTGGCCCTTTAAGAGGCAGACCCTAGAAGTGGACAAACCCTTTAAGAGGTGACAAATTTAGGGAATTATGTCCTTTAAGAGGTTGACCAGGGTTGTGTACAAACCCTCGAAAAAACAGCATTTTAAGTGTACTGGCCCTTTAAGAGGTGGACCTGGGAAGCTTACGGACCTTTAAAATTGGCAATACTTTAAGGTGACTGGCCTATGAAGAGGATGGCCATGGAAGTGGACAGTCCTTAAAGATGCATTATTGTGTGTGGGTGGCCTTCTAAGAGACAACCCTGGGAATGGACAGACCTTTGGAAATGTCAATGTGGCTTATGAAGTGGAAAGCCACTTGAACATGTGACATGTTTTGCGGACTGGCCCTTTAAGAGGCAGACCCTAGAAGTGGACACACCCTTGAAGAGGTGACAAATTTAGGGAATTATGTCCTTTAAGAGGTTGACCAGGGTTGTGTACAAACCCTCAAAACAACAGCATTTTAAGTGTACTGGCCCTTTAAGAGGTGGACCTGGGAAGCTTACGGACCTTTAAAATTGGCAATACTTTAAGGAGACTGGCCTATGAAGAGGATGACCATGGAAGTGGACAGTCCTTAAAGATGCATTATTGTGTGTGGGTGGCCATCTAAGAGACAACCCTGGGAATGGACAGACCTTTGGAAATGTCAATGTGGCTTATGAAGTGGAAAGCCACTTGAACATGTGACATGTTTTGATGACTGGCCCTTTAAGAGGCAGACCCTAGAAGTGGACAAACCCTTGAAGAGGTGACAAATTTAGGGAATTATGTCCTTTAAGAGGTTGACCAGGGTTGTGTACAAACCCTCAAAACAACAGCATTTTAAGTGTACTGGCCCTTTAAGAGGTGGACCTGGGAAGCTTACGGAACTTTAAAATTGGCAATACTTTAAGGTGACTGGCCTATGAAGAGGATGACCATGGAAGTGGACAGTCCTTAAAGATGCATTATTGTGTGTGGGTGGCCATCTAAGAGACAACCCTGGGAATGGACAGACCTTTGGAAATGTCAATGTGGCTTATGAAGTGGAAAGCCACTTGAACATGTGACATGTTTTGATGACTGGCCCTTTAAGAGGCAGACCCTAGAAGTGGACAAACCCTTGAAGAGGTGACAAATTTAGGGAATTATGTCCTTTAAGAGGTTGACCAGGGTTGTGTACAAACCCTTGAAACAACAGCATTTTAAGTGTACTGGCCCTTTAAGAGGTGGACCTGGGAAGCTTACAGACCTTTAAAATTGGCAATACTTTAAGGTGACTGGCCTATGAAGAGGATGACCATGGAAGTGGACAGTCCTTAAAGATGCATTATTGTGTGTGGGTGGCCTTCTAAGAGACAACCCTGGGAATGGACAGACCTTTGGAAATGTCAATGTGGCTTATGAAGTGGAAAGCCACTTGAACATGTGACATGTTTTGATGACTGGCCCTTTAAGAGGCAGACCCTAGAAGTGGACAAACCCTTGAAGAGGTGACAAATTTAGGGAATTATGTCCTTTAAGAGGTTGACCAGGGTTGTGTACAAACCCTCGAAACAACAGCATTTTAAGTGTACTGGCCCTTTAAGAGGTGGACCTGGGAAGCTTACAGACCTTTAAAATTGGCAATACTTTAAGGTGACTGGCCTATGAAGAGGATGACCATGGAAGTGGACAGTCCTTAAAGATGCATTATTGTGTGTGGGTGGCCTTCTAAGAGACAACCCTGGGAATGGACAGACCTTTGGAAATGTCAATGTGGCTTATGAAGTGGAAAGCCACTTGAACATGTGACATGTTTTGCGGACTGGCCCTTTAAGAGGCAGACCCTAGAAGTGGACAAACCCTTGAAGAGGTGACAAATTTAGGGAATTATGTCCTTTAAGAGGTTGACCAGGGTTGTGTACAAACCCTCGAAACAACAGCATTTTAAGTGTACTGGCCCTTTAAGAGGTGGACCTGGGAAGCTTACGGACCTTTAAAATTGGCAATACTTTAAGGTGACTGGCCTATGAAGAGGATGACCATGGAAGTGGACAGTCCTTAAAGATGCATTATTGTGTGTGGGTGGCCTTCTAAGAGACAACCCTGGGAATGGACAGACCTTTGGAAATGTCAATGTGGCTTATGAAGTGGAAAGCCACTTGAACATGTGACATGTTTTGCGGACTGGCCCTTTAAGAGGCAGACCCTAGAAGTGGACAAACCCTTGAAGAGGTGACAAATTTAGGGAATTATGTCCTTTAAGAGGTTGACCAGGGTTGTGTACAAACCCTCGAAACAACAGCATTTTAAGTGTACTGGCCCTTTAAGAGGTGGACCTGGGAAGCTTACGGACCTTTAAAATTGGCAATACTTTAAGGTGACTGGCCTATGAAGAGGATGACCATGGAAGTGGACAGTCCTTAAAGATGCATTATTGTGTGTGGGTGGCCTTCTAAGAGACAACCCTGGGAATGGACAGACCTTTGGAAATGTCAATGTGGCTTATGAAGTGGAAAGCCACTTGAACATGTGACATGTTTTGCGGACTGGCCCTTTAAGAGGCAGACCCTAGAAGTGGACAAACCCTTTAAGAGGTGACAAATTTAGGGAATTATGTCCTTTAAGAGGTTGACCAGGGTTGTGTACAAACCCTCGAAAAAACAGCATTTTAAGTGTACTGGCCCTTTAAGAGGTGGACCTGGGAAGCTTACGGACCTTTAAAATTGGCAATACTTTAAGGTGACTGGCCTATGAAGAGGATGGCCATGGAAGTGGACAGTCCTTAAAGATGCATTATTGTGTGTGGGTGGCCTTCTAAGAGACAACCCTGGGAATGGACAGACCTTTGGAAATGTCAATGTGGCTTATGAAGTGGAAAGCCACTTGAACATGTGACATGTTTTGCGGACTGGCCCTTTAAGAGGCAGACCCTAGAAGTGGACAAACCCTTTAAGAGGTGACAAATTTAGGGAATTATGTCCTTTAAGAGGTTGACCAGGGTTGTGTACAAACCCTCGAAAAAACAGCATTTTAAGTGTACTGGCCCTTTAAGAGGTGGACCTGGGAAGCTTACGGACCTTTAAAATTGGCAATACTTTAAGGTGACTGGCCTATGAAGAGGATGACCATGGAAGTGGACAGTCCTTAAAGATGCATTATTGTGTGTGGGTGGCCTTCTAAGAGACAACCCTGGGAATGGACAGACCTTTGGAAATGTCAATGTGGCTTATGAAGTGGAAAGCCACTTGAACATGTGACATGTTTTGCGGACTGGCCCTTTAAGAGGCAGACCCTAGAAGTGGACACACCCTTGAAGAGGTGACAAATTTAGGGAATTATGTCCTTTAAGAGGTTGACCAGGGTTGTGTACAAACCCTCAAAACAACAGCATTTTAAGTGTACTGGCCCTTTAAGAGGTGGACCTGGGAAGCTTACGGACCTTTAAAATTGGCAATACTTTAAGGTGACTGGCCTATGAAGAGGATGACCATGGAAGTGGACAGTCCTTAAAGATGCATTATTGTGTGTGGGTGGCCATCTAAGAGACAACCCTGGGAATGGACAGACCTTTGGAAATGTCAATGTGGCTTATGAAGTGGAAAGCCACTTGAACATGTGACATGTTTTGATGACTGGCCCTTTAAGAGGCAGACCCTAGAAGTGGACAAACCCTTGAAGAGGTGACAAATTTAGGGAATTATGTCCTTTAAGAGGTTGACCAGGGTTGTGTACAAACCCTTGAAACAACAGCATTTTAAGTGTACTGGCCCTTTAAGAGGTGGACCTGGGAAGCTTACAGACCTTTAAAATTGGCAATACTTTAAGGTGACTGGCCTATGAAGAGGATGACCATGGAAGTGGACAGTCCTTAAAGATGCATTATTGTGTGTGGGTGGCCTTCTAAGAGACAACCCTGGGAATGGACAGACCTTTGGAAATGTCAATGTGGCTTATGAAGTGGAAAGCCACTTGAACATGTGACATGTTTTGATGACTGGCCCTTTAAGAGGCAGACCCTAGAAGTGGACAAACCCTTGAAGAGGTGACAAATTTAGGGAATTATGTCCTTTAAGAGGTTGACCAGGGTTGTGTACAAACCCTCGAAACAACAGCATTTTAAGTGTACTGGCCCTTTAAGAGGTGGACCTGGGAAGCTTACAGACCTTTAAAATTGGCAATACTTTAAGGTGACTGGCCTATGAAGAGGATGACCATGGAAGTGGACAGTCCTTAAAGATGCATTATTGTGTGTGGGTGGCCTTCTAAGAGACAACCCTGGGAATGGACAGACCTTTGGAAATGTCAATGTGGCTTATGAAGTGGAAAGCCACTTGAACATGTGACATGTTTTGCGGACTGGCCCTTTAAGAGGCAGACCCTAGAAGTGGACAAACCCTTGAAGAGGTGACAAATTTAGGGAATTATGTCCTTTAAGAGGTTGACCAGGGTTGTGTACAAACCCTCGAAACAACAGCATTTTAAGTGTACTGGCCCTTTAAGAGGTGGACCTGGGAAGCTTACGGACCTTTAAAATTGGCAATACTTTAAGGTGACTGGCCTATGAAGAGGATGACCATGGAAGTGGACAGTCCTTAAAGATGCATTATTGTGTGTGGGTGGCCTTCTAAGAGACAACCCTGGGAATGGACAGACCTTTGGAAATGTCAATGTGGCTTATGAAGTGGAAAGCCACTTGAACATGTGACATGTTTTGCGGACTGGCCCTTTAAGAGGCAGACCCTAGAAGTGGACAAACCCTTTAAGAGGTGACAAATTTAGGGAATTATGTCCTTTAAGAGGTTGACCAGGGTTGTGTACAAACCCTCGAAAAAACAGCATTTTAAGTGTACTGGCCCTTTAAGAGGTGGACCTGGGAAGCTTACGGACCTTTAAAATTGGCAATACTTTAAGGTGACTGGCCTATGAAGAGGATGGCCATGGAAGTGGACAGTCCTTAAAGATGCATTATTGTGTGTGGGTGGCCTTCTAAGAGACAACCCTGGGAATGGACAGACCTTTGGAAATGTCAATGTGGCTTATGAAGTGGAAAGCCACTTGAACATGTGACATGTTTTGCGGACTGGCCCTTTAAGAGGCAGACCCTAGAAGTGGACACACCCTTGAAGAGGTGACAAATTTAGGGAATTATGTCCTTTAAGAGGTTGACCAGGGTTGTGTACAAACCCTCAAAACAACAGCATTTTAAGTGTACTGGCCCTTTAAGAGGTGGACCTGGGAAGCTTACGGACCTTTAAAATTGGCAATACTTTAAGGAGACTGGCCTATGAAGAGGATGACCATGGAAGTGGACAGTCCTTAAAGATGCATTATTGTGTGTGGGTGGCCATCTAAGAGACAACCCTGGGAATGGACAGACCTTTGGAAATGTCAATGTGGCTTATGAAGTGGAAAGCCACTTGAACATGTGACATGTTTTGATGACTGGCCCTTTAAGAGGCAGACCCTAGAAGTGGACAAACCCTTGAAGAGGTGACAAATTTAGGGAATTATGTCCTTTAAGAGGTTGACCAGGGTTGTGTACAAACCCTCAAAACAACAGCATTTTAAGTGTACTGGCCCTTTAAGAGGTGGACCTGGGAAGCTTACGGACCTTTAAAATTGGCAATACTTTAAGGTGACTGGCCTATGAAGAGGATGACCATGGAAGTGGACAGTCCTTAAAGATGCATTATTGTGTGTGGGTGGCCTTCTAAGAGACAACCCTGGGAATGGACAGACCTTTGGAAATGTCAATGTGGCTTATGAAGTGGAAAGCCACTTGAACATGTGACATGTTTTGCGGACTGGCCCTTTAAGAGGCAGACCCTAGAAGTGGACAAACCCTTGAAGAGGTGACAAATTTAGGGAATTATGTCCTTTAAGAGGTTGACCAGGGTTGTGTACAAACCCTCGAAACAACAGCATTTTAAGTGTACTGGCCCTTTAAGAGGTGGACCTGGGAAGCTTACAGACCTTTAAAATTGGCAATACTTTAAGGTGACTGGCCTATGAAGAGGATGACCATGGAAGTGGACAGTCCTTAAAGATGCATTATTGTGTGTGGGTGGCCTTCTAAGAGACAACCCTGGGAATGGACAGACCTTTGGAAATGTCAATGTGGCTTATGAAGTCGAAATCCACTTGAACATGTGACATGTTTTGATGACTGGCCCTTTAAGAGGCAGACCCTAGATATGGACAAACCCTTGAAGAGGTGACAAATTTAGGGAATTATGTCCTTTAAGAGGTTGACCAGGGTTGTGTACAAACCCTTGAAACAACAGTATTTTAAGTGTACTGGCCCTTTAAGAGGTGGACCTGGGAAGCTTACAGACCTTTAAAATTGGCAATACTTTAAGGTGACTGGCCTATGAAGAGGATGACCATGGAAGTGGACAGTCCTTAAAGATGCATTATTGTGTGTGGGTGGCCTTCTAAGAGACAACCCTGGGAATGGACAGACCTTTGGAAATGTCAATGTGGCTTATGACGTGGAAAGCCACTTGAACATGTGACATGTTTTGCGGACTGGCCCTTTAAGAGGCAGACCCTAGAAGTGGACAAACCCTTGAAGAGGTGACAAATTTAGGGAATTATGTCCTTTAAGAGGTTGACCAGGGTTGTGTACAAACCCTCAAAACAACAGCATTTTAAGTGTACTGGCCCTTTAAGAGGTGGACCTGGGAAGCTTACGGACCTTAAAAATTGGCAATACTTTAAGGTGACTGGCCTATGAAGAGGATGACCATGGAAGTGGACAGTCCTTAAAGATGCATTATTGTGTGTGGGTGGCCTTCTAAGAGACAACCCTGGGAATGGACAGACCTTTGGAAATGTCAATGTGGCTTATGAAGTGGAAAGCCACTTGAACATGTGACATGTTTTGATGACTGGCCCTTTAAGAGGCAGACCCTAGAAGTGGACAAACCCTTGAAGAGGTGACAAATTTAGGGAATTATGTCCTTTAAGAGGTTGACCAGGGTTGTGTACAAACCCTTGAAACAACAGCATTATAAGTGTACTGGCCCTTTAAGAGGTGGACCTGGGAAGCTTACAGACCTTTAAAATTGGCAATACTTTAAGGTGACTGGCCTATGAAGAGGATGACCATGGAAGTGGACAGTCCTTAAAGATGCATTATTGTGTGTGGGTGGCCTTCTAAGAGACAACCCTGGGAATGGACAGACCTTTGGAAATGTCAATGTGGCTTATGAAGTGGAAAGCCACTTGAACATGTGACATGTTTTGATGACTGGCCCTTTAAGAGGCAGACCCTAGAAGTGGACAAACCCTTGAAGAGGTGACAAATTTAGGGAATTATGTCCTTTAAGAGGTTGACCAGGGTTGTGTACAAACCCTCGAAACAACAGCATTTTAAGTGTACTGGCCCTTTAAGAGGTGGACCTGGGAAGCTTACAGACCTTTAAAATTGGCAATACTTTAAGGTGACTGGCCTATGAAGAGGATGACCATGGAAGTGGACAGTCCTTAAAGATGCATTATTGTGTGTGGGTGGCCTTCTAAGAGACAACCCTGGGAATGGACAGACCTTTGGAAATGTCAATGTGGCTTATGAAGTGGAAAGCCACTTGAACATGTGACATGTTTTGATGACTGGCCCTTTAAGAGGCAGACCCTAGAAGTGGACAAACCCTTGAAGAGGTGACAAATTTAGGGAATTATGTCCTTTAAGAGGTTGACCAGGGTTGTGTACAAACCCTTGAAACAACAGCATTTTAAGTGTACTGGCCCTTTAAGAGGTGGACCTGGGAAGCTTACGGACCTTTAAAATTGGCAATACTTTAAGGTGACTGGCCTATGAAGAGGATGACCATGGAAGTGGACAGTCCTTAAAGATGCATTATTGTGTGTGGGTGGCCATCTAAGAGACAACCCTGGGAATGGACAGACCTTTGGAAATGTCAATGTGGCTTATGAAGTGGAAAGCCACTTGAACATGTGACATGTTTTGATGACTGGCCCTTTAAGAGGCAGACCCTAGAAGTGGACAAACCCTTGAAGAGGTGACAAATTTAGGGAATTATGTCCTTTAAGAGGTTGACCAGGGTTGTGTACAAACCCTCAAAACAACAGCATTTTAAGTGTACTGGCCCTTTAAGAGGTGGACCTGGGAAGCTTACGGACCTTTAAAATTGGCATTACTTTAAGGTGACTGGCCTATGAAGAGGATGGCCATGGAAGTGGACAGTCCTTAAAGATGCATTATTGTGTGTGGGTGGCCTTCTAAGAGACAACCCTGGGAATGGACAGACCTTTGGAAATGTCAATGTGGCTTATGAAGTGGAAAGCCACTTGAACATGTGACATGTTTTGCGGACTGGCCCTTTAAGAGGCAGACCCTAGAAGTGGACAAACCCTTGAAGAGGTGACAAATTTAGGGAATTATGTCCTTTAAGAGGTTGACCAGGGTTGTGTACAAACCCTCGAAACAACAGCATTTTAAGTGTACTGGCCCTTTAAGAGGTGGACCTGGGAAGCTTACGGACCTTTAAAATTGGCAATACTTTAAGGTGACTGGCCTATGAAGAGGATGACCATGGAAGTGGACAGTCCTTAAAGATGCATTATTGTGTGTGGGTGGCCATCTAAGAGACAACCCTGGGAATGGACAGACCTTTGGAAATGTCAATGTGGCTTATGAAGTGGAAAGCCACTTGAACATGTGACATGTTTTGATGACTGGCCCTTTAAGAGGCAGACCCTAGAAGTGGACAAACCCTTGAAGAGGTGACAAATTTAGGGAATTATGTCCTTTAAGAGGTTGACCAGGGTTGTGTACAAACCCTCGAAACAACAGCATTTTAAGTGTACTGGCCCTTTAAGAGGTGGACCTGGGAAGCTTACGGACCTTTAAAATTGGCAATACTTTAAGGTGACTGGCCTATGAAGAGGATGACCATGGAAGTGGACAGTCCTTAAAGATGCATTATTGTGTGTGGGTGGCCTTCTAAGAGACAACCCTGGGAATGGACAGACCTTTGGAAATGTCAATGTGGCTTATGAAGTGGAAAGCCACTTGAACATGTGACATGTTTTGCGGACTGGCCCTTTAAGAGGCAGACCCTAGAAGTGGACAAACCCTTGAAGAGGTGACAAATTTAGGGAATTATGTCCTTTAAGAGGTTGACCAGGGTTGTGTACAAACCCTCGAAACAACAGCATTTTAAGTGTACTGGCCCTTTAAGAGGTGGACCTGGGAAGCTTACGGACCTTTAAAATTGGCAATACTTTAAGGTGACTGGCCTATGAAGAGGATGACCATGGAAGTGGACAGTCCTTAAAGATGCATTATTGTGTGTGGGTGGCCATCTAAGAGACAACCCTGGGAATGGACAGACCTTTGGAAATGTCAATGTGGCTTATGAAGTGGAAAGCCACTTGAACATGTGACATGTTTTGATGACTGGCCCTTTAAGAGGCAGACCCTAGAAGTGGACAAACCCTTGAAGAGGTGACAAATTTAGGGAATTATGTCCTTTAAGAGGTTGACCAGGGTTGTGTACAAACCCTCGAAACAACAGCATTTTAAGTGTACTGGCCCTTTAAGAGGTGGACCTGGGAAGCTTACGGACCTTTAAAATTGGCAATACTTTAAGGTGACTGGCCTATGAAGAGGATGACCATGGAAGTGGACAGTCCTTAAAGATGCATTATTGTGTGTGGGTGGCCTTCTAAGAGACAACCCTGGGAATGGACAGACCTTTGGAAATGTCAATGTGGCTTATGAAGTGGAAAGCCACTTGAACATGTGACATGTTTTGCGGACTGGCCCTTTAAGAGGCAGACCCTAGAAGTGGACAAACCCTTGAAGAGGTGACAAATTTAGGGAATTATGTCCTTTAAGAGGTTGACCAGGGTTGTGTACAAACCCTCGAAAAAACAGCATTTTAAGTGTACTGGCCCTTTAAGAGGTGGACCTGGGAAGCTTACGGACCTTTAAAATTGGCAATACTTTAAGGTGACTGGCCTATGAAGAGGATGGCCATGGAAGTGGACAGTCCTTAAAGATGCATTATTGTGTGTGGGTGGCCTTCTAAGAGACAACCCTGGGAATGGACAGACCTTTGGAAATGTCAATGTGGCTTATGAAGTGGAAAGCCACTTGAACATGTGACATGTTTTGCGGACTGGCCCTTTAAGAGGCAGACCCTAGAAGTGGACAAACCCTTTAAGAGGTGACAAATTTAGGGAATTATGTCCTTTAAGAGGTTGACCAGGGTTGTGTACAAACCCTCGAAAAAACAGCATTTTAAGTGTACTGGCCCTTTAAGAGGTGGACCTGGGAAGCTTACGGACCTTTAAAATTGGCAATACTTTAAGGTGACTGGCCTATGAAGAGGATGACCATGGAAGTGGACAGTCCTTAAAGATGCATTATTGTGTGTGGGTGGCCTTCTAAGAGACAACCCTGGGAATGGACAGACCTTTGGAAATGTCAATGTGGCTTATGAAGTGGAAAGCCACTTGAACATGTGACATGTTTTGCGGACTGGCCCTTTAAGAGGCAGACCCTAGAAGTGGACACACCCTTGAAGAGGTGACAAATTTAGGGAATTATGTCCTTTAAGAGGTTGACCAGGGTTGTGTACAAACCCTCAAAACAACAGCATTTTAAGTGTACTGGCCCTTTAAGAGGTGGACCTGGGAAGCTTACGGACCTTTAAAATTGGCAATACTTTAAGGTGACTGGCCTATGAAGAGGATGACCATGGAAGTGGACAGTCCTTAAAGATGCATTATTGTGTGTGGGTGGCCATCTAAGAGACAACCCTGGGAATGGACAGACCTTTGGAAATGTCAATGTGGCTTATGAAGTGGAAAGCCACTTGAACATGTGACATGTTTTGATGACTGGCCCTTTAAGAGGCAGACCCTAGAAGTGGACAAACCCTTGAAGAGGTGACAAATTTAGGGAATTATGTCCTTTAAGAGGTTGACCAGGGTTGTGTACAAACCCTTGAAACAACAGCATTTTAAGTGTACTGGCCCTTTAAGAGGTGGACCTGGGAAGCTTACAGACCTTTAAAATTGGCAATACTTTAAGGTGACTGGCCTATGAAGAGGATGACCATGGAAGTGGACAGTCCTTAAAGATGCATTATTGTGTGTGGGTGGCCTTCTAAGAGACAACCCTGGGAATGGACAGACCTTTGGAAATGTCAATGTGGCTTATGAAGTGGAAAGCCACTTGAACATGTGACATGTTTTGATGACTGGCCCTTTAAGAGGCAGACCCTAGAAGTGGACAAACCCTTGAAGAGGTGACAAATTTAGGGAATTATGTCCTTTAAGAGGTTGACCAGGGTTGTGTACAAACCCTCGAAACAACAGCATTTTAAGTGTACTGGCCCTTTAAGAGGTGGACCTGGGAAGCTTACAGACCTTTAAAATTGGCAATACTTTAAGGTGACTGGCCTATGAAGAGGATGACCATGGAAGTGGACAGTCCTTAAAGATGCATTATTGTGTGTGGGTGGCCTTCTAAGAGACAACCCTGGGAATGGACAGACCTTTGGAAATGTCAATGTGGCTTATGAAGTGGAAAGCCACTTGAACATGTGACATGTTTTGCGGACTGGCCCTTTAAGAGGCAGACCCTAGAAGTGGACAAACCCTTGAAGAGGTGACAAATTTAGGGAATTATGTCCTTTAAGAGGTTGACCAGGGTTGTGTACAAACCCTCGAAACAACAGCATTTTAAGTGTACTGGCCCTTTAAGAGGTGGACCTGGGAAGCTTACGGACCTTTAAAATTGGCAATACTTTAAGGTGACTGGCCTATGAAGAGGATGACCATGGAAGTGGACAGTCCTTAAAGATGCATTATTGTGTGTGGGTGGCCTTCTAAGAGACAACCCTGGGAATGGACAGACCTTTGGAAATGTCAATGTGGCTTATGAAGTGGAAAGCCACTTGAACATGTGACATGTTTTGCGGACTGGCCCTTTAAGAGGCAGACCCTAGAAGTGGACAAACCCTTTAAGAGGTGACAAATTTAGGGAATTATGTCCTTTAAGAGGTTGACCAGGGTTGTGTACAAACCCTCGAAAAAACAGCATTTTAAGTGTACTGGCCCTTTAAGAGGTGGACCTGGGAAGCTTACGGACCTTTAAAATTGGCAATACTTTAAGGTGACTGGCCTATGAAGAGGATGGCCATGGAAGTGGACAGTCCTTAAAGATGCATTATTGTGTGTGGGTGGCCTTCTAAGAGACAACCCTGGGAATGGACAGACCTTTGGAAATGTCAATGTGGCTTATGAAGTGGAAAGCCACTTGAACATGTGACATGTTTTGCGGACTGGCCCTTTAAGAGGCAGACCCTAGAAGTGGACACACCCTTGAAGAGGTGACAAATTTAGGGAATTATGTCCTTTAAGAGGTTGACCAGGGTTGTGTACAAACCCTCAAAACAACAGCATTTTAAGTGTACTGGCCCTTTAAGAGGTGGACCTGGGAAGCTTACGGACCTTTAAAATTGGCAATACTTTAAGGAGACTGGCCTATGAAGAGGATGACCATGGAAGTGGACAGTCCTTAAAGATGCATTATTGTGTGTGGGTGGCCATCTAAGAGACAACCCTGGGAATGGACAGACCTTTGGAAATGTCAATGTGGCTTATGAAGTGGAAAGCCACTTGAACATGTGACATGTTTTGATGACTGGCCCTTTAAGAGGCAGACCCTAGAAGTGGACAAACCCTTGAAGAGGTGACAAATTTAGGGAATTATGTCCTTTAAGAGGTTGACCAGGGTTGTGTACAAACCCTCAAAACAACAGCATTTTAAGTGTACTGGCCCTTTAAGAGGTGGACCTGGGAAGCTTACGGACCTTTAAAATTGGCAATACTTTAAGGTGACTGGCCTATGAAGAGGATGACCATGGAAGTGGACAGTCCTTAAAGATGCATTATTGTGTGTGGGTGGCCTTCTAAGAGACAACCCTGGGAATGGACAGACCTTTGGAAATGTCAATGTGGCTTATGAAGTGGAAAGCCACTTGAACATGTGACATGTTTTGCGGACTGGCCCTTTAAGAGGCAGACCCTAGAAGTGGACAAACCCTTGAAGAGGTGACAAATTTAGGGAATTATGTCCTTTAAGAGGTTGACCAGGGTTGTGTACAAACCCTCGAAACAACAGCATTTTAAGTGTACTGGCCCTTTAAGAGGTGGACCTGGGAAGCTTACGGACCTTTAAAATTGGCAATACTTTAAGGTGACTGGCCTATGAAGAGGATGACCATGGAAGTGGACAGTCCTTAAAGATGCATTATTGTGTGTGGGTGGCCTTCTAAGAGACAACCCTGGGAATGGACAGACCTTTGGAAATGTCAATGTGGCTTATGAAGTGGAAAGCCACTTGAACATGTGACATGTTTTGCGGACTGGCCCTTTAAGAGGCAGACCCTAGAAGTGGACAAACCCTTTAAGAGGTGACAAATTTAGGGAATTATGTCCTTTAAGAGGTTGACCAGGGTTGTGTACAAACCCTCGAAAAAACAGCATTTTAAGTGTACTGGCCCTTTAAGAGGTGGACCTGGGAAGCTTACGGACCTTTAAAATTGGCAATACTTTAAGGTGACTGGCCTATGAAGAGGATGGCCATGGAAGTGGACAGTCCTTAAAGATGCATTATTGTGTGTGGGTGGCCTTCTAAGAGACAACCCTGGGAATGGACAGACCTTTGGAAATGTCAATGTGGCTTATGAAGTGGAAAGCCACTTGAACATGTGACATGTTTTGCGGACTGGCCCTTTAAGAGGCAGACCCTAGAAGTGGACAAACCCTTTAAGAGGTGACAAATTTAGGGAATTATGTCCTTTAAGAGGTTGACCAGGGTTGTGTACAAACCCTCGAAAAAACAGCATTTTAAGTGTACTGGCCCTTTAAGAGGTGGACCTGGGAAGCTTACGGACCTTTAAAATTGGCAATACTTTAAGGTGACTGGCCTATGAAGAGGATGACCATGGAAGTGGACAGTCCTTAAAGATGCATTATTGTGTGTGGGTGGCCTTCTAAGAGACAACCCTGGGAATGGACAGACCTTTGGAAATGTCAATGTGGCTTATGAAGTGGAAAGCCACTTGAACATGTGACATGTTTTGCGGACTGGCCCTTTAAGAGGCAGACCCTAGAAGTGGACACACCCTTGAAGAGGTGACAAATTTAGGGAATTATGTCCTTTAAGAGGTTGACCAGGGTTGTGTACAAACCCTCAAAACAACAGCATTTTAAGTGTACTGGCCCTTTAAGAGGTGGACCTGGGAAGCTTACGGACCTTTAAAATTGGCAATACTTTAAGGTGACTGGCCTATGAAGAGGATGACCATGGAAGTGGACAGTCCTTAAAGATGCATTATTGTGTGTGGGTGGCCATCTAAGAGACAACCCTGGGAATGGACAGACCTTTGGAAATGTCAATGTGGCTTATGAAGTGGAAAGCCACTTGAACATGTGACATGTTTTGCGGACTGGCCCTTTAAGAGGCAGACCCTAGAAGTGGACAAACCCTTGAAGAGGTGACAAATTTAGGGAATTATGTCCTTTAAGAGGTTGACCAGGGTTGTGTACAAACCCTCGAAACAACAGCATTTTAAGTGTACTGGCCCTTTAAGAGGTGGACCTGGGAAGCTTACAGACCTTTAAAATTGGCAATACTTTAAGGTGACTGGCCTATGAAGAGGATGACCATGGAAGTGGACAGTCCTTAAAGATGCATTATTGTGTGTGGGTGGCCTTCTAAGAGACAACCCTGGGAATGGACAGACCTTTGGAAATGTCAATGTGGCTTATGAAGTGGAAAGCCACTTGAACATGTGACATGTTTTGCGGACTGGCCCTTTAAGAGGCAGACCCTAGAAGTGGACAAACCCTTGAAGAGGTGACAAATTTAGGGAATTATGTCCTTTAAGAGGTTGACCAGGGTTGTGTACAAACCCTCGAAACAACAGCATTTTAAGTGTACTGGCCCTTTAAGAGGTGGACCTGGGAAGCTTACGGACCTTTAAAATTGGCAATACTTTAAGGTGACTGGCCTATGAAGAGGATGACCATGGAAGTGGACAGTCCTTAAAGATGCATTATTGTGTGTGGGTGGCCTTCTAAGAGACAACCCTGGGAATGGACAGACCTTTGGAAATGTCAATGTGGCTTATGAAGTGGAAAGCCACTTGAACATGTGACATGTTTTGCGGACTGGCCCTTTAAGAGGCAGACCCTAGAAGTGGACAAACCCTTTAAGAGGTGACAAATTTAGGGAATTATGTCCTTTAAGAGGTTGACCAGGGTTGTGTACAAACCCTCGAAAAAACAGCATTTTAAGTGTACTGGCCCTTTAAGAGGTGGACCTGGGAAGCTTACGGACCTTTAAAATTGGCAATACTTTAAGGTGACTGGCCTATGAAGAGGATGGCCATGGAAGTGGACAGTCCTTAAAGATGCATTATTGTGTGTGGGTGGCCTTCTAAGAGACAACCCTGGGAATGGACAGACCTTTGGAAATGTCAATGTGGCTTATGAAGTGGAAAGCCACTTGAACATGTGACATGTTTTGCGGACTGGCCCTTTAAGAGGCAGACCCTAGAAGTGGACACACCCTTGAAGAGGTGACAAATTTAGGGAATTATGTCCTTTAAGAGGTTGACCAGGGTTGTGTACAAACCCTCAAAACAACAGCATTTTAAGTGTACTGGCCCTTTAAGAGGTGGACCTGGGAAGCTTACGGACCTTTAAAATTGGCAATACTTTAAGGAGACTGGCCTATGAAGAGGATGACCATGGAAGTGGACAGTCCTTAAAGATGCATTATTGTGTGTGGGTGGCCATCTAAGAGACAACCCTGGGAATGGACAGACCTTTGGAAATGTCAATGTGGCTTATGAAGTGGAAAGCCACTTGAACATGTGACATGTTTTGATGACTGGCCCTTTAAGAGGCAGACCCTAGAAGTGGACAAACCCTTGAAGAGGTGACAAATTTAGGGAATTATGTCCTTTAAGAGGTTGACCAGGGTTGT
Source organism: Eleutherodactylus coqui (assembly GCF_035609145.1). Classification (NCBI taxonomy): domain Eukaryota; kingdom Metazoa; phylum Chordata; class Amphibia; order Anura; family Eleutherodactylidae; genus Eleutherodactylus; species Eleutherodactylus coqui. Next base: position 160,191 of record NW_027102273.1, read on the forward strand.
GTACAAACCCTCAAAACAACAGCATTTTAAGTGTACTGGCCCTTTAAGAGGTGGACCTGGGAAGCTTACGGAACTTTAAAATTGGCAATACTTTAAGGTGACTGGCCTATGAAGAGGATGACCATGGAAGTGGACAGTCCTTAAAGATGCATTATTGTGTGTGGGTGGCCATCTAAGAGACAACCCTGGGAATGGACAGACCTTTGGAAATGTCAATGTGGCTTATGAAGTGGAAAGCCACTTGAACATGTGACATGTTTTGATGACTGGCCCTTTAAGAGGCAGACCCTAGAAGTGGACAAACCCTTGAAGAGGTGACAAATTTAGGGAATTATGTCCTTTAAGAGGTTGACCAGGGTTGTGTACAAACCCTTGAAACAACAGCATTTTAAGTGTACTGGCCCTTTAAGAGGTGGACCTGGGAAGCTTACAGACCTTTAAAATTGGCAATACTTTAAGGTGACTGGCCTATGAAGAGGATGACCATGGAAGTGGACAGTCCTTAAAGATGCATTATTGTGTGTGGGTGGCCTTCTAAGAGACAACCCTGGGAATGGACAGACCTTTGGAAATGTCAATGTGGCTTATGAAGTGGAAAGCCACTTGAACATGTGACATGTTTTGATGACTGGCCCTTTAAGAGGCAGACCCTAGAAGTGGACAAACCCTTGAAGAGGTGACAAATTTAGGGAATTATGTCCTTTAAGAGGTTGACCAGGGTTGTGTACAAACCCTCGAAACAACAGCATTTTAAGTGTACTGGCCCTTTAAGAGGTGGACCTGGGAAGCTTACAGACCTTTAAAATTGGCAATACTTTAAGGTGACTGGCCTATGAAGAGGATGACCATGGAAGTGGACAGTCCTTAAAGATGCATTATTGTGTGTGGGTGGCCTTCTAAGAGACAACCCTGGGAATGGACAGACCTTTGGAAATGTCAATGTGGCTTATGAAGTGGAAAGCCACTTGAACATGTGACATGTTTTGCGGACTGGCCCTTTAAGAGGCAGACCCTAGAAGTGGACAAACCCTTGAAGAGGTGACAAATTTAGGGAATTATGTCCTTTAAGAGGTTGACCAGGGTTGTGTACAAACCCTCGAAACAACAGCATTTTAAGTGTACTGGCCCTTTAAGAGGTGGACCTGGGAAGCTTACGGACCTTTAAAATTGGCAATACTTTAAGGTGACTGGCCTATGAAGAGGATGACCATGGAAGTGGACAGTCCTTAAAGATGCATTATTGTGTGTGGGTGGCCTTCTAAGAGACAACCCTGGGAATGGACAGACCTTTGGAAATGTCAATGTGGCTTATGAAGTGGAAAGCCACTTGAACATGTGACATGTTTTGCGGACTGGCCCTTTAAGAGGCAGACCCTAGAAGTGGACAAACCCTTGAAGAGGTGACAAATTTAGGGAATTATGTCCTTTAAGAGGTTGACCAGGGTTGTGTACAAACCCTCGAAACAACAGCATTTTAAGTGTACTGGCCCTTTAAGAGGTGGACCTGGGAAGCTTACGGACCTTTAAAATTGGCAATACTTTAAGGTGACTGGCCTATGAAGAGGATGACCATGGAAGTGGACAGTCCTTAAAGATGCATTATTGTGTGTGGGTGGCCTTCTAAGAGACAACCCTGGGAATGGACAGACCTTTGGAAATGTCAATGTGGCTTATGAAGTGGAAAGCCACTTGAACATGTGACATGTTTTGCGGACTGGCCCTTTAAGAGGCAGACCCTAGAAGTGGACAAACCCTTTAAGAGGTGACAAATTTAGGGAATTATGTCCTTTAAGAGGTTGACCAGGGTTGTGTACAAACCCTCGAAAAAACAGCATTTTAAGTGTACTGGCCCTTTAAGAGGTGGACCTGGGAAGCTTACGGACCTTTAAAATTGGCAATACTTTAAGGTGACTGGCCTATGAAGAGGATGGCCATGGAAGTGGACAGTCCTTAAAGATGCATTATTGTGTGTGGGTGGCCTTCTAAGAGACAACCCTGGGAATGGACAGACCTTTGGAAATGTCAATGTGGCTTATGAAGTGGAAAGCCACTTGAACATGTGACATGTTTTGCGGACTGGCCCTTTAAGAGGCAGACCCTAGAAGTGGACAAACCCTTTAAGAGGTGACAAATTTAGGGAATTATGTCCTTTAAGAGGTTGACCAGGGTTGTGTACAAACCCTCGAAAAAACAGCATTTTAAGTGTACTGGCCCTTTAAGAGGTGGACCTGGGAAGCTTACGGACCTTTAAAATTGGCAATACTTTAAGGTGACTGGCCTATGAAGAGGATGACCATGGAAGTGGACAGTCCTTAAAGATGCATTATTGTGTGTGGGTGGCCTTCTAAGAGACAACCCTGGGAATGGACAGACCTTTGGAAATGTCAATGTGGCTTATGAAGTGGAAAGCCACTTGAACATGTGACATGTTTTGCGGACTGGCCCTTTAAGAGGCAGACCCTAGAAGTGGACACACCCTTGAAGAGGTGACAAATTTAGGGAATTATGTCCTTTAAGAGGTTGACCAGGGTTGTGTACAAACCCTCAAAACAACAGCATTTTAAGTGTACTGGCCCTTTAAGAGGTGGACCTGGGAAGCTTACGGACCTTTAAAATTGGCAATACTTTAAGGTGACTGGCCTATGAAGAGGATGACCATGGAAGTGGACAGTCCTTAAAGATGCATTATTGTGTGTGGGTGGCCATCTAAGAGACAACCCTGGGAATGGACAGACCTTTGGAAATGTCAATGTGGCTTATGAAGTGGAAAGCCACTTGAACATGTGACATGTTTTGATGACTGGCCCTTTAAGAGGCAGACCCTAGAAGTGGACAAACCCTTGAAGAGGTGACAAATTTAGGGAATTATGTCCTTTAAGAGGTTGACCAGGGTTGTGTACAAACCCTTGAAACAACAGCATTTTAAGTGTACTGGCCCTTTAAGAGGTGGACCTGGGAAGCTTACAGACCTTTAAAATTGGCAATACTTTAAGGTGACTGGCCTATGAAGAGGATGACCATGGAAGTGGACAGTCCTTAAAGATGCATTATTGTGTGTGGGTGGCCTTCTAAGAGACAACCCTGGGAATGGACAGACCTTTGGAAATGTCAATGTGGCTTATGAAGTGGAAAGCCACTTGAACATGTGACATGTTTTGATGACTGGCCCTTTAAGAGGCAGACCCTAGAAGTGGACAAACCCTTGAAGAGGTGACAAATTTAGGGAATTATGTCCTTTAAGAGGTTGACCAGGGTTGTGTACAAACCCTCGAAACAACAGCATTTTAAGTGTACTGGCCCTTTAAGAGGTGGACCTGGGAAGCTTACAGACCTTTAAAATTGGCAATACTTTAAGGTGACTGGCCTATGAAGAGGATGACCATGGAAGTGGACAGTCCTTAAAGATGCATTATTGTGTGTGGGTGGCCTTCTAAGAGACAACCCTGGGAATGGACAGACCTTTGGAAATGTCAATGTGGCTTATGAAGTGGAAAGCCACTTGAACATGTGACATGTTTTGCGGACTGGCCCTTTAAGAGGCAGACCCTAGAAGTGGACAAACCCTTGAAGAGGTGACAAATTTAGGGAATTATGTCCTTTAAGAGGTTGACCAGGGTTGTGTACAAACCCTCGAAACAACAGCATTTTAAGTGTACTGGCCCTTTAAGAGGTGGACCTGGGAAGCTTACGGACCTTTAAAATTGGCAATACTTTAAGGTGACTGGCCTATGAAGAGGATGACCATGGAAGTGGACAGTCCTTAAAGATGCATTATTGTGTGTGGGTGGCCTTCTAAGAGACAACCCTGGGAATGGACAGACCTTTGGAAATGTCAATGTGGCTTATGAAGTGGAAAGCCACTTGAACATGTGACATGTTTTGCGGACTGGCCCTTTAAGAGGCAGACCCTAGAAGTGGACAAACCCTTTAAGAGGTGACAAATTTAGGGAATTATGTCCTTTAAGAGGTTGACCAGGGTTGTGTACAAACCCTCGAAAAAACAGCATTTTAAGTGTACTGGCCCTTTAAGAGGTGGACCTGGGAAGCTTACGGACCTTTAAAATTGGCAATACTTTAAGGTGACTGGCCTATGAAGAGGATGGCCATGGAAGTGGACAGTCCTTAAAGATGCATTATTGTGTGTGGGTGGCCTTCTAAGAGACAACCCTGGGAATGGACAGACCTTTGGAAATGTCAATGTGGCTTATGAAGTGGAAAGCCACTTGAACATGTGACATGTTTTGCGGACTGGCCCTTTAAGAGGCAGACCCTAGAAGTGGACACACCCTTGAAGAGGTGACAAATTTAGGGAATTATGTCCTTTAAGAGGTTGACCAGGGTTGTGTACAAACCCTCAAAACAACAGCATTTTAAGTGTACTGGCCCTTTAAGAGGTGGACCTGGGAAGCTTACGGACCTTTAAAATTGGCAATACTTTAAGGAGACTGGCCTATGAAGAGGATGACCATGGAAGTGGACAGTCCTTAAAGATGCATTATTGTGTGTGGGTGGCCATCTAAGAGACAACCCTGGGAATGGACAGACCTTTGGAAATGTCAATGTGGCTTATGAAGTGGAAAGCCACTTGAACATGTGACATGTTTTGATGACTGGCCCTTTAAGAGGCAGACCCTAGAAGTGGACAAACCCTTGAAGAGGTGACAAATTTAGGGAATTATGTCCTTTAAGAGGTTGACCAGGGTTGTGTACAAACCCTTGAAACAACAGCATTATAAGTGTACTGGCCCTTTAAGAGGTGGACCTGGGAAGCTTACAGACCTTTAAAATTGGCAATACTTTAAGGTGACTGGCCTATGAAGAGGATGACCATGGAAGTGGACAGTCCTTAAAGATGCATTATTGTGTGTGGGTGGCCTTCTAAGAGACAACCCTGGGAATGGACAGACCTTTGGAAATGTCAATGTGGCTTATGAAGTGGAAAGCCACTTGAACATGTGACATGTTTTGATGACTGGCCCTTTAAGAGGCAGACCCTAGAAGTGGACAAACCCTTGAAGAGGTGACAAATTTAGGGAATTATGTCCTTTAAGAGGTTGACCAGGGTTGTGTACAAACCCTCGAAACAACAGCATTTTAAGTGTACTGGCCCTTTAAGAGGTGGACCTGGGAAGCTTACAGACCTTTAAAATTGGCAATACTTTAAGGTGACTGGCCTATGAAGAGGATGACCATGGAAGTGGACAGTCCTTAAAGATGCATTATTGTGTGTGGGTGGCCTTCTAAGAGACAACCCTGGGAATGGACAGACCTTTGGAAATGTCAATGTGGCTTATGAAGTGGAAAGCCACTTGAACATGTGACATGTTTTGATGACTGGCCCTTTAAGAGGCAGACCCTAGAAGTGGACAAACCCTTGAAGAGGTGACAAATTTAGGGAATTATGTCCTTTAAGAGGTTGACCAGGGTTGTGTACAAACCCTTGAAACAACAGCATTTTAAGTGTACTGGCCCTTTAAGAGGTGGACCTGGGAAGCTTACGGACCTTTAAAATTGGCAATACTTTAAGGTGACTGGCCTATGAAGAGGATGACCATGGAAGTGGACAGTCCTTAAAGATGCATTATTGTGTGTGGGTGGCCATCTAAGAGACAACCCTGGGAATGGACAGACCTTTGGAAATGTCAATGTGGCTTATGAAGTGGAAAGCCACTTGAACATGTGACATGTTTTGATGACTGGCCCTTTAAGAGGCAGACCCTAGAAGTGGACAAACCCTTGAAGAGGTGACAAATTTAGGGAATTATGTCCTTTAAGAGGTTGACCAGGGTTGTGTACAAACCCTCAAAACAACAGCATTTTAAGTGTACTGGCCCTTTAAGAGGTGGACCTGGGAAGCTTACGGACCTTTAAAATTGGCATTACTTTAAGGTGACTGGCCTATGAAGAGGATGGCCATGGAAGTGGACAGTCCTTAAAGATGCATTATTGTGTGTGGGTGGCCTTCTAAGAGACAACCCTGGGAATGGACAGACCTTTGGAAATGTCAATGTGGCTTATGAAGTGGAAAGCCACTTGAACATGTGACATGTTTTGCGGACTGGCCCTTTAAGAGGCAGACCCTAGAAGTGGACACACCCTTGAAGAGGTGACAAATTTAGGGAATTATGTCCTTTAAGAGGTTGACCAGGGTTGTGTACAAACCCTCAAAACAACAGCATTTTAAGTGTACTGGCCCTTTAAGAGGTGGACCTGGGAAGCTTACGGACCTTTAAAATTGGCAATACTTTAAGGAGACTGGCCTATGAAGAGGATGACCATGGAAGTGGACAGTCCTTAAAGATGCATTATTGTGTGTGGGTGGCCATCTAAGAGACAACCCTGGGAATGGACAGACCTTTGGAAATGTCAATGTGGCTTATGAAGTGGAAAGCCACTTGAACATGTGACATGTTTTGATGACTGGCCCTTTAAGAGGCAGACCCTAGAAGTGGACAAACCCTTGAAGAGGTGACAAATTTAGGGAATTATGTCCTTTAAGAGGTTGACCAGGGTTGTGTACAAACCCTCGAAACAACAGCATTTTAAGTGTACTGGCCCTTTAAGAGGTGGACCTGGGAAGCTTACGGACCTTTAAAATTGGCAATACTTTAAGGTGACTGGCCTATGAAGAGGATGACCATGGAAGTGGACAGTCCTTAAAGATGCATTATTGTGTGTGGGTGGCCTTCTAAGAGACAACCCTGGGAATGGACAGACCTTTGGAAATGTCAATGTGGCTTATGAAGTGGAAAGCCACTTGAACATGTGACATGTTTTGCGGACTGGCCCTTTAAGAGGCAGACCCTAGAAGTGGACAAACCCTTGAAGAGGTGACAAATTTAGGGAATTATGTCCTTTAAGAGGTTGACCAGGGTTGTGTACAAACCCTCGAAACAACAGCATTTTAAGTGTACTGGCCCTTTAAGAGGTGGACCTGGGAAGCTTACGGACCTTTAAAATTGGCAATACTTTAAGGTGACTGGCCTATGAAGAGGATGACCATGGAAGTGGACAGTCCTTAAAGATGCATTATTGTGTGTGGGTGGCCTTCTAAGAGACAACCCTGGGAATGGACAGACCTTTGGAAATGTCAATGTGGCTTATGAAGTGGAAAGCCACTTGAACATGTGACATGTTTTGCGGACTGGCCCTTTAAGAGGCAGACCCTAGAAGTGGACAAACCCTTTAAGAGGTGACAAATTTAGGGAATTATGTCCTTTAAGAGGTTGACCAGGGTTGTGTACAAACCCTCGAAAAAACAGCATTTTAAGTGTACTGGCCCTTTAAGAGGTGGACCTGGGAAGCTTACGGACCTTTAAAATTGGCAATACTTTAAGGTGACTGGCCTATGAAGAGGATGGCCATGGAAGTGGACAGTCCTTAAAGATGCATTATTGTGTGTGGGTGGCCTTCTAAGAGACAACCCTGGGAATGGACAGACCTTTGGAAATGTCAATGTGGCTTATGAAGTGGAAAGCCACTTGAACATGTGACATGTTTTGCGGACTGGCCCTTTAAGAGGCAGACCCTAGAAGTGGACAAACCCTTTAAGAGGTGACAAATTTAGGGAATTATGTCCTTTAAGAGGTTGACCAGGGTTGTGTACAAACCCTCGAAAAAACAGCATTTTAAGTGTACTGGCCCTTTAAGAGGTGGACCTGGGAAGCTTACGGACCTTTAAAATTGGCAATACTTTAAGGTGACTGGCCTATGAAGAGGATGACCATGGAAGTGGACAGTCCTTAAAGATGCATTATTGTGTGTGGGTGGCCTTCTAAGAGACAACCCTGGGAATGGACAGACCTTTGGAAATGTCAATGTGGCTTATGAAGTGGAAAGCCACTTGAACATGTGACATGTTTTGCGGACTGGCCCTTTAAGAGGCAGACCCTAGAAGTGGACACACCCTTGAAGAGGTGACAAATTTAGGGAATTATGTCCTTTAAGAGGTTGACCAGGGTTGTGTACAAACCCTCAAAACAACAGCATTTTAAGTGTACTGGCCCTTTAAGAGGTGGACCTGGGAAGCTTACGGACCTTTAAAATTGGCAATACTTTAAGGTGACTGGCCTATGAAGAGGATGACCATGGAAGTGGACAGTCCTTAAAGATGCATTATTGTGTGTGGGTGGCCATCTAAGAGACAACCCTGGGAATGGACAGACCTTTGGAAATGTCAATGTGGCTTATGAAGTGGAAAGCCACTTGAACATGTGACATGTTTTGCGGACTGGCCCTTTAAGAGGCAGACCCTAGAAGTGGACAAACCCTTGAAGAGGTGACAAATTTAGGGAATTATGTCCTTTAAGAGGTTGACCAGGGTTGTGTACAAACCCTCGAAACAACAGCATTTTAAGTGTACTGGCCCTTTAAGAGGTGGACCTGGGAAGCTTACAGACCTTTAAAATTGGCAATACTTTAAGGTGACTGGCCTATGAAGAGGATGACCATGGAAGTGGACAGTCCTTAAAGATGCATTATTGTGTGTGGGTGGCCTTCTAAGAGACAACCCTGGGAATGGACAGACCTTTGGAAATGTCAATGTGGCTTATGAAGTGGAAAGCCACTTGAACATGTGACATGTTTTGCGGACTGGCCCTTTAAGAGGCAGACCCTAGAAGTGGACAAACCCTTGAAGAGGTGACAAATTTAGGGAATTATGTCCTTTAAGAGGTTGACCAGGGTTGTGTACAAACCCTCGAAACAACAGCATTTTAAGTGTACTGGCCCTTTAAGAGGTGGACCTGGGAAGCTTACGGACCTTTAAAATTGGCAATACTTTAAGGTGACTGGCCTATGAAGAGGATGACCATGGAAGTGGACAGTCCTTAAAGATGCATTATTGTGTGTGGGTGGCCTTCTAAGAGACAACCCTGGGAATGGACAGACCTTTGGAAATGTCAATGTGGCTTATGAAGTGGAAAGCCACTTGAACATGTGACATGTTTTGCGGACTGGCCCTTTAAGAGGCAGACCCTAGAAGTGGACACACCCTTGAAGAGGTGACAAATTTAGGGAATTATGTCCTTTAAGAGGTTGACCAGGGTTGTGTACAAACCCTCGAAAAAACAGCATTTTAAGTGTACTGGCCCTTTAAGAGGTGGACCTGGGAAGCTTACGGACCTTTAAAATTGGCAATACTTTAAGGTGACTGGCCTATGAAGAGGATGGCCATGGAAGTGGACAGTCCTTAAAGATGCATTATTGTGTGTGGGTGGCCTTCTAAGAGACAACCCTGGGAATGGACAGACCTTTGGAAATGTCAATGTGGCTTATGAAGTGGAAAGCCACTTGAACATGTGACATGTTTTGCGGACTGGCCCTTTAAGAGGCAGACCCTAGAAGTGGACACACCCTTGAAGAGGTGACAAATTTAGGGAATTATGTCCTTTAAGAGGTTGACCAGGGTTGTGTACAAACCCTCAAAACAACAGCATTTTAAGTGTACTGGCCCTTTAAGAGGTGGACCTGGGAAGCTTACGGACCTTTAAAATTGGCAATACTTTAAGGAGACTGGCCTATGAAGAGGATGACCATGGAAGTGGACAGTCCTTAAAGATGCATTATTGTGTGTGGGTGGCCATCTAAGAGACAACCCTGGGAATGGACAGACCTTTGGAAATGTCAATGTGGCTTATGAAGTGGAAAGCCACTTGAACATGTGACATGTTTTGATGACTGGCCCTTTAAGAGGCAGACCCTAGAAGTGGACAAACCCTTGAAGAGGTGACAAATTTAGGGAATTATGTCCTTTAAGAGGTTGACCAGGGTTGTGTACAAACCCTCGAAACAACAGCATTTTAAGTGTACTGGCCCTTTAAGAGGTGGACCTGGGAAGCTTACGGAACTTTAAAATTGGCAATACTTTAAGGTGACTGGCCTATGAAGAGGATGACCATGGAAGTGGACAGTCCTTAAAGATGCATTATTGTGTGTGGGTGGCCATCTAAGAGACAACCCTGGGAATGGACAGACCTTTGGAAATGTCAATGTGGCTTATGAAGTGGAAAGCCACTTGAACATGTGACATGTTTTGATGACTGGCCCTTTAAGAGGCAGACCCTAGAAGTGGACAAACCCTTGAAGAGGTGACAAATTTAGGGAATTATGTCCTTTAAGAGGTTGACCAGGGTTGTGTACAAACCCTTGAAACAACAGCATTTTAAGTGTACTGGCCCTTTAAGAGGTGGACCTGGGAAGCTTACAGACCTTTAAAATTGGCAATACTTTAAGGTGACTGGCCTATGAAGAGGATGACCATGGAAGTGGACAGTCCTTAAAGATGCATTATTGTGTGTGGGTGGCCTTCTAAGAGACAACCCTGGGAATGGACAGACCTTTGGAAATGTCAATGTGGCTTATGAAGTGGAAAGCCACTTGAACATGTGACATGTTTTGATGACTGGCCCTTTAAGAGGCAGACCCTAGAAGTGGACAAACCCTTGAAGAGGTGACAAATTTAGGGAATTATGTCCTTTAAGAGGTTGACCAGGGTTGTGTACAAACCCTCGAAACAACAGCATTTTAAGTGTACTGGCCCTTTAAGAGGTGGACCTGGGAAGCTTACAGACCTTTAAAATTGGCAATACTTTAAGGTGACTGGCCTATGAAGAGGATGACCATGGAAGTGGACAGTCCTTAAAGATGCATTATTGTGTGTGGGTGGCCTTCTAAGAGACAACCCTGGGAATGGACAGACCTTTGGAAATGTCAATGTGGCTTATGAAGTGGAAAGCCACTTGAACATGTGACATGTTTTGCGGACTGGCCCTTTAAGAGGCAGACCCTAGAAGTGGACAAACCCTTGAAGAGGTGACAAATTTAGGGAATTATGTCCTTTAAGAGGTTGACCAGGGTTGTGTACAAACCCTCGAAACAACAGCATTTTAAGTGTACTGGCCCTTTAAGAGGTGGACCTGGGAAGCTTACGGACCTTTAAAATTGGCAATACTTTAAGGTGACTGGCCTATGAAGAGGATGACCATGGAAGTGGACAGTCCTTAAAGATGCATTATTGTGTGTGGGTGGCCTTCTAAGAGACAACCCTGGGAATGGACAGACCTTTGGAAATGTCAATGTGGCTTATGAAGTGGAAAGCCACTTGAACATGTGACATGTTTTGCGGACTGGCCCTTTAAGAGGCAGACCCTAGAAGTGGACAAACCCTTGAAGAGGTGACAAATTTAGGGAATTATGTCCTTTAAGAGGTTGACCAGGGTTGTGTACAAACCCTCGAAACAACAGCATTTTAAGTGTACTGGCCCTTTAAGAGGTGGACCTGGGAAGCTTACGGACCTTTAAAATTGGCAATACTTTAAGGTGACTGGCCTATGAAGAGGATGACCATGGAAGTGGACAGTCCTTAAAGATGCATTATTGTGTGTGGGTGGCCTTCTAAGAGACAACCCTGGGAATGGACAGACCTTTGGAAATGTCAATGTGGCTTATGAAGTGGAAAGCCACTTGAACATGTGACATGTTTTGCGGACTGGCCCTTTAAGAGGCAGACCCTAGAAGTGGACAAACCCTTTAAGAGGTGACAAATTTAGGGAATTATGTCCTTTAAGAGGTTGACCAGGGTTGTGTACAAACCCTCGAAAAAACAGCATTTTAAGTGTACTGGCCCTTTAAGAGGTGGACCTGGGAAGCTTACGGACCTTTAAAATTGGCAATACTTTAAGGTGACTGGCCTATGAAGAGGATGGCCATGGAAGTGGACAGTCCTTAAAGATGCATTATTGTGTGTGGGTGGCCTTCTAAGAGACAACCCTGGGAATGGACAGACCTTTGGAAATGTCAATGTGGCTTATGAAGTGGAAAGCCACTTGAACATGTGACATGTTTTGCGGACTGGCCCTTTAAGAGGCAGACCCTAGAAGTGGACAAACCCTTTAAGAGGTGACAAATTTAGGGAATTATGTCCTTTAAGAGGTTGACCAGGGTTGTGTACAAACCCTCGAAAAAACAGCATTTTAAGTGTACTGGCCCTTTAAGAGGTGGACCTGGGAAGCTTACGGACCTTTAAAATTGGCAATACTTTAAGGTGACTGGCCTATGAAGAGGATGACCATGGAAGTGGACAGTCCTTAAAGATGCATTATTGTGTGTGGGTGGCCTTCTAAGAGACAACCCTGGGAATGGACAGACCTTTGGAAATGTCAATGTGGCTTATGAAGTGGAAAGCCACTTGAACATGTGACATGTTTTGCGGACTGGCCCTTTAAGAGGCAGACCCTAGAAGTGGACACACCCTTGAAGAGGTGACAAATTTAGGGAATTATGTCCTTTAAGAGGTTGACCAGGGTTGTGTACAAACCCTCAAAACAACAGCATTTTAAGTGTACTGGCCCTTTAAGAGGTGGACCTGGGAAGCTTACGGACCTTTAAAATTGGCAATACTTTAAGGTGACTGGCCTATGAAGAGGATGACCATGGAAGTGGACAGTCCTTAAAGATGCATTATTGTGTGTGGGTGGCCATCTAAGAGACAACCCTGGGAATGGACAGACCTTTGGAAATGTCAATGTGGCTTATGAAGTGGAAAGCCACTTGAACATGTGACATGTTTTGATGACTGGCCCTTTAAGAGGCAGACCCTAGAAGTGGACAAACCCTTGAAGAGGTGACAAATTTAGGGAATTATGTCCTTTAAGAGGTTGACCAGGGTTGTGTACAAACCCTTGAAACAACAGCATTTTAAGTGTACTGGCCCTTTAAGAGGTGGACCTGGGAAGCTTACAGACCTTTAAAATTGGCAATACTTTAAGGTGACTGGCCTATGAAGAGGATGACCATGGAAGTGGACAGTCCTTAAAGATGCATTATTGTGTGTGGGTGGCCTTCTAAGAGACAACCCTGGGAATGGACAGACCTTTGGAAATGTCAATGTGGCTTATGAAGTGGAAAGCCACTTGAACATGTGACATGTTTTGATGACTGGCCCTTTAAGAGGCAGACCCTAGAAGTGGACAAACCCTTGAAGAGGTGACAAATTTAGGGAATTATGTCCTTTAAGAGGTTGACCAGGGTTGTGTACAAACCCTCGAAACAACAGCATTTTAAGTGTACTGGCCCTTTAAGAGGTGGACCTGGGAAGCTTACAGACCTTTAAAATTGGCAATACTTTAAGGTGACTGGCCTATGAAGAGGATGACCATGGAAGTGGACAGTCCTTAAAGATGCATTATTGTGTGTGGGTGGCCTTCTAAGAGACAACCCTGGGAATGGACAGACCTTTGGAAATGTCAATGTGGCTTATGAAGTGGAAAGCCACTTGAACATGTGACATGTTTTGCGGACTGGCCCTTTAAGAGGCAGACCCTAGAAGTGGACAAACCCTTGAAGAGGTGACAAATTTAGGGAATTATGTCCTTTAAGAGGTTGACCAGGGTTGTGTACAAACCCTCGAAACAACAGCATTTTAAGTGTACTGGCCCTTTAAGAGGTGGACCTGGGAAGCTTACGGACCTTTAAAATTGGCAATACTTTAAGGTGACTGGCCTATGAAGAGGATGACCATGGAAGTGGACAGTCCTTAAAGATGCATTATTGTGTGTGGGTGGCCTTCTAAGAGACAACCCTGGGAATGGACAGACCTTTGGAAATGTCAATGTGGCTTATGAAGTGGAAAGCCACTTGAACATGTGACATGTTTTGCGGACTGGCCCTTTAAGAGGCAGACCCTAGAAGTGGACAAACCCTTTAAGAGGTGACAAATTTAGGGAATTATGTCCTTTAAGAGGTTGACCAGGGTTGTGTACAAACCCTCGAAAAAACAGCATTTTAAGTGTACTGGCCCTTTAAGAGGTGGACCTGGGAAGCTTACGGACCTTTAAAATTGGCAATACTTTAAGGTGACTGGCCTATGAAGAGGATGGCCATGGAAGTGGACAGTCCTTAAAGATGCATTATTGTGTGTGGGTGGCCTTCTAAGAGACAACCCTGGGAATGGACAGACCTTTGGAAATGTCAATGTGGCTTATGAAGTGGAAAGCCACTTGAACATGTGACATGTTTTGCGGACTGGCCCTTTAAGAGGCAGACCCTAGAAGTGGACACACCCTTGAAGAGGTGACAAATTTAGGGAATTATGTCCTTTAAGAGGTTGACCAGGGTTGTGTACAAACCCTCAAAACAACAGCATTTTAAGTGTACTGGCCCTTTAAGAGGTGGACCTGGGAAGCTTACGGACCTTTAAAATTGGCAATACTTTAAGGAGACTGGCCTATGAAGAGGATGACCATGGAAGTGGACAGTCCTTAAAGATGCATTATTGTGTGTGGGTGGCCATCTAAGAGACAACCCTGGGAATGGACAGACCTTTGGAAATGTCAATGTGGCTTATGAAGTGGAAAGCCACTTGAACATGTGACATGTTTTGATGACTGGCCCTTTAAGAGGCAGACCCTAGAAGTGGACAAACCCTTGAAGAGGTGACAAATTTAGGGAATTATGTCCTTTAAGAGGTTGACCAGGGTTGTGTACAAACCCTCAAAACAACAGCATTTTAAGTGTACTGGCCCTTTAAGAGGTGGACCTGGGAAGCTTACGGACCTTTAAAATTGGCAATACTTTAAGGTGACTGGCCTATGAAGAGGATGACCATGGAAGTGGACAGTCCTTAAAGATGCATTATTGTGTGTGGGTGGCCTTCTAAGAGACAACCCTGGGAATGGACAGACCTTTGGAAATGTCAATGTGGCTTATGAAGTGGAAAGCCACTTGAACATGTGACATGTTTTGCGGACTGGCCCTTTAAGAGGCAGACCCTAGAAGTGGACAAACCCTTGAAGAGGTGACAAATTTAGGGAATTATGTCCTTTAAGAGGTTGACCAGGGTTGTGTACAAACCCTCGAAACAACAGCATTTTAAGTGTACTGGCCCTTTAAGAGGTGGACCTGGGAAGCTTACAGACCTTTAAAATTGGCAATACTTTAAGGTGACTGGCCTATGAAGAGGATGACCATGGAAGTGGACAGTCCTTAAAGATGCATTATTGTGTGTGGGTGGCCTTCTAAGAGACAACCCTGGGAATGGACAGACCTTTGGAAATGTCAATGTGGCTTATGAAGTCGAAATCCACTTGAACATGTGACATGTTTTGATGACTGGCCCTTTAAGAGGCAGACCCTAGATATGGACAAACCCTTGAAGAGGTGACAAATTTAGGGAATTATGTCCTTTAAGAGGTTGACCAGGGTTGTGTACAAACCCTTGAAACAACAGTATTTTAAGTGTACTGGCCCTTTAAGAGGTGGACCTGGGAAGCTTACAGACCTTTAAAATTGGCAATACTTTAAGGTGACTGGCCTATGAAGAGGATGACCATGGAAGTGGACAGTCCTTAAAGATGCATTATTGTGTGTGGGTGGCCTTCTAAGAGACAACCCTGGGAATGGACAGACCTTTGGAAATGTCAATGTGGCTTATGACGTGGAAAGCCACTTGAACATGTGACATGTTTTGCGGACTGGCCCTTTAAGAGGCAGACCCTAGAAGTGGACAAACCCTTGAAGAGGTGACAAATTTAGGGAATTATGTCCTTTAAGAGGTTGACCAGGGTTGTGTACAAACCCTCAAAACAACAGCATTTTAAGTGTACTGGCCCTTTAAGAGGTGGACCTGGGAAGCTTACGGACCTTAAAAATTGGCAATACTTTAAGGTGACTGGCCTATGAAGAGGATGACCATGGAAGTGGACAGTCCTTAAAGATGCATTATTGTGTGTGGGTGGCCTTCTAAGAGACAACCCTGGGAATGGACAGACCTTTGGAAATGTCAATGTGGCTTATGAAGTGGAAAGCCACTTGAACATGTGACATGTTTTGATGACTGGCCCTTTAAGAGGCAGACCCTAGAAGTGGACAAACCCTTGAAGAGGTGACAAATTTAGGGAATTATGTCCTTTAAGAGGTTGACCAGGGTTGTGTACAAACCCTTGAAACAACAGCATTATAAGTGTACTGGCCCTTTAAGAGGTGGACCTGGGAAGCTTACAGACCTTTAAAATTGGCAATACTTTAAGGTGACTGGCCTATGAAGAGGATGACCATGGAAGTGGACAGTCCTTAAAGATGCATTATTGTGTGTGGGTGGCCTTCTAAGAGACAACCCTGGGAATGGACAGACCTTTGGAAATGTCAATGTGGCTTATGAAGTGGAAAGCCACTTGAACATGTGACATGTTTTGATGACTGGCCCTTTAAGAGGCAGACCCTAGAAGTGGACAAACCCTTGAAGAGGTGACAAATTTAGGGAATTATGTCCTTTAAGAGGTTGACCAGGGTTGTGTACAAACCCTCGAAACAACAGCATTTTAAGTGTACTGGCCCTTTAAGAGGTGGACCTGGGAAGCTTACAGACCTTTAAAATTGGCAATACTTTAAGGTGACTGGCCTATGAAGAGGATGACCATGGAAGTGGACAGTCCTTAAAGATGCATTATTGTGTGTGGGTGGCCTTCTAAGAGACAACCCTGGGAATGGACAGACCTTTGGAAATGTCAATGTGGCTTATGAAGTGGAAAGCCACTTGAACATGTGACATGTTTTGATGACTGGCCCTTTAAGAGGCAGACCCTAGAAGTGGACAAACCCTTGAAGAGGTGACAAATTTAGGGAATTATGTCCTTTAAGAGGTTGACCAGGGTTGTGTACAAACCCTTGAAACAACAGCATTTTAAGTGTACTGGCCCTTTAAGAGGTGGACCTGGGAAGCTTACGGACCTTTAAAATTGGCAATACTTTAAGGTGACTGGCCTATGAAGAGGATGACCATGGAAGTGGACAGTCCTTAAAGATGCATTATTGTGTGTGGGTGGCCATCTAAGAGACAACCCTGGGAATGGACAGACCTTTGGAAATGTCAATGTGGCTTATGAAGTGGAAAGCCACTTGAACATGTGACATGTTTTGATGACTGGCCCTTTAAGAGGCAGACCCTAGAAGTGGACAAACCCTTGAAGAGGTGACAAATTTAGGGAATTATGTCCTTTAAGAGGTTGACCAGGGTTGTGTACAAACCCTCAAAACAACAGCATTTTAAGTGTACTGGCCCTTTAAGAGGTGGACCTGGGAAGCTTACGGACCTTTAAAATTGGCATTACTTTAAGGTGACTGGCCTATGAAGAGGATGGCCATGGAAGTGGACAGTCCTTAAAGATGCATTATTGTGTGTGGGTGGCCTTCTAAGAGACAACCCTGGGAATGGACAGACCTTTGGAAATGTCAATGTGGCTTATGAAGTGGAAAGCCACTTGAACATGTGACATGTTTTGCGGACTGGCCCTTTAAGAGGCAGACCCTAGAAGTGGACAAACCCTTGAAGAGGTGACAAATTTAGGGAATTATGTCCTTTAAGAGGTTGACCAGGGTTGTGTACAAACCCTCGAAACAACAGCATTTTAAGTGTACTGGCCCTTTAAGAGGTGGACCTGGGAAGCTTACGGACCTTTAAAATTGGCAATACTTTAAGGTGACTGGCCTATGAAGAGGATGACCATGGAAGTGGACAGTCCTTAAAGATGCATTATTGTGTGTGGGTGGCCATCTAAGAGACAACCCTGGGAATGGACAGACCTTTGGAAATGTCAATGTGGCTTATGAAGTGGAAAGCCACTTGAACATGTGACATGTTTTGATGACTGGCCCTTTAAGAGGCAGACCCTAGAAGTGGACAAACCCTTGAAGAGGTGACAAATTTAGGGAATTATGTCCTTTAAGAGGTTGACCAGGGTTGTGTACAAACCCTCGAAACAACAGCATTTTAAGTGTACTGGCCCTTTAAGAGGTGGACCTGGGAAGCTTACGGACCTTTAAAATTGGCAATACTTTAAGGTGACTGGCCTATGAAGAGGATGACCATGGAAGTGGACAGTCCTTAAAGATGCATTATTGTGTGTGGGTGGCCTTCTAAGAGACAACCCTGGGAATGGACAGACCTTTGGAAATGTCAATGTGGCTTATGAAGTGGAAAGCCACTTGAACATGTGACATGTTTTGCGGACTGGCCCTTTAAGAGGCAGACCCTAGAAGTGGACAAACCCTTGAAGAGGTGACAAATTTAGGGAATTATGTCCTTTAAGAGGTTGACCAGGGTTGTGTACAAACCCTCGAAAAAACAGCATTTTAAGTGTACTGGCCCTTTAAGAGGTGGACCTGGGAAGCTTACGGACCTTTAAAATTGGCAATACTTTAAGGTGACTGGCCTATGAAGAGGATGGCCATGGAAGTGGACAGTCCTTAAAGATGCATTATTGTGTGTGGGTGGCCTTCTAAGAGACAACCCTGGGAATGGACAGACCTTTGGAAATGTCAATGTGGCTTATGAAGTGGAAAGCCACTTGAACATGTGACATGTTTTGCGGACTGGCCCTTTAAGAGGCAGACCCTAGAAGTGGACAAACCCTTTAAGAGGTGACAAATTTAGGGAATTATGTCCTTTAAGAGGTTGACCAGGGTTGTGTACAAACCCTCGAAAAAACAGCATTTTAAGTGTACTGGCCCTTTAAGAGGTGGACCTGGGAAGCTTACGGACCTTTAAAATTGGCAATACTTTAAGGTGACTGGCCTATGAAGAGGATGACCATGGAAGTGGACAGTCCTTAAAGATGCATTATTGTGTGTGGGTGGCCTTCTAAGAGACAACCCTGGGAATGGACAGACCTTTGGAAATGTCAATGTGGCTTATGAAGTGGAAAGCCACTTGAACATGTGACATGTTTTGCGGACTGGCCCTTTAAGAGGCAGACCCTAGAAGTGGACACACCCTTGAAGAGGTGACAAATTTAGGGAATTATGTCCTTTAAGAGGTTGACCAGGGTTGTGTACAAACCCTCAAAACAACAGCATTTTAAGTGTACTGGCCCTTTAAGAGGTGGACCTGGGAAGCTTACGGACCTTTAAAATTGGCAATACTTTAAGGTGACTGGCCTATGAAGAGGATGACCATGGAAGTGGACAGTCCTTAAAGATGCATTATTGTGTGTGGGTGGCCATCTAAGAGACAACCCTGGGAATGGACAGACCTTTGGAAATGTCAATGTGGCTTATGAAGTGGAAAGCCACTTGAACATGTGACATGTTTTGATGACTGGCCCTTTAAGAGGCAGACCCTAGAAGTGGACAAACCCTTGAAGAGGTGACAAATTTAGGGAATTATGTCCTTTAAGAGGTTGACCAGGGTTGTGTACAAACCCTTGAAACAACAGCATTTTAAGTGTACTGGCCCTTTAAGAGGTGGACCTGGGAAGCTTACAGACCTTTAAAATTGGCAATACTTTAAGGTGACTGGCCTATGAAGAGGATGACCATGGAAGTGGACAGTCCTTAAAGATGCATTATTGTGTGTGGGTGGCCTTCTAAGAGACAACCCTGGGAATGGACAGACCTTTGGAAATGTCAATGTGGCTTATGAAGTGGAAAGCCACTTGAACATGTGACATGTTTTGATGACTGGCCCTTTAAGAGGCAGACCCTAGAAGTGGACAAACCCTTGAAGAGGTGACAAATTTAGGGAATTATGTCCTTTAAGAGGTTGACCAGGGTTGTGTACAAACCCTCGAAACAACAGCATTTTAAGTGTACTGGCCCTTTAAGAGGTGGACCTGGGAAGCTTACAGACCTTTAAAATTGGCAATACTTTAAGGTGACTGGCCTATGAAGAGGATGACCATGGAAGTGGACAGTCCTTAAAGATGCATTATTGTGTGTGGGTGGCCATCTAAGAGACAACCCTGGGAATGGACAGACCTTTGGAAATGTCAATGTGGCTTATGAAGTGGAAAGCCACTTGAACATGTGACATGTTTTGCGGACTGGCCCTTTAAGAGGCAGACCCTAGAAGTGGACAAACCCTTGAAGAGGTGACAAATTTAGGGAATTATGTCCTTTAAGAGGTTGACCAGGGTTGTGTACAAACCCTCGAAACAACAGCATTTTAAGTGTACTGGCCCTTTAAGAGGTGGACCTGGGAAGCTTACGGACCTTTAAAATTGGCAATACTTTAAGGTGACTGGCCTATGAAGAGGATGACCATGGAAGTGGACAGTCCTTAAAGATGCATTATTGTGTGTGGGTGGCCTTCTAAGAGACAACCCTGGGAATGGACAGACCTTTGGAAATGTCAATGTGGCTTATGAAGTGGAAAGCCACTTGAACATGTGACATGTTTTGCGGACTGGCCCTTTAAGAGGCAGACCCTAGAAGTGGACAAACCCTTTAAGAGGTGACAAATTTAGGGAATTATGTCCTTTAAGAGGTTGACCAGGGTTGTGTACAAACCCTCGAAAAAACAGCATTTTAAGTGTACTGGCCCTTTAAGAGGTGGACCTGGGAAGCTTACGGACCTTTAAAATTGGCAATACTTTAAGGTGACTGGCCTATGAAGAGGATGGCCATGGAAGTGGACAGTCCTTAAAGATGCATTATTGTGTGTGGGTGGCCTTCTAAGAGACAACCCTGGGAATGGACAGACCTTTGGAAATGTCAATGTGGCTTATGAAGTGGAAAGCCACTTGAACATGTGACATGTTTTGCGGACTGGCCCTTTAAGAGGCAGACCCTAGAAGTGGACAAACCCTTGAAGAGGTGACAAATTTAGGGAATTATGTCCTTTAAGAGGTTGACCAGGGTTGTGTACAAACCCTCGAAACAACAGCATTTTAAGTGTACTGGCCCTTTAAGAGGTGGACCTGGGAAGCTTACAGACCTTTAAAATTGGCAATACTTTAAGGTGACTGGCCTATGAAGAGGATGACCATGGAAGTGGACAGTCCTTAAAGATGCATTATTGTGTGTGGGTGGCCTTCTAAGAGACAACCCTGGGAATGGACAGACCTTTGGAAATGTCAATGTGGCTTATGAAGTCGAAATCCACTTGAACATGTGACATGTTTTGATGACTGGCCCTTTAAGAGGCAGACCCTAGATATGGACAAACCCTTGAAGAGGTGACAAATTTAGGGAATTATGTCCTTTAAGAGGTTGACCAGGGTTGTGTACAAACCCTTGAAACAACAGTATTTTAAGTGTACTGGCCCTTTAAGAGGTGGACCTGGGAAGCTTACAGACCTTTAAAATTGGCAATACTTTAAGGTGACTGGCCTATGAAGAGGATGACCATGGAAGTGGACAGTCCTTAAAGATGCATTATTGTGTGTGGGTGGCCTTCTAAGAGACAACCCTGGGAATGGACAGACCTTTGGAAATGTCAATGTGGCTTATGACGTGGAAAGCCACTTGAACATGTGACATGTTTTGCGGACTGGCCCTTTAAGAGGCAGACCCTAGAAGTGGACAAACCCTTGAAGAGGTGACAAATTTAGGGAATTATGTCCTTTAAGAGGTTGACCAGGGTTGTGTACAAACCCTCAAAACAACAGCATTTTAAGTGTACTGGCCCTTTAAGAGGTGGACCTGGGAAGCTTACGGACCTTAAAAATTGGCAATACTTTAAGGTGACTGGCCTATGAAGAGGATGACCATGGAAGTGGACAGTCCTTAAAGATGCATTATTGTGTGTGGGTGGCCTTCTAAGAGACAACCCTGGGAATGGACAGACCTTTGGAAATGTCAATGTGGCTTATGAAGTGGAAAGCCACTTGAACATGTGACATGTTTTGATGACTGGCCCTTTAAGAGGCAGACCCTAGAAGTGGACAAACCCTTGAAGAGGTGACAAATTTAGGGAATTATGTCCTTTAAGAGGTTGACCAGGGTTGTGTACAAACCCTTGAAACAACAGCATTATAAGTGTACTGGCCCTTTAAGAGGTGGACCTGGGAAGCTTACAGACCTTTAAAATTGGCAATACTTTAAGGTGACTGGCCTATGAAGAGGATGACCATGGAAGTGGACAGTCCTTAAAGATGCATTATTGTGTGTGGGTGGCCTTCTAAGAGACAACCCTGGGAATGGACAGACCTTTGGAAATGTCAATGTGGCTTATGAAGTGGAAAGCCACTTGAACATGTGACATGTTTTGATGACTGGCCCTTTAAGAGGCAGACCCTAGAAGTGGACAAACCCTTGAAGAGGTGACAAATTTAGGGAATTATGTCCTTTAAGAGGTTGACCAGGGTTGTGTACAAACCCTCGAAACAACAGCATTTTAAGTGTACTGGCCCTTTAAGAGGTGGACCTGGGAAGCTTACAGACCTTTAAAATTGGCAATACTTTAAGGTGACTGGCCTATGAAGAGGATGACCATGGAAGTGGACAGTCCTTAAAGATGCATTATTGTGTGTGGGTGGCCTTCTAAGAGACAACCCTGGGAATGGACAGACCTTTGGAAATGTCCATGTGGCTTATGAAGTGGAAAGCGACTTGAACATGTGACATGTTTTGATGACTGGCCCTTTAAGAGGCAGACCCTAGAAGTGGACAAACCCTTGAAGAGGTGACAAATTTAGGGAATTATGTCCTTTAAGAGGTTGACCAGGGTTGTGTACAAACCCTCAAAACAACAGCATTTTAAGTGTACTGGCCCTTTAAGAGGTGGACCTGGGAAGCTTACGGACCTTAAAAATTGGCAATACTTTAAGGTGACTGGCCTATGAAGAGGATGACCATGGAAGTGGACAGTCCTTAAAGATGCATTATTGTGTGTGGGTGGCCTTCTAAGAGACAACCCTGGGAATGGACAGACCTTTGGAAATGTCAATGTGGCTTATGAAGTGGAAAGCCACTTGAACATGTGACATGTTTTGATGACTGGCCCTTTAAGAGGCAGACCCTAGAAGTGGACAAACCCTTGAAGAGGTGACAAATTTAGGGAATTATGTCCTTTAAGAGGTTGACCAGGGTTGTGTACAAACCCTTGAAACAACAGCATTATAAGTGTACTGGCCCTTTAAGAGGTGGACCTGGGAAGCTTACAGACCTTTAAAATTGGCAATACTTTAAGGTGACTGGCCTATGAAGAGGATGACCATGGAAGTGGACAGTCCTTAAAGATGCATTATTGTGTGTGGGTGGCCTTCTAAGAGACAACCCTGGGAATGGACAGACCTTTGGAAATGTCAATGTGGCTTATGAAGTGGAAAGCCACTTGAACATGTGACATGTTTTGATGACTGGCCCTTTAAGAGGCAGACCCTAGAAGTGGACAAACCCTTGAAGAGGTGACAAATTTAGGGAATTATGTCCTTTAAGAGGTTGACCAGGGTTGTGTACAAACCCTCGAAACAACAGCATTTTAAGTGTACTGGCCCTTTAAGAGGTGGACCTGGGAAGCTTACAGACCTTTAAAATTGGCAATACTTTAAGGTGACTGGCCTATGAAGAGGATGACCATGGAAGTGGACAGTCCTTAAAGATGCATTATTGTGTGTGGGTGGCCTTCTAAGAGACAACCCTGGGAATGGACAGACCTTTGGAAATGTCAATGTGGCTTATGAAGTGGAAAGCCACTTGAACATGTGACATGTTTTGATGACTGGCCCTTTAAGAGGCAGACCCTAGAAGTGGACAACCCTTGAAGAGGTGACAAATTTAGGGAATTATGTCCTTTAAGAGGTTGACCAGGGTTGTGTACAAACCCTCAAAACAACAGCATTTTAAGTGTACTGGCCCTTTAAGAGGTGGACCTGGGAAGCTTACGGACCTTTAAAATTGGCATTACTTTAAGGTGACTGGCCTATGAAGAGGATGGCCATGGAAGTGGACAGTCCTTAAAGATGCATTATTGTGTGTGGGTGGCCTTCTAAGAGACAACCCTGGGAATGGACAGACCTTTGGAAATGTCAATGTGGCTTATGAAGTGGAAAGCCACTTGAACATGTGACATGTTTTGCGGACTGGCCCTTTAAGAGGCAGACCCTAGAAGTGGACAAACCCTTGAAGAGGTGACAAATTTAGGGAATTATGTCCTTTAAGAGGTTGACCAGGGTTGTGTACAAACCCTCGAAACAACAGCATTTTAAGTGTACTGGCCCTTTAAGAGGTGGACCTGGGAAGCTTACGGACCTTTAAAATTGGCAATACTTTAAGGTGACTGGCCTATGAAGAGGATGACCATGGAAGTGGACAGTCCTTAAAGATGCATTATTGTGTGTGGGTGGCCATCTAAGAGACAACCCTGGGAATGGACAGACCTTTGGAAATGTCAATGTGGCTTATGAAGTGGAAAGCCACTTGAACATGTGACATGTTTTGATGACTGGCCCTTTAAGAGGCAGACCCTAGAAGTGGACAAACCCTTGAAGAGGTGACAAATTTAGGGAATTATGTCCTTTAAGAGGTTGACCAGGGTTGTGTACAAACCCTCAAAACAACAGCATTTTAAGTGTACTGGCCCTTTAAGAGGTGGACCTGGGAAGCTTACGGACCTTTAAAATTGGCAATACTTTAAGGTGACTGGCCTATGAAGAGGATGACCATGGAAGTGGACAGTCCTTAAAGATGCATTATTGTGTGTGGGTGGCCTTCTAAGAGACACCCCTGGGAATGGACAGACCTTTGGAAATGTCAATGTGGCTTATGAAGTGGAAATCCACTTGAACATGTGACATGTTTTGATGACTGGCCCTTTAAGAGGCAGACCCTAGATATGGACAAACCCTTGAAGAGGTGACAAATTTAGGGAATTATGTCCTTTAAGAGGTTGACCAGGGTTGTGTACAAACCCTTGAAACAACAGTATTTTAAGTGTACTGGCCCTTTAAGAGGTGGACCTGGGAAGCTTACAGACCTTTAAAATTGGCAATACTTTAAGGTGACTGGCCTATGAAGAGGATGACCATGGAAGTGGACAGTCCTTAAAGATGCATTATTGTGTGTGGGTGGCCTTCTAAGAGACAACCCTGGGAATGGACAGACCTTTGGAAATGTCAATGTGGCTTATGAAGTGGAAAGCCACTTGAACATGTGACATGTTTTGCGGACTGGCCCTTTAAGAGGCAGACCCTAGAAGTGGACAAACCCTTGAAGAGGTGACAAATTTAGGGAATTATGTCCTTTAAGAGGTTGACCAGGGTTGTGTACAAACCCTCGAAACAACAGCATTTTAAGTGTACTGGCCCTTTAAGAGGTGGACCTGGGAAGCTTACGGACCTTTAAAATTGGCAATACTTTAAGGTGACTGGCCTATGAAGAGGATGACCATGGAAGTGGACAGTCCTTAAAGATGCATTATTGTGTGTGGGTGGCCATCTAAGAGACAACCCTGGGAATGGACAGACCTTTGGAAATGTCAATGTGGCTTATGAAGTGGAAAGCCACTTGAACATGTGACATGTTTTGATGACTGGCCCTTTAAGAGGCAGACCCTAGAAGTGGACAAACCCTTGAAGAGGTGACAAATTTAGGGAATTATGTCCTTTAAGAGGTTGACCAGGGTTGTGTACAAACCCTCAAAACAACAGCATTTTAAGTGTACTGGCCCTTTAAGAGGTGGACCTGGGAAGCTTACGGACCTTTAAAATTGGCAATACTTTAAGGTGACTGGCCTATGAAGAGGATGACCATGGAAGTGGACAGTCCTTAAAGATGCATTATTGTGTGTGGGTGGCCTTCTAAGAGACACCCCTGGGAATGGACAGACCTTTGGAAATGTCAATGTGGCTTATGAAGTGGAAATCCACTTGAACATGTGACATGTTTTGATGACTGGCCCTTTAAGAGGCAGACCCTAGATATGGACAAACCCTTGAAGAGGTGACAAATTTAGGGAATTATGTCCTTTAAGAGGTTGACCAGGGTTGTGTACAAACCCTTGAAACAACAGTATTTTAAGTGTACTGGCCCTTTAAGAGGTGGACCTGGGAAGCTTACAGACCTTTAAAATTGGCAATACTTTAAGGTGACTGGCCTATGAAGAGGATGACCATGGAAGTGGACAGTCCTTAAAGATGCATTATTGTGTGTGGGTGGCCTTCTAAGAGACAACCCTGGGAATGGACAGACCTTTGGAAATGTCAATGTGGCTTATGAAGTGGAAAGCCACTTGAACATGTGACATGTTTTGCGGACTGGCCCTTTAAGAGGCAGACCCTAGAAGTGGACAAACCCTTGAAGAGGTGACAAATTTAGGGAATTATGTCCTTTAAGAGGTTGACCAGGGTTGTGTACAAACCCTCGAAACAACAGCATTTTAAGTGTACTGGACCTTTAAGAGGTGGACCTGGGAAGCTTACGGACCTTTAAAATTGGCAATACTTTAAGGTGACTGGCCTATGAAGAGGATGACCATGGAAGTGGACAGTCCTTAAAGATGCATTATTGTGTGTGGGTGGCCTTCTAAGAGACAACCCTGGGAATGGACAGACCTTTGGAAATGTCAATGTGGCTTATGAAGTGGAAAGCCACTTGAACATGTGACATGTTTTGCGGACTGGCCCTTTAAGAGGCAGACCCTAGAAGTGGACAAACCCTTGAAGAGGTGACAAATTTAGGGAATTATGTCCTTTAAGAGGTTGACCAGGGTTGTGTGCAAACCCTTGAAACAACAGCATTTTAAGTGTACTGGCCCTTTAAGAGGTGGACCTGGGAAGCTTACAGACCTTTAAAATTGGCAATACTTTAAGGTGACTGGCCTATGAAGAGGATGACCATGGAAGTGGACAGTCCTTAAAGATGCATTATTGTGTGTGGGTGGCCTTCTAAGAGACAACCCTGGGAATGGACAGACCTTTGGAAATGTCAATGTGGCTTATGAAGTGGAAAGCCACTTGAACATGTGACATGTTTTGATGACTGGCCCTTTAAGAGGCAGACCCTAGAAGTGGACAAACCCTTGAAGAGGTGACAAATTTAGGGAATTATGTCCTTTAAGAGGTTGACCAGGGTTGTGTACAAACCCTCGAAACAACAGCATTTTAAGTGTACTGGCCCTTTAAGAGGTGGACCTGGGAAGCTTACAGACCTTTAAAATTGGCAATACTTTAAGGTGACTGGCCTATGAAGAGGATGACCATGGAAGTGGACAGTCCTTAAAGATGCATTATTGTGTGTGGGTGGCCTTCTAAGAGACAACCCTGGGAATGGACAGACCTTTGGAAATGTCAATGTGGCTTATGAAGTGGAAAGCCACTTGAACATGTGACATGTTTTGCGGACTGGCCCTTTAAGAGGCAGACCCTAGAAGTGGACAAACCCTTGAAGAGGTGACAAATTTAGGGAATTATGTCCTTTAAGAGGTTGACCAGGGTTGTGTACAAACCCTCGAAACAACAGCATTTTAAGTGTACTGGCCCTTTAAGAGGTGGACCTGGGAAGCTTACGGACCTTTAAAATTGGCAATACTTTAAGGTGACTGGCCTATGAAGAGGATGACCATGGAAGTGGACAGTCCTTAAAGATGCATTATTGTGTGTGGGTGGCCTTCTAAGAGACAACCCTGGGAATGGACAGACCTTTGGAAATGTCAATGTGGCTTATGAAGTGGAAAGCCACTTGAACATGTGACATGTTTTGCGGACTGGCCCTTTAAGAGGCAGACCCTAGAAGTGGACAAACCCTTTAAGAGGTGACAAATTTAGGGAATTATGTCCTTTAAGAGGTTGACCAGGGTTGTGTACAAACCCTCGAAAAAACAGCATTTTAAGTGTACTGGCCCTTTAAGAGGTGGACCTGGGAAGCTTACGGACCTTTAAAATTGGCAATACTTTAAGGTGACTGGCCTATGAAGAGGATGACCATGGAAGTGGACAGTCCTTAAAGATGCATTATTGTGTGTGGGTGGCCTTCTAAGAGACAACCCTGGGAATGGACAGACCTTTGGAAATGTCAATGTGGCTTATGAAGTGGAAAGCCACTTGAACATGTGACATGTTTTGCGGACTGGCCCTTTAAGAGGCAGACCCTAGAAGTGGACACACCCTTGAAGAGGTGACAAATTTAGGGAATTATGTCCTTTAAGAGGTTGACCAGGGTTGTGTACAAACCCTCAAAACAACAGCATTTTAAGTGTACTGGCCCTTTAAGAGGTGGACCTGGGAAGCTTACGGACCTTTAAAATTGGCAATACTTTAAGGTGACTGGCCTATGAAGAGGATGACCATGGAAGTGGACAGTCCTTAAAGATGCATTATTGTGTGTGGGTGGCCATCTAAGAGACAACCCTGGGAATGGACAGACCTTTGGAAATGTCAATGTGGCTTATGAAGTGGAAAGCCACTTGAACATGTGACATGTTTTGATGACTGGCCCTTTAAGAGGCAGACCCTAGAAGTGGACAAACCCTTGAAGAGGTGACAAATTTAGGGAATTATGTCCTTTAAGAGGTTGACCAGGGTTGTGTACAAACCCTCAAAACAACAGCATTTTAAGTGTACTGGCCCTTTAAGAGGTGGACCTGGGAAGCTTACGGACCTTTAAAATTGGCAATACTTTAAGGTGACTGGCCTATGAAGAGGATGACCATGGAAGTGGACAGTCCTTAAAGATGCATTATTGTGTGTGGGTGGCCTTCTAAGAGACAACCCTGGGAATGGACAGACCTTTGGAAATGTCAATGTGGCTTATGAAGTGGAAAGCCACTTGAACATGTGACATGTTTTGCGGACTGGCCCTTTAAGAGGCAGACCCTAGATATGGACAAACCCTTGAAGAGGTGACAAATTTAGGGAATTATGTCCTTTAAGAGGTTGACCAGGGTTGTGTACAAACCCTCGAAACAACAGCATTTTAAGTGTACTGGCCCTTTAAGAGGTGGACCTGGGAAGCTTACAGACCTTTAAAATTGGCAATACTTTAAGGTGACTGGCCTATGAAGAGGATGACCATGGAAGTGGACAGTCCTTAAAGATGCATTATTGTGTGTGGGTGGCCTTCTAAGAGACAACCCTGGGAATGGACAGACCTTTGGAAATGTCAATGTGGCTTATGAAGTGGAAATCCACTTGAACATGTGACATGTTTTGATGACTGGCCCTTTAAGAGGCAGACCCTAGATATGGACAAACCCTTGAAGAGGTGACAAATTTAGGGAATTATGTCCTTTAAGAGGTTGACCAGGGTTGTGTACAAACCCTTGAAACAACAGTATTTTAAGTGTACTGGCCCTTTAAGAGGTGGACCTGGGAAGCTTACAGACCTTTAAAATTGGCAATACTTTAAGGTGACTGGCCTATGAAGAGGATGACCATGGAAGTGGACAGTCCTTAAAGATGCATTATTGTGTGTGGGTGGCCTTCTAAGAGACAACCCTGGGAATGGACAGACCTTTGGAAATGTCAATGTGGCTTATGACGTGGAAAGCCACTTGAACATGTGACATGTTTTGCGGACTGGCCCTTTAAGAGGCAGACCCTAGAAGTGGACAAACCCTTGAAGAGGTGACAAATTTAGGGAATTATGTCCTTTAAGAGGTTGACCAGGGTTGTGTACAAACCCTCAAAACAACAGCATTTTAAGTGTACTGGCCCTTTAAGAGGTGGACCTGGGAAGCTTACGGACCTTAAAAATTGGCAATACTTTAAGGTGACTGGCCTATGAAGAGGATGACCATGGAAGTGGACAGTCCTTAAAGATGCATTATTGTGTGTGGGTGGCCTTCTAAGAGACAACCCTGGGAATGGACAGACCTTTGGAAATGTCAATGTGGCTTATGAAGTGGAAAGCCACTTGAACATGTGACATGTTTTGATGACTGGCCCTTTAAGAGGCAGACCCTAGAAGTGGACAAACCCTTGAAGAGGTGACAAATTTAGGGAATTATGTCCTTTAAGAGGTTGACCAGGGTTGTGTACAAACCCTTGAAACAACAGAATTTTAAGTGTACTGGCCCTTTAAGAGGTGGACCTGGGAAGCTTACAGACCTTTAAAATTGGCAATACTTTAAGGTGACTGGCCTATGAAGAGGATGACCATGGAAGTGGACAGTCCTTAAAGATGCATTATTGTGTGTGGGTGGCCTTCTAAGAGACAACCCTGGGAATGGACAGACCTTTGGAAATGTCAATGTGGCTTATGAAGTGGAAAGCCACTTGAACATGTGACATGTTTTGATGACTGGCCCTTTAAGAGGCAGACCCTAGAAGTGGACAAACCCTTGAAGAGGTGACAAATTTAGGGAATTATGTCCTTTAAGAGGTTGACCAGGGTTGTGTACAAACCCTTGAAACAACAGCATTTTAAGTGTACTGGCCCTTTAAGAGGTGGACCTGGGAAGCTTACAGACCTTTAAAATTGGCAATACTTTAAGGTGACTGGCCTATGAAGAGGATGACCATGGAAGTGGACAGTCCTTAAAGATGCATTATTGTGTGTGGGTGGCCTTCTAAGAGACAACCCTGGGAATGGACAGACCTTTGGAAATGTCAATGTGGCTTATGAAGTGGAAAGCCACTTGAACATGTGACATGTTTTGATGACTGGCCCTTTAAGAGGCAGACCCTAGAAGTGGACAAACCCTTGAAGAGGTGACAAATTTAGGGAATTATGTCCTTTAAGAGGTTGACCAGGGTTGTGTACAAACCCTCGAAACAACAGCATTTTAAGTGTACTGGCCCTTTAAGAGGTGGACCTGGGAAGCTTACAGACCTTTAAAATTGGCAATACTTTAAGGTGACTGGCCTATGAAGAGGATGACCATGGAAGTGGACAGTCCTTAAAGATGCATTATTGTGTGTGGGTGGCCTTCTAAGAGACAACCCTGGGAATGGACAGACCTTTGGAAATGTCAATGTGGCTTATGAAGTGGAAAGCCACTTGAACATGTGACATGTTTTGATGACTGGCCCTTTAAGAGGCAGACCCTAGAAGTGGACAAACCCTTGAAGAGGTGACAAATTTAGGGAATTATGTCCTTTAAGAGGTTGACCAGGGTTGTGTACAAACCCTCGACACAGCAGCATTTTAAGTGTACTGGCCCTTTAAGAGGTGGACCTGGGAAGCTTACGGACCTTTAAAATTGGCAATACTTTAAGGTGACTGGCCTATGAAGAGGATGACCATGGAAGTGGACAGTCCTTAAAGATGCATTATTGTGTGTGGGTGGCCATCTAAGAGACAACCCTGGGAATGGACAGACCTTTGGAAATGTCAATGTGGCTTATGAAGTGGAAAGCCACTTGAACATGTGACATGTTTTGATGACTGGCCCTTTAAGAGGCAGACCCTAGAAGTGGACAAACCCTTGAAGAGGTGACAAATTTAGGGAATTATGTCCTTTAAGAGGTTGACCAGGGTTGTGTACAAACCCTCGAAACAACAGCATTTTAAGTGTACTGGCCCTTTAAGAGGTGGACCTGGGAAGCTTACAGACCTTTAAAATTGGCAATACTTTAAGGTGACTGGCCTATGAAGAGGATGACCATGGAAGTGGACAGTCCTTAAAGATGCATTATTGTGTGTGGGTGGCCTTCTAAGAGACAACCCTGGGAATGGACAGACCTTTGGAAATGTCAATGTGGCTTATGAAGTGGAAAGCCACTTGAACATGTGACATGTTTTGATGACTGGCCCTTTAAGAGGCAGACCCTAGAAGTGGACAAACCCTTGAAGAGGTGACAAATTTAGGGAATTATGTCCTTTAAGAGGTTGACCAGGGTTGTGTACAAACCCTCGAAACAACAGCATTTTAAGTGTACTGGCCCTTTAAGAGGTGGACCTGGGAAGCTTACAGACCTTTAAAATTGGCAATACTTTAAGGTGACTGGCCTATGAAGAGGATGACCATGGAAGTGGACAGTCCTTAAAGATGCATTATTGTGTGTGGGTGGCCTTCTAAGAGACAACCCTGGGAATGGACAGACCTTTGGAAATGTCAATGTGGCTTATGAAGTGGAAAGCCACTTGAACATGTGACATGTTTTGATGACTGGCCCTTTAAGAGGCAGACCCTAGAAGTGGACAAACCCTTGAAGAGGTGACAAATTTAGGGAATTATGTCCTTTAAGAGGTTGACCAGGGTTGTGTACAAACCCTCGACACAGCAGCATTTTAAGTGTACTGGCCCTTTAAGAGGTGGACCTGGGAAGCTTACGGACCTTTAAAATTGGCAATACTTTAAGGTGACTGGCCTATGAAGAGGATGACCATGGAAGTGGACAGTCCTTAAAGATGCATTATTGTGTGTGGGTGGCCATCTAAGAGACAACCCTGGGAATGGACAGACCTTTGGAAATGTCAATGTGGCTTATGAAGTGGAAAGCCACTTGAACATGTGACATGTTTTGATGACTGGCCCTTTAAGAGGCAGACCCTAGAAGTGGACAAACCCTTGAAGAGGTGACAAATTTAGGGAATTATGTCCTTTAAGAGGTTGACCAGGGTTGTGTACAAACCCTCGAAACAACAGCATTTTAAGTGTACTGGCCCTTTAAGAGGTGGACCTGGGAAGCTTACAGACCTTTAAAATTGGCAATACTTTAAGGTGACTGGCCTATGAAGAGGATGACCATGGAAGTGGACAGTCCTTAAAGATGCATTATTGTGTGTGGGTGGCCTTCTAAGAGACAACCCTGGGAATGGACAGACCTTTGGAAATGTCAATGTGGCTTATGAAGTGGAAAGCCACTTGAACATGTGACATGTTTTGATGACTGGCCCTTTAAGAGGCAGACCCTAGAAGTGGACAAACCCTTGAAGAGGTGACAAATTTAGGGAATTATGTCCTTTAAGAGGTTGACCAGGGTTGTGTACAAACCCTCGAAACAACAGCATTTTAAGTGTACTGGCCCTTTAAGAGGTGGACCTGGGAAGCTTACAGACCTTTAAAATTGGCAATACTTTAAGGTG
This sequence comes from Eleutherodactylus coqui, assembly GCF_035609145.1. NCBI lineage: Eukaryota > Metazoa > Chordata > Amphibia > Anura > Eleutherodactylidae > Eleutherodactylus > Eleutherodactylus coqui. The sequence goes on from NW_027102273.1 coordinate 192,870, forward strand.
ACTGGCCTATGAAGAGGATGACCATGGAAGTGGACAGTCCTTAAAGATGCATTATTGTGTGTGGGTGGCCTTCTAAGAGACAACCCTGGGAATGGACAGACCTTTGGAAATGTCAATGTGGCTTATGAAGTGGAAAGCCACTTGAACATGTGACATGTTTTGATGACTGGCCCTTTAAGAGGCAGACCCTAGAAGTGGACAAACCCTTGAAGAGGTGACAAATTTAGGGAATTATGTCCTTTAAGAGGTTGACCAGGGTTGTGTACAAACCCTTGAAACAACAGCATTTTAAGTGTACTGGCCCTTTAAGAGGTGGACCTGGGAAGCTTACAGACCTTTAAAATTGGCAATACTTTAAGGTGACTGGCCTATGAAGAGGATGACCATGGAAGTGGACAGTCCTTAAAGATGCATTATTGTGTGTGGGTGGCCTTCTAAGAGACAACCCTGGGAATGGACAGACCTTTGGAAATGTCAATGTGGCTTATGAAGTGGAAAGCCACTTGAACATGTGACATGTTTTGATGACTGGCCCTTTAAGAGGCAGACCCTAGAAGTGGACAAACCCTTGAAGAGGTGACAAATTTAGGGAATTATGTCCTTTAAGAGGTTGACCAGGGTTGTGTACAAACCCTTGAAACAACAGCATTTTAAGTGTACTGGCCCTTTAAGAGGTGGACCTGGGAAGCTTACAGACCTTTAAAATTGGCAATACTTTAAGGTGACTGGCCTATGAAGAGGATGACCATGGAAGTGGACAGTCCTTAAAGATGCATTATTGTGTGTGGGTGGCCTTCTAAGAGACAACCCTGGGAATGGACAGACCTTTGGAAATGTCAATGTGGCTTATGAAGTGGAAAGCCACTTGAACATGTGACATGTTTTGATGACTGGCCCTTTAAGAGGCAGACCCTAGAAGTGGACAAACCCTTGAAGAGGTGACAAATTTAGGGAATTATGTCCTTTAAGAGGTTGACCAGGGTTGTGTACAAACCCTCGAAACAACAGCATTTTAAGTGTACTGGCCCTTTAAGAGGTGGACCTGGGAAGCTTACAGACCTTTAAAATTGGCAATACTTTAAGGTGACTGGCCTATGAAGAGGATGACCATGGAAGTGGACAGTCCTTAAAGATGCATTATTGTGTGTGGGTGGCCTTCTAAGAGACAACCCTGGGAATGGACAGACCTTTGGAAATGTCAATGTGGCTTATGAAGTGGAAAGCCACTTGAACATGTGACATGTTTTGATGACTGGCCCTTTAAGAGGCAGACCCTAGAAGTGGACAAACCCTTGAAGAGGTGACAAATTTAGGGAATTATGTCCTTTAAGAGGTTGACCAGGGTTGTGTACAAACCCTCGACACAGCAGCATTTTAAGTGTACTGGCCCTTTAAGAGGTGGACCTGGGAAGCTTACGGACCTTTAAAATTGGCAATACTTTAAGGTGACTGGCCTATGAAGAGGATGACCATGGAAGTGGACAGTCCTTAAAGATGCATTATTGTGTGTGGGTGGCCATCTAAGAGACAACCCTGGGAATGGACAGACCTTTGGAAATGTCAATGTGGCTTATGAAGTGGAAAGCCACTTGAACATGTGACATGTTTTGATGACTGGCCCTTTAAGAGGCAGACCCTAGAAGTGGACAAACCCTTGAAGAGGTGACAAATTTAGGGAATTATGTCCTTTAAGAGGTTGACCAGGGTTGTGTACAAACCCTCGAAACAACAGCATTTTAAGTGTACTGGCCCTTTAAGAGGTGGACCTGGGAAGCTTACAGACCTTTAAAATTGGCAATACTTTAAGGTGACTGGCCTATGAAGAGGATGACCATGGAAGTGGACAGTCCTTAAAGATGCATTATTGTGTGTGGGTGGCCTTCTAAGAGACAACCCTGGGAATGGACAGACCTTTGGAAATGTCAATGTGGCTTATGAAGTGGAAAGCCACTTGAACATGTGACATGTTTTGATGACTGGCCCTTTAAGAGGCAGACCCTAGAAGTGGACAAACCCTTGAAGAGGTGACAAATTTAGGGAATTATGTCCTTTAAGAGGTTGACCAGGGTTGTGTACAAACCCTCGAAACAACAGCATTTTAAGTGTACTGGCCCTTTAAGAGGTGGACCTGGGAAGCTTACAGACCTTTAAAATTGGCAATACTTTAAGGTGACTGGCCTATGAAGAGGATGACCATGGAAGTGGACAGTCCTTAAAGATGCATTATTGTGTGTGGGTGGCCTTCTAAGAGACAACCCTGGGAATGGACAGACCTTTGGAAATGTCAATGTGGCTTATGAAGTGGAAAGCCACTTGAACATGTGACATGTTTTGATGACTGGCCCTTTAAGAGGCAGACCCTAGAAGTGGACAAACCCTTGAAGAGGTGACAAATTTAGGGAATTATGTCCTTTAAGAGGTTGACCAGGGTTGTGTACAAACCCTCGACACAGCAGCATTTTAAGTGTACTGGCCCTTTAAGAGGTGGACCTGGGAAGCTTACGGACCTTTAAAATTGGCAATACTTTAAGGTGACTGGCCTATGAAGAGGATGACCATGGAAGTGGACAGTCCTTAAAGATGCATTATTGTGTGTGGGTGGCCATCTAAGAGACAACCCTGGGAATGGACAGACCTTTGGAAATGTCAATGTGGCTTATGAAGTGGAAAGCCACTTGAACATGTGACATGTTTTGATGACTGGCCCTTTAAGAGGCAGACCCTAGAAGTGGACAAACCCTTGAAGAGGTGACAAATTTAGGGAATTATGTCCTTTAAGAGGTTGACCAGGGTTGTGTACAAACCCTCGAAACAGCAGCATTTTAAGTGTACTGGCCCTTTAAGAGGTGGACCTGGGAAGCTTACAGACCTTTAAAATTGGCAATACTTTAAGGTGACTGGCCTATGAAGAGGATGACCATGGAAGTGGACAGTCCTTAAAGATGCATTATTGTGTGTGGGTGGCCTTCTAAGAGACAACCCTGGGAATGGACAGACCTTTGGAAATGTCAATGTGGCTTATGAAGTGGAAAGCCACTTGAACATGTGACATGTTTTGCGGACTGGCCCTTTAAGAGGCAGACCCTAGAAGTGGACAAACCCTTGAAGAGGTGACAAATTTAGGGAATTATGTCCTTTAAGAGGTTGACCAGGGTTGTGTACAAACCCTCGAAACAACAGTATTTTAAGTGTACTGGCCCTTTAAGAGGTGGACCTGGGAAGCTTACAGACCTTTAAAATTGGCAATACTTTAAGGTGACTGGCCTATGAAGAGGATGACCATGGAAGTGGACAGTCCTTAAAGATGCATTATTGTGTGTGGGTGGCCTTCTAAGAGACAACCCTGGGAATGGACAGACCTTTGGAAATGTCAATGTGGCTTATGAAGTGGAAAGCCACTTGAACATGTGACATGTTTTGCGGACTGGCCCTTTAAGAGGCAGACCCTAGAAGTGGACAAACCCTTGAAGAGGTGACAAATTTAGGGAATTATGTCCTTTAAGAGGTTGACCAGGGTTGTGTACAAACCCTCGAAACAACAGCATTTTAAGTGTACTGGCCCTTTAAGAGGTGGACCTGGGAAGCTTACGGACCTTTAAAATTGGCAATACTTTAAGGTGACTGGCCTATGAAGAGGATGACCATGGAAGTGGACAGTCCTTAAAGATGCATTATTGTGTGTGGGTGGCCATCTAAGAGACAACCCTGGGAATGGACAGACCTTTGGAAATGTCAATGTGGCTTATGAAGTGGAAAGCCACTTGAACATGTGACATGTTTTGATGACTGGCCCTTTAAGAGGCAGACCCTAGAAGTGGACAAACCCTTGAAGAGGTGACAAATTTAGGGAATTATGTCCTTTAAGAGGTTGACCAGGGTTGTGTACAAACCCTCAAAACAACAGCATTTTAAGTGTACTGGCCCTTTAAGAGGTGGACCTGGGAAGCTTACGGACCTTTAAAATTGGCAATACTTTAAGGTGACTGGCCTATGAAGAGGATGACCATGGAAGTGGACAGTCCTTAAAGATGCATTATTGTGTGTGGGTGGCCTTCTAAGAGACAACCCTGGGAATGGACAGACCTTTGGAAATGTCAATGTGGCTTATGAAGTGGAAAGCCACTTGAACATGTGACATGTTTTGATGACTGGCCCTTTAAGAGGCAGACCCTAGAAGTGGACAAACCCTTGAAGAGGTGACAAATTTAGGGAATTATGTCCTTTAAGAGGTTGACCAGGGTTGTGTACAAACCCTCGACACAGCAGCATTTTAAGTGTACTGGCCCTTTAAGAGGTGGACCTGGGAAGCTTACGGACCTTTAAAATTGGCAATACTTTAAGGTGACTGGCCTATGAAGAGGATGACCATGGAAGTGGACAGTCCTTAAAGATGCATTATTGTGTGTGGGTGGCCATCTAAGAGACAACCCTGGGAATGGACAGACCTTTGGAAATGTCAATGTGGCTTATGAAGTGGAAAGCCACTTGAACATGTGACATGTTTTGATGACTGGCCCTTTAAGAGGCAGACCCTAGAAGTGGACAAACCCTTGAAGAGGTGACAAATTTAGGGAATTATGTCCTTTAAGAGGTTGACCAGGGTTGTGTACAAACCCTCGAAACAACAGCATTTTAAGTGTACTGGCCCTTTAAGAGGTGGACCTGGGAAGCTTACAGACCTTTAAAATTGGCAATACTTTAAGGTGACTGGCCTATGAAGAGGATGACCATGGAAGTGGACAGTCCTTAAAGATGCATTATTGTGTGTGGGTGGCCTTCTAAGAGACAACCCTGGGAATGGACAGACCTTTGGAAATGTCAATGTGGCTTATGAAGTGGAAAGCCACTTGAACATGTGACATGTTTTGATGACTGGCCCTTTAAGAGGCAGACCCTAGAAGTGGACAAACCCTTGAAGAGGTGACAAATTTAGGGAATTATGTCCTTTAAGAGGTTGACCAGGGTTGTGTACAAACCCTCGAAACAACAGCATTTTAAGTGTACTGGCCCTTTAAGAGGTGGACCTGGGAAGCTTACAGACCTTTAAAATTGGCAATACTTTAAGGTGACTGGCCTATGAAGAGGATGACCATGGAAGTGGACAGTCCTTAAAGATGCATTATTGTGTGTGGGTGGCCTTCTAAGAGACAACCCTGGGAATGGACAGACCTTTGGAAATGTCAATGTGGCTTATGAAGTGGAAAGCCACTTGAACATGTGACATGTTTTGATGACTGGCCCTTTAAGAGGCAGACCCTAGAAGTGGACAAACCCTTGAAGAGGTGACAAATTTAGGGAATTATGTCCTTTAAGAGGTTGACCAGGGTTGTGTACAAACCCTCGACACAGCAGCATTTTAAGTGTACTGGCCCTTTAAGAGGTGGACCTGGGAAGCTTACGGACCTTTAAAATTGGCAATACTTTAAGGTGACTGGCCTATGAAGAGGATGACCATGGAAGTGGACAGTCCTTAAAGATGCATTATTGTGTGTGGGTGGCCATCTAAGAGACAACCCTGGGAATGGACAGACCTTTGGAAATGTCAATGTGGCTTATGAAGTGGAAAGCCACTTGAACATGTGACATGTTTTGATGACTGGCCCTTTAAGAGGCAGACCCTAGAAGTGGACAAACCCTTGAAGAGGTGACAAATTTAGGGAATTATGTCCTTTAAGAGGTTGACCAGGGTTGTGTACAAACCCTCGAAACAACAGCATTTTAAGTGTACTGGCCCTTTAAGAGGTGGACCTGGGAAGCTTACAGACCTTTAAAATTGGCAATACTTTAAGGTGACTGGCCTATGAAGAGGATGACCATGGAAGTGGACAGTCCTTAAAGATGCATTATTGTGTGTGGGTGGCCTTCTAAGAGACAACCCTGGGAATGGACAGACCTTTGGAAATGTCAATGTGGCTTATGAAGTGGAAAGCCACTTGAACATGTGACATGTTTTGCGGACTGGCCCTTTAAGAGGCAGACCCTAGAAGTGGACAAACCCTTGAAGAGGTGACAAATTTAGGGAATTATGTCCTTTAAGAGGTTGACCAGGGTTGTGTACAAACCCTCGAAACAACAGTATTTTAAGTGTACTGGCCCTTTAAGAGGTGGACCTGGGAAGCTTACAGACCTTTAAAATTGGCAATACTTTAAGGTGACTGGCCTATGAAGAGGATGACCATGGAAGTGGACAGTCCTTAAAGATGCATTATTGTGTGTGGGTGGCCTTCTAAGAGACAACCCTGGGAATGGACAGACCTTTGGAAATGTCAATGTGGCTTATGAAGTGGAAAGCCACTTGAACATGTGACATGTTTTGCGGACTGGCCCTTTAAGAGGCAGACCCTAGAAGTGGACAAACCCTTGAAGAGGTGACAAATTTAGGGAATTATGTCCTTTAAGAGGTTGACCAGGGTTGTGTACAAACCCTCGAAACAACAGCATTTTAAGTGTACTGGCCCTTTAAGAGGTGGACCTGGGAAGCTTACGGACCTTTAAAATTGGCAATACTTTAAGGTGACTGGCCTATGAAGAGGATGACCATGGAAGTGGACAGTCCTTAAAGATGCATTATTGTGTGTGGGTGGCCATCTAAGAGACAACCCTGGGAATGGACAGACCTTTGGAAATGTCAATGTGGCTTATGAAGTGGAAAGCCACTTGAACATGTGACATGTTTTGATGACTGGCCCTTTAAGAGGCAGACCCTAGAAGTGGACAAACCCTTGAAGAGGTGACAAATTTAGGGAATTATGTCCTTTAAGAGGTTGACCAGGGTTGTGTACAAACCCTCAAAACAACAGCATTTTAAGTGTACTGGCCCTTTAAGAGGTGGACCTGGGAAGCTTACGGACCTTTAAAATTGGCAATACTTTAAGGTGACTGGCCTATGAAGAGGATGACCATGGAAGTGGACAGTCCTTAAAGATGCATTATTGTGTGTGGGTGGCCTTCTAAGAGACACCCCTGGGAATGGACAGACCTTTGGAAATGTCAATGTGGCTTATGAAGTGGAAATCCACTTGAACATGTGACATGTTTTGATGACTGGCCCTTTAAGAGGCAGACCCTAGATATGGACAAACCCTTGAAGAGGTGACAAATTTAGGGAATTATGTCCTTTAAGAGGTTGACCAGGGTTGTGTACAAACCCTTGAAACAACAGTATTTTAAGTGTACTGGCCCTTTAAGAGGTGGACCTGGGAAGCTTACAGACCTTTAAAATTGGCAATACTTTAAGGTGACTGGCCTATGAAGAGGATGACCATGGAAGTGGACAGTCCTTAAAGATGCATTATTGTGTGTGGGTGGCCTTCTAAGAGACAACCCTGGGAATGGACAGACCTTTGGAAATGTCAATGTGGCTTATGAAGTGGAAAGCCACTTGAACATGTGACATGTTTTGCGGACTGGCCCTTTAAGAGGCAGACCCTAGAAGTGGACAAACCCTTGAAGAGGTGACAAATTTAGGGAATTATGTCCTTTAAGAGGTTGACCAGGGTTGTGTACAAACCCTCGAAACAACAGCATTTTAAGTGTACTGGACCTTTAAGAGGTGGACCTGGGAAGCTTACGGACCTTTAAAATTGGCAATACTTTAAGGTGACTGGCCTATGAAGAGGATGACCATGGAAGTGGACAGTCCTTAAAGATGCATTATTGTGTGTGGGTGGCCTTCTAAGAGACAACCCTGGGAATGGACAGACCTTTGGAAATGTCAATGTGGCTTATGAAGTGGAAAGCCACTTGAACATGTGACATGTTTTGATGACTGGCCCTTTAAGAGGCAGACCCTAGAAGTGGACAAACCCTTGAAGAGGTGACAAATTTAGGGAATTATGTCCTTTAAGAGGTTGACCAGGGTTGTGTACAAACCCTTGAAACAACAGCATTTTAAGTGTACTGGCCCTTTAAGAGGTGGACCTGGGAAGCTTACAGACCTTTAAAATTGGCAATACTTTAAGGTGACTGGCCTATGAAGAGGATGACCATGGAAGTGGGACAGTCCTTAAAGATGCATTATTGTGTGTGGGTGGCCTTCTAAGAGACAACCCTGGGAATGGACAGACCTTTGGAAATGTCAATGTGGCTTATGAAGTGGAAAGCCACTTGAACATGTGACATGTTTTGATGACTGGCCCTTTAAGAGGCAGACCCTAGAAGTGGACAAACCCTTGAAGAGGTGACAAATTTAGGGAATTATGTCCTTTAAGAGGTTGACCAGGGTTGTGTACAAACCCTCGAAACAACAGCATTTTAAGTGTACTGGCCCTTTAAGAGGTGGACCTGGGAAGCTTACAGACCTTTAAAATTGGCAATACTTTAAGGTGACTGGCCTATGAAGAGGATGACCATGGAAGTGGACAGTCCTTAAAGATGCATTATTGTGTGTGGGTGGCCTTCTAAGAGACAACCCTGGGAATGGACAGACCTTTGGAAATGTCAATGTGGCTTATGAAGTGGAAAGCCACTTGAACATGTGACATGTTTTGCGGACTGGCCCTTTAAGAGGCAGACCCTAGAAGTGGACAAACCCTTGAAGAGGTGACAAATTTAGGGAATTATGTCCTTTAAGAGGTTGACCAGGGTTGTGTACAAACCCTCGAAACAACAGCATTTTAAGTGTACTGGCCCTTTAAGAGGTGGACCTGGGAAGCTTACGGACCTTTAAAATTGGCAATACTTTAAGGTGACTGGCCTATGAAGAGGATGACCATGGAAGTGGACAGTCCTTAAAGATGCATTATTGTGTGTGGGTGGCCTTCTAAGAGACAACCCTGGGAATGGACAGACCTTTGGAAATGTCAATGTGGCTTATGAAGTGGAAAGCCACTTGAACATGTGACATGTTTTGCGGACTGGCCCTTTAAGAGGCAGACCCTAGAAGTGGACAAACCCTTTAAGAGGTGACAAATTTAGGGAATTATGTCCTTTAAGAGGTTGACCAGGGTTGTGTACAAACCCTCGAAAAAACAGCATTTTAAGTGTACTGGCCCTTTAAGAGGTGGACCTGGAAGCTTACGGACCTTTAAAATTGGCAATACTTTAAGGTGACTGGCCTATGAAGAGGATGACCATGGAAGTGGACAGTCCTTAAAGATGCATTATTGTGTGTGGGTGGCCTTCTAAGAGACAACCCTGGGAATGGACAGACCTTTGGAAATGTCAATGTGGCTTATGAAGTGGAAAGCCACTTGAACATATGTGACATGTTTTGCGGACTGGCCCTTTAAGAGGCAGACCCTAGAAGTGGACACACCCTTGAAGAGGTGACAAATTTAGGGAATTATGTCCTTTAAGAGGTTGACCAGGGTTGTGTACAAACCCTCAAAACAACAGCATTTTAAGTGTACTGGCCCTTTAAGAGGTGGACCTGGGAAGCTTACGGACCTTTAAAATTGGCAATACTTTAAGGTGACTGGCCTATGAAGAGGATGACCATGGAAGTGGACAGTCCTTAAAGATGCATTATTGTGTGTGGGTGGCCATCTAAGAGACAACCCTGGGAATGGACAGACCTTTGGAAATGTCAATGTGGCTTATGAAGTGGAAAGCCACTTGAACATGTGACATGTTTTGATGACTGGCCCTTTAAGAGGCAGACCCTAGAAGTGGACAAACCCTTGAAGAGGTGACAAATTTAGGGAATTATGTCCTTTAAGAGGTTGACCAGGGTTGTGTACAAACCCTCAAAACAACAGCATTTTAAGTGTACTGGCCCTTTAAGAGGTGGACCTGGGAAGCTTACGGACCTTTAAAATTGGCAATACTTTAAGGTTACTGGCCTATGAAGAGGATGACCATGGAAGTGGACAGTCCTTAAAGATGCATTATTGTGTGTGGGTGGCCTTCTAAGAGACAACCCTGGGAATGGACAGACCTTTGGAAATGTCAATGTGGCTTATGAAGTGGAAAGCCACTTGAACATGTGACATGTTTTGCGGACTGGCCCTTTAAGAGGCAGACCCTAGATATGGACAAACCCTTGAAGAGGTGACAAATTTAGGGAATTATGTCCTTTAAGAGGTTGACCAGGGTTGTGTACAAACCCTCGAAACAACAGCATTTTAAGTGTACTGGCCCTTTAAGAGGTGGACCTGGGAAGCTTACAGACCTTTAAAATTGGCAATACTTTAAGGTGACTGGCCTATGAAGAGGATGACCATGGAAGTGGACAGTCCTTAAAGATGCATTATTGTGTGTGGGTGGCCTTCTAAGAGACAACCCTGGGAATGGACAGACCTTTGGAAATGTCAATGTGGCTTATGACGTGGAAAGCCACTTGAACATGTGACATGTTTTGCGGACTGGCCCTTTAAGAGGCAGACCCTAGAAGTGGACAAACCCTTGAAGAGGTGACAAATTTAGGGAATTATGTCCTTTAAGAGGTTGACCAGGGTTGTGTACAAACCCTCAAAACAACAGCATTTTAAGTGTACTGGCCCTTTAAGAGGTGGACCTGGGAAGCTTACGGACCTTAAAAATTGGCAATACTTTAAGGTGACTGGCCTATGAAGAGGATGACCATGGAAGTGGACAGTCCTTAAAGATGCATTATTGTGTGTGGGTGGCCTTCTAAGAGACAACCCTGGGAATGGACAGACCTTTGGAAATGTCAATGTGGCTTATGAAGTGGAAAGCCACTTGAACATGTGACATGTTTTGATGACTGGCCCTTTAAGAGGCAGACCCTAGAAGTGGACAAACCCTTGAAGAGGTGACAAATTTAGGGAATTATGTCCTTTAAGAGGTTGACCAGGGTTGTGTACAAACCCTCGAAACAACAGCATTTTAAGTGTACTGGCCCTTTAAGAGGTGGACCTGGGAAGCTTACAGACCTTTAAAATTGGCAATACTTTAAGGTGACTGGCCTATGAAGAGGATGACCATGGAAGTGGACAGTCCTTAAAGATGCATTATTGTGTGTGGGTGGCCTTCTAAGAGACAACCCTGGGAATGGACAGACCTTTGGAAATGTCAATGTGGCTTATGAAGTGGAAAGCCACTTGAACATGTGACATGTTTTGATGACTGGCCCTTTAAGAGGCAGACCCTAGAAGTGGACAAACCCTTGAAGAGGTGACAAATTTAGGGAATTATGTCCTTTAAGAGGTTGACCAGGGTTGTGTACAAACCCTCGAAACAACAGCATTTTAAGTGTACTGGCCCTTTAAGAGGTGGACCTGGGAAGCTTACAGACCTTTAAAATTGGCAATACTTTAAGGTGACTGGCCTATGAAGAGGATGACCATGGAAGTGGACAGTCCTTAAAGATGCATTATTGTGTGTGGGTGGCCTTCTAAGAGACAACCCTGGGAATGGACAGACCTTTGGAAATGTCAATGTGGCTTATGAAGTGGAAAGCCACTTGAACATGTGACATGTTTTGCGGACTGGCCCTTTAAGAGGCAGACCCTAGAAGTGGACAAACCCTTGAAGAGGTGACAAATTTAGGGAATTATGTCCTTTAAGAGGTTGACCAGGGTTGTGTACAAACCCTTGAAACAACAGCATTTTAAGTGTACTGGCCCTTTAAGAGGTGGACCTGGGAAGCTTACGGACCTTTAAAATTGGCAATACTTTAAGGTGACTGGCCTATGAAGAGGATGACCATGGAAGTGGACAGTCCTTAAAGATGCATTATTGTGTGTGGGTGGCCATCTAAGAGACAACCCTGGGAATGGACAGACCTTTGGAAATGTCAATGTGGCTTATGAAGTGGAAAGCCACTTGAACATGTGACATGTTTTGATGACTGGCCCTTTAAGAGGCAGACCCTAGAAGTGGACAAACCCTTTAAGAGGTGACAAATTTAGGGAATTATGTCCTTTAAGAGGTTGACCAGGGTTGTGTACAAACCCTCGAAAAAACAGCATTTTAAGTGTACTGGCCCTTTAAGAGGTGGACCTGGGAAGCTTACGGACCTTTAAAATTGGCAATACTTTAAGGTGACTGGCCTATGAAGAGGATGACCATGGAAGTGGACAGTCCTTAAAGATGCATTATTGTGTGTGGGTGGCCTTCTAAGAGACAACCCTGGGAATGGACAGACCTTTGGAAATGTCAATGTGGCTTATGAAGTGGAAAGCCACTTGAACATGTGACATGTTTTGCGGACTGGCCCTTTAAGAGGCAGACCCTAGAAGTGGACAAACCCTTGAAGAGGTGACAAATTTAGGGAATTATGTCCTTTAAGAGGTTGACCAGGGTTGTGTACAAACCCTCGAAACAACAGCATTTTAAGTGTACTGGCCCTTTAAGAGGTGGACCTGGGAAGCTTACGGACCTTTAAAATTGGCAATACTTTAAGGTGACTGGCCTATGAAGAGGATGACCATGGAAGTGGACAGTCCTTAAAGATGCATTATTGTGTGTGGGTGGCCTTCTAAGAGACAACCCTGGGAATGGACAGACCTTTGGAAATGTCAATGTGGCTTATGAAGTGGAAAGCCACTTGAACATGTGACATGTTTTGCGGACTGGCCCTTTAAGAGGCAGACCCTAGAAGTGGACAAACCCTTTAAGAGGTGACAAATTTAGGGAATTATGTCCTTTAAGAGGTTGACCAGGGTTGTGTACAAACCCTCGAAAAAACAGCATTTTAAGTGTACTGGCCCTTTAAGAGGTGGACCTGGGAAGCTTACGGACCTTTAAAATTGGCAATACTTTAAGGTGACTGGCCTATGAAGAGGATGACCATGGAAGTGGACAGTCCTTAAAGATGCATTATTGTGTGTGGGTGGCCTTCTAAGAGACAACCCTGGGAATGGACAGACCTTTGGAAATGTCAATGTGGCTTATGAAGTGGAAAGCCACTTGAACATGTGACATGTTTTGCGGACTGGCCCTTTAAGAGGCAGACCCTAGAAGTGGACACACCCTTGAAGAGGTGACAAATTTAGGGAATTATGTCCTTTAAGAGGTTGACCAGGGTTGTGTACAAACCCTCGAAACAACAGCATTTTAAGTGTACTGGCCCTTTAAGAGGTGGACCTGGGAAGCTTACGGACCTTTAAAATTGGCAATACTTTAAGGTGACTGGCCTATGAAGAGGATGACCATGGAAGTGGACAGTCCTTAAAGATGCATTATTGTGTGTGGGTGGCCATCTAAGAGACAACCCTGGGAATGGACAGACCTTTGGAAATGTCAATGTGGCTTATGAAGTGGAAAGCCACTTGAACATGTGACATGTTTTGATGACTGGCCCTTTAAGAGGCAGACCCTAGAAGTGGACAAACCCTTGAAGAGGTGACAAATTTAGGGAATTATGTCCTTTAAGAGGTTGACCAGGGTTGTGTACAAACCCTCAAAACAACAGCATTTTAAGTGTACTGGCCCTTTAAGAGGTGGACCTGGGAAGCTTACGGACCTTTAAAATTGGCAATACTTTAAGGTGACTGGCCTATGAAGAGGATGACCATGGAAGTGGACAGTCCTTAAAGATGCATTATTGTGTGTGGGTGGCCTTCTAAGAGACAACCCTGGGAATGGACAGACCTTTGGAAATGTCAATGTGGCTTATGAAGTGGAAAGCCACTTGAACATGTGACATGTTTTGCGGACTGGCCCTTTAAGAGGCAGACCCTAGAAGTGGACAAACCCTTGAAGAGGTGACAAATTTAGGGAATTATGTCCTTTAAGAGGTTGACCAGGGTTGTGTACAAACCCTTGAAACAACAGCATTTTAAGTGTACTGGCCCTTTAAGAGGTGGACCTGGGAAGCTTACAGACCTTTAAAATTGGCAATACTTTAAGGTGACTGGCCTATGAAGAGGATGACCATGGAAGTGGACAGTCCTTAAAGATGCATTATTGTGTGTGGGTGGCCTTCTAAGAGACAACCCTGGGAATGGACAGACCTTTGGAAATGTCAATGTGGCTTATGAAGTGGAAAGCCACTTGAACATGTGACATGTTTTGATGACTGGCCCTTTAAGAGGCAGACCCTAGAAGTGGACAAACCCTTGAAGAGGTGACAAATTTAGAGAATTATGTCCTTTAAGAGGTTGACCAGGGTTGTGTACAAACCCTTGAAACAACAGCATTTTAAGTGTACTGGCCCTTTAAGAGGTGGACCTGGGAAGCTTACAGACCTTTAAAATTGGCAATACTTTAAGGTGACTGGCCTATGAAGAGGATGACCATGGAAGTGGACAGTCCTTAAAGATGCATTATTGTGTGTGGGTGGCCTTCTAAGAGACAACCCTGGGAATGGACAGACCTTTGGAAATGTCAATGTGGCTTATGAAGTGGAAAGCCACTTGAACATGTGACATGTTTTGATGACTGGCCCTTTAAGAGGCAGACCCTAGAAGTGGACAAACCCTTGAAGAGGTGACAAATTTAGGGAATTATGTGCTTTAAGAGGTTGACCAGGGTTGTGTACAAACCCTCGAGACAACAGCATTTTAAGTGTACTGGCCCTTTAAGAGGTGGACCTGGGAAGCTTACAGACCTTTAAAATTGGCAATACTTTAAGGTGACTGGCCTATGAAGAGGATGACCATGGAAGTGGACAGTCCTTAAAGATGCATTATTGTGTGTGGGTGGCCTTCTAAGAGACAACCCTGGGAATGGACAGACCTTTGGAAATGTCAATGTGGCTTATGAAGTGGAAAGCCACTTGAACATGTGACATGTTTTGATGACTGGCCCTTTAAGAGGCAGACCCTAGAAGTGGACAAACCCTTGAAGAGGTGACAAATTTAGAGAATTATGTCCTTTAAGAGGTTGACCAGGGTTGTGTACAAACCCTTGAAACAACAGCATTTTAAGTGTACTGGCCCTTTAAGAGGTGGACCTGGGAAGCTTACAGACCTTTAAAATTGGCAATACTTTAAGGTGACTGGCCTATGAAGAGGATGACCATGGAAGTGGACAGTCCTTAAAGATGCATTATTGTGTGTGGGTGGCCTTCTAAGAGACAACCCTGGGAATGGACAGACCTTTGGAAATGTCAATGTGGCTTATGAAGTGGAAAGCCACTTGAACATGTGACATGTTTTGATGACTGGCCCTTTAAGAGGCAGACCCTAGAAGTGGACAAACCCTTGAAGAGGTGACAAATTTAGGGAATTATGTGCTTTAAGAGGTTGACCAGGGTTGTGTACAAACCCTCGAGACAACAGCATTTTAAGTGTACTGGCCCTTTAAGAGGTGGACCTGGGAAGCTTACAGACCTTTAAAATTGGCAATACTTTAAGGTGACTGGCCTATGAAGAGGATGACCATGGAAGTGGACAGTCCTTAAAGATGCATTATTGTGTGTGGGTGGCCTTCTAAGAGACAACCCTGGGAATGGACAGACCTTTGGAAATGTCAATGTGGCTTATGAAGTGGAAAGCCACTTGAACATGTGACATGTTTTGATGACTGGCCCTTTAAGAGGCAGACCCTAGAAGTGGACAAACCCTTGAAGAGGTGACAAATTTAGAGAATTATGTCCTTTAAGAGGTTGACCAGGGTTGTGTACAAACCCTTGAAACAACAGCATTTTAAGTGTACTGGCCCTTTAAGAGGTGGACCTGGGAAGCTTACAGACCTTTAAAATTGGCAATACTTTAAGGTGACTGGCCTATGAAGAGGATGACCATGGAAGTGGACAGTCCTTAAAGATGCATTATTGTGTGTGGGTGGCCTTCTAAGAGACAACCCTGGGAATGGACAGACCTTTGGAAATGTCAATGTGGCTTATGAAGTGGAAAGCCACTTGAACATGTGACATGTTTTGATGACTGGCCCTTTAAGAGGCAGACCCTAGAAGTGGACAAACCCTTGAAGAGGTGACAAGTTTAGGGAATTATGTGCTTTAAGAGGTTGACCAGGGTTGTGTACAAACCCTCGAAACAACAGCATTTTAAGTGTACTGGCCCTTTAAGAGGTGGACCTGGGAAGCTTACAGACCTTTAAAATTGGCAATACTTTAAGGTGACTGGCCTATGAAGAGGATGACCATGGAAGTGGACAGTCCTTAAAGATGCATTATTGTGTGTGGGTGGCCTTCTAAGAGACAACCCTGGGAATGGACAGACCTTTGGAAATGTCAATGTGGCTTATGAAGTGGAAAGCCACTTGAACATGTGACATGTTTTGATGACTGGCCCTTTAAGAGGCAGACCCTAGAAGTGGACAAACCCTTGAAGAGGTGACAAATTTAGGGAATTATGTCCTTTAAGAGGTTGACCAGGGTTGTGTACAAACCCTCGAAACAACAGCATTTTAAGTGTACTGGCCCTTTAAGAGGTGGACCTGGGAAGCTTACGGACCTTTAAAATTGGCAATACTTTAAGGTGACTGGCCTATGAAGAGGATGACCATGGAAGTGGACAGTCCTTAAAGATGCATTATTGTGTGTGGGTGGCCATCTAAGAGACAACCCTGGGAATGGACAGACCTTTGGAAATGTCAATGTGGCTTATGAAGTGGAAAGCCACTTGAACATGTGACATGTTTTGATGACTGGCCCTTTAAGAGGCAGACCCTAGAAGTGGACAAACCCTTGAAGAGGTGACAAATTTAGGGAATTATGTCCTTTAAGAGGTTGACCAGGGTTGTGTACAAACCCTCAAAACAACAGCATTTTAAGTGTACTGGCCCTTTAAGAGGTGGACCTGGGAAGCTTACGGACCTTTAAAATTGGCAATACTTTAAGGTGACTGGCCTATGAAGAGGATGACCATGGAAGTGGACAGTCCTTAAAGATGCATTATTGTGTGTGGGTGGCCTTCTAAGAGACACCCCTGGGAATGGACAGACCTTTGGAAATGTCAATGTGGCTTATGAAGTGGAAATCCACTTGAACATGTGACATGTTTTGATGACTGGCCCTTTAAGAGGCAGACCCTAGATATGGACAAACCCTTGAAGAGGTGACAAATTTAGGGAATTATGTCCTTTAAGAGGTTGACCAGGGTTGTGTACAAACCCTTGAAACAACAGTATTTTAAGTGTACTGGCCCTTTAAGAGGTGGACCTGGGAAGCTTACAGACCTTTAAAATTGGCAATACTTTAAGGTGACTGGCCTATGAAGAGGATGACCATGGAAGTGGACAGTCCTTAAAGATGCATTATTGTGTGTGGGTGGCCTTCTAAGAGACAACCCTGGGAATGGACAGACCTTTGGAAATGTCAATGTGGCTTATGAAGTGGAAAGCCACTTGAACATGTGACATGTTTTGCGGACTGGCCCTTTAAGAGGCAGACCCTAGAAGTGGACAAACCCTTGAAGAGGTGACAAATTTAGGGAATTATGTCCTTTAAGAGGTTGACCAGGGTTGTGTACAAACCCTCGAAACAACAGCATTTTAAGTGTACTGGCCCTTTAAGAGGTGGACCTGGGAAGCTTACGGACCTTTAAAATTGGCAATACTTTAAGGTGACTGGCCTATGAAGAGGATGACCATGGAAGTGGACAGTCCTTAAAGATGCATTATTGTGTGTGGGTGGCCTTCTAAGAGACAACCCTGGGAATGGACAGACCTTTGGAAATGTCAATGTGGCTTATGAAGTGGAAAGCCACTTGAACATGTGACATGTTTTGCGGACTGGCCCTTTAAGAGGCAGACCCTAGAAGTGGACAAACCCTTTAAGAGGTGACAAATTTAGGGAATTATGTCCTTTAAGAGGTTGACCAGGGTTGTGTACAAACCCTCGAAAAAACAGCATTTTAAGTGTACTGGCCCTTTAAGAGGTGGACCTGGGAAGCTTACGGACCTTTAAAATTGGCAATACTTTAAGGTGACTGGCCTATGAAGAGGATGACCATGGAAGTGGACAGTCCTTAAAGATGCATTATTGTGTGTGGGTGGCCTTCTAAGAGACAACCCTGGGAATGGACAGACCTTTGGAAATGTCAATGTGGCTTATGAAGTGGAAAGCCACTTGAACATGTGACATGTTTTGCGGACTGGCCCTTTAAGAGGCAGACCCTAGAAGTGGACAAACCCTTGAAGAGGTGACAAATTTAGGGAATTATGTCCTTTAAGAGGTTGACCAGGGTTGTGTACAAACCCTCGAAACAACAGCATTTTAAGTGTACTGGCCCTTTAAGAGGTGGACCTGGGAAGCTTACAGACCTTTAAAATTGGCAATACTTTAAGGTGACTGGCCTATGAAGAGGATGACCATGGAAGTGGACAGTCCTTAAAGATGCATTATTGTGTGTGGGTGGCCTTCTAAGAGACAACCCTGGGAATGGACAGACCTTTGGAAATGTCAATGTGGCTTATGAAGTGGAAATCCACTTGAACATGTGACGTGTTTTGATGACTGGCCCTTTAAGAGGCAGACCCTAGATATGGACAAACCCTTGAAGAGGTGACAAATTTAGGGAATTATGTCCTTTAAGAGGTTGACCAGGGTTGTGTACAAACCCTTGAAACAACAGTATTTTAAGTGTACTGGCCCTTTAAGAGGTGGACCTGGGAAGCTTACAGACCTTTAAAATTGGCAATACTTTAAGGTGACTGGCCTATGAAGAGGATGACCATGGAAGTGGACAGTCCTTAAAGATGCATTATTGTGTGTGGGTGGCCTTCTAAGAGACAACCCTGGGAATGGACAGACCTTTGGAAATGTCAATGTGGCTTATGACGTGGAAAGCCACTTGAACATGTGACATGTTTTGCGGACTGGCCCTTTAAGAGGCAGACCCTAGAAGTGGACAAACCCTTGAAGAGGTGACAAATTTAGGGAATTATGTCCTTTAAGAGGTTGACCAGGGTTGTGTACAAACCCTCAAAACAACAGCATTTTAAGTGTACTGGCCCTTTAAGAGGTGGACCTGGGAAGCTTACGGACCTTAAAAATTGGCAATACTTTAAGGTGACTGGCCTATGAAGAGGATGACCATGGAAGTGGACAGTCCTTAAAGATGCATTATTGTGTGTGGGTGGCCTTCTAAGAGACAACCCTGGGAATGGACAGACCTTTGGAAATGTCAATGTGGCTTATGAAGTGGAAAGCCACTTGAACATGTGACATGTTTTGATGACTGGCCCTTTAAGAGGCAGACCCTAGAAGTGGACAAACCCTTGAAGAGGTGACAAATTTAGGGAATTATGTCCTTTAAGAGGTTGACCAGGGTTGTGTACAAACCCTCGAAAAAACAGCATTTTAAGTGTACTGGCCCTTTAAGAGGTGGACCTGGGAAGCTTACGGACCTTTAAAATTGGCAATACTTTAAGGTGACTGGCCTATGAAGAGGATGACCATGGAAGTGGACAGTCCTTAAAGATGCATTATTGTGTGTGGGTGGCCTTCTAAGAGACAACCCTGGGAATGGACAGACCTTTGGAAATGTCAATGTGGCTTATGAAGTGGAAAGCCACTTGAACATGTGACATGTTTTGCGGACTGGCCCTTTAAGAGGCAGACCCTAGAAGTGGACAAACCCTTGAAGAGGTGACAAATTTAGGGAATTATGTCCTTTAAGAGGTTGACCAGGGTTGTGTACAAACCCTCGAAACAACAGCATTTTAAGTGTACTGGCCCTTTAAGAGGTGGACCTGGGAAGCTTACGGACCTTTAAAATTGGCAATACTTTAAGGTGACTGGCCTATGAAGAGGATGACCATGGAAGTGGACAGTCCTTAAAGATGCATTATTGTGTGTGGGTGGCCTTCTAAGAGACAACCCTGGGAATGGACAGACCTTTGGAAATGTCAATGTGGCTTATGAAGTGGAAAGCCACTTGAACATGTGACATGTTTTGCGGACTGGCCCTTTAAGAGGCAGACCCTAGAAGTGGACAAACCCTTTAAGAGGTGACAAATTTAGGGAATTATGTCCTTTAAGAGGTTGACCAGGGTTGTGTACAAACCCTCGAAAAAACAGCATTTTAAGTGTACTGGCCCTTTAAGAGGTGGACCTGGGAAGCTTACGGACCTTTAAAATTGGCAATACTTTAAGGTGACTGGCCTATGAAGAGGATGACCATGGAAGTGGACAGTCCTTAAAGATGCATTATTGTGTGTGGGTGGCCTTCTAAGAGACAACCCTGGGAATGGACAGACCTTTGGAAATGTCAATGTGGCTTATGAAGTGGAAAGCCACTTGAACATGTGACATGTTTTGCGGACTGGCCCTTTAAGAGGCAGACCCTAGAAGTGGACACACCCTTGAAGAGGTGACAAATTTAGGGAATTATGTCCTTTAAGAGGTTGACCAGGGTTGTGTACAAACCCTCGAAACAACAGCATTTTAAGTGTACTGGCCCTTTAAGAGGTGGACCTGGGAAGCTTACGGACCTTTAAAATTGGCAATACTTTAAGGTGACTGGCCTATGAAGAGGATGACCATGGAAGTGGACAGTCCTTAAAGATGCATTATTGTGTGTGGGTGGCCATCTAAGAGACAACCCTGGGAATGGACAGACCTTTGGAAATGTCAATGTGGCTTATGAAGTGGAAAGCCACTTGAACATGTGACATGTTTTGATGACTGGCCCTTTAAGAGGCAGACCCTAGAAGTGGACAAACCCTTGAAGAGGTGACAAATTTAGGGAATTATGTCCTTTAAGAGGTTGACCAGGGTTGTGTACAAACCCTCAAAACAACAGCATTTTAAGTGTACTGGCCCTTTAAGAGGTGGACCTGGGAAGCTTACGGACCTTTAAAATTGGCAATACTTTAAGGTGACTGGCCTATGAAGAGGATGACCATGGAAGTGGACAGTCCTTAAAGATGCATTATTGTGTGTGGGTGGCCTTCTAAGAGACAACCCTGGGAATGGACAGACCTTTGGAAATGTCAATGTGGCTTATGAAGTGGAAAGCCACTTGAACATGTGACATGTTTTGCGGACTGGCCCTTTAAGAGGCAGACCCTAGAAGTGGACAAACCCTTGAAGAGGTGACAAATTTAGGGAATTATGTCCTTTAAGAGGTTGACCAGGGTTGTGTACAAACCCTTGAAACAACAGCATTTTAAGTGTACTGGCCCTTTAAGAGGTGGACCTGGGAAGCTTACAGACCTTTAAAATTGGCAATACTTTAAGGTGACTGGCCTATGAAGAGGATGACCATGGAAGTGGACAGTCCTTAAAGATGCATTATTGTGTGTGGGTGGCCTTCTAAGAGACAACCCTGGGAATGGACAGACCTTTGGAAATGTCAATGTGGCTTATGAAGTGGAAAGCCACTTGAACATGTGACATGTTTTGATGACTGGCCCTTTAAGAGGCAGACCCTAGAAGTGGACAAACCCTTGAAGAGGTGACAAATTTAGAGAATTATGTCCTTTAAGAGGTTGACCAGGGTTGTGTACAAACCCTTGAAACAACAGCATTTTAAGTGTACTGGCCCTTTAAGAGGTGGACCTGGGAAGCTTACAGACCTTTAAAATTGGCAATACTTTAAGGTGACTGGCCTATGAAGAGGATGACCATGGAAGTGGACAGTCCTTAAAGATGCATTATTGTGTGTGGGTGGCCTTCTAAGAGACAACCCTGGGAATGGACAACCTTTGGAAATGTCAATGTGGCTTATGAAGTGGAAAGCCACTTGAACATGTGACATGTTTTGATGACTGGCCCTTTAAGAGGCAGACCCTAGAAGTGGACAAACCCTTGAAGAGGTGACAAATTTAGGGAATTATGTGCTTTAAGAGGTTGACCAGGGTTGTGTACAAACCCTCGAGACAACAGCATTTTAAGTGTACTGGCCCTTTAAGAGGTGGACCTGGGAAGCTTACAGACCTTTAAAATTGGCAATACTTTAAGGTGACTGGCCTATGAAGAGGATGACCATGGAAGTGGACAGTCCTTAAAGATGCATTATTGTGTGTGGGTGGCCTTCTAAGAGACAACCCTGGGAATGGACAGACCTTTGGAAATGTCAATGTGGCTTATGAAGTGGAAAGCCACTTGAACATGTGACATGTTTTGATGACTGGCCCTTTAAGAGGCAGACCCTAGAAGTGGACAAACCCTTGAAGAGGTGACAAATTTAGAGAATTATGTCCTTTAAGAGGTTGACCAGGGTTGTGTACAAACCCTTGAAACAACAGCATTTTAAGTGTACTGGCCCTTTAAGAGGTGGACCTGGGAAGCTTACAGACCTTTAAAATTGGCAATACTTTAAGGTGACTGGCCTATGAAGAGGATGACCATGGAAGTGGACAGTCCTTAAAGATGCATTATTGTGTGTGGGTGGCCTTCTAAGAGACAACCCTGGGAATGGACAGACCTTTGGAAATGTCAATGTGGCTTATGAAGTGGAAAGCCACTTGAACATGTGACATGTTTTGATGACTGGCCCTTTAAGAGGCAGACCCTAGAAGTGGACAAACCCTTGAAGAGGTGACAAGTTTAGGGAATTATGTGCTTTAAGAGGTTGACCAGGGTTGTGTACAAACCCTCGAAACAACAGCATTTTAAGTGTACTGGCCCTTTAAGAGGTGGACCTGGGAAGCTTACAGACCTTTAAAATTGGCAATACTTTAAGGTGACTGGCCTATGAAGAGGATGACCATGGAAGTGGACAGTCCTTAAAGATGCATTATTGTGTGTGGGTGGCCTTCTAAGAGACAACCCTGGGAATGGACAGACCTTTGGAAATGTCAATGTGGCTTATGAAGTGGAAAGCCACTTGAACATGTGACATGTTTTGATGACTGGCCCTTTAAGAGGCAGACCCTAGAAGTGGACAAACCCTTGAAGAGGTGACAAATTTAGGGAATTATGTCCTTTAAGAGGTTGACCAGGGTTGTGTACAAACCCTCGAAACAACAGCATTTTAAGTGTACTGGCCCTTTAAGAGGTGGACCTGGGAAGCTTACGGACCTTTAAAATTGGCAATACTTTAAGGTGACTGGCCTATGAAGAGGATGACCATGGAAGTGGACAGTCCTTAAAGATGCATTATTGTGTGTGGGTGGCCATCTAAGAGACAACCCTGGGAATGGACAGACCTTTGGAAATGTCAATGTGGCTTATGAAGTGGAAAGCCACTTGAACATGTGACATGTTTTGATGACTGGCCCTTTAAGAGGCAGACCCTAGAAGTGGACAAACCCTTGAAGAGGTGACAAATTTAGGGAATTATGTCCTTTAAGAGGTTGACCAGGGTTGTGTACAAACCCTCAAAACAACAGCATTTTAAGTGTACTGGCCCTTTAAGAGGTGGACCTGGGAAGCTTACGGACCTTTAAAATTGGCAATACTTTAAGGTGACTGGCCTATGAAGAGGATGACCATGGAAGTGGACAGTCCTTAAAGATGCATTATTGTGTGTGGGTGGCCTTCTAAGAGACACCCCTGGGA
The DNA here is from genome assembly GCF_035609145.1 of Eleutherodactylus coqui. Classification (NCBI taxonomy): domain Eukaryota; kingdom Metazoa; phylum Chordata; class Amphibia; order Anura; family Eleutherodactylidae; genus Eleutherodactylus; species Eleutherodactylus coqui. Next base: position 216,130 of record NW_027102273.1, read on the forward strand.
ATGGACAGACCTTTGGAAATGTCAATGTGGCTTATGAAGTGGAAATCCACTTGAACATGTGACATGTTTTGATGACTGGCCCTTTAAGAGGCAGACCCTAGATATGGACAAACCCTTGAAGAGGTGACAAATTTAGGGAATTATGTCCTTTAAGAGGTTGACCAGGGTTGTGTACAAACCCTTGAAACAACAGTATTTTAAGTGTACTGGCCCTTTAAGAGGTGGACCTGGGAAGCTTACAGACCTTTAAAATTGGCAATACTTTAAGGTGACTGGCCTATGAAGAGGATGACCATGGAAGTGGACAGTCCTTAAAGATGCATTATTGTGTGTGGGTGGCCTTCTAAGAGACAACCCTGGGAATGGACAGACCTTTGGAAATGTCAATGTGGCTTATGAAGTGGAAAGCCACTTGAACATGTGACATGTTTTGCGGACTGGCCCTTTAAGAGGCAGACCCTAGAAGTGGACAAACCCTTGAAGAGGTGACAAATTTAGGGAATTATGTCCTTTAAGAGGTTGACCAGGGTTGTGTACAAACCCTCGAAACAACAGCATTTTAAGTGTACTGGCCCTTTAAGAGGTGGACCTGGGAAGCTTACGGACCTTTAAAATTGGCAATACTTTAAGGTGACTGGCCTATGAAGAGGATGACCATGGAAGTGGACAGTCCTTAAAGATGCATTATTGTGTGTGGGTGGCCTTCTAAGAGACAACCCTGGGAATGGACAGACCTTTGGAAATGTCAATGTGGCTTATGAAGTGGAAAGCCACTTGAACATGTGACATGTTTTGCGGACTGGCCCTTTAAGAGGCAGACCCTAGAAGTGGACAAACCCTTTAAGAGGTGACAAATTTAGGGAATTATGTCCTTTAAGAGGTTGACCAGGGTTGTGTACAAACCCTCGAAAAAACAGCATTTTAAGTGTACTGGCCCTTTAAGAGGTGGACCTGGGAAGCTTACGGACCTTTAAAATTGGCAATACTTTAAGGTGACTGGCCTATGAAGAGGATGACCATGGAAGTGGACAGTCCTTAAAGATGCATTATTGTGTGTGGGTGGCCTTCTAAGAGACAACCCTGGGAATGGACAGACCTTTGGAAATGTCAATGTGGCTTATGAAGTGGAAAGCCACTTGAACATGTGACATGTTTTGCGGACTGGCCCTTTAAGAGGCAGACCCTAGAAGTGGACAAACCCTTGAAGAGGTGACAAATTTAGGGAATTATGTCCTTTAAGAGGTTGACCAGGGTTGTGTACAAACCCTCGAAACAACAGCATTTTAAGTGTACTGGCCCTTTAAGAGGTGGACCTGGGAAGCTTACAGACCTTTAAAATTGGCAATACTTTAAGGTGACTGGCCTATGAAGAGGATGACCATGGAAGTGGACAGTCCTTAAAGATGCATTATTGTGTGTGGGTGGCCTTCTAAGAGACAACCCTGGGAATGGACAGACCTTTGGAAATGTCAATGTGGCTTATGAAGTGGAAATCCACTTGAACATGTGACGTGTTTTGATGACTGGCCCTTTAAGAGGCAGACCCTAGATATGGACAAACCCTTGAAGAGGTGACAAATTTAGGGAATTATGTCCTTTAAGAGGTTGACCAGGGTTGTGTACAAACCCTTGAAACAACAGTATTTTAAGTGTACTGGCCCTTTAAGAGGTGGACCTGGGAAGCTTACAGACCTTTAAAATTGGCAATACTTTAAGGTGACTGGCCTATGAAGAGGATGACCATGGAAGTGGACAGTCCTTAAAGATGCATTATTGTGTGTGGGTGGCCTTCTAAGAGACAACCCTGGGAATGGACAGACCTTTGGAAATGTCAATGTGGCTTATGACGTGGAAAGCCACTTGAACATGTGACATGTTTTGCGGACTGGCCCTTTAAGAGGCAGACCCTAGAAGTGGACAAACCCTTGAAGAGGTGACAAATTTAGGGAATTATGTCCTTTAAGAGGTTGACCAGGGTTGTGTACAAACCCTCAAAACAACAGCATTTTAAGTGTACTGGCCCTTTAAGAGGTGGACCTGGGAAGCTTACGGACCTTAAAAATTGGCAATACTTTAAGGTGACTGGCCTATGAAGAGGATGACCATGGAAGTGGACAGTCCTTAAAGATGCATTATTGTGTGTGGGTGGCCTTCTAAGAGACAACCCTGGGAATGGACAGACCTTTGGAAATGTCAATGTGGCTTATGAAGTGGAAAGCCACTTGAACATGTGACATGTTTTGATGACTGGCCCTTTAAGAGGCAGACCCTAGAAGTGGACAAACCCTTGAAGAGGTGACAAATTTAGGGAATTATGTCCTTTAAGAGGTTGACCAGGGTTGTGTACAAACCCTTGAAACAACAGCATTTTAAGTGTACTGGCCCTTTAAGAGGTGGACCTGGGAAGCTTACAGACCTTTAAAATTGGCAATACTTTAAGGTGACTGGCCTATGAAGAGGATGACCATGGAAGTGGACAGTCCTTAAAGATGCATTATTGTGTGTGGGTGGCCTTCTAAGAGACAACCCTGGGAATGGACAGACCTTTGGAAATGTCAATGTGGCTTATGAAGTGGAAAGCCACTTGAACATGTGACATGTTTTGATGACTGGCCCTTTAAGAGGCAGACCCTAGAAGTGGACAAACCCTTGAAGAGGTGACAAATTTAGGGAATTATGTCCTTTAAGAGGTTGACCAGGGTTGTGTACAAACCCTCGAAACAACAGCATTTTAAGTGTACTGGCCCTTTAAGAGGTGGACCTGGGAAGCTTACAGACCTTTAAAATTGGCAATACTTTAAGGTGACTGGCCTATGAAGAGGATGACCATGGAAGTGGACAGTCCTTAAAGATGCATTATTGTGTGTGGGTGGCCTTCTAAGAGACAACCCTGGGAATGGACAGACCTTTGGAAATGTCAATGTGGCTTATGAAGTGGAAAGCCACTTGAACATGTGACATGTTTTGATGACTGGCCCTTTAAGAGGCAGACCCTAGAAGTGGACAAACCCTTGAAGAGGTGACAAATTTAGGGAATTATGTCCTTTAAGAGGTTGACCAGGGTTGTGTACAAACCCTTGAAACAACAGCATTTTAAGTGTACTGGCCCTTTAAGAGGTGGACCTGGGAAGCTTACAGACCTTTAAAATTGGCAATACTTTAAGGTGACTGGCCTATGAAGAGGATGACCATGGAAGTGGACAGTCCTTAAAGATGCATTATTGTGTGTGGGTGGCCTTCTAAGAGACAACCCTGGGAATGGACAGACCTTTGGAAATGTCAATGTGGCTTATGAAGTGGAAAGCCACTTGAACATGTGACATGTTTTGATGACTGGCCCTTTAAGAGGCAGACCCTAGAAGTGGACAAACCCTTGAAGAGGTGACAAATTTAGGGAATTATGTCCTTTAAGAGGTTGACCAGGGTTGTGTACAAACCCTTGAAACAACAGCATTTTAAGTGTACTGGCCCTTTAAGAGGTGGACCTGGGAAGCTTACAGACCTTTAAAATTGGCAATACTTTAAGGTGACTGGCCTATGCAGAGGATGACCATGGAAGTGGACAGTCCTTAAAGATGCATTATTGTGTGTGGGTGGCCTTCTAAGAGACAACCCTGGGAATGGACAGACCTTTGGAAATGTCAATGTGGCTTATGAAGTGGAAAGCCACTTGAACATGTGACATGTTTTGATGACTGGCCCTTTAAGAGGCAGACCCTAGAAGTGGACAAACCCTTGAAGAGGTGACAAATTTAGGGAATTATGTCCTTTAAGAGGTTGACCAGGGTTGTGTACAAACCCTTGAAACAACAGCATTTTAAGTGTACTGGCCCTTTAAGAGGTGGACCTGGGAAGCTTACAGACCTTTAAAATTGGCAATACTTTAAGGTGACTGGCCTATGAAGAGGATGACCATGGAAGTGGACAGTCCTTAAAGATGCATTATTGTGTGTGGGTGGCCTTCTAAGAGACAACCCTGGGAATGGACAGACCTTTGGAAATGTCAATGTGGCTTATGAAGTGGAAAGCCACTTGAACATGTGACATGTTTTGATGACTGGCCCTTTAAGAGGCAGACCCTAGAAGTGGACAAACCCTTGAAGAGGTGACAAATTTAGGGAATTATGTCCTTTAAGAGGTTGACCAGGGTTGTGTACAAACCCTCGAAACAACAGCATTTTAAGTGTACTGGCCCTTTAAGAGGTGGACCTGGGAAGCTTACAGACCTTTAAAATTGGCAATACTTTAAGGTGACTGGCCTATGAAGAGGATGACCATGGAAGTGGACAGTCCTTAAAGATGCATTATTGTGTGTGGGTGGCCTTCTAAGAGACAACCCTGGGAATGGACAGACCTTTGGAAATGTCAATGTGGCTTATGAAGTGGAAAGCCACTTGAACATGTGACATGTTTTGCGGACTGGCCCTTTAAGAGGCAGACCCTAGAAGTGGACAAACCCTTGAAGAGGTGACAAATTTAGGGAATTATGTCCTTTAAGAGGTTGACCAGGGTTGTGTACAAACCCTCGAAACAACAGCATTTTAAGTGTACTGGCCCTTTAAGAGGTGGACCTGGGAAGCTTACGGACCTTTAAAATTGGCAATACTTTAAGGTGACTGGCCTATGAAGAGGATGACCATGGAAGTGGACAGTCCTTAAAGATGCATTATTGTGTGTGGGTGGCCTTCTAAGAGACAACCCTGGGAATGGACAGACCTTTGGAAATGTCAATGTGGCTTATGAAGTGGAAAGCCACTTGAACATGTGACATGTTTTGCGGACTGGCCCTTTAAGAGGCAGACCCTAGAAGTGGACAAACCCTTTAAGAGGTGACAAATTTAGGGAATTATGTCCTTTAAGAGGTTGACCAGGGTTGTGTACAAACCCTCGAAAAAACAGCATTTTAAGTGTACTGGCCCTTTAAGAGGTGGACCTGGGAAGCTTACGGACCTTTAAAATTGGCAATACTTTAAGGTGACTGGCCTATGAAGAGGATGACCATGGAAGTGGACAGTCCTTAAAGATGCATTATTGTGTGTGGGTGGCCTTCTAAGAGACAACCCTGGGAATGGACAGACCTTTGGAAATGTCAATGTGGCTTATGAAGTGGAAAGCCACTTGAACATGTGACATGTTTTGCGGACTGGCCCTTTAAGAGGCAGACCCTAGAAGTGGACAAACCCTTGAAGAGGTGACAAATTTAGGGAATTATGTCCTTTAAGAGGTTGACCAGGGTTGTGTACAAACCCTCGAAACAACAGCATTTTAAGTGTACTGGCCCTTTAAGAGGTGGACCTGGGAAGCTTACAGACCTTTAAAATTGGCAATACTTTAAGGTGACTGGCCTATGAAGAGGATGACCATGGAAGTGGACAGTCCTTAAAGATGCATTATTGTGTGTGGGTGGCCTTCTAAGAGACAACCCTGGGAATGGACAGACCCTTGGAAATGTCAATGTGGCTTATGAAGTGGAAATCCACTTGAACATGTGACGTGTTTTGATGACTGGCCCTTTAAGAGGCAGACCCTAGATATGGACAAACCCTTGAAGAGGTGACACATTTAGGGAATTATGTCCTTTAAGAGGTTGACCAGGGTTGTGTACAAACCCTTGAAACAACAGTATTTTAAGTGTACTGGCCCTTTAAGAGGTGGACCTGGGAAGCTTACAGACCTTTAAAATTGGCAATACTTTAAGGTGACTGGCCTATGAAGAGGATGACCATGGAAGTGGACAGTCCTTAAAGATGCATTATTGTGTGTGGGTGGCCTTCTAAGAGACAACCCTGGGAATGGACAGACCTTTGGAAATGTCAATGTGGCTTATGACGTGGAAAGCCACTTGAACATGTGACATGTTTTGCGGACTGGCCCTTTAAGAGGCAGACCCTAGAAGTGGACAAACCCTTGAAGAGGTGACAAATTTAGGGAATTATGTCCTTTAAGAGGTTGACCAGGGTTGTGTACAAACCCTCAAAACAACAGCATTTTAAGTGTACTGGCCCTTTAAGAGGTGGACCTGGGAAGCTTACGGACCTTAAAAATTGGCAATACTTTAAGGTGACTGGCCTATGAAGAGGATGACCATGGAAGTGGACAGTCCTTAAAGATGCATTATTGTGTGTGGGTGGCCTTCTAAGAGACAACCCTGGGAATGGACAGACCTTTGGAAATGTCAATGTGGCTTATGAAGTGGAAAGCCACTTGAACATGTGACATGTTTTGATGACTGGCCCTTTAAGAGGCAGACCCTAGAAGTGGACAAACCCTTGAAGAGGTGACAAATTTAGGGAATTATGTCCTTTAAGAGGTTGACCAGGGTTGTGTACAAACCCTTGAAACAACAGCATTTTAAGTGTACTGGCCCTTTAAGAGGTGGACCTGGGAAGCTTACAGACCTTTAAAATTGGCAATACTTTAAGGTGACTGGCCTATGAAGAGGATGACCATGGAAGTGGACAGTCCTTAAAGATGCATTATTGTGTGTGGGTGGCCTTCTAAGAGACAACCCTGGGAATGGACAGACCTTTGGAAATGTCAATGTGGCTTATGAAGTGGAAAGCCACTTGAACATGTGACATGTTTTGATGACTGGCCCTTTAAGAGGCAGACCCTAGAAGTGGACAAACCCTTGAAGAGGTGACAAATTTAGGGAATTATGTCCTTTAAGAGGTTGACCAGGGTTGTGTACAAACCCTTGAAACAACAGCATTTTAAGTGTACTGGCCCTTTAAGAGGTGGACCTGGGAAGCTTACAGACCTTTAAAATTGGCAATACTTTAAGGTGACTGGCCTATGAAGAGGATGACCATGGAAGTGGACAGTCCTTAAAGATGCATTATTGTGTGTGGGTGGCCTTCTAAGAGACAACCCTGGGAATGGACAGACCTTTGGAAATGTCAATGTGGCTTATGAAGTGGAAAGCCACTTGAACATGTGACATGTTTTGATGACTGGCCCTTTAAGAGGCAGACCCTAGAAGTGGACAAACCCTTGAAGAGGTGACAAATTTAGGGAATTATGTCCTTTAAGAGGTTGACCAGGGTTGTGTACAAACCCTTGAAACAACAGCATTTTAAGTGTACTGGCCCTTTAAGAGGTGGACCTGGGAAGCTTACAGACCTTTAAAATTGGCAATACTTTAAGGTGACTGGCCTATGAAGAGGATGACCATGGAAGTGGACAGTCCTTAAAGATGCATTATTGTGTGTGGGTGGCCTTCTAAGAGACAACCCTGGGAATGGACAGACCTTTGGAAATGTCAATGTGGCTTATGAAGTGGAAAGCCACTTGAACATGTGACATGTTTTGATGACTGGCCCTTTAAGAGGCAGACCCTAGAAGTGGACAAACCCTTGAAGAGGTGACAAATTTAGGGAATTATGTCCTTTAAGAGGTTGACCAGGGTTGTGTACAAACCCTCGAAACAACAGCATTTTAAGTGTACTGGCCCTTTAAGAGGTGGACCTGGGAAGCTTACAGACCTTTAAAATTGGCAATACTTTAAGGTGACTGGCCTATGAAGAGGATGACCATGGAAGTGGACAGTCCTTAAAGATGCATTATTGTGTGTGGGTGGCCTTCTAAGAGACAACCCTGGGAATGGACAGACCTTTGGAAATGTCAATGTGGCTTATGAAGTGGAAAGCCACTTGAACATGTGACATGTTTTGATGACTGGCCCTTTAAGAGGCAGACCCTAGAAGTGGACAAACCCTTGAAGAGGTGACAAATTTAGGGAATTATGTCCTTTAAGAGGTTGACCAGGGTTGTGTACAAACCCTCGAAACAACAGCATTTTAAGTGTACTGGCCCTTTAAGAGGTGGACCTGGGAAGCTTACAGACCTTTAAAATTGGCAATACTTTAAGGTGACTGGCCTATGAAGAGGATGACCATGGAAGTGGACAGTCCTTAAAGATGCATTATTGTGTGTGGGTGGCCTTCTAAGAGACAACCCTGGGAATGGACAGACCTTTGGAAATGTCAATGTGGCTTATGAAGTGGAAAGCCACTTGAACATGTGACATGTTTTGCGGACTGGCCCTTTAAGAGGCAGACCCTAGAAGTGGACAAACCCTTGAAGAGGTGACAAATTTAGGGAATTATGTCCTTTAAGAGGTTGACCAGGGTTGTGTACAAACCCTCGAAACAACAGCATTTTAAGTGTACTGGCCCTTTAAGAGGTGGACCTGGGAAGCTTACGGACCTTTAAAATTGGCAATACTTTAAGGTGACTGGCCTATGAAGAGGATGACCATGGAAGTGGACAGTCCTTAAAGATGCATTATTGTGTGTGGGTGGCCTTCTAAGAGACAACCCTGGGAATGGACAGACCTTTGGAAATGTCAATGTGGCTTATGAAGTGGAAAGCCACTTGAACATGTGACATGTTTTGCGGACTGGCCCTTTAAGAGGCAGACCCTAGAAGTGGACAAACCCTTTAAGAGGTGACAAATTTAGGGAATTATGTCCTTTAAGAGGTTGACCAGGGTTGTGTACAAACCCTCGAAAAAACAGCATTTTAAGTGTACTGGCCCTTTAAGAGGTGGACCTGGGAAGCTTACGGACCTTTAAAATTGGCAATACTTTAAGGTGACTGGCCTATGAAGAGGATGACCATGGAAGTGGACAGTCCTTAAAGATGCATTATTGTGTGTGGGTGGCCTTCTAAGAGACAACCCTGGGAATGGACAGACCTTTGGAAATGTCAATGTGGCTTATGAAGTGGAAAGCCACTTGAACATGTGACATGTTTTGCGGACTGGCCCTTTAAGAGGCAGACCCTAGAAGTGGACAAACCCTTGAAGAGGTGACAAATTTAGGGAATTATGTCCTTTAAGAGGTTGACCAGGGTTGTGTACAAACCCTCGAAACAACAGCATTTTAAGTGTACTGGCCCTTTAAGAGGTGGACCTGGGAAGCTTACAGACCTTTAAAATTGGCAATACTTTAAGGTGACTGGCCTATGAAGAGGATGACCATGGAAGTGGACAGTCCTTAAAGATGCATTATTGTGTGTGGGTGGCCTTCTAAGAGACAACCCTGGGAATGGACAGACCTTTGGAAATGTCAATGTGGCTTATGAAGTGGAAATCCACTTGAACATGTGACGTGTTTTGATGACTGGCCCTTTAAGAGGCAGACCCTAGATATGGACAAACCCTTGAAGAGGTGACAAATTTAGGGAATTATGTCCTTTAAGAGGTTGACCAGGGTTGTGTACAAACCCTTGAAACAACAGTATTTTAAGTGTACTGGCCCTTTAAGAGGTGGACCTGGGAAGCTTACAGACCTTTAAAATTGGCAATACTTTAAGGTGACTGGCCTATGAAGAGGATGACCATGGAAGTGGACAGTCCTTAAAGATGCATTATTGTGTGTGGGTGGCCTTCTAAGAGACAACCCTGGGAATGGACAGACCTTTGGAAATGTCAATGTGGCTTATGACGTGGAAAGCCACTTGAACATGTGACATGTTTTGCGGACTGGCCCTTTAAGAGGCAGACCCTAGAAGTGGACAAACCCTTGAAGAGGTGACAAATTTAGGGAATTATGTCCTTTAAGAGGTTGACCAGGGTTGTGTACAAACCCTCAAAACAACAGCATTTTAAGTGTACTGGCCCTTTAAGAGGTGGACCTGGGAAGCTTACGGACCTTAAAAATTGGCAATACTTTAAGGTGACTGGCCTATGAAGAGGATGACCATGGAAGTGGACAGTCCTTAAAGATGCATTATTGTGTGTGGGTGGCCTTCTAAGAGACAACCCTGGGAATGGACAGACCTTTGGAAATGTCAATGTGGCTTATGAAGTGGAAAGCCACTTGAACATGTGACATGTTTTGATGACTGGCCCTTTAAGAGGCAGACCCTAGAAGTGGACAAACCCTTGAAGAGGTGACAAATTTAGGGAATTATGTCCTTTAAGAGGTTGACCAGGGTTGTGTACAAACCCTTGAAACAACAGCATTTTAAGTGTACTGGCCCTTTAAGAGGTGGACCTGGGAAGCTTACAGACCTTTAAAATTGGCAATACTTTAAGGTGACTGGCCTATGAAGAGGATGACCATGGAAGTGGACAGTCCTTAAAGATGCATTATTGTGTGTGGGTGGCCTTCTAAGAGACAACCCTGGGAATGGACAGACCTTTGGAAATGTCAATGTGGCTTATGAAGTGGAAAGCCACTTGAACATGTGACATGTTTTGATGACTGGCCCTTTAAGAGGCAGACCCTAGAAGTGGACAAACCCTTGAAGAGGTGACAAATTTAGGGAATTATGTCCTTTAAGAGGTTGACCAGGGTTGTGTACAAACCCTCGAAACAACAGCATTTTAAGTGTACTGGCCCTTTAAGAGGTGGACCTGGGAAGCTTACAGACCTTTAAAATTGGCAATACTTTAAGGTGACTGGCCTATGAAGAGGATGACCATGGAAGTGGACAGTCCTTAAAGATGCATTATTGTGTGTGGGTGGCCTTCTAAGAGACAACCCTGGGAATGGACAGACCTTTGGAAATGTCAATGTGGCTTATGAAGTGGAAAGCCACTTGAACATGTGACATGTTTTGCGGACTGGCCCTTTAAGAGGCAGACCCTAGAAGTGGACAAACCCTTGAAGAGGTGACAAATTTAGGGAATTATGTCCTTTAAGAGGTTGACCAGGGTTGTGTACAAACCCTCGAAACAACAGCATTTTAAGTGTACTGGCCCTTTAAGAGGTGGACCTGGGAAGCTTACGGACCTTTAAAATTGGCAATACTTTAAGGTGACTGGCCTATGAAGAGGATGACCATGGAAGTGGACAGTCCTTAAAGATGCATTATTGTGTGTGGGTGGCCTTCTAAGAGACAACCCTGGGAATGGACAGACCTTTGGAAATGTCAATGTGGCTTATGAAGTGGAAATCCACTTGAACATGTGACGTGTTTTGATGACTGGCCCTTTAAGAGGCAGACCCTAGATATGGACAAACCCTTGAAGAGGTGACAAATTTAGGGAATTATGTCCTTTAAGAGGTTGACCAGGGTTGTGTACAAACCCTTGAAACAACAGTATTTTAAGTGTACTGGCCCTTTAAGAGGTGGACCTGGGAAGCTTACAGACCTTTAAAATTGGCAATACTTTAAGGTGACTGGCCTATGAAGAGGATGACCATGGAAGTGGACAGTCCTTAAAGATGCATTATTGTGTGTGGGTGGCCTTCTAAGAGACAACCCTGGGAATGGACAGACCTTTGGAAATGTCAATGTGGCTTATGACGTGGAAAGCCACTTGAACATGTGACATGTTTTGCGGACTGGCCCTTTAAGAGGCAGACCCTAGAAGTGGACAAACCCTTGAAGAGGTGACAAATTTAGGGAATTATGTCCTTTAAGAGGTTGACCAGGGTTGTGTACAAACCCTCAAAACAACAGCATTTTAAGTGTACTGGCCCTTTAAGAGGTGGACCTGGGAAGCTTACGGACCTTAAAAATTGGCAATACTTTAAGGTGACTGGCCTATGAAGAGGATGACCATGGAAGTGGACAGTCCTTAAAGATGCATTATTGTGTGTGGGTGGCCTTCTAAGAGACAACCCTGGGAATGGACAGACCTTTGGAAATGTCAATGTGGCTTATGAAGTGGAAAGCCACTTGAACATGTGACATGTTTTGATGACTGGCCCTTTAAGAGGCAGACCCTAGAAGTGGACAAACCCTTGAAGAGGTGACAAATTTAGGGAATTATGTCCTTTAAGAGGTTGACCAGGGTTGTGTACAAACCCTTGAAACAACAGCATTTTAAGTGTACTGGCCCTTTAAGAGGTGGACCTGGGAAGCTTACAGACCTTTAAAATTGGCAATACTTTAAGGTGACTGGCCTATGAAGAGGATGACCATGGAAGTGGACAGTCCTTAAAGATGCATTATTGTGTGTGGGTGGCCTTCTAAGAGACAACCCTGGGAATGGACAGACCTTTGGAAATGTCAATGTGGCTTATGAAGTGGAAAGCCACTTGAACATGTGACATGTTTTGATGACTGGCCCTTTAAGAGGCAGACCCTAGAAGTGGACAAACCCTTGAAGAGGTGACAAATTTAGGGAATTATGTCCTTTAAGAGGTTGACCAGGGTTGTGTACAAACCCTCGAAACAACAGCATTTTAAGTGTACTGGCCCTTTAAGAGGTGGACCTGGGAAGCTTACAGACCTTTAAAATTGGCAATACTTTAAGGTGACTGGCCTATGAAGAGGATGACCATGGAAGTGGACAGTCCTTAAAGATGCATTATTGTGTGTGGGTGGCCTTCTAAGAGACAACCCTGGGAATGGACAGACCTTTGGAAATGTCAATGTGGCTTATGAAGTGGAAAGCCACTTGAACATGTGACATGTTTTGCGGACTGGCCCTTTAAGAGGCAGACCCTAGAAGTGGACAAACCCTTGAAGAGGTGACAAATTTAGGGAATTATGTCCTTTAAGAGGTTGACCAGGGTTGTGTACAAACCCTCGAAACAACAGCATTTTAAGTGTACTGGCCCTTTAAGAGGTGGACCTGGGAAGCTTACGGACCTTTAAAATTGGCAATACTTTAAGGTGACTGGCCTATGAAGAGGATGACCATGGAAGTGGACAGTCCTTAAAGATGCATTATTGTGTGTGGGTGGCCTTCTAAGAGACAACCCTGGGAATGGACAGACCTTTGGAAATGTCAATGTGGCTTATGAAGTGGAAAGCCACTTGAACATGTGACATGTTTTGCGGACTGGCCCTTTAAGAGGCAGACCCTAGAAGTGGACAAACCCTTTAAGAGGTGACAAATTTAGGGAATTATGTCCTTTAAGAGGTTGACCAGGGTTGTGTACAAACCCTCGAAAAAACAGCATTTTAAGTGTACTGGCCCTTTAAGAGGTGGACCTGGGAAGCTTACGGACCTTTAAAATTGGCAATACTTTAAGGTGACTGGCCTATGAAGAGGATGACCATGGAAGTGGACAGTCCTTAAAGATGCATTAATGTGTGTGGGTGGCCTTCTAAGAGACAACCCTGGGAATGGACAGACCTTTGGAAATGTCAATGTGGCTTATGAAGTGGAAAGCCACTTGAACATGTGACATGTTTTGCGGACTGGCCCTTTAAGAGGCAGACCCTAGAAGTGGACAAACCCTTGAAGAGGTGACAAATTTAGGGAATTATGTCCTTTAAGAGGTTGACCAGGGTTGTGTACAAACCCTCGAAACAACAGCATTTTAAGTGTACTGGCCCTTTAAGAGGTGGACCTGGGAAGCTTACAGACCTTTAAAATTGGCAATACTTTAAGGTGACTGGCCTATGAAGAGGATGACCATGGAAGTGGACAGTCCTTAAAGATGCATTATTGTGTGTGGGTGGCCTTCTAAGAGACAACCCTGGGAATGGACAGACCTTTGGAAATGTCAATGTGGCTTATGAAGTGGAAATCCACTTGAACATGTGACGTGTTTTGATGACTGGCCCTTTAAGAGGCAGACCCTAGATATGGACAAACCCTTGAAGAGGTGACAAATTTAGGGAATTATGTCCTTTAAGAGGTTGACCAGGGTTGTGTACAAACCCTTGAAACAACAGTATTTTAAGTGTACTGGCCCTTTAAGAGGTGGACCTGGGAAGCTTACAGACCTTTAAAATTGGCAATACTTTAAGGTGACTGGCCTATGAAGAGGATGACCATGGAAGTGGACAGTCCTTAAAGATGCATTATTGTGTGTGGGTGGCCTTCTAAGAGACAACCCTGGGAATGGACAGACCTTTGGAAATGTCAATGTGGCTTATGACGTGGAAAGCCACTTGAACATGTGACATGTTTTGCGGACTGGCCCTTTAAGAGGCAGACCCTAGAAGTGGACAAACCCTTGAAGAGGTGACAAATTTAGGGAATTATGTCCTTTAAGAGGTTGACCAGGGTTGTGTACAAACCCTCAAAACAACAGCATTTTAAGTGTACTGGCCCTTTAAGAGGTGGACCTGGGAAGCTTACGGACCTTAAAAATTGGCAATACTTTAAGGTGACTGGCCTATGAAGAGGATGACCATGGAAGTGGACAGTCCTTAAAGATGCATTATTGTGTGTGGGTGGCCTTCTAAGAGACAACCCTGGGAATGGACAGACCTTTGGAAATGTCAATGTGGCTTATGAAGTGGAAAGCCACTTGAACATGTGACATGTTTTGATGACTGGCCCTTTAAGAGGCAGACCCTAGAAGTGGACAAACCCTTGAAGAGGTGACAAATTTAGGGAATTATGTCCTTTAAGAGGTTGACCAGGGTTGTGTACAAACCCTTGAAACAACAGCATTTTAAGTGTACTGGCCCTTTAAGAGGTGGACCTGGGAAGCTTACAGACCTTTAAAATTGGCAATACTTTAAGGTGACTGGCCTATGAAGAGGATGACCATGGAAGTGGACAGTCCTTAAAGATGCATTATTGTGTGTGGGTGGCCTTCTAAGAGACAACCCTGGGAATGGACAGACCTTTGGAAATGTCAATGTGGCTTATGAAGTGGAAAGCCACTTGAACATGTGACATGTTTTGATGACTGGCCCTTTAAGAGGCAGACCCTAGAAGTGGACAAACCCTTGAAGAGGTGACAAATTTAGGGAATTATGTCCTTTAAGAGGTTGACCAGGGTTGTGTACAAACCCTTGAAACAACAGCATTTTAAGTGTACTGGCCCTTTAAGAGGTGGACCTGGGAAGCTTACAGACCTTTAAAATTGGCAATACTTTAAGGTGACTGGCCTATGAAGAGGATGACCATGGAAGTGGACAGTCCTTAAAGATGCATTATTGTGTGTGGGTGGCCTTCTAAGAGACAACCCTGGGAATGGACAGACCTTTGGAAATGTCAATGTGGCTTATGAAGTGGAAAGCCACTTGAACATGTGACATGTTTTGATGACTGGCCCTTTAAGAGGCAGACCCTAGAAGTGGACAAACCCTTGAAGAGGTGACAAATTTAGGGAATTATGTCCTTTAAGAGGTTGACCAGGGTTGTGTACAAACCCTCGAAACAACAGCATTTTAAGTGTACTGGCCCTTTAAGAGGTGGACCTGGGAAGCTTACAGACCTTTAAAATTGGCAATACTTTAAGGTGACTGGCCTATGAAGAGGATGACCATGGAAGTGGACAGTCCTTAAAGATGCATTATTGTGTGTGGGTGGCCTTCTAAGAGACAACCCTGGGAATGGACAGACCTTTGGAAATGTCAATGTGGCTTATGAAGTGGAAAGCCACTTGAACATGTGACATGTTTTGATGACTGGCCCTTTAAGAGGCAGACCCTAGAAGTGGACAAACCCTTGAAGAGGTGACAAATTTAGGGAATTATGTCCTTTAAGAGGTTGACCAGGGTTGTGTACAAACCCTCGAAACAACAGCATTTTAAGTGTACTGGCCCTTTAAGAGGTGGACCTGGGAAGCTTACGGACCTTTAAAATTGGCAATACTTTAAGGTGACTGGCCTATGAAGAGGATGACCATGGAAGTGGACAGTCCTTAAAGATGCATTATTGTGTGTGGGTGGCCATCTAAGAGACAACCCTGGGAATGGACAGACCTTTGGAAATGTCAATGTGGCTTATGAAGTGGAAAGCCACTTGAACATGTGACATGTTTTGATGACTGGCCCTTTAAGAGGCAGACCCTAGAAGTGGACAAACCCTTGAAGAGGTGACAAATTTAGGGAATTATGTCCTTTAAGAGGTTGACCAGGGTTGTGTACAAACCCTCAAAACAACAGCATTTTAAGTGTACTGGCCCTTTAAGAGGTGGACCTGGGAAGCTTACGGACCTTTAAAATTGGCAATACTTTAAGGTGACTGGCCTATGAAGAGGATGACCATGGAAGTGGACAGTCCTTAAAGATGCATTATTGTGTGTGGGTGGCCTTCTAAGAGACACCCCTGGGAATGGACAGACCTTTGGAAATGTCAATGTGGCTTATGAAGTGGAAATCCACTTGAACATGTGACATGTTTTGATGACTGGCCCTTTAAGAGGCAGACCCTAGATATGGACAAACCCTTGAAGAGGTGACAAATTTAGGGAATTATGTCCTTTAAGAGGTTGACCAGGGTTGTGTACAAACCCTTGAAACAACAGTATTTTAAGTGTACTGGCCCTTTAAGAGGTGGACCTGGATAGCTTACAGACCTTTAAAATTGGCAATACTTTAAGGTGACTGGCCTATGAAGAGGATGACCATGGAAGTGGACAGTCCTTAAAGATGCATTATTGTGTGTGGGTGGCCTTCTAAGAGACAACCCTGGGAATGGACAGACCTTTGGAAATGTCAATGTGGCTTATGAAGTGGAAAGCCACTTGAACATGTGACATGTTTTGCGGACTGGCCCTTTAAGAGGCAGACCCTAGAAGTGGACAAACCCTTGAAGAGGTGACAAATTTAGGGAATTATGTCCTTTAAGAGGTTGACCAGGGTTGTGTACAAACCCTCGAAACAACAGCATTTTAAGTGTACTGGCCCTTTAAGAGGTGGACCTGGGAAGCTTACGGACCTTTAAAATTGGCAATACTTTAAGGTGACTGGCCTATGAAGAGGATGACCATGGAAGTGGACAGTCCTTAAATATGCATTATTGTGTGTGGGTGGCCTTCTAAGAGACAACCCTGGGAATGGACAGACCTTTGGAAATGTCAATGTGGCTTATGAAGTGGAAAGCCACTTGAACATGTGACATGTTTTGCGGACTGGCCCTTTAAGAGGCAGACCCTAGAAGTGGACAAACCCTTTAAGAGGTGACAAATTTAGGGAATTATGTCCTTTAAGAGGTTGACCAGGGTTGTGTACAAACCCTCGAAAAAACAGCATTTTAAGTGTACTGGCCCTTTAAGAGGTGGACCTGGGAAGCTTACGGACCTTTAAAATTGGCAATACTTTAAGGTGACTGGCCTATGAAGAGGATGACCATGGAAGTGGACAGTCCTTAAAGATGCATTATTGTGTGTGGGTGGCCTTCTAAGAGACAACCCTGGGAATGGACAGACCTTTGGAAATGTCAATGTGGCTTATGAAGTGGAAAGCCACTTGAACATGTGACATGTTTTGCGGACTGGCCCTTTAAGAGGCAGACCCTAGAAGTGGACACACCCTTGAAGAGGTGACAAATTTAGGGAATTATGTCCTTTAAGAGGTTGACCAGGGTTGTGTACAAACCCTCAAAACAACAGCATTTTAAGTGTACTGGCCCTTTAAGAGGTGGACCTGGGAAGCTTACGGACCTTTAAAATTGGCAATACTTTAAGGTGACTGGCCTATGAAGAGGATGACCATGGAAGTGGACAGTCCTTAAAGATGCATTATTGTGTGTGGGTGGCCATCTAAGAGACAACCCTGGGAATGGACAGACCTTTGGAAATGTCAATGTGGCTTATGAAGTGGAAAGCCACTTGAACATGTGACATGTTTTGATGACTGGCCCTTTAAGAGGCAGACCCTAGAAGTGGACAAACCCTTGAAGAGGTGACAAATTTAGGGAATTATGTCCTTTAAGAGGTTGACCAGGGTTGTGTACAAACCCTTGAAACAACAGCATTTTAAGTGTACTGGCCCTTTAAGAGGTGGACCTGGGAAGCTTACAGACCTTTAAAATTGGCAATACTTTAAGGTGACTGGCCTATGAAGAGGATGACCATGGAAGTGGACAGTCCTTAAAGATGCATTATTGTGTGTGGGTGGCCTTCTAAGAGACAACCCTGGGAATGGACAGACCTTTGGAAATGTCAATGTGGCTTATGAAGTGGAAAGCCACTTGAACATGTGACATGTTTTGATGACTGGCCCTTTAAGAGGCAGACCCTAGAAGTGGACAAACCCTTGAAGAGGTGACAAATTTAGGGAATTATGTCCTTTAAGAGGTTGACCAGGGTTGTGTACAAACCCTCAAAACAACAGCATTTTAAGTGTACTGGCCCTTTAAGAGGTGGACCTGGGAAGCTTACGGACCTTTAAAATTGGCAATACTTTAAGGTGACTGGCCTATGAAGAGGATGACCATGGAAGTGGACAGTCCTTAAAGATGCATTATTGTGTGTGGGTGGCCATCTAAGAGACAACCCTGGGAATGGACAGACCTTTGGAAATGTCAATGTGGCTTATGAAGTGGAAAGCCACTTGAACATGTGACATGTTTTGATGACTGGCCCTTTAAGAGGCAGACCCTAGAAGTGGACAAACCCTTGAAGAGGTGACAAATTTAGGGAATTATGTCCTTTAAGAGGTTGACCAGGGTTGTGTACAAACCCTCAAAACAACAGCATTTTAAGTGTACTGGCCCTTTAAGAGGTGGACCTGGGAAGCTTACGGACCTTTAAAATTGGCAATACTTTAAGGTGACTGGCCTATGAAGAGGATGACCATGGAAGTGGACAGTCCTTAAAGATGCATTATTGTGTGTGGGTGGCCATCTAAGAGACAACCCTGGGAATGGACAGACCTTTGGAAATGTCAATGTGGCTTATGAAGTGGAAAGCCACTTGAACATGTGACATGTTTTGATGACTGGCCCTTTAAGAGGCAGACCCTAGAAGTGGACAAACCCTTGAAGAGGTGACAAATTTAGGGAATTATGTCCTTTAAGAGGTTGACCAGGGTTGTGTACAAACCCTCAAAACAACAGCATTTTAAGTGTACTGGCCCTTTAAGAGGTGGACCTGGGAAGCTTACGGACCTTTAAAATTGGCAATACTTTAAGGTGACTGGCCTATGAAGAGGATGACCATGGAAGTGGACAGTCCTTAAAGATGCATTATTGTGTGTGGGTGGCCTTCTAAGAGACAACCCTGGGAATGGACAGACCTTTGGAAATGTCAATGTGGCTTATGAAGTGGAAAGCCACTTGAACATGTGACATGTTTTGCGGACTGGCCCTTTAAGAGGCAGACCCTAGAAGTGGACAAACCCTTGAAGAGGTGACAAATTTAGGGAATTATGTCCTTTAAGAGGTTGACCAGGGTTGTGTACAAACCCTCGAAACAACAGCATTTTAAGTGTACTGGCCCTTTAAGAGGTGGACCTGGGAAGCTTACAGACCTTTAAAATTGGCAATACTTTAAGGTGACTGGCCTATGAAGAGGATGACCATGGAAGTGGACAGTCCTTAAAGATGCATTATTGTGTGTGGGTGGCCTTCTAAGAGACAACCCTGGGAATGGACAGACCTTTGGAAATGTCAATGTGGCTTATGAAGTGGAAATCCACTTGAACATGTGACATGCTTTGATGACTGGCCCTTTAAGAGGCAGACCCTAGATATGGACAAACCCTTGAAGAGGTGACAAATTTAGGGAATTATGTCCTTTAAGAGGTTGACCAGGGTTGTGTACAAACCCTCAAAACAACAGCATTTTAAGTGCACTGGCCCTTTAAGAGGTGGACCTGGGAAGCTTACGGACCTTAAAAATTGGCAATACTTTAAGGTGACTGGCCTATGAAGAGGATGACCATGGAAGTGGACAGTCCTTAAAGATGCATTATTGTGTGTGGGTGGCCTTCTAAGAGACAACCCTGGGAATGGACAGACCTTTGGAAATGTCAATGTGGCTTATGAAGTGGAAAGCCACTTGAACATGTGACATGTTTTGATGACTGGCCCTTTAAGAGGCAGACCCTAGAAGTGGACAAACCCTTGAAGAGGTGACAAATTTAGGGAATTATGTCCTTTAAGAGGTTGACCAGGGTTGTGTACAAACCCTTGAAACAACAGCATTTTAAGTGTACTGGCCCTTTAAGAGGTGGACCTGGGAAGCTTACAGACCTTTAAAATTGGCAATACTTTAAGGTGACTGGCCTATGAAGAGGATGACCATGGAAGTGGACAGTCCTTAAAGATGCATTATTGTGTGTGGGTGGCCTTCTAAGAGACAACCCTGGGAATGGACAGACCTTTGGAAATGTCAATGTGGCTTATGAAGTGGAAAGCCACTTGAACATGTGACATGTTTTGATGACTGGCCCTTTAAGAGGCAGACCCTAGAAGTGGACAAACCCTTGAAGAGGTGACAAATTTAGGGAATTATGTCCTTTAAGAGGTTGACCAGGGTTGTGTACAAACCCTTGAAACAAAAGCATTTTAAGTGTACTGGCCCTTTAAGAGGTGGACCTGGGAAGCTTACAGACCTTTAAAATTGGCAATACTTTAAGGTGACTGGCCTATGAAGAGGATGACCATGGAAGTGGACAGTCCATAAAGATGCATTATTGTGTGTGGGTGGCCTACTAAGAGACAACCCTGGGAATGGACAGACCTTTGGAAATGTCAATGTGGCTTATGAAGTGGAAAGCCACTTGAACATGTGACATGTTTTGATGACTGGCCCTTTAAGAGGCAGACCCTAGAAGTGGTCAAACCCTTGAAGAGGTGACAGATTTAGGGAATTATGTCCTTTAAGAGGTTGACCAGGGTTGTGTACAAACCCTCGAAACAACAGCATTTTAAGTGTACTGGCCCTTTAAGAGGTGGACCTGGGAAGCTTACAGACCTTTAAAATTGGCAATACTTTAAGGTGACTGGCCTATGAAGAGGATGACCATGGAAGTGGACAGTCCTTAAAGATGCATTATTGTGTGTGGGTGGCCTTCTAAGAGACAACCCTGGGAATGGACAGACCTTTGGAAATGTCAATGTGGCTTATGAAGTGGAAAGCCACTTGAACATGTGACATGTTTTGATGACTGGCCCTTTAAGAGGCAGACCCTAGAAGTGGACAAACCCTTGAAGAGGTGACAAATTTAGGGAATTATGTCCTTTAAGAGGTTGACCAGGGTTGTGTACAAACCCTCGAAACAACAGCATTTTAAGTGTACTGGCCCTTTAAGAGGTGGACCTGGGAAGCTTACGGACCTTTAAAATTGGCAATACTTTAAGGTGACTGGCCTATGAAGAGGATGACCATGGAAGTGGACAGTCCTTAAAGATGCATTATTGTGTGTGGGTGGCCATCTAAGAGACAACCCTGGGAATGGACAGACCTTTGGAAATGTCAATGTGGCTTATGAAGTGGAAAGCCACTTGAACATGTGACATGTTTTGATGACTGGCCCTTTAAGAGGCAGACCCTAGAAGTGGACAAACCCTTGAAGAGGTGACAAATTTAGGGAATTATGTCCTTTAAGAGGTTGACCAGGGTTGTGTACAAACCCTTGAAACAACAGTATTTTAAGTGTACTGGCCCTATAAGAGGTGGACCTGGGAAGCTTACAGACCTTTAAAATTGGCAATACTTTAAGGTGACTGGCCTATGAAGAGGATGACCATGGAAGTGGACAGTCCTTAAAGATGCATTATTGTGTGTGGGTGGCCTTCTAAGAGACAACCCTGGGAATGGACAGACCTTTGGAAATGTCAATGTGGCTTATGAAGTGGAAAGCCACTTGAACATGTGACATGTTTTGCGGACTGGCCCTTTAAGAGGCAGACCCTAGAAGTGGACAAACCCTTGAAGAGGTGACAAATTTAGGGAATTATGTCCTTTAAGAGGTTGACCAGGGTTGTGTACAAACCCTTGAAACAACAGCATTTTAAGTGTACTGGCCCTTTAAGAGGTGGACCTGGGAAGCTTACGGACCTTTAAAATTGGCAATACTTTAAGGTGACTGGCCTATGAAGAGGATGACCATGGAAGTGGACAGTCCTTAAAGATGCATTATTGTGTGTGGGTGGCCATCTAAGAGACAACCCTGGGAATGGACAGACCTTTGGAAATGTCAATGTGGCTTATGAAGTGGAAAGCCACTTGAACATGTGACATGTTTTGATGACTGGCCCTTTAAGAGGCAGACCCTAGAAGTGGACAAACCCTTGAAGAGGTGACAAATTTAGGGAATTATGTCCTTTAAGAGGTTGACCAGGGTTGTGTACAAACCCTCAAAACAACAGCATTTTAAGTGTACTGGCCCTTTAAGAGGTGGACCTGGGAAGCTTACGGACCTTTAAAATAGGCAATACTTTAAGGTGACTGGCCTATGAAGAGGATGACCATGGAAGTGGACAGTCCTTAAAGATGCATTATTGTGTGTGGGTGGCCTTCTAAGAGACAACCCTGGGAATGGACAGACCTTTGGAAATGTCAATGTGGCTTATGAAGTGGAAAGCCACTTGAACATGTGACATGTTTTGATGACTGGCCCTTTAAGAGGCAGACCCTAGAAGTGGACAAACCCTTGAAGAGGTGACAAATTTAGGGAATTATGTCCTTTAAGAGGTTGACCAGGGTTGTGTACAAACCCTCAAAACAACAGCATTTTAAGTGTACTGGCCCTTTAAGAGGTGGACCTGGGAAGCTTACGGACCTTTAAAATTGGCAATACTTTAAGGTGACTGGCCTATGAAGAGGATGACCATGGAAGTGGACAGTCCTTAAAGATGCATTATTGTGTGTGGGTGGCCTTCTAAGAGACACCCCTGGGAATGGACAGACCTTTGGAAATGTCAATGTGGCTTATGAAGTGGAAATCCACTTGAACATGTGACATGTTTTGATGACTGGCCCTTTAAGAGGCAGACCCTAGATATGGACAAACCCTTGAAGAGGTGACAAATTTAGGGAATTATGTCCTTTAAGAGGTTGACCAGGGTTGTGTACAAACCCTTGAAACAACAGTATTTTAAGTGTACTGGCCCTTTAAGAGGTGGACCTGGGAAGCTTACAGACCTTTAAAATTGGCAATACTTTAAGGTGACTGGCCTATGAAGAGGATGACCATGGAAGTGGACAGTCCTTAAAGATGCATTATTGTGTGTGGGTGGCCTTCTAAGAGACAACCCTGGGAATGGACAGACCTTTGGAAATGTCAATGTGGCTTATGAAGTGGAAAGCCACTTGAACATGTGACATGTTTTGCGGACTGGCCCTTTAAGAGGCAGACCCTAGAAGTGGACAAACCCTTGAAGAGGTGACAAATTTAGGGAATTATGTCCTTTAAGAGGTTGACCAGGGTTGTGTACAAACCCTCGAAACAACAGCATTTTAAGTGTACTGGCCCTTTAAGAGGTGGACCTGGGAAGCTTACGGACCTTTAAAATTGGCAATACTTTAAGGTGACTGGCCTATGAAGAGGATGACCATGGAAGTGGACAGTCCTTAAAGATGCATTATTGTGTGTGGGTGGCCATCTAAGAGACAACCCTGGGAATGGACAGACCTTTGGAAATGTCAATGTGGCTTATGAAGTGGAAAGCCACTTGAACATGTGACATGTTTTGATGACTGGCCCTTTAAGAGGCAGACCCTAGAAGTGGACAAACCCTTGAAGAGGTGACAAATTTAGGGAATTATGTCCTTTAAGAGGTTGACCAGGGTTGTGTACAAACCCTCGAAACAACAGCATTTTAAGTGTACTGGCCCTTTAAGAGGTGGACCTGGGAAGCTTACGGACCTTTAAAATTGGCAATACTTTAAGGTGACTGGCCTATGAAGAGGATGACCATGGAAGTGGACAGTCCTTAAAGATGCATTATTGTGTGTGGGTGGCCATCTAAGAGACAACCCTGGGAATGGACAGACCTTTGGAAATGTCAATGTGGCTTATGAAGTGGAAAGCCACTTGAACATGTGACATGTTTTGATGACTGGCCCTTTAAGAGGCAGACCCTAGAAGTGGACAAACCCTTGAAGAGGTGACAAATTTAGGGAATTATGTCCTTTAAGAGGTTGACCAGGGTTGTGTACAAACCCTCGAAACAACAGCATTTTAAGTGTACTGGCCCTTTAAGAGGTGGACCTGGGAAGCTTACAGACCTTTAAAATTGGCAATACTTTAAGGTGACTGGCCTATGAAGAGGATGACCATGGAAGTGGACAGTCCTTAAAGATGCATTATTGTGTGTGGGTGGCCTTCTAAGAGACAACCCTGGGAATGGACAGACCTTTGGAAATGTCAATGTGGCTTATGAAGTGGAAAGCCACTTGAACATGTGACATGTTTTGCGGACTGGCCCTTTAAGAGGCAGACCCTAGAAGTGGACAAACCCTTGAAGAGGTGACAAATTTAGGGAATTATGTCCTTTAAGAGGTTGACCAGGGTTGTGTACAAACCCTCGAAACAACAGCATTTTAAGTGTACTGGCCCTTTAAGAGGTGGACCTGGGAAGCTTACGGACCTTTAAAATTGGCAATACTTTAAGGTGACTGGCCTATGAAGAGGATGACCATGGAAGTGGACAGTCCTTAAAGATGCATTATTGTGTGTGGGTGGCCTTCTAAGAGACAACCCTGGGAATGGACAGACCTTTGGAAATGTCAATGTGGCTTATGAAGTGGAAAGCCACTTGAACATGTGACATGTTTTGCGGACTGGCCCTTTAAGAGGCAGACCCTAGAAGTGGACAAACCCTTTAAGAGGTGACAAATTTAGGGAATTATGTCCTTTAAGAGGTTGACCAGGGTTGTGTACAAACCCTCGAAAAAACAGCATTTTAAGTGTACTGGCCCTTTAAGAGGTGGACCTGGGAAGCTTACGGACCTTTAAAATTGGCAATACTTTAAGGTGACTGGCCTATGAAGAGGATGACCATGGAAGTGGACAGTCCTTAAAGATGCATTATTGTGTGTGGGTGGCCTTCTAAGAGACAACCCTGGGAATGGACAGACCTTTGGAAATGTCAATGTGGCTTATGAAGTGGAAAGCCACTTGAACATGTGACATGTTTTGCGGACTGGCCCTTTAAGAGGCAGACCCTAGAAGTGGACACACCCTTGAAGAAGTGACAAATTTAGGGAATTATGTCCTTTAAGAGGTTGACCAGGGTTGTGTACAAACCCTCAAAACAACAGCATTTTAAGTGTACTGGCCCTTTAAGAGGTGGACCTGGGAAGCTTACGGACCTTTAAAATTGGCAATACTTTAAGGTGACTGGCCTATGAAGAGGATGACCATGGAAGTGGACAGTCCTTAAAGATGCATTATTGTGTGTGGGTGGCCATCTAAGAGACAACCCTGGGAATGGACAGACCTTTGGAAATGTCAATGTGGCTTATGAAGTGGAAAGCCACTTGAACATGTGACATGTTTTGATGACTGGCCCTTTAAGAGGCAGACCCTAGAAGTGGACAAACCCTTGAAGAGGTGACAAATTTAGGGAATTATGTCCTTTAAGAGGTTGACCAGGGTTGTGTACAAACCCTCAAAACAACAGCATTTTAAGTGTACTGGCCCTTTAAGAGGTGGACCTGGGAAGCTTACGGACCTTTAAAATTGGCAATACTTTAAGGTGACTGGCCTATGAAGAGGATGACCATGGAAGTGGACAGTCCTTAAAGATGCATTATTGTGTGTGGGTGGCCTTCTAAGAGACAACCCTGGGAATGGACAGACCTTTGGAAATGTCAATGTGGCTTATGAAGTGGAAAGCCACTTGAACATGTGACATGTTTTGCGGACTGGCCCTTTAAGAGGCAGACCCTAGATATGGACAAACCCTTGAAGAGGTGACAAATTTAGGGAATTATGTCCTTTAAGAGGTTGACCAGGGTTGTGTACAAACCCTCGAAACAACAGCATTTTAAGTGTACTGGCCCTTTAAGAGGTGGACCTGGGAAGCTTACAGACCTTTAAAATTGGCAATACTTTAAGGTGACTGGCCTATGAAGAGGATGACCATGGAAGTGGACAGTCCTTAAAGATGCATTATTGTGTGTGGGTGGCCTTCTAGGAGACAACCCTGGGAATGGACAGACCTTTGGAAATGTCAATGTGGCTTATGACGTGGAAAGCCACTTGAACATGTGACATGTTTTGCGGACTGGCCCTTTAAGAGGCAGACCCTAGAAGTGGACAAACCCTTGAAGAGGTGACAAATTTAGGGAATTATGTCCTTTAAGAGGTTGACCAGGGTTGTGTACAAACCCTCAAAACAACAGCATTTTAAGTGTACTGGCCCTTTAAGAGGTGGACCTGGGAAGCTTACGGACCTTAAAAATTGGCAATACTTTAAGGTGACTGGCCTATGAAGAGGATGACCATGGAAGTGGACAGTCCTTAAAGATGCATTATTGTGTGTGGGTGGCCTTCTAAGAGACAACCCTGGGAATGGACAGACCTTTGGAAATGTCAATGTGGCTTATGAAGTGGAAAGCCACTTGAACATGTGACATGTTTTGATGACTGGCCCTTTAAGAGGCAGACCCTAGAAGTGGACAAACCCTTGAAGAGGTGACAAATTTAGGGAATTATGTCCTTTAAGAGGTTGACCAGGGTTGTGTACAAACCCTTGAAACAACAGCATTTTAAGTGTACTGGCCCTTTAAGAGGTGGACCTGGGAAGCTTACAGACCTTTAAAATTGGCAATACTTTAAGGTGACTGGCCTATGAAGAGGATGACCATGGAAGTGGACAGTCCTTAAAGATGCATTATTGTGTGTGGGTGGCCTTCTAAGCGACAACCCTGGGAATGGACAGACCTTTGGAAATGTCAATGTGGCTTATGAAGTGGAAAGCCACTTGAACATGTGACATGTTTTGATGACTGGCCCTTTAAGAGGCAGACCCTAGAAGTGGACAAACCCTTGAAGAGGTGACAAATTTAGGGAATTATGTCCTTTAAGAGGTTGACCAGGGTTGTGTACAAACCCTTGAAACAACAGCATTTTAAGTGTACTGGCCCTTTAAGAGGTGGACCTGGGAAGCTTACAGACCTTTAAAATTGGCAATACTTTAAGGTGACTGGCCTATGAAGAGGATGACCATGGAAGTGGACAGTCCTTAAAGATGCATTATTGTGTGTGGGTGGCCTTCTAAGAGACAACCCTGGGAATGGACAGACCTTTGGAAATGTCAATGTGGCTTATGACGTGGAAAGCCACTTGAACATGTGACATGTTTTGCGGACTGGCCCTTTAAGAGGCAGACCCTAGAAGTGGACAAACCCTTGAAAAGGTGACAAATTTAGGGAATTATGTCCTTTAAGAGGTTGACCAGGGTTGTGTACAAACCCTCAAAACAACAGCATTTTAAGTGTACTGGCCCTTTAAGAGGTGGACCTGGGAAGCTTACGGACCTTAAAAATTGGCAATACTTTAAGGTGACTGGCCTATGAAGAGGATGACCATGGAAGTGGACAGTCCTTAAAGATGCATTATTGTGTGTGGGTGGCCTTCTAAGAGACAACCCTGGGAATGGACAGACCTTTGGAAATGTCAATGTGGCTTATGAAGTGGAAAGCCACTTGAACATGTGACATGTTTTGATGACTGGCCCTTTAAGAGGCAGACCCTAGAAGTGGACAAACCCTTGAAGAGGTGACAAATTTAGGGAATTATGTCCTTTAAGAGGTTGACCAGGGTTGTGTACAAACCCTTGAAACAACAGCATTTTAAGTGTACTGGCCCTTTAAGAGGTGGACCTGGGAAGCTTACAGACCTTTAAAATTGGCAATACTTTAAGGTGACTGGCCTATGAAGAGGATGACCATGGAAGTGGACAGTCCTTAAAGATGCATTATTGTGTGTGGGTGGCCTTCTAAGAGACAACCCTGGGAATGGACAGACCTTTGGAAATGTCAATGTGGCTTATGAAGTGGAAAGCCACTTGAACATGTGACATGTTTTGATGACTGGCCCTTTAAGAGGCAGACCCTAGAAGTGGACAAACCCTTGAAGAGGTGACAAATTTAGGGAATTATGTCCTTTAAGAGGTTGACCAGGGTTGTGTAGAAACCCTTGAAACAACAGCATTTTAAGTGTACTGGCCCTTTAAGAGGTGGACCTGGGAAGCTTACAGACCTTTAAAATTGGCAATACTTTAAGGTGACTGGCCTATGAAGAGGATGACCATGGAAGTGGACAGTCCTTAAAGATGCATTATTGTGTGTGGGTGGCCTTCTAAGAGACAACCCTGGGAATGGACAGACCTTTGGAAATGTCAATGTGGCTTATGAAGTGGAAAGCCACTTGAACATGTGACATGTTTTGATGACTGGCCCTTTAAGAGGCAGACCCTAGAAGTGGACAAACCCTTGAAGAGGTGACAAATTTAGGGAATTATGTCCTTTAAGAGGTTGACCAGGGTTGTGTACAAACCCTCGAAACAACAGCATTTTAAGTGTACTGGCCCTTTAAGAGGTGGACCTGGGAAGCTTACAGACCTTTAAAATTGGCAATACTTTAAGGTGACTGGCCTATGAAGAGGATGACCATGGAAGTGGACAGTCCTTAAAGATGCATTATTGTGTGTGGGTGGCCTTCTAAGAGACAACCCTGGGAATGGACAGACCTTTGGAAATGTCAATGTGGCTTATGAAGTGGAAAGCCACTTGAACATGTGACATGTTTTGATGACTGGCCCTTTAAGAGGCAGACCCTAGAAGTGGACAAACCCTTGAAGAGGTGACAAATTTAGGGAATTATGTCCTTTAAGAGGTTGACCAGGGTTGTGTACAAACCCTTGAAACAACAGCATTTTAAGTGTACTGGCCCTTTAAGAGGTGGACCTGGGAAGCTTACAGACCTTTAAAATTGGCAATACTTTAAGGTGACTGGCCTATGAAGAGGATGACCATGGAAGTGGACAGTCCTTAAAGATGCATTATTGTGTGTGGGTGGCCTTCTAAGCGACAACCCTGGGAATGGACAGACCTTTGGAAATGTCAATGTGGCTTATGAAGTGGAAAGCCACTTGAACATGTGACATGTTTTGATGACTGGCCCTTTAAGAGGCAGACCCTAGAAGTGGACAAACCCTTGAAGAGGTGACAAATTTAGGGAATTATGTCCTTTAAGAGGTTGACCAGGGTTGTGTACAAACCCTTGAAACAACAGCATTTTAAGTGTACTGGCCCTTTAAGAGGTGGACCTGGGAAGCTTACAGACCTTTAAAATTGGCAATACTTTAAGGTGACTGGCCTATGAAGAGGATGACCATGGAAGTGGACAGTCCTTAAAGATGCATTATTGTGTGTGGGTGGCCTTCTAAGAGACAACCCTGGGAATGGACAGACCTTTGGAAATGTCAATGTGGCTTATGACGTGGAGAGCCACTTGAACATGTGACATGTTTTGCGGACTGGCCCTTTAAGAGGCAGACCCTAGAAGTGGACAAACCCTTGAAAAGGTGACAAATTTAGGGAATTATGTCCTTTAAGAGGTTGACCAGGGTTGTGTACAAACCCTCAAAACAACAGCATTTTAAGTGTACTGGCCCTTTAAGAGGTGGACCTGGGAAGCTTACGGACCTTAAAAATTGGCAATACTTTAAGGTGACTGGCCTATGAAGAGGATGACCATGGAAGTGGACAGTCCTTAAAGATGCATTATTGTGTGTGGGTGGCCTTCTAAGAGACAACCCTGGGAATGGACAGACCTTTGGAAATGTCAATGTGGCTTATGAAGTGGAAAGCCACTTGAACATGTGACATGTTTTGATGACTGGCCCTTTAAGAGGCAGACCCTAGAAGTGGACAAACCCTTGAAGAGGTGACAAATTTAGGGAATTATGTCCTTTAAGAGGTTGACCAGGGTTGTGTACAAACCCTTGAAACAACAGCATTTTAAGTGTACTGGCCCTTTAAGAGGTGGACCTGGGAAGCTTACAGACCTTTAAAATTGGCAATACTTTAAGGTGACTGGCCTATGAAGAGGATGACCATGGAAGTGGACAGTCCTTAAAGATGCATTATTGTGTGTGGGTGGCCTTCTAAGAGACAACCCTGGGAATGGACAGACCTTTGGAAATGTCAATGTGGCTTATGAAGTGGAAAGCCACTTGAACATGTGACATGTTTTGATGACTGGCCCTTTAAGAGGCAGACCCTAGAAGTGGACAAACCCTTGAAGAGGTGACAAATTTAGGGAATTATGTCCTTTAAGAGGTTGACCAGGGTTGTGTACAAACCCTTGAAACAACAGCATTTTAAGTGTACTGGCCCTTTAAGAGGTGGACCTGGGAAGCTTACAGACCTTTAAAATTGGCAATACTTTAAGGTGACTGGCCTATGAAGAGGATGACCATGGAAGTGGACAGTCCTTAAAGATGCATTATTGTGTGTGGGTGGCCTTCTAAGAGACAACCCTGGGAATGGACAGACCTTTGGAAATGTCAATGTGGCTTATGAAGTGGAAAGCCACTTGAACATGTGACATGTTTTGATGACTGGCCCTTTAAGAGGCAGACCCTAGAAGTGGACAAACCCTTGAAGAGGTGACAAATTTAGGGAATTATGTCCTTTAAGAGGTTGACCAGGGTTGTGTACAAACCCTCGAAACAACAGCATTTTAAGTGTACTGGCCCTTTAAGAGGTGGACCTGGGAAGCTTACAGACCTTTAAAATTGGCAATACTTTAAGGTGACTGGCCTATGAAGAGGATGACCATGGAAGTGGACAGTCCTTAAAGATGCATTATTGTGTGTGGGTGGCCTTCTAAGAGACAACCCTGGGAATGGACAGACCTTTGGAAATGTCCATGTGGCTTATGAAGTGGAAAGCCACTTGAACATGTGACATGTTTTGATGACTGGCCCTTTAAGAGGCAGACCCTAGAAGTGGACAAACCCTTGAAGAGGTGACAAATTTAGGGAATTATGTCCTTTAAGAGGTTGACCAGGGTTGTGTACAAACCCTCGAAACAACAGCATTTTAAGTGTACTGGCCCTTTAAGAGGTGGACCTGGGAAGCTTACGGACCTTTAAAATTGGCAATACTTTAAGGTGACTGGCCTATGAAGAGGATGACCATGGAAGTGGACAGTCCTTAAAGATGCATTATTGTGTGTGGGTGGCCATCTAAGAGACAACCCTGGGAATGGACAGACCTTTGGAAATGTCCATGTGGCTTATGAAGTGGAAAGCGACTTGAACATGTGACATGTTTTGATGACTGGCCCTTTAAGAGGCAGACCCTAGAAGTGGACAAACCCTTGAAGAGGTGACAAATTTAGGGAATTATGTCCTTTAAGAGGTTGACCAGGGTTGTGTACAAACCCTCAAAACAACAGCATTTTAAGTGTACTGGCCCTTTAAGAGGTGGACCTGGGAAGCTTACGGACCTTTAAAATTGGCAATACTTTAAGGTGACTGGCCTATGAAGAGGATGACCATGGAAGTGGACAGTCCTTAAAGATGCATTATTGTGTGTGGGTGGCCTTCTAAGAGACACCCCTGGGAATGGACAGACCTTTGGAAATGTCAATGTGGCTTATGAAGTGGAAATCCACTTGAACATGTGACATGTTTTGATGACTGGCCCTTTAAGAGGCAGACCCTAGATATGGACAAACCCTTGAAGAGGTGACAAATTTAGGGAATTATGTCCTTTAAGAGGTTGACCAGGGTTGTGTACAAACCCTTGAAACAACAGTATTTTAAGTGTACTGGCCCTTTAAGAGGTGGACCTGGGAAGCTTACAGACCTTTAAAATTGGCAATACTTTAAGGTGACTGGCCTATGAAGAGGATGACCATGGAAGTGGACAGTCCTTAAAGATGCATTATTGTGTGTGGGTGGCCTTCTAAGAGACAACCCTGGGAATGGACAGACCTTTGGAAATGTCAATGTGGCTTATGAAGTGGAAAGCCACTTGAACATGTGACATGTTTTGCGGACTGGCCCTTTAAGAGGCAGACCCTAGAAGTGGACAAACCCTTGAAGAGGTGACAAATTTAGGGAATTATGTCCTTTAAGAGGTTGACCAGGGTTGTGTACAAACCCTCGAAACAACAGCATTTTAAGTGTACTGGCCCTTTAAGAGGTGGACCTGGGAAGCTTACGGACCTTTAAAATTGGCAATACTTTAAGGTGACTGGCCTATGAAGAGGATGACCATGGAAGTGGACAGTCCTTAAAGATGCATTATTGTGTGTGGGTGGCCTTCTAAGAGACAACCCTGGGAATGGACAGACCTTTGGAAATGTCAATGTGGCTTATGAAGTGGAAAGCCACTTGAACATGTGACATGTTTTGCGGACTGGCCCTTTAAGAGGCAGACCCTAGAAGTGGACAAACCCTTGAAGAGGTGACAAATTTAGGGAATTATGTCCTTTAAGAGGTTGACCAGGGTTGTGTACAAACCCTCGAAACAACAGCATTTTAAGTGTACTGGCCCTTTAAGAGGTGGACCTGGGAAGCTTACAGACCTTTAAAATTGGCAATACTTTAAGGTGACTGGCCTATGAAGAGGATGACCATGGAAGTGGACAGTCCTTAAAGATGCATTATTGTGTGTGGGTGGCCTTCTAAGAGACAACCCTGGGAATGGACAGACCTTTGGAAATGTCAATGTGGCTTATGAAGTGGAAATCCACTTGAACATGTGACGTGTTTTGATGACTGGCCCTTTAAGAGGCAGACCCTAGATATGGACAAACCCTTGAAGAGGTGACAAATTTAGGGAATTATGTCCTTTAAGAGGTTGACCAGGGTTGTGTACAAACCCTTGAAACAACAGTATTTTAAGTGTACTGGCCCTTTAAGAGGTGGACCTGGGAAGCTTACAGACCTTTAAAATTGGCAATACTTTAAGGTGACTGGCCTATGAAGAGGATGACCATGGAAGTGGACAGTCCTTAAAGATGCATTATTGTGTGTGGGTGGCCTTCTAAGAGACAACCCTGGGAATGGACAGACCTTTGGAAATGTCAATGTGGCTTATGACGTGGAAAGCCACTTGAACATGTGACATGTTTTGCGGACTGGCCCTTTAAGAGGCAGACCCTAGAAGTGGACAAACCCTTGAAGAGGTGACAAATTTAGGGAATTATGTCCTTTAAGAGGTTGACCAGGGTTGTGTACAAACCCTCAAAACAACAGCATTTTAAGTGTACTGGCCCTTTAAGAGGTGGACCTGGGAAGCTTACGGACCTTAAAAATTGGCAATACTTTAAGGTGACTGGCCTATGAAGAGGATGACCATGGAAGTGGACAGTCCTTAAAGATGCATTATTGTGTGTGGGTGGCCTTCTAAGAGACAACCCTGGGAATGGACAGACCTTTGGAAATGTCAATGTGGCTTATGAAGTGGAAAGCCACTTGAACATGTGACATGTTTTGATGACTGGCCCTTTAAGAGGCAGACCCTAGAAGTGGACAAACCCTTGAAGAGGTGACAAATTTAGGGAATTATGTCCTTTAAGAGGTTGACCAGGGTTGTGTACAAACCCTTGAAACAACAGCATTTTAAGTGTACTGGCCCTTTAAGAGGTGGACCTGGGAAGCTTACAGACCTTTAAAATTGGCAATACTTTAAGGTGACTGGCCTATGAAGAGGATGACCATGGAAGTGGACAGTCCTTAAAGATGCATTATTGTGTGTGGGTGGCCTTCTAAGAGACAACCCTGGGAATGGACAGACCTTTGGAAATGTCAATGTGGCTTATGAAGTGGAAAGCCACTTGAACATGTGACATGTTTTGATGACTGGCCCTTTAAGAGGCAGACCCTAGAAGTGGACAAACCCTTGAAGAGGTGACAAATTTAGGGAATTATGTCCTTTAAGAGGTTGACCAGGGTTGTGTACAAACCCTTGAAACAACAGCATTTTAAGTGTACTGGCCCTTTAAGAGGTGGACCTGGGAAGCTTACAGACCTTTAAAATTGGCAATACTTTAAGGTGACTGGCCTATGAAGAGGATGACCATGGAAGTGGACAGTCCTTAAAGATGCATTATTGTGTGTGGGTGGCCTTCTAAGAGACAACCCTGGGAATGGACAGACCTTTGGAAATGTCAATGTGGCTTATGAAGTGGAAAGCCACTTGAACATGTGACATGTTTTGATGACTGGCCCTTTAAGAGGCAGACCCTAGAAGTGGACAAACCCTTGAAGAGGTGACAAATTTAGGGAAATATTTCCTTTAAGAGGTTGACCAGGGTTGTGTACAAACCCTTGAAACAACAGCATTTTAAGTGTACTGGCCCTTTAAGAGGTGGACCTGGGAAGCTTACAGACCTTTAAAATTGGCAATACTTTAAGGTGACTGGCCTATGAAGAGGATGACCATGGAAGTGGACAGTCCTTAAAGATGCATTATTGTGTGTGGGTGGCCTTCTAAGAGACAACCCTGGGAATGGACAGACCTTTGGAAATGTCAATGTGGCTTATGAAGTGGAAAGCCACTTGAACATGTGACATGTTTTGATGACTGGCCCTTTAAGAGGCAGACCCTAGAAGTGGACAAACCCTTGAAGAGGTGACAAATTTAGGGAATTATGTCCTTTAAGAGGTTGACCAGGGTTGTGTACAAACCCTTGAAACAACAGCATTTTAAGTGTACTGGCCCTTTAAGAGGTGGACCTGGGAAGCTTACAGACCTTTAAAATTGGCAATACTTTAAGGTGACTGGCCTATGAAGAGGATGACCATGGAAGTGGACAGTCCTTAAAGATGCATTATTGTGTGTGGGTGGCCTTCTAAGAGACAACCCTGGGAATGGACAGACCTTTGGAAATGTCAATGTGGCTTATGAAGTGGAAAGCCACTTGAACATGTGACATGTTTTGATGACTGGCCCTTTAAGAGGCAGACCCTAGAAGTGGACAAACCCTTGAAGAGGTGACAAATTTAGGGAATTATGTCCTTTAAGAGGTTGACCAGGGTTGTGTACAAACCCTCGAAACAACAGCATTTTAAGTGTACTGGCCCTTTAAGAGGTGGACCTGGGAAGCTTACGGACCTTTAAAATTGGCAATACTTTAAGGTGACTGGCCTATGAAGAGGATGACCATGGAAGTGGACAGTCCTTAAAGATGCATTATTGTGTGTGGGTGGCCTTCTAAGAGACAACCCTGGGAATGGACAGACCTTTGGAAATGTCAATGTGGCTTATGAAGTGGAAAGCCACTTGAACATGTGACATGTTTTGCGGACTGGCCCTTTAAGAGGCAGACCCTAGAAGTGGACAAACCCTTGAAGAGGTGACAAATTTAGGGAATTATGTCCTTTAAGAGGTTGACCAGGGTTGTGTACAAACCCTCGAAAAAACAGCATTTTAAGTGTACTGGCCCTTTAAGAGGTGGACCTGGGAAGCTTACGGACCTTTAAAATTGGCAATACTTTAAGGTGACTGGCCTATGAAGAGGATGACCATGGAAGTGGACAGTCCTTAAAGATGCATTATTGTGTGTGGGTGGCCTTCTAAGAGACAACCCTGGGAATGGACAGACCTTTGGAAATGTCAATGTGGCTTATGAAGTGGAAAGCCACTTGAACATGTGACATGTTTTGCGGACTGGCCCTTTAAGAGGCAGACCCTAGAAGTGGACACACCCTTGAAGAGGTGACAAATTTAGGGAATTATGTCCTTTAAGAGGTTGACCAGGGTTGTGTACAAACCCTCAAAACAACAGCATTTTAAGTGTACTGGCCCTTTAAGAGGTGGACCTGGGAAGCTTACGGACCTTTAAAATTGGCAATACTTTAAGGTGACTGGCCTATGAAGAGGATGACCATGGAAGTGGACAGTCCTTAAAGATGCATTATTGTGTGTGGGTGGCCATCTAAGAGACAACCCTGGGAATGGACAGACCTTTGGAAATGTCAATGTGGCTTATGAAGTGGAAAGCCACTTGAACATGTGACATGTTTTGATGACTGGCCCTTTAAGAGGCAGACCCTAGAAGTGGACAAACCCTTGAAGAGGTGACAAATTTAGGAAATTATGTCCTTTAAGAGGTTGACCAGGGTTGTGTACAAACCCTTGAAACAACAGTATTTTAAGTGTACTGGCCCTTTAAGAGGTGGACCTGGGAAGCTTACAGACCTTTAAAATTGGCAATACTTTAAGGTGACTGGCCTATGAAGAGGATGACCATGGAAGTGGACAGTCCTTAAAGATGCATTATTGTGTGTGGGTGGCCTTCTAAGAGACAACCCTGGGAATGGACAGACCTTTGGAAATGTCAATGTGGCTTATGAAGTGGAAAGCCACTTGAACATGTGACATGTTTTGCGGACTGGCCCTTTAAGAGGCAGACCCTAGAAGTGGACAAACCCTTGAAGAGGTGACAAATTTAGGGAATTATGTCCTTTAAGAGGTTGACCAGGGTTGTGTACAAACCCTCGAAACAACAGCATTTTAAGTGTACTGGCCCTTTAAGAGGTGGACCTGGGAAGCTTACAGACCTTTAAAATTGGCAATACTTTAAGGTGACTGGCCTATGAAGAGGATGACCATGGAAGTGGACAGTCCTTAAAGATGCATTATTGTGTGTGGGTGGCCATCTAAGAGACAACCCTGGGAATGGACAGACCTTTGGAAATGTCAATGTGGCTTATGAAGTGGAAATCCACTTGAACATGTGACGTGTTTTGATGACTGGCCCTTTAAGAGGCAGACCCTAGATATGGACAAACCCTTGAAGAGGTGACAAATTTAGGGAATTATGTCCTTTAAGAGGTTGACCAGGGTTGTGTACAAACCCTTGAAACAACAGTATTTTAAGTGTACTGGCCCTTTAAGAGGTGGACCTGGGAAGCTTACAGACCTTTAAAATTGGCAATACTTTAAGGTGACTGGCCTATGAAGAGGATGACCATGGAAGTGGACAGTCCTTAAAGATGCATTATTGTGTGTGGGTGGCCTTCTAAGAGACAACCCTGGGAATGGACAGACCTTTGGAAATGTCAATGTGGCTTATGACGTGGAAAGCCACTTGAACATGTGACATGTTTTGCGGACTGGCCCTTTAAGAGGCAGACCCTAGAAGTGGACAAACCCTTGAAGAGGTGACAAATTTAGGGAATTATGTCCTTTAAGAGGTTGACCAGGGTTGTGTACAAACCCTCAAAACAACAGCATTTTAAGTGTACTGGCCCTTTAAGAGGTGGACCTGGGAAGCTTACGGACCTTAAAAATTGGCAATACTTTAAGGTGACTGGCCTATGAAGAGGATGACCATGGAAGTGGACAGTCCTTAAAGATGCATTATTGTGTGTGGGTGGCCTTCTAAGAGACAACCCTGGGAATGGACAGACCTTTGGAAATGTCAATGTGGCTTATGAAGTGGAAAGCCACTTGAACATGTGACATGTTTTGATGACTGGCCCTTTAAGAGGCAGACCCTAGAAGTGGACAAACCCTTGAAGAGGTGACAAATTTAGGGAATTATGTCCTTTAAGAGGTTGACCAGGGTTGTGTACAAACCCTTGAAACAACAGCATTTTAAGTGTACTGGCCCTTTAAGAGGTGGACCTGGGAAGCTTACAGACCTTTAAAATTGGCAATACTTTAAGGTGACTGGCCTATGAAGAGGATGACCATGGAAGTGGACAGTCCTTAAAGATGCATTATTGTGTGTGGGTGGCCTTCTAAGAGACAACCCTGGGAATGGACAGACCTTTGGAAATGTCAATGTGGCTTATGAAGTGGAAAGCCACTTGAACATGTGACATGTTTTGATGACTGGCCCTTTAAGAGGCAGACCCTAGAAGTGGACAAACCCTTGAAGAGGTGACAAATTTAGGGAATTATGTCCTTTAAGAGGTTGACCAGGGTTGTGTACAAACCCTTGAAACAACAGCATTTTAAGTGTACTGGCCCTTTAAGAGGTGGACCTGGGAAGCTTACAGACCTTTAAAATTGGCAATACTTTAAGGTGACTGGCCTATGAAGAGGATGACCATGGAAGTGGACAGTCCTTAAAGATGCATTATTGTGTGTGGGTGGCCTTCTAAGAGACAACCCTGGGAATGGACAGACCTTTGGAAATGTCAATGTGGCTTATGAAGTGGAAAGCCACTTGAACATGTGACATGTTTTGATGACTGGCCCTTTAAGAGGCAGACCCTAGAAGTGGACAAACCCTTGAAGAGGTGACAAATTTAGGGAATTATGTCC
The DNA here is from genome assembly GCF_035609145.1 of Eleutherodactylus coqui. Taxonomy (NCBI): domain Eukaryota; kingdom Metazoa; phylum Chordata; class Amphibia; order Anura; family Eleutherodactylidae; genus Eleutherodactylus; species Eleutherodactylus coqui. Next base: position 253,926 of record NW_027102273.1, read on the forward strand.
TTTAAGAGGTTGACCAGGGTTGTGTACAAACCCTTGAAACAACAGCATTTTAAGTGTACTGGCCCTTTAAGAGGTGGACCTGGGAAGCTTACAGACCTTTAAAATTGGCAATACTTTAAGGTGACTGGCCTATGAAGAGGATGACCATGGAAGTGGACAGTCCTTAAAGATGCATTATTGTGTGTGGGTGGCCTTCTAAGAGACAACCCTGGGAATGGACAGACCTTTGGAAATGTCAATGTGGCTTATGAAGTGGAAAGCCACTTGAACATGTGACATGTTTTGCGGACTGGCCCTTTAAGAGGCAGACCCTAGAAGTGGACACACCCTTGAAGAGGTGACAAATTTAGGGAATTATGTCCTTTAAGAGGTTGACCAGGGTTGTGTACAAACCCTCAAAACAACAGCATTTTAAGTGTACTGGCCCTTTAAGAGGTGGACCTGGGAAGCTTACGGACCTTAAAAATTGGCAATACTTTAAGGTGACTGGCCTATGAAGAGGATGACCATGGAAGTGGACAGTCCTTAAAGATGCATTATTGTGTGTGGGTGGCCTTCTAAGAGACAACCCTGGGAATGGACAGACCTTTGGAAATGTCAATGTGGCTTATGAAGTGGAAAGCCACTTGAACATGTGACATGTTTTGATGACTGGCCCTTTAAGAGGCAGACCCTAGAAGTGGACAAACCCTTGAAGAGGTGACAAATTTAGGGAATTATGTCCTTTAAGAGGTTGACCAGGGTTGTGTACAAACCCTTGAAACAACAGCATTTTAAGTGTACTGGCCCTTTAAGAGGTGGACCTGGGAAGCTTACAGACCTTTAAAATTGGCAATACTTTAAGGTGACTGGCCTATGAAGAGGATGACCATGGAAGTGGACAGTCCTTAAAGATGCATTATTGTGTGTGGGTGGCCTTCTAAGAGACAACCCTGGGAATGGACAGACCTTTGGAAATGTCAATGTGGCTTATGAAGTGGAAAGCCACTTGAACATGTGACATGTTTTGCGGACTGGCCCTTTAAGAGGCAGACCCTAGAAGTGGACACACCCTTGAAGAGGTGACAAATTTAGGGAATTATGTCCTTTAAGAGGTTGACCAGGGTTGTGTACAAACCCTCAAAACAACAGCATTTTAAGTGTACTGGCCCTTTAAGAGGTGGACCTGGGAAGCTTACGGACCTTTAAAATTGGCAATACTTTAAGGTGACTGGCCTATGAAGAGGATGACCATGGAAGTGGACAGTCCTTAAAGATGCATTATTGTGTGTGGGTGGCCATCTAAGAGACAACCCTGGGAATGGACAGACCTTTGGAAATGTCAATGTGGCTTATGAAGTGGAAAGCCACTTGAACATGTGACATGTTTTGATGACTGGCCCTTTAAGAGGCAGACCCTAGAAGTGGACAAACCCTTGAAGAGGTGACAAATTTAGGAAATTATGTCCTTTAAGAGGTTGACCAGGGTTGTGTACAAACCCTTGAAACAACAGTATTTTAAGTGTACTGGCCCTTTAAGAGGTGGACCTGGGAAGCTTACAGACCTTTAAAATTGGCAATACTTTAAGGTGACTGGCCTATGAAGAGGATGACCATGGAAGTGGACAGTCCTTAAAGATGCATTATTGTGTGTGGGTGGCCTTCTAAGAGACAACCCTGGGAATGGACAGACCTTTGGAAATGTCAATGTGGCTTATGAAGTGGAAAGCCACTTGAACATGTGACATGTTTTGCGGACTGGCCCTTTAAGAGGCAGACCCTAGAAGTGGACAAACCCTTGAAGAGGTGACAAATTTAGGGAATTATGTCCTTTAAGAGGTTGACCAGGGTTGTGTACAAACCCTCGAAACAACAGCATTTTAAGTGTACTGGCCCTTTAAGAGGTGGACCTGGGAAGCTTACGGACCTTTAAAATTGGCAATACTTTAAGGTGACTGGCCTATGAAGAGGATGACCATGGAAGTGGACAGTCCTTAAAGATGCATTATTGTGTGTGGGTGGCCTTCTAAGAGACAACCCTGGGAATGGACAGACCTTTGGAAATGTCAATGTGGCTTATGAAGTGGAAAGCCACTTGAACATGTGACATGTTTTGCGGACTGGCCCTTTAAGAGGCAGACCCTAGAAGTGGACAAACCCTTTAAGAGGTGACAAATTTAGGGAATTATGTCCTTTAAGAGGTTGACCAGGGTTGTGTACAAACCCTCGAAAAAACAGCATTTTAAGTGTACTGGCCCTTTAAGAGGTGGACCTGGGAAGCTTACGGACCTTTAAAATTGGCAATACTTTAAGGTGACTGGCCTATGAAGAGGATGACCATGGAAGTGGACAGTCCTTAAAGATGCATTATTGTGTGTGGGTGGCCTTCTAAGAGACAACCCTGGGAATGGACAGACCTTTGGAAATGTCAATGTGGCTTATGACGTGGAAAGCCACTTGAACATGTGACATGTTTTGCGGACTGGCCCTTTAAGAGGCAGACCCTAGAAGTGGACACACCCTTGAAGAGGTGACAAATTTAGGGAATTATGTCCTTTAAGAGGTTGACCAGGGTTGTGTACAAACCCTCAAAACAACAGCATTTTAAGTGTACTGGCCCTTTAAGAGGTGGACCTGGGAAGCTTACGGACCTTAAAAATTGGCAATACTTTAAGGTGACTGGCCTATGAAGAGGATGACCATGGAAGTGGACAGTCCTTAAAGATGCATTATTGTGTGTGGGTGGCCTTCTAAGAGACAACCCTGGGAATGGACAGACCTTTGGAAATGTCAATGTGGCTTATGAAGTGGAAAGCCACTTGAACATGTGACATGTTTTGATGACTGGCCCTTTAAGAGGCAGACCCTAGAAGTGGACAAACCCTTGAAGAGGTGACAAATTTAGGGAATTATGTCCTTTAAGAGGTTGACCAGGGTTGTGTACAAACCCTTGAAACAACAGCATTTTAAGTGTACTGGCCCTTTAAGAGGTGGACCTGGGAAGCTTACAGACCTTTAAAATTGGCAATACTTTAAGGTGACTGGCCTATGAAGAGGATGACCATGGAAGTGGACAGTCCTTAAAGATGCATTATTGTGTGTGGGTGGCCTTCTAAGAGACAACCCTGGGAATGGACAGACCTTTGGAAATGTCAATGTGGCTTATGAAGTGGAAAGCCACTTGAACATGTGACATGTTTTGATGACTGGCCCTTTAAGAGGCAGACCCTAGAAGTGGACAAACCCTTGAAGAGGTGACAAATTTAGGGAATTATGTCCTTTAAGAGGTTGACCAGGGTTGTGTACAAACCCTTGAAACAACAGCATTTTAAGTGTACTGGCCCTTTAAGAGGTGGACCTGGGAAGCTTACAGACCTTTAAAATTGGCAATACTTTAAGGTGACTGGCCTATGAAGAGGATGACCATGGAAGTGGACAGTCCTTAAAGATGCATTATTGTGTGTGGGTGGCCTTCTAAGAGACAACCCTGGGAATGGACAGACCTTTGGAAATGTCAATGTGGCTTATGAAGTGGAAAGCCACTTGAACATGTGACATGTTTTGATGACTGGCCCTTTAAGAGGCAGACCCTAGAAGTGGACAAACCCTTGAAGAGGTGACAAATTTAGGGAATTATGTCCTTTAAGAGGTTGACCAGGGTTGTGTACAAACCCTTGAAACAACAGCATTTTAAGTGTACTGGCCCTTTAAGAGGTGGACCTGGGAAGCTTACAGACCTTTAAAATTGGCAATACTTTAAGGTGACTGGCCTATGAAGAGGATGACCATGGAAGTGGACAGTCCTTAAAGATGCATTATTGTGTGTGGGTGGCCTTCTAAGAGACAACCCTGGGAATGGACAGACCTTTGGAAATGTCAATGTGGCTTATGAAGTGGAAAGCCACTTGAACATGTGACATGTTTTGATGACTGGCCCTTTAAGAGGCAGACCCTAGAAGTGGACAAACCCTTGAAGAGGTGACAAATTTAGGGAATTATGTCCTTTAAGAGGTTGACCAGGGTTGTGTACAAACCCTTGAAACAACAGCATTTTAAGTGTACTGGCCCTTTAAGAGGTGGACCTGGGAAGCTTACAGACCTTTAAAATTGGCAATACTTTAAGGTGACTGGCCTATGAAGAGGATGACCATGGAAGTGGACAGTCCTTAAAGATGCATTATTGTGTGTGGGTGGCCTTCTAAGAGACAACCCTGGGAATGGACAGACCTTTGGAAATGTCAATGTGGCTTATGAAGTGGAAAGCCACTTGAACATGTGACATGTTTTGCGGACTGGCCCTTTAAGAGGCAGACCCTAGAAGTGGACACACCCTTGAAGAGGTGACAAATTTAGGGAATTATGTCCTTTAAGAGGTTGACCAGGGTTGTGTACAAACCCTCAAAACAACAGCATTTTAAGTGTACTGGCCCTTTAAGAGGTGGACCTGGGAAGCTTACGGACCTTAAAAATTGGCAATACTTTAAGGTGACTGGCCTATGAAGAGGATGACCATGGAAGTGGACAGTCCTTAAAGATGCATTATTGTGTGTGGGTGGCCTTCTAAGAGACAACCCTGGGAATGGACAGACCTTTGGAAATGTCAATGTGGCTTATGAAGTGGAAAGCCACTTGAACATGTGACATGTTTTGATGACTGGCCCTTTAAGAGGCAGACCCTAGAAGTGGACAAACCCTTGAAGAGGTGACAAATTTAGGGAATTATGTCCTTTAAGAGGTTGACCAGGGTTGTGTACAAACCCTTGAAACAACAGCATTTTAAGTGTACTGGCCCTTTAAGAGGTGGACCTGGGAAGCTTACAGACCTTTAAAATTGGCAATACTTTAAGGTGACTGGCCTATGAAGAGGATGACCATGGAAGTGGACAGTCCTTAAAGATGCATTATTGTGTGTGGGTGGCCTTCTAAGAGACAACCCTGGGAATGGACAGACCTTTGGAAATGTCAATGTGGCTTATGAAGTGGAAAGCCACTTGAACATGTGACATGTTTTGCGGACTGGCCCTTTAAGAGGCAGACCCTAGAAGTGGACACACCCTTGAAGAGGTGACAAATTTAGGGAATTATGTCCTTTAAGAGGTTGACCAGGGTTGTGTACAAACCCTCAAAACAACAGCATTTTAAGTGTACTGGCCCTTTAAGAGGTGGACCTGGGAAGCTTACGGACCTTTAAAATTGGCAATACTTTAAGGTGACTGGCCTATGAAGAGGATGACCATGGAAGTGGACAGTCCTTAAAGATGCATTATTGTGTGTGGGTGGCCATCTAAGAGACAACCCTGGGAATGGACAGACCTTTGGAAATGTCAATGTGGCTTATGAAGTGGAAAGCCACTTGAACATGTGACATGTTTTGATGACTGGCCCTTTAAGAGGCAGACCCTAGAAGTGGACAAACCCTTGAAGAGGTGACAAATTTAGGAAATTATGTCCTTTAAGAGGTTGACCAGGGTTGTGTACAAACCCTTGAAACAACAGTATTTTAAGTGTACTGGCCCTTTAAGAGGTGGACCTGGGAAGCTTACAGACCTTTAAAATTGGCAATACTTTAAGGTGACTGGCCTATGAAGAGGATGACCATGGAAGTGGACAGTCCTTAAAGATGCATTATTGTGTGTGGGTGGCCTTCTAAGAGACAACCCTGGGAATGGACAGACCTTTGGAAATGTCAATGTGGCTTATGAAGTGGAAAGCCACTTGAACATGTGACATGTTTTGCGGACTGGCCCTTTAAGAGGCAGACCCTAGAAGTGGACAAACCCTTGAAGAGGTGACAAATTTAGGGAATTATGTCCTTTAAGAGGTTGACCAGGGTTGTGTACAAACCCTCGAAACAACAGCATTTTAAGTGTACTGGCCCTTTAAGAGGTGGACCTGGGAAGCTTACGGACCTTTAAAATTGGCAATACTTTAAGGTGACTGGCCTATGAAGAGGATGACCATGGAAGTGGACAGTCCTTAAAGATGCATTATTGTGTGTGGGTGGCCTTCTAAGAGACAACCCTGGGAATGGACAGACCTTTGGAAATGTCAATGTGGCTTATGAAGTGGAAAGCCACTTGAACATGTGACATGTTTTGCGGACTGGCCCTTTAAGAGGCAGACCCTAGAAGTGGACAAACCCTTTAAGAGGTGACAAATTTAGGGAATTATGTCCTTTAAGAGGTTGACCAGGGTTGTGTACAAACCCTCGAAAAAACAGCATTTTAAGTGTACTGGCCCTTTAAGAGGTGGACCTGGGAAGCTTACGGACCTTTAAAATTGGCAATACTTTAAGGTGACTGGCCTATGAAGAGGATGACCATGGAAGTGGACAGTCCTTAAAGATGCATTATTGTGTGTGGGTGGCCTTCTAAGAGACAACCCTGGGAATGGACAGACCTTTGGAAATGTCAATGTGGCTTATGAAGTGGAAAGCCACTTGAACATGTGACATGTTTTGCGGACTGGCCCTTTAAGAGGCAGACCCTAGAAGTGGACAAACCCTTGAAGAGGTGACAAATTTAGGGAATTATGTCCTTTAAGAGGTTGACCAGGGTTATGTACAAACCCTCGAAACAACAGCATTTTAAGTGTACTGGCCCTTTAAGAGGTGGACCTGGGAAGCTTACAGACCTTTAAAATTGGCAATACTTTAAGGTGACTGGCCTATGAAGAGGATGACCATGGAAGTGGACAGTCCTTAAAGATGCATTATTGTGTGTGGGTGGCCTTCTAAGAGACAACCCTGGGAATGGACAGACCTTTGGAAATGTCAATGTGGCTTATGAAGTGGAAATCCACTTGAACATGTGACGTGTTTTGATGACTGGCCCTTTAAGAGGCAGACCCTAGATATGGACAAACCCTTGAAGAGGTGACAAATTTAGGGAATTATGTCCTTTAAGAGGTTGACCAGGGTTGTGTACAAACCCTTGAAACAACAGTATTTTAAGTGTACTGGCCCTTTAAGAGGTGGACCTGGGAAGCTTACAGACCTTTAAAATTGGCAATACTTTAAGGTGACTGGCCTATGAAGAGGATGACCATGGAAGTGGACAGTCCTTAAAGATGCATTATTGTGTGTGGGTGGCCTTCTAAGAGACAACCCTGGGAATTGACAGACCTTTGGAAATGTCAATGTGGCTTATGACGTGGAAAGCCACTTGAACATGTGACATGTTTTGCGGACTGGCCCTTTAAGAGGCAGACCCTAGAAGTGGACAAACCCTTGAAGAGGTGACAAATTTAGGGAATTATGTCCTTTAAGAGGTTGACCAGGGTTGTGTACAAACCCTCAAAACAACAGCATTTTAAGTGTACTGGCCCTTTAAGAGGTGGACCTGGGAAGCTTACGGACCTTAAAAATTGGCAATACTTTAAGGTGACTGGCCTATGAAGAGGATGACCATGGAAGTGGACAGTCCTTAAAGATGCATTATTGTGTGTGGGTGGCCTTCTAAGAGACAACCCTGGGAATGGACAGACCTTTGGAAATGTCAATGTGGCTTATGAAGTGGAAAGCCACTTGAACATGTGACATGTTTTGATGACTGGCCCTTTAAGAGGCAGACCCTAGAAGTGGACAAACCCTTGAAGAGGTGACAAATTTAGGGAATTATGTCCTTTAAGAGGTTGACCAGGGTTGTGTACAAACCCTTGAAACAACAGTATTTTAAGTGTACTGGCCCTTTAAGAGGTGGACCTGGGAAGCTTACAGACCTTTAAAATTGGCAATACTTTAAGGTGACTGGCCTATGAAGAGGATGACCATGGAAGTGGACAGTCCTTAAAGATGCATTATTGTGTGTGGGTGGCCTTCTAAGAGACAACCCTGGGAATTGACAGACCTTTGGAAATGTCAATGTGGCTTATGACGTGGAAAGCCACTTGAACATGTGACATGTTTTGCGGACTGGCCCTTTAAGAGGCAGACCCTAGAAGTGGACAAACCCTTGAAGAGGTGACAAATTTAGGGAATTATGTCCTTTAAGAGGTTGACCAGGGTTGTGTACAAACCCTCAAAACAACAGCATTTTAAGTGTACTGGCCCTTTAAGAGGTGGACCTGGGAAGCTTACGGACCTTAAAAATTGGCAATACTTTAAGGTGACTGGCCTATGAAGAGGATGACCATGGAAGTGGACAGTCCTTAAAGATGCATTATTGTGTGTGGGTGGCCTTCTAAGAGACAACCCTGGGAATGGACAGACCTTTGGAAATGTCAATGTGGCTTATGAAGTGGAAAGCCACTTGAACATGTGACATGTTTTGATGACTGGCCCTTTAAGAGGCAGACCCTAGAAGTGGACAAACCCTTGAAGAGGTGACAAATTTAGGGAATTATGTCCTTTAAGAGGTTGACCAGGGTTGTGTACAAACCCTTGAAACAACAGCATTTTAAGTGTACTGGCCCTTTAAGAGGTGGACCTGGGAAGCTTACAGACCTTTAAAATTGGCAATACTTTAAGGTGACTGGCCTATGAAGAGGATGACCATGGAAGTGGACAGTCCTTAAAGATGCATTATTGTGTGTGGGTGGCCTTCTAAGAGACAACCCTGGGAATGGACAGACCTTTGGAAATGTCAATGTGGCTTATGAAGTGGAAAGCCACTTGAACATGTGACATGTTTTGATGACTGGCCCTTTAAGAGGCAGACCCTAGAAGTGGACAAACCCTTGAAGAGGTGACAAATTTAGGGAATTATGTCCTTTAAGAGGTTGACCAGGGTTGTGTACAAACCCTTGAAACAACAGCATTTTAAGTGTACTGGCCCTTTAAGAGGTGGACCTGGGAAGCTTACAGACCTTTAAAATTGGCAATACTTTAAGGTGACTGGCCTATGAAGAGGATGACCATGGAAGTGGACAGTCCTTAAAGATGCATTATTGTGTGTGGGTGGCCTTCTAAGAGACAACCCTGGGAATGGACAGACCTTTGGAAATGTCAATGTGGCTTATGAAGTGGAAAGCCACTTGAACATGTGACATGTTTTGATGACTGGCCCTTTAAGAGGCAGACCCTAGAAGTGGACAAACCCTTGAAGAGGTGACAAATTTAGGGAATTATGTCCTTTAAGAGGTTGACCAGGGTTGTGTACAAACCCTTGAAACAACAGCATTTTAAGTGTACTGGCCCTTTAAGAGGTGGACCTGGGAAGCTTACAGACCTTTAAAATTGGCAATACTTTAAGGTGACTGGCCTATGAAGAGGATGACCATGGAAGTGGACAGTCCTTAAAGATGCATTATTGTGTGTGGGTGGCCTTCTAAGAGACAACCCTGGGAATGGACAGACCTTTGGAAATGTCAATGTGGCTTATGAAGTGGAAAGCCACTTGAACATGTGACATGTTTTGATGACTGGCCCTTTAAGAGGCAGACCCTAGAAGTGGACAAACCCTTGAAGAGGTGACAAATTTAGGGAATTATGTCCTTTAAGAGGTTGACCAGGGTTGTGTACAAACCCTTGAAACAACAGCATTTTAAGTGTACTGGCCCTTTAAGAGGTGGACCTGGGAAGCTTACAGACCTTTAAAATTGGCAATACTTTAAGGTGACTGGCCTATGAAGAGGATGACCATGGAAGTGGACAGTCCTTAAAGATGCATTATTGTGTGTGGGTGGCCTTCTAAGAGACAACCCTGGGAATGGACAGACCTTTGGAAATGTCAATGTGGCTTATGAAGTGGAAAGCCACTTGAACATGTGACATGTTTTGATGACTGGCCCTTTAAGAGGCAGACCCTAGAAGTGGACAAACCCTTGAAGAGGTGACAAATTTAGGGAATTATGTCCTTTAAGAGGTTGACCAGGGTTGTGTACAAACCCTCGAAACAACAGCATTTTAAGTGTACTGGCCCTTTAAGAGGTGGACCTGGGAAGCTTACGGACCTTTAAAATTGGCAATACTTTAAGGTGACTGGCCTATGAAGAGGATGACCATGGAAGTGGACAGTCCTTAAAGATGCATTATTGTGTGTGGGTGGCCTTCTAAGAGACAACCCTGGGAATGGACAGACCTTTGGAAATGTCAATGTGGCTTATGAAGTGGAAAGCCACTTGAACATGTGACATGTTTTGCGGACTGGCCCTTTAAGAGGCAGACCCTAGAAGTGGACAAACCCTTTAAGAGGTGACAAATTTAGGGAATTATGTCCTTTAAGAGGTTGACCAGGGTTGTGTACAAACCCTCGAAAAAACAGCATTTTAAGTGTACTGGCCCTTTAAGAGGTGGACCTGGGAAGCTTACGGACCTTTAAAATTGGCAATACTTTAAGGTGACTGGCCTATGAAGAGGATGACCATGGAAGTGGACAGTCCTTAAAGATGCATTATTGTGTGTGGGTGGCCTTCTAAGAGACAACCCTGGGAATGGACAGACCTTTGGAAATGTCAATGTGGCTTATGAAGTGGAAAGCCACTTGAACATGTGACATGTTTTGCGGACTGGCCCTTTAAGAGGCAGACCCTAGAAGTGGACACACCCTTGAAGAGGTGACAAATTTAGGGAATTATGTCCTTTAAGAGGTTGACCAGGGTTGTGTACAAACCCTCAAAACAACAGCATTTTAAGTGTACTGGCCCTTTAAGAGGTGGACCTGGGAAGCTTACGGACCTTTAAAATTGGCAATACTTTAAGGTGACTGGCCTATGAAGAGGATGACCATGGAAGTGGACAGTCCTTAAAGATGCATTATTGTGTGTGGGTGGCCATCTAAGAGACAACCCTGGGAATGGACAGACCTTTGGAAATGTCAATGTGGCTTATGAAGTGGAAAGCCACTTGAACATGTGACATGTTTTGATGACTGGCCCTTTAAGAGGCAGACCCTAGAAGTGGACAAACCCTTGAAGAGGTGACAAATTTAGGAAATTATGTCCTTTAAGAGGTTGACCAGGGTTGTGTACAAACCCTCAAAACAACAGCATTTTAAGTGTACTGGCCCTTTAAGAGGTGGACCTGGGAAGCTTACGGACCTTTAAAATTGGCAATACTTTAAGGTGACTGGCCTATGAAGAGGATGACCATGGAAGTGGACAGTCCTTAAAGATGCATTATTGTGTGTGGGTGGCCTTCTAAGAGACAACCCTGGGAATGGACAGACCTTTGGAAATGTCAATGTGGCTTATGAAGTGGAAAGCCACTTGAACATGTGACATGTTTTGCGGACTGGCCCTTTAAGAGGCAGACCCTAGATATGGACAAACCCTTGAAGAGGTGACAAATTTAGGGAATTATGTCCTTTAAGAGGTTGACCAGGGTTGTGTACAAACCCTCAAAACAACAGCATTTTAAGTGTACTGGCCCTTTAAGAGGTGGACCTGGGAAGCTTACAGACCTTTAAAATTGGCAATACTTTAAGGTGACTGGCCTATGAAGAGGATGACCATGGAAGTGGACAGTCCTTAAAGATGCATTATTGTGTGTGGGTGGCCTTCTAAGAGACAACCCTGGGAATGGACAGACCTTTGGAAATGTCAATGTGGCTTATGACGTGGAAAGCCACTTGAACATGTGACATGTTTTGCGGACTGGCCCTTTAAGAGGCAGACCCTAGAAGTGGACAAACCCTTGAAGAGGTGACAAATTTAGGGAATTATGTCCTTTAAGAGGTTGACCAGGGTTGTGTACAAACCCTTGAAACAACAGCATTTTAAGTGTACTGGCCCTTTAAGAGGTGGACCTGGGAAGCTTACAGACCTTTAAAATTGGCAATACTTTAAGGTGACTGGCCTATGAAGAGGATGACCATGGAAGTGGACAGTCCTTAAAGATGCATTATTGTGTGTGGGTGGCCTTCTAAGAGACAACCCTGGGAATGGACAGACCTTTGGAAATGTCAATGTGGCTTATGAAGTGGAAAGCCACTTGAACATGTGACATGTTTTGATGACTGGCCCTTTAAGAGGCAGACCCTAGAAGTGGACAAACCCTTGAAGAGGTGACAAATTTAGGGAATTATGTCCTTTAAGAGGTTGACCAGGGTTGTGTACAAACCCTTGAAACAACAGCATTTTAAGTGTACTGGCCCTTTAAGAGGTGGACCTGGGAAGCTTACAGACCTTTAAAATTGGCAATACTTTAAGGTGACTGGCCTATGAAGAGGATGACCATGGAAGTGGACAGTCCTTAAAGATGCATTATTGTGTGTGGGTGGCCTTCTAAGAGACAACCCTGGGAATGGACAGACCTTTGGAAATGTCAATGTGGCTTATGAAGTGGAAAGCCACTTGAACATGTGACATGTTTTGATGACTGGCCCTTTAAGAGGCAGACCCTAGAAGTGGACAAACCCTTGAAGAGGTGACAAATTTAGGGAATTATGTCCTTTAAGAGGTTGACCAGGGTTGTGTACAAACCCTCAAAACAACAGCATTTTAAGTGTACTGGCCCTTTAAGAGGTGGACCTGGGAAGCTTACGGACCTTTAAAATTGGCAATACTTTAAGGTGACTGGCCTATGAAGAGGATGACCATGGAAGTGGACAGTCCTTAAAGATGCATTATTGTGTGTGGGTGGCCTTCTAAGAGACAACCCTGGGAATGGACAGACCTTTGGAAATGTCAATGTGGCTTATGAAGTGGAAAGCCACTTGAACATGTGACATGTTTTGCGGACTGGCCCTTTAAGAGGCAGACCCTAGAAGTGGACAAACCCTTTAAGAGGTGACAAATTTAGGGAATTATGTCCTTTAAGAGGTTGACCAGGGTTGTGTACAAACCCTCGAAAAAACAGCATTTTAAGTGTACTGGCCCTTTAAGAGGTGGACCTGGGAAGCTTACGGACCTTTAAAATTGGCAATACTTTAAGGTGACTGGCCTATGAAGAGGATGACCATGGAAGTGGACAGTCCTTAAAGATGCATTATTGTGTGTGGGTGGCCTTCTAAGAGACAACCCTGGGAATGGACAGACCTTTGGAAATGTCAATGTGGCTTATGAAGTGGAAAGCCACTTGAACATGTGACATGTTTTGCGGACTGGCCCTTTAAGAGGCAGACCCTAGAAGTGGACAAACCCTTGAAGAGGTGACAAATTTAGGGAATTATGTCCTTTAAGAGGTTGACCAGGGTTATGTACAAACCCTCGAAACAACAGCATTTTAAGTGTACTGGCCCTTTAAGAGGTGGACCTGGGAAGCTTACAGACCTTTAAAATTGGCAATACTTTAAGGTGACTGGCCTATGAAGAGGATGACCATGGAAGTGGACAGTCCTTAAAGATGCATTATTGTGTGTGGGTGGCCTTCTAAGAGACAACCCTGGGAATGGACAGACCTTTGGAAATGTCAATGTGGCTTATGAAGTGGAAATCCACTTGAACATGTGACGTGTTTTGATGACTGGCCCTTTAAGAGGCAGACCCTAGATATGGACAAACCCTTGAAGAGGTGACAAATTTAGGGAATTATGTCCTTTAAGAGGTTGACCAGGGTTGTGTACAAACCCTTGAAACAACAGTATTTTAAGTGTACTGGCCCTTTAAGAGGTGGACCTGGGAAGCTTACAGACCTTTAAAATTGGCAATACTTTAAGGTGACTGGCCTATGAAGAGGATGACCATGGAAGTGGACAGTCCTTAAAGATGCATTATTGTGTGTGGGTGGCCTTCTAAGAGACAACCCTGGGAATGGACAGACCTTTGGAAATGTCAATGTGGCTTATGACGTGGAAAGCCACTTGAACATGTGACATGTTTTGCGGACTGGCCCTTTAAGAGGCAGACCCTAGAAGTGGACAAACCCTTGAAGAGGTGACAAATTTAGGGAATTATGTCCTTTAAGAGGTTGACCAGGGTTGTGTACAAACCCTCAAAACAACAGCATTTTAAGTGTACTGGCCCTTTAAGAGGTGGACCTGGGAAGCTTACGGACCTTAAAAATTGGCAATACTTTAAGGTGACTGGCCTATGAAGAGGATGACCATGGAAGTGGACAGTCCTTAAAGATGCATTATTGTGTGTGGGTGGCCTTCTAAGAGACAACCCTGGGAATGGACAGACCTTTGGAAATGTCAATGTGGCTTATGAAGTGGAAAGCCACTTGAACATGTGACATGTTTTGATGACTGGCCCTTTAAGAGGCAGACCCTAGAAGTGGACAAACCCTTGAAGAGGTGACAAATTTAGGGAATTATGTCCTTTAAGAGGTTGACCAGGGTTGTGTACAAACCCTTGAAACAACAGCATTTTAAGTGTACTGGCCCTTTAAGAGGTGGACCTGGGAAGCTTACAGACCTTTAAAATTGGCAATACTTTAAGGTGACTGGCCTATGAAGAGGATGACCATGGAAGTGGACAGTCCTTAAAGATGCATTATTGTGTGTGGGTGGCCTTCTAAGAGACAACCCTGGGAATGGACAGACCTTTGGAAATGTCAATGTGGCTTATGAAGTGGAAAGCCACTTGAACATGTGACATGTTTTGATGACTGGCCCTTTAAGAGGCAGACCCTAGAAGTGGACAAACCCTTGAAGAGGTGACAAATTTAGGGAATTATGTCCTTTAAGAGGTTGACCAGGGTTGTGTACAAACCCTTGAAACAACAGCATTTTAAGTGTACTGGCCCTTTAAGAGGTGGACCTGGGAAGCTTACAGACCTTTAAAATTGGCAATACTTTAAGGTGACTGGCCTATGAAGAGGATGACCATGGAAGTGGACAGTCCTTAAAGATGCATTATTGTGTGTGGGTGGCCTTCTAAGAGACAACCCTGGGAATGGACAGACCTTTGGAAATGTCAATGTGGCTTATGACGTGGAAAGCCACTTGAACATGTGACATGTTTTGCGGACTGGCCCTTTAAGAGGCAGACCCTAGAAGTGGACAAACCCTTGAAGAGGTGACAAATTTAGGGAATTATGTCCTTTAAGAGGTTGACCAGGGTTGTGTACAAACCCTCAAAACAACAGCATTTTAAGTGTACTGGCCCTTTAAGAGGTGGACCTGGGAAGCTTACGGACCTTAAAAATTGGCAATACTTTAAGGTGACTGGCCTATGAAGAGGATGACCATGGAAGTGGACAGTCCTTAAAGATGCATTATTGTGTGTGGGTGGCCTTCTAAGAGACAACCCTGGGAATGGACAGACCTTTGGAAATGTCAATGTGGCTTATGAAGTGGAAAGCCACTTGAACATGTGACATGTTTTGATGACTGGCCCTTTAAGAGGCAGACCCTAGAAGTGGACAAACCCTTGAAGAGGTGACAAATTTAGGGAATTATGTCCTTTAAGAGGTTGACCAGGGTTGTGTACAAACCCTTGAAACAACAGCATTTTAAGTGTACTGGCCCTTTAAGAGGTGGACCTGGGAAGCTTACAGACCTTTAAAATTGGCAATACTTTAAGGTGACTGGCCTATGAAGAGGATGACCATGGAAGTGGACAGTCCTTAAAGATGCATTATTGTGTGTGGGTGGCCTTCTAAGAGACAACCCTGGGAATGGACAGACCTTTGGAAATGTCAATGTGGCTTATGAAGTGGAAAGCCACTTGAACATGTGACATGTTTTGATGACTGGCCCTTTAAGAGGCAGACCCTAGAAGTGGACAAACCCTTGAAGAGGTGACAAATTTAGGGAATTATGTCCTTTAAGAGGTTGACCAGGGTTGTGTACAAACCCTTGAAACAACAGCATTTTAAGTGTACTGGCCCTTTAAGAGGTGGACCTGGGAAGCTTACAGACCTTTAAAATTGGCAATACTTTAAGGTGACTGGCCTATGAAGAGGATGACCATGGAAGTGGACAGTCCTTAAAGATGCATTATTGTGTGTGGGTGGCCTTCTAAGAGACAACCCTGGGAATGGACAGACCTTTGGAAATGTCAATGTGGCTTATGAAGTGGAAAGCCACTTGAACATGTGACATGTTTTGATGACTGGCCCTTTAAGAGGCAGACCCTAGAAGTGGACAAACCCTTGAAGAGGTGACAAATTTAGGGAATTATGTCCTTTAAGAGGTTGACCAGGGTTGTGTACAAACCCTTGAAACAACAGCATTTTAAGTGTACTGGCCCTTTAAGAGGTGGACCTGGGAAGCTTACAGACCTTTAAAATTGGCAATACTTTAAGGTGACTGGCCTATGAAGAGGATGACCATGGAAGTGGACAGTCCTTAAAGATGCATTATTGTGTGTGGGGTGGCCTTCTAAGAGACAACCCTGGGAATGGACAGACCTTTGGAAATGTCAATGTGGCTTATGAAGTGGAAAGCCACTTGAACATGTGACATGTTTTGCGGACTGGCCCTTTAAGAGGCAGACCCTAGAAGTGGACACACCCTTGAAGAGGTGACAAATTTAGGGAATTATGTCCTTTAAGAGGTTGACCAGGGTTGTGTACAAACCCTCAAAACAACAGCATTTTAAGTGTACTGGCCCTTTAAGAGGTGGACCTGGGAAGCTTACGGACCTTAAAAATTGGCAATACTTTAAGGTGACTGGCCTATGAAGAGGATGACCATGGAAGTGGACAGTCCTTAAAGATGCATTATTGTGTGTGGGTGGCCTTCTAAGAGACAACCCTGGGAATGGACAGACCTTTGGAAATGTCAATGTGGCTTATGAAGTGGAAAGCCACTTGAACATGTGACATGTTTTGATGACTGGCCCTTTAAGAGGCAGACCCTAGAAGTGGACAAACCCTTGAAGAGGTGACAAATTTAGGGAATTATGTCCTTTAAGAGGTTGACCAGGGTTGTGTACAAACCCTTGAAACAACAGCATTTTAAGTGTACTGGCCCTTTAAGAGGTGGACCTGGGAAGCTTACAGACCTTTAAAATTGGCAATACTTTAAGGTGACTGGCCTATGAAGAGGATGACCATGGAAGTGGACAGTCCTTAAAGATGCATTATTGTGTGTGGGTGGCCTTCTAAGAGACAACCCTGGGAATGGACAGACCTTTGGAAATGTCAATGTGGCTTATGAAGTGGAAAGCCACTTGAACATGTGACATGTTTTGCGGACTGGCCCTTTAAGAGGCAGACCCTAGAAGTGGACACACCCTTGAAGAGGTGACAAATTTAGGGAATTATGTCCTTTAAGAGGTTGACCAGGGTTGTGTACAAACCCTCAAAACAACAGCATTTTAAGTGTACTGGCCCTTTAAGAGGTGGACCTGGGAAGCTTACGGACCTTTAAAATTGGCAATACTTTAAGGTGACTGGCCTATGAAGAGGATGACCATGGAAGTGGACAGTCCTTAAAGATGCATTATTGTGTGTGGGTGGCCATCTAAGAGACAACCCTGGGAATGGACAGACCTTTGGAAATGTCAATGTGGCTTATGAAGTGGAAAGCCACTTGAACATGTGACATGTTTTGATGACTGGCCCTTTAAGAGGCAGACCCTAGAAGTGGACAAACCCTTGAAGAGGTGACAAATTTAGGAAATTATGTCCTTTAAGAGGTTGACCAGGGTTGTGTACAAACCCTTGAAACAACAGTATTTTAAGTGTACTGGCCCTTTAAGAGGTGGACCTGGGAAGCTTACAGACCTTTAAAATTGGCAATACTTTAAAGGTGACTGGCCTATGAAGAGGATGACCATGGAAGTGGACAGTCCTTAAAGATGCATTATTGTGTGTGGGTGGCCTTCTAAGAGACAACCCTGGGAATGGACAGACCTTTGGAAATGTCAATGTGGCTTATGAAGTGGAAAGCCACTTGAACATGTGACATGTTTTGCGGACTGGCCCTTTAAGAGGCAGACCCTAGAAGTGGACAAACCCTTGAAGAGGTGACAAATTTAGGGAATTATGTCCTTTAAGAGGTTGACCAGGGTTGTGTACAAACCCTCGAAACAACAGCATTTTAAGTGTACTGGCCCTTTAAGAGGTGGACCTGGGAAGCTTACGGACCTTTAAAATTGGCAATACTTTAAGGTGACTGGCCTATGAAGAGGATGACCATGGAAGTGGACAGTCCTTAAAGATGCATTATTGTGTGTGGGTGGCCTTCTAAGAGACAACCCTGGGAATGGACAGACCTTTGGAAATGTCAATGTGGCTTATGAAGTGGAAAGCCACTTGAACATGTGACATGTTTTGCGGACTGGCCCTTTAAGAGGCAGACCCTAGAAGTGGACAAACCCTTTAAGAGGTGACAAATTTAGGGAATTATGTCCTTTAAGAGGTTGACCAGGGTTGTGTACAAACCCTCGAAAAAACAGCATTTTAAGTGTACTGGCCCTTTAAGAGGTGGACCTGGGAAGCTTACGGACCTTTAAAATTGGCAATACTTTAAGGTGACTGGCCTATGAAGAGGATGACCATGGAAGTGGACAGTCCTTAAAGATGCATTATTGTGTGTGGGTGGCCTTCTAAGAGACAACCCTGGGAATGGACAGACCTTTGGAAATGTCAATGTGGCTTATGAAGTGGAAAGCCACTTGAACATGTGACATGTTTTGCGGACTGGCCCTTTAAGAGGCAGACCCTAGAAGTGGACAAACCCTTGAAGAGGTGACAAATTTAGGGAATTATGTCCTTTAAGAGGTTGACCAGGGTTATGTACAAACCCTCGAAACAACAGCATTTTAAGTGTACTGGCCCTTTAAGAGGTGGACCTGGGAAGCTTACAGACCTTTAAAATTGGCAATACTTTAAGGTGACTGGCCTATGAAGAGGATGACCATGGAAGTGGACAGTCCTTAAAGATGCATTATTGTGTGTGGGTGGCCTTCTAAGAGACAACCCTGGGAATGGACAGACCTTTGGAAATGTCAATGTGGCTTATGAAGTGGAAATCCACTTGAACATGTGACGTGTTTTGATGACTGGCCCTTTAAGAGGCAGACCCTAGATATGGACAAACCCTTGAAGAGGTGACAAATTTAGGGAATTATGTCCTTTAAGAGGTTGACCAGGGTTGTGTACAAACCCTTGAAACAACAGTATTTTAAGTGTACTGGCCCTTTAAGAGGTGGACCTGGGAAGCTTACAGACCTTTAAAATTGGCAATACTTTAAGGTGACTGGCCTATGAAGAGGATGACCATGGAAGTGGACAGTCCTTAAAGATGCATTATTGTGTGTGGGTGGCCTTCTAAGAGACAACCCTGGGAATTGACAGACCTTTGGAAATGTCAATGTGGCTTATGACGTGGAAAAGCCACTTGAACATGTGACATGTTTTGCGGACTGGCCCTTTAAGAGGCAGACCCTAGAAGTGGACAAACCCTTGAAGAGGTGACAAATTTAGGGAATTATGTCCTTTAAGAGGTTGACCAGGGTTGTGTACAAACCCTCAAAACAACAGCATTTTAAGTGTACTGGCCCTTTAAGAGGTGGACCTGGGAAGCTTACGGACCTTAAAAATTGGCAATACTTTAAGGTGACTGGCCTATGAAGAGGATGACCATGGAAGTGGACAGTCCTTAAAGATGCATTATTGTGTGTGGGTGGCCTTCTAAGAGACAACCCTGGGAATGGACAGACCTTTGGAAATGTCAATGTGGCTTATGAAGTGGAAAGCCACTTGAACATGTGACATGTTTTGATGACTGGCCCTTTAAGAGGCAGACCCTAGAAGTGGACAAACCCTTGAAGAGGTGACAAATTTAGGGAATTATGTCCTTTAAGAGGTTGACCAGGGTTGTGTACAAACCCTTGAAACAACAGTATTTTAAGTGTACTGGCATTTAAGAGGTGGACCTGGGAAGCTTACAGACCTTTAAAATTGGCAATACTTTAAGGTGACTGGCCTATGAAGAGGATGACCATGGAAGTGGACAGTCCTTAAAGATGCATTATTGTGTGTGGGTGGCCTTCTAAGAGACAACCCTGGGAATTGACAGACCTTTGGAAATGTCAATGTGGCTTATGACGTGGAAAGCCACTTGAACATGTGACATGTTTTGCGGACTGGCCCTTTAAGAGGCAGACCCTAGAAGTGGACAAACCCTTGAAGAGGTGACAAATTTAGGGAATTATGTCCTTTAAGAGGTTGACCAGGGTTGTGTACAAACCCTCAAAACAACAGCATTTTAAGTGTACTGGCCCTTTAAGAGGTGGACCTGGGAAGCTTACGGACCTTAAAAATTGGCAATACTTTAAGGTGACTGGCCTATGAAGAGGATGACCATGGAAGTGGACAGTCCTTAAAGATGCATTATTGTGTGTGGGTGGCCTTCTAAGAGACAACCCTGGGAATGGACAGACCTTTGGAAATGTCAATGTGGCTTATGAAGTGGAAAGCCACTTGAACATGTGACATGTTTTGATGACTGGCCCTTTAAGAGGCAGACCCTAGAAGTGGACAAACCCTTGAAGAGGTGACAAATTTAGGGAATTATGTCCTTTAAGAGGTTGACCAGGGTTGTGTACAAACCCTTGAAACAACAGCATTTTAAGTGTACTGGCCCTTTAAGAGGTGGACCTGGGAAGCTTACAGACCTTTAAAATTGGCAATACTTTAAGGTGACTGGCCTATGAAGAGGATGACCATGGAAGTGGACAGTCCTTAAAGATGCATTATTGTGTGTGGGTGGCCTTCTAAGAGACAACCCTGGGAATGGACAGACCTTTGGAAATGTCAATGTGGCTTATGAAGTGGAAAGCCACTTGAACATGTGACATGTTTTGATGACTGGCCCTTTAAGAGGCAGACCCTAGAAGTGGACAAACCCTTGAAGAGGTGACAAATTTAGGGAATTATGTCCTTTAAGAGGTTGACCAGGGTTGTGTACAAACCCTTGAAACAACAGCATTTTAAGTGTACTGGCCCTTTAAGAGGTGGACCTGGGAAGCTTACAGACCTTTAAAATTGGCAATACTTTAAGGTGACTGGCCTATGAAGAGGATGACCATGGAAGTGGACAGTCCTTAAAGATGCATTATTGTGTGTGGGTGGCCTTCTAAGAGACAACCCTGGGAATGGACAGACCTTTGGAAATGTCAATGTGGCTTATGAAGTGGAAAGCCACTTGAACATGTGACATGTTTTGATGACTGGCCCTTTAAGAGGCAGACCCTAGAAGTGGACAAACCCTTGAAGAGGTGACAAATTTAGGGAATTATGTCCTTTAAGAGGTTGACCAGGGTTGTGTACAAACCCTTGAAACAACAGCATTTTAAGTGTACTGGCCCTTTAAGAGGTGGACCTGGGAAGCTTACAGACCTTTAAAATTGGCAATACTTTAAGGTGACTGGCCTATGAAGAGGATGACCATGGAAGTGGACAGTCCTTAAAGATGCATTATTGTGTGTGGGTGGCCTTCTAAGAGACAACCCTGGGAATGGACAGACCTTTGGAAATGTCAATGTGGCTTATGAAGTGGAAAGCCACTTGAACATGTGACATGTTTTGATGACTGGCCCTTTAAGAGGCAGACCCTAGAAGTGGACAAACCCTTGAAGAGGTGACAAATTTAGGGAATTATGTCCTTTAAGAGGTTGACCAGGGTTGTGTACAAACCCTTGAAACAACAGCATTTTAAGTGTACTGGCCCTTTAAGAGGTGGACCTGGGAAGCTTACAGACCTTTAAAATTGGCAATACTTTAAGGTGACTGGCCTATGAAGAGGATGACCATGGAAGTGGACAGTCCTTAAAGATGCATTATTGTGTGTGGGTGGCCTTCTAAGAGACAACCCTGGGAATGGACAGACCTTTGGAAATGTCAATGTGGCTTATGAAGTGGAAAGCCACTTGAACATGTGACATGTTTTGATGACTGGCCCTTTAAGAGGCAGACCCTAGAAGTGGACAAACCCTTGAAGAGGTGACAAATTTAGGGAATTATGTCCTTTAAGAGGTTGACCAGGGTTGTGTACAAACCCTCGAAACAACAGCATTTTAAGTGTACTGGCCCTTTAAGAGGTGGACCTGGGAAGCTTACGGACCTTTAAAATTGGCAATACTTTAAGGTGACTGGCCTATGAAGAGGATGACCATGGAAGTGGACAGTCCTTAAAGATGCATTATTGTGTGTGGGTGGCCTTCTAAGAGACAACCCTGGGAATGGACAGACCTTTGGAAATGTCAATGTGGCTTATGAAGTGGAAAGCCACTTGAACATGTGACATGTTTTGCGGACTGGCCCTTTAAGAGGCAGACCCTAGAAGTGGACAAACCCTTTAAGAGGTGACAAATTTAGGGAATTATGTCCTTTAAGAGGTTGACCAGGGTTGTGTACAAACCCTCGAAAAAACAGCATTTTAAGTGTACTGGCCCTTTAAGAGGTGGACCTGGGAAGCTTACGGACCTTTAAAATTGGCAATACTTTAAGGTGACTGGCCTATGAAGAGGATGACCATGGAAGTGGACAGTCCTTAAAGATGCATTATTGTGTGTGGGTGGCCTTCTAAGAGACAACCCTGGGAATGGACAGACCTTTGGAAATGTCAATGTGGCTTATGAAGTGGAAAGCCACTTGAACATGTGACATGTTTTGCGGACTGGCCCTTTAAGAGGCAGACCCTAGAAGTGGACACACCCTTGAAGAGGTGACAAATTTAGGGAATTATGTCCTTTAAGAGGTTGACCAGGGTTGTGTACAAACCCTCAAAACAACAGCATTTTAAGTGTACTGGCCCTTTAAGAGGTGGACCTGGGAAGCTTACGGACCTTTAAAATTGGCAATACTTTAAGGTGACTGGCCTATGAAGAGGATGACCATGGAAGTGGACAGTCCTTAAAGATGCATTATTGTGTGTGGGTGGCCATCTAAGAGACAACCCTGGGAATGGACAGACCTTTGGAAATGTCAATGTGGCTTATGAAGTGGAAAGCCACTTGAACATGTGACATGTTTTGATGACTGGCCCTTTAAGAGGCAGACCCTAGAAGTGGACAAACCCTTGAAGAGGTGACAAATTTAGGAAATTATGTCCTTTAAGAGGTTGACCAGGGTTGTGTACAAACCCTCAAAACAACAGCATTTTAAGTGTACTGGCCCTTTAAGAGGTGGACCTGGGAAGCTTACGGACCTTTAAAATTGGCAATACTTTAAGGTGACTGGCCTATGAAGAGGATGACCATGGAAGTGGACAGTCCTTAAAGATGCATTATTGTGTGTGGGTGGCCTTCTAAGAGACAACCCTGGGAATGGACAGACCTTTGGAAATGTCAATGTGGCTTATGAAGTGGAAAGCCACTTGAACATGTGACATGTTTTGCGGACTGGCCCTTTAAGAGGCAGACCCTAGATATGGACAAACCCTTGAAGAGGTGACAAATTTAGGGAATTATGTCCTTTAAGAGGTTGACCAGGGTTGTGTACAAACCCTCAAAACAACAGCATTTTAAGTGTACTGGCCCTTTAAGAGGTGGACCTGGGAAGCTTACAGACCTTTAAAATTGGCAATACTTTAAGGTGACTGGCCTATGAAGAGGATGACCATGGAAGTGGACAGTCCTTAAAGATGCATTATTGTGTGTGGGTGGCCTTCTAAGAGACAACCCTGGGAATGGACAGACCTTTGGAAATGTCAATGTGGCTTATGACGTGGAAAGCCACTTGAACATGTGACATGTTTTGCGGACTGGCCCTTTAAGAGGCAGACCCTAGAAGTGGACAAACCCTTGAAGAGGTGACAAATTTAGGGAATTATGTCCTTTAAGAGGTTGACCAGGGTTGTGTACAAACCCTTGAAACAACAGCATTTTAAGTGTACTGGCCCTTTAAGAGGTGGACCTGGGAAGCTTACAGACCTTTAAAATTGGCAATACTTTAAGGTGACTGGCCTATGAAGAGGATGACCATGGAAGTGGACAGTCCTTAAAGATGCATTATTGTGTGTGGGTGGCCTTCTAAGAGACAACCCTGGGAATGGACAGACCTTTGGAAATGTCAATGTGGCTTATGAAGTGGAAAGCCACTTGAACATGTGACATGTTTTGATGACTGGCCCTTTAAGAGGCAGACCCTAGAAGTGGACAAACCCTTGAAGAGGTGACAAATTTAGGGAATTATGTCCTTTAAGAGGTTGACCAGGGTTGTGTACAAACCCTTGAAACAACAGCATTTTAAGTGTACTGGCCCTTTAAGAGGTGGACCTGGGAAGCTTACAGACCTTTAAAATTGGCAATACTTTAAGGTGACTGGCCTATGAAGAGGATGACCATGGAAGTGGACAGTCCTTAAAGATGCATTATTGTGTGTGGGTGGCCTTCTAAGAGACAACCCTGGGAATGGACAGACCTTTGGAAATGTCAATGTGGCTTATGAAGTGGAAAGCCACTTGAACATGTGACATGTTTTGATGACTGGCCCTTTAAGAGGCAGACCCTAGAAGTGGACAAACCCTTGAAGAGGTGACAAATTTAGGGAATTATGTCCTTTAAGAGGTTGACCAGGGTTGTGTACAAACCCTCAAAACAACAGCATTTTAAGTGTACTGGCCCTTTAAGAGGTGGACCTGGGAAGCTTACGGACCTTTAAAATTGGCAATACTTTAAGGTGACTGGCCTATGAAGAGGATGACCATGGAAGTGGACAGTCCTTAAAGATGCATTATTGTGTGTGGGTGGCCTTCTAAGAGACAACCCTGGGAATGGACAGACCTTTGGAAATGTCAATGTGGCTTATGAAGTGGAAAGCCACTTGAACATGTGACATGTTTTGCGGACTGGCCCTTTAAGAGGCAGACCCTAGAAGTGGACAAACCCTTTAAGAGGTGACAAATTTAGGGAATTATGTCCTTTAAGAGGTTGACCAGGGTTGTGTACAAACCCTCGAAAAAACAGCATTTTAAGTGTACTGGCCCTTTAAGAGGTGGACCTGGGAAGCTTACGGACCTTTAAAATTGGCAATACTTTAAGGTGACTGGCCTATGAAGAGGATGACCATGGAAGTGGACAGTCCTTAAAGATGCATTATTGTGTGTGGGTGGCCTTCTAAGAGACAACCCTGGGAATGGACAGACCTTTGGAAATGTCAATGTGGCTTATGAAGTGGAAAGCCACTTGAACATGTGACATGTTTTGCGGACTGGCCCTTTAAGAGGCAGACCCTAGAAGTGGACAAACCCTTGAAGAGGTGACAAATTTAGGGAATTATGTCCTTTAAGAGGTTGACCAGGGTTATGTACAAACCCTCGAAACAACAGCATTTTAAGTGTACTGGCCCTTTAAGAGGTGGACCTGGGAAGCTTACAGACCTTTAAAATTGGCAATACTTTAAGGTGACTGGCCTATGAAGAGGATGACCATGGAAGTGGACAGTCCTTAAAGATGCATTATTGTGTGTGGGTGGCCTTCTAAGAGACAACCCTGGGAATGGACAGACCTTTGGAAATGTCAATGTGGCTTATGAAGTGGAAATCCACTTGAACATGTGACGTGTTTTGATGACTGGCCCTTTAAGAGGCAGACCCTAGATATGGACAAACCCTTGAAGAGGTGACAAATTTAGGGAATTATGTCCTTTAAGAGGTTGACCAGGGTTGTGTACAAACCCTTGAAACAACAGTATTTTAAGTGTACTGGCCCTTTAAGAGGTGGACCTGGGAAGCTTACAGACCTTTAAAATTGGCAATACTTTAAGGTGACTGGCCTATGAAGAGGATGACCATGGAAGTGGACAGTCCTTAAAGATGCATTATTGTGTGTGGGTGGCCTTCTAAGAGACAACCCTGGGAATGGACAGACCTTTGGAAATGTCAATGTGGCTTATGACGTGGAAAGCCACTTGAACATGTGACATGTTTTGCGGACTGGCCCTTTAAGAGGCAGACCCTAGAAGTGGACAAACCCTTGAAGAGGTGACAAATTTAGGGAATTATGTCCTTTAAGAGGTTGACCAGGGTTGTGTACAAACCCTCAAAACAACAGCATTTTAAGTGTACTGGCCCTTTAAGAGGTGGACCTGGGAAGCTTACGGACCTTAAAAATTGGCAATACTTTAAGGTGACTGGCCTATGAAGAGGATGACCATGGAAGTGGACAGTCCTTAAAGATGCATTATTGTGTGTGGGTGGCCTTCTAAGAGACAACCCTGGGAATGGACAGACCTTTGGAAATGTCAATGTGGCTTATGAAGTGGAAAGCCACTTGAACATGTGACATGTTTTGATGACTGGCCCTTTAAGAGGCAGACCCTAGAAGTGGACAAACCCTTGAAGAGGTGACAAATTTAGGGAATTATGTCCTTTAAGAGGTTGACCAGGGTTGTGTACAAACCCTTGAAACAACAGCATTTTAAGTGTACTGGCCCTTTAAGAGGTGGACCTGGGAAGCTTACAGACCTTTAAAATTGGCAATACTTTAAGGTGACTGGCCTATGAAGAGGATGACCATGGAAGTGGACAGTCCTTAAAGATGCATTATTGTGTGTGGGTGGCCTTCTAAGAGACAACCCTGGGAATGGACAGACCTTTGGAAATGTCAATGTGGCTTATGAAGTGGAAAGCCACTTGAACATGTGACATGTTTTGATGACTGGCCCTTTAAGAGGCAGACCCTAGAAGTGGACAAACCCTTGAAGAGGTGACAAATTTAGGGAATTATGTCCTTTAAGAGGTTGACCAGGGTTGTGTACAAACCCTTGAAACAACAGCATTTTAAGTGTACTGGCCCTTTAAGAGGTGGACCTGGGAAGCTTACAGACCTTTAAAATTGGCAATACTTTAAGGTGACTGGCCTATGAAGAGGATGACCATGGAAGTGGACAGTCCTTAAAGATGCATTATTGTGTGTGGGTGGCCTTCTAAGAGACAACCCTGGGAATGGACAGACCTTTGGAAATGTCAATGTGGCTTATGAAGTGGAAAGCCACTTGAACATGTGACATGTTTTGATGACTGGCCCTTTAAGAGGCAGACCCTAGAAGTGGACAAACCCTTGAAGAGGTGACAAATTTAGGGAATTATGTCCTTTAAGAGGTTGACCAGGGTTGTGTACAAACCCTTGAAACAACAGCATTTTAAGTGTACTGGCCCTTTAAGAGGTGGACCTGGGAAGCTTACAGACCTTTAAAATTGGCAATACTTTAAGGTGACTGGCCTATGAAGAGGATGACCATGGAAGTGGACAGTCCTTAAAGATGCATTATTGTGTGTGGGTGGCCTTCTAAGAGACAACCCTGGGAATGGACAGACCTTTGGAAATGTCAATGTGGCTTATGAAGTGGAAAGCCACTTGAACATGTGACATGTTTTGATGACTGGCCCTTTAAGAGGCAGACCCTAGAAGTGGACAAACCCTTGAAGAGGTGACAAATTTAGGGAATTATGTCCTTTAAGAGGTTGACCAGGGTTGTGTACAAACCCTTGAAACAACAGCATTTTAAGTGTACTGGCCCTTTAAGAGGTGGACCTGGGAAGCTTACAGACCTTTAAAATTGGCAATACTTTAAGGTGACTGGCCTATGAAGAGGATGACCATGGAAGTGGACAGTCCTTAAAGATGCATTATTGTGTGTGGGTGGCCTTCTAAGAGACAACCCTGGGAATGGACAGACCTTTGGAAATGTCAATGTGGCTTATGAAGTGGAAAGCCACTTGAACATGTGACATGTTTTGATGACTGGCCCTTTAAGAGGCAGACCCTAGAAGTGGACAAACCCTTGAAGAGGTGACAAATTTAGGGAATTATGTCCTTTAAGAGGTTGACCAGGGTTGTGTACAAACCCTCGAAACAACAGCATTTTAAGTGTACTGGCCCTTTAAGAGGTGGACCTGGGAAGCTTACGGACCTTTAAAATTGGCAATACTTTAAGGTGACTGGCCTATGAAGAGGATGACCATGGAAGTGGACAGTCCTTAAAGATGCATTATTGTGTGTGGGTGGCCTTCTAAGAGACAACCCTGGGAATGGACAGACCTTTGGAAATGTCAATGTGGCTTATGAAGTGGAAAGCCACTTGAACATGTGACATGTTTTGCGGACTGGCCCTTTAAGAGGCAGACCCTAGAAGTGGACAAACCCTTTAAGAGGTGACAAATTTAGGGAATTATGTCCTTTAAGAGGTTGACCAGGGTTGTGTACAAACCCTCGAAAAAACAGCATTTTAAGTGTACTGGCCCTTTAAGAGGTGGACCTGGGAAGCTTACGGACCTTTAAAATTGGCAATACTTTAAGGTGACTGGCCTATGAAGAGGATGACCATGGAAGTGGACAGTCCTTAAAGATGCATTATTGTGTGTGGGCGGCCTTCTAAGAGACAACCCTGGGAATGGACAGACCTTTGGAAATGTCAATGTGGCTTATGAAGTGGAAAGCCACTTGAACATGTGACATGTTTTGCGGACTGGCCCTTTAAGAGGCAGACCCTAGAAGTGGACACACCCTTGAAGAGGTGACAAATTTAGGGAATTATGTCCTTTAAGAGGTTGACCAGGGTTGTGTACAAACCCTCAAAACAACAGCATTTTAAGTGTACTGGCCCTTTAAGAGGTGGACCTGGGAAGCTTACGGACCTTTAAAATTGGCAATACTTTAAGGTGACTGGCCTATGAAGAGGATGACCATGGAAGTGGACAGTCCTTAAAGATGCATTATTGTGTGTGGGTGGCCATCTAAGAGACAACCCTGGGAATGGACAGACCTTTGGAAATGTCAATGTGGCTTATGAAGTGGAAAGCCACTTGAACATGTGACATGTTTTGATGACTGGCCCTTTAAGAGGCAGACCCTAGAAGTGGACAAACCCTTGAAGAGGTGACAAATTTAGGAAATTATGTCCTTTAAGAGGTTGACCAGGGTTGTGTACAAACCCTCAAAACAACAGCATTTTAAGTGTACTGGCCCTTTAAGAGGTGGACCTGGGAAGCTTACGGACCTTTAAAATTGGCAATACTTTAAGGTGACTGGCCTATGAAGAGGATGACCATGGAAGTGGACAGTCCTTAAAGATGCATTATTGTGTGTGGGTGGCCTTCTAAGAGACAACCCTGGGAATGGACAGACCTTTGGAAATGTCAATGTGGCTTATGAAGTGGAAAGCCACTTGAACATGTGACATGTTTTGCGGACTGGCCCTTTAAGAGGCAGACCCTAGATATGGACAAACCCTTGAAGAGGTGACAAATTTAGGGAATTATGTCCTTTAAGAGGTTGACCAGGGTTGTGTACAAACCCTCAAAACAACAGCATTTTAAGTGTACTGGCCCTTTAAGAGGTGGACCTGGGAAGCTTACAGACCTTTAAAATTGGCAATACTTTAAGGTGACTGGCCTATGAAGAGGATGACCATGGAAGTGGACAGTCCTTAAAGATGCATTATTGTGTGTGGGTGGCCTTCTAAGAGACAACCCTGGGAATGGACAGACCTTTGGAAATGTCAATGTGGCTTATGACGTGGAAAGCCACTTGAACATGTGACATGTTTTGCGGACTGGCCCTTTAAGAGGCAGACCCTAGAAGTGGACAAACCCTTGAAGAGGTGACAAATTTAGGGAATTATGTCCTTTAAGAGGTTGACCAGGGTTGTGTACAAACCCTCAAAACAACAGCATTTTAAGTGTACTGGCCCTTTAAGAGGTGGACCTGGGAAGCTTACGGACCTTAAAAATTGGCAATACTTTAAGGTGACTGGCCTATGAAGAGGATGACCATGGAAGTGGACAGTCCTTAAAGATGCATTATTGTGTGTGGGTGGCCTTCTAAGAGACAACCCTGGGAATGGACAGACCTTTGGAAATGTCAATGTGGCTTATGAAGTGGAAAGCCACTTGAACATGTGACATGTTTTGATGACTGGCCCTTTAAGAGGCAGACCCTAGAAGTGGACAAACCCTTGAAGAGGTGACAAATTTAGGGAATTATGTCCTTTAAGAGGTTGACCAGGGTTGTGTACAAACCCTTGAAACAACAGCATTTTAAGTGTACTGGCCCTTTAAGAGGTGGACCTGGGAAGCTTACAGACCTTTAAAATTGGCAATACTTTAAGGTGACTGGCCTATGAAGAGGATGACCATGGAAGTGGACAGTCCTTAAAGATGCATTATTGTGTGTGGGTGGCCTTCTAAGAGACAACCCTGGGAATGGACAGACCTTTGGAAATGTCAATGTGGCTTATGAAGTGGAAAGCCACTTGAACATGTGACATGTTTTGATGACTGGCCCTTTAAGAGGCAGACCCTAGAAGTGGACAAACCCTTGAAGAGGTGACAAATTTAGGGAATTATGTCCTTTAAGAGGTTGACCAGGGTTGTGTACAAACCCTTGAAACAACAGCATTTTAAGTGTACTGGCCCTTTAAGAGGTGGACCTGGGAAGCTTACAGACCTTTAAAATTGGCAATACTTTAAGGTGACTGGCCTATGAAGAGGATGACCATGGAAGTGGACAGTCCTTAAAGATGCATTATTGTGTGTGGGTGGCCTTCTAAGAGACAACCCTGGGAATGGACAGACCTTTGGAAATGTCAATGTGGCTTATGAAGTGGAAAGCCACTTGAACATGTGACATGTTTTGATGACTGGCCCTTTAAGAGGCAGACCCTAGATATGGACAAACCCTTGAAGAGGTGACAAATTTAGGGAATTATGTCCTTTAAGAGGTTGACCAGGGTTGTGTACAAACCCTCGAAACAACAGCATTTTAAGTGTACTGGCCCTTTAAGAGGTGGACCTGGGAAGCTTACAGACCTTTAAAATTGGCAATACTTTAAGGTGACTGGCCTATGAAGAGGATGACCATGGAAGTGGACAGTCCTTAAAGATGCATTATTGTGTGTGGGTGGCCTTCTAAGAGACAACCCTGGGAATGGACAGACCTTTGGAAATGTCAATGTGGCTTATGACGTGGAAAGCCACTTGAACATGTGACATGTTTTGCGTACTGGCCCTTTAAGAGGCAGACCCTAGAAGTGGACAAACCCTTGAAGAGGTGACAAATTTAGGGAATTATGTCCTTTAAGAGGTTGACCAGGGTTGTGTACAAACCCTCAAAACAACAGCATTTTAAGTGTACTGGCCCTTTAAGAGGTGGACCTGGGAAGCTTACGGACCTTAAAAATTGGCAATACTTTAAGGTGACTGGCCTATGAAGAGGATGACCATGGAAGTGGACAGTCCTTAAAGATGCATTATTGTGTGTGGGTGGCCTTCTAAGAGACAACCCTGGGAATGGACAGACCTTTGGAAATGTCAATGTGGCTTATGAAGTGGAAAGCCACTTGAACATGTGACATGTTTTGATGACTGGCCCTTTAAGAGGCAGACCCTAGAAGTGGACAAACCCTTGAAGAGGTGACAAATTTAGGGAATTATGTCCTTTAAGAGGTTGACCAGGGTTGTGTACAAACCCTTGAAACAACAGCATTTTAAGTGTACTGGCCCTTTAAGAGGTGGACCTGGGAAGCTTACAGACCTTTAAAATTGGCAATACTTTAAGGTGACTGGCCTATGAAGAGGATGACCATGGAAGTGGACAGTCCTTAAAGATGCATTATTGTGTGTGGGTGGCCTTCTAAGAGACAACCCTGGGAATGGACAGACCTTTGGAAATGTCAATGTGGCTTATGAAGTGGAAAGCCACTTGAACATGTGACATGTTTTGCGGACTGGCCCTTTAAGAGGCAGACCCTAGAAGTGGACAAACCCTTGAAGAGGTGACAAATTTAGGGAATTATGTCCTTTAAGAGGTTGACCAGGGTTGTGTACAAACCCTCGAAACAACAGCATTTTAAGTGTACTGGCCCTTTAAGAGGTGGACCTGGGAAGCTTACGGACCTTTAAAATTGGCAATACTTTAAGGTGACTGGCCTATGAAGAGGATGACCATGGAAGTGGACAGTCCTTAAAGATGCATTATTGTGTGTGGGTGGCCTTCTAAGAGACAACCCTGGGAATGGACAGACCTTTGGAAATGTCAATGTGGCTTATGAAGTGGAAAGCCACTTGAACATGTGACATGTTTTGCGGACTGGCCCTTTAAGAGGCAGACCCTAGAAGTGGACAAACCCTTTAAGAGGTGACAAATTTAGGGAATTATGTCCTTTAAGAGGTTGACCAGGGTTGTGTACAAACCCTCGAAATAACAGCATTTTAAGTGTACTGGCCCTTTAAGAGGTGGACCTGGGAAGCTTACAGACCTTTAAAATTGGCAATACTTTAAGGTGACTGGCCTATGAAGAGGATGACCATGGAAGTGGACAGTCCTTAAAGATGCATTATTGTGTGTGGGTGGCCTTCTAAGAGACAACCCTGGGAATGGACAGACCTTTGGAAATGTCAATGTGGCTTATGAAGTGGAAAGCCACTTGAACATGTGACATGTTTTGCGGACTGGCCCTTTAAGAGGCAGACCCTAGAAGTGGACAAACCCTTGAAGAGGTGACAAATTTAGGGAATTATGTCCTTTAAGAGGTTGACCAGGGTTGTGTACAAACCCTCGAAACAACAGCATTTTAAGTGTACTGGCCCTTTAAGAGGTGGACCTGGGAAGCTTACAGACCTTTAAAATTGGCAATACTTTAAGGTGACTGGCCTATGAAGAGGATGACCATGGAAGTGGACAGTCCTTAAAGATGCATTATTGTGTGTGGGTGGCCTTCTAAGAGACAACCCTGGGAATGGACAGACCTTTGGAAATGTCAATGTGGCTTATGAAGTGGAAATCCACTTGAACATGTGACGTGTTTTGATGACTGGCCCTTTAAGAGGCAGACCCTAGATATGGACAAACCCTTGAAGAGGTGACAAATTTAGGGAATTATGTCCTTTAAGAGGTTGACCAGGGTTGTGTACAAACCCTTGAAACAACAGTATTTTAAGTGTACTGGCCCTTTAAGAGGTGGACCTGGGAAGCTTACAGACCTTTAAAATTGGCAATACTTTAAGGTGACTGGCCTATGAAGAGGATGACCATGGAAGTGGACAGTCCTTAAAGATGCATTATTGTGTGTGGGTGGCCTTCTAAGAGACAACCCTGGGAATGGACAGACCTTTGGAAATGTCAATGTGGCTTATGACGTGGAAAGCCACTTGAACATGTGACATGTTTTGCGGACTGGCCCTTTAAGAGGCAGACCCTAGAAGTGGACAAACCCTTGAAGAGGTGACAAATTTAGGGAATTATGTCCTTTAAGAGGTTGACCAGGGTTGTGTACAAACCCTCAAAACAACAGCATTTTAAGTGTACTGGCCCTTTAAGAGGTGGACCTGGGAAGCTTACGGACCTTAAAAATTGGCAATACTTTAAGGTGACTGGCCTATGAAGAGGATGACCATGGAAGTGGACAGTCCTTAAAGATGCATTATTGTGTGTGGGTGGCCTTCTAAGAGACAACCCTGGGAATGGACAGACCTTTGGAAATGTCAATGTGGCTTATGAAGTGGAAAGCCACTTGAACATGTGACATGTTTTGATGACTGGCCCTTTAAGAGGCAGACCCTAGAAGTGGACAAACCCTTGAAGAGGTGACAAATTTAGGGAATTATGTCCTTTAAGAGGTTGACCAGGGTTGTGTACAAACCCTTGAAACAACAGCATTTTAAGTGTACTGGCCCTTTAAGAGGTGGACCTGGGAAGCTTACAGACCTTTAAAATTGGCAATACTTTAAGGTGACTGGCCTATGAAGAGGATGACCATGGAAGTGGACAGTCCTTAAAGATGCATTATTGTGTGTGGGTGGCCTTCTAAGAGACAACCCTGGGAATGGACAGACCTTTGGAAATGTCAATGTGGCTTATGAAGTGGAAAGCCACTTGAACATGTGACATGTTTTGCGGACTGGCCCTTTAAGAGGCAGACCCTAGAAGTGGACAAACCCTTGAAGAGGTGACAAATTTAGGGAATTATGTCCTTTAAGAGGTTGACCAGGGTTGTGTACAAACCCTCGAAACAACAGCATTTTAAGTGTACTGGCCCTTTAAGAGGTGGACCTGGGAAGCTTACAGACCTTTAAAATTGGCAATACTTTAAGGTGACTGGCCTATGAAGAGGATGACCATGGAAGTGGACAGTCCTTAAAGATGCATTATTGTGTGTGGGTGGCCTTCTAAGAGACAACCCTGGGAATGGACAGACCTTTGGAAATGTCAATGTGGCTTATGAAGTGGAAATCCACTTGAACATGTGACGTGTTTTGATGACTGGCCCTTTAAGAGGCAGACCCTAGATATGGACAAACCCTTGAAGAGGTGACAAATTTAGGGAATTATGTCCTTTAAGAGGTTGACCAGGGTTGTGTACAAACCCTTGAAACAACAGTATTTTAAGTGTACTGGCCCTTTAAGAGGTGGACCTGGGAAGCTTACAGACCTTTAAAATTGGCAATACTTTAAGGTGACTGGCCTATGAAGAGGATGACCATGGAAGTGGACAGTCCTTAAAGATGCATTATTGTGTGTGAGTGGCCTTCTAAGAGACAACCCTGGGAATGGACAGACCTTTGGAAATGTCAATGTGGCTTATGACGTGGAAAGCCACTTGAACATGTGACATGTTTTGCGGACTGGCCCTTTAAGAGGCAGACCCTAGAAGTGGACAAACCCTTGAAGAGGTGACAAATTTAGGGAATTATGTCCTTTAAGAGGTTGACCAGGGTTGTGTACAAACCCTCAAAACAACAGCATTTTAAGTGTACTGGCCCTTTAAGAGGTGGACCTGGGAAGCTTACGGACCTTAAAAATTGGCAATACTTTAAGGTGACTGGCCTATGAAGAGGATGACCATGGAAGTGGACAGTCCTTAAAGATGCATTATTGTGTGTGGGTGGCCTTCTAAGAGACAACCCTGGGAATGGACAGACCTTTGGAAATGTCAATGTGGCTTATGAAGTGGAAAGCCACTTGAACATGTGACATGTTTTGATGACTGGCCCTTTAAGAGGCAGACCCTAGAAGTGGACAAACCCTTGAAGAGGTGACAAATTTAGGGAATTATGTCCTTTAAGAGGTTGACCAGGGTTGTGTACAAACCCTTGAAACAACAGCATTTTAAGTGTACTGGCCCTTTAAGAGGTGGACCTGGGAAGCTTACAGACCTTTAAAATTGGCAATACTTTAAGGTGACTGGCCTATGAAGAGGATGACCATGGAAGTGGACAGTCCTTAAAGATGCATTATTGTGTGTGGGTGGCCTTCTAAGAGACAACCCTGGGAATGGACAGACCTTTGGAAATGTCAATGTGGCTTATGAAGTGGAAAGCCACTTGAACATGTGACATGTTTTGATGACTGGCCCTTTAAGAGGCAGACCCTAGAAGTGGACAAACCCTTGAAGAGGTGACAAATTTAGGGAATTATGTCCTTTAAGAGGTTGACCAGGGTTGTGTACAAACCCTTG
Organism: Eleutherodactylus coqui; assembly: GCF_035609145.1. Taxonomy (NCBI): domain Eukaryota; kingdom Metazoa; phylum Chordata; class Amphibia; order Anura; family Eleutherodactylidae; genus Eleutherodactylus; species Eleutherodactylus coqui. The sequence goes on from NW_027102273.1 coordinate 289,078, forward strand.
AAACAACAGCATTTTAAGTGTACTGGCCCTTTAAGAGGTGGACCTGGGAAGCTTACAGACCTTTAAAATTGGCAATACTTTAAGGTGACTGGCCTATGAAGAGGATGACCATGGAAGTGGACAGTCCTTAAAGATGCATTATTGTGTGTGGGTGGCCTTCTAAGAGACAACCCTGGGAATGGACAGACCTTTGGAAATGTCAATGTGGCTTATGAAGTGGAAAGCCACTTGAACATGTGACATGTTTTGATGACTGGCCCTTTAAGAGGCAGACCCTAGAAGTGGACAAACCCTTGAAGAGGTGACAAATTTAGGGAATTATGTCCTTTAAGAGGTTGACCAGGGTTGTGTACAAACCCTCGAAACAACAGCATTTTAAGTGTACTGGCCCTTTAAGAGGTGGACCTGGGAAGCTTACAGACCTTTAAAATTGGCAATACTTTAAGGTGACTGGCCTATGAAGAGGATGACCATGGAAGTGGACAGTCCTTAAAGATGCATTATTGTGTGTGGGTGGCCTTCTAAGAGACAACCCTGGGAATGGACAGACCTTTGGAAATGTCAATGTGGCTTATGAAGTGGAAAGCCACTTGAACATGTGACATGTTTTGATGACTGGCCCTTTAAGAGGCAGACCCTAGAAGTGGACAAACCCTTGAAGAGGTGACAAATTTAGGGAATTATGTCCTTTAAGAGGTTGACCAGGGTTGTGTACAAACCCTCGAAACAACAGCATTTTAAGTGTACTGGCCCTTTAAGAGGTGGACCTGGGAAGCTTACGGACCTTTAAAATTGGCAATACTTTAAGGTGACTGGCCTATGAAGAGGATGACCATGGAAGTGGACAGTCCTTAAAGATGCATTATTGTGTGTGGGTGGCCATCTAAGAGACAACCCTGGGAATGGACAGACCTTTGGAAATGTCAATGTGGCTTATGAAGTGGAAAGCCACTTGAACATGTGACATGTTTTGATGACTGGCCCTTTAAGAGGCAGACCCTAGAAGTGGACAAACCCTTGAAGAGGTGACAAATTTAGGGAATTATGTCCTTTAAGAGGTTGACCAGGGTTGTGTACAAACCCTCAAAACAACAGCATTTTAAGTGTACTGGCCCTTTAAGAGGTGGACCTGGGAAGCTTACGGACCTTTAAAATTGGCAATACTTTAAGGTGACTGGCCTATGAAGAGGATGACCATGGAAGTGGACAGTCCTTAAAGATGCATTATTGTGTGTGGGTGGCCTTCTAAGAGACACCCCTGGGAATGGACAGACCTTTGGAAATGTCAATGTGGCTTATGAAGTGGAAATCCACTTGAACATGTGACATGTTTTGATGACTGGCCCTTTAAGAGGCAGACCCTAGATATGGACAAACCCTTGAAGAGGTGACAAATTTAGGGAATTATGTCCTTTAAGAGGTTGACCAGGGTTGTGTACAAACCCTTGAAACAACAGTATTTTAAGTGTACTGGCCCTTTAAGAGGTGGACCTGGATAGCTTACAGACCTTTAAAATTGGCAATACTTTAAGGTGACTGGCCTATGAAGAGGATGACCATGGAAGTGGACAGTCCTTAAAGATGCATTATTGTGTGTGGGTGGCCTTCTAAGAGACAACCCTGGGAATGGACAGACCTTTGGAAATGTCAATGTGGCTTATGAAGTGGAAAGCCACTTGAACATGTGACATGTTTTGCGGACTGGCCCTTTAAGAGGCAGACCCTAGAAGTGGACAAACCCTTGAAGAGGTGACAAATTTAGGGAATTATGTCCTTTAAGAGGTTGACCAGGGTTGTGTACAAACCCTCGAAACAACAGCATTTTAAGTGTACTGGCCCTTTAAGAGGTGGACCTGGGAAGCTTACGGACCTTTAAAATTGGCAATACTTTAAGGTGACTGGCCTATGAAGAGGATGACCATGGAAGTGGACAGTCCTTAAAGATGCATTATTGTGTGTGGGTGGCCTTCTAAGAGACAACCCTGGGAATGGACAGACCTTTGGAAATGTCAATGTGGCTTATGAAGTGGAAAGCCACTTGAACATGTGACATGTTTTGCGGACTGGCCCTTTAAGAGGCAGACCCTAGAAGTGGACAAACCCTTTAAGAGGTGACAAATTTAGGGAATTATGTCCTTTAAGAGGTTGACCAGGGTTGTGTACAAACCCTCGAAAAAACAGCATTTTAAGTGTACTGGCCCTTTAAGAGGTGGACCTGGGAAGCTTACGGACCTTTAAAATTGGCAATACTTTAAGGTGACTGGCCTATGAAGAGGATGACCATGGAAGTGGACAGTCCTTAAAGATGCATTATTGTGTGTGGGTGGCCTTCTAAGAGACAACCCTGGGAATGGACAGACCTTTGGAAATGTCAATGTGGCTTATGAAGTGGAAAGCCACTTGAACATGTGACATGTTTTGCGGACTGGCCCTTTAAGAGGCAGACCCTAGAAGTGGACACACCCTTGAAGAGGTGACAAATTTAGGGAATTATGTCCTTTAAGAGGTTGACCAGGGTTGTGTACAAACCCTCAAAACAACAGCATTTTAAGTGTACTGGCCCTTTAAGAGGTGGACCTGGGAAGCTTACGGACCTTTAAAATTGGCAATACTTTAAGGTGACTGGCCTATGAAGAGGATGACCATGGAAGTGGACAGTCCTTAAAGATGCATTATTGTGTGTGGGTGGCCATCTAAGAGACAACCCTGGGAATGGACAGACCTTTGGAAATGTCAATGTGGCTTATGAAGTGGAAAGCCACTTGAACATGTGACATGTTTTGATGACTGGCCCTTTAAGAGGCAGACCCTAGAAGTGGACAAACCCTTGAAGAGGTGACAAATTTAGGGAATTATGTCCTTTAAGAGGTTGACCAGGGTTGTGTACAAACCCTCAAAACAACAGCATTTTAAGTGTACTGGCCCTTTAAGAGGTGGACCTGGGAAGCTTACGGACCTTTAAAATTGGCAATACTTTAAGGTGACTGGCCTATGAAGAGGATGACCATGGAAGTGGACAGTCCTTAAAGATGCATTATTGTGTGTGGGTGGCCTTCTAAGAGACAACCCTGGGAATGGACAGACCTTTGGAAATGTCAATGTGGCTTATGAAGTGGAAAGCCACTTGAACATGTGACATGTTTTGCGGACTGGCCCTTTAAGAGGCAGACCCTAGAAGTGGACAAACCCTTGAAGAGGTGACAAATTTAGGGAATTATGTCCTTTAAGAGGTTGACCAGGGTTGTGTACAAACCCTCGAAACAACAGCATTTTAAGTGTACTGGCCCTTTAAGAGGTGGACCTGGGAAGCTTACAGACCTTTAAAATTGGCAATACTTTAAGGTGACTGGCCTATGAAGAGGATGACCATGGAAGTGGACAGTCCTTAAAGATGCATTATTGTGTGTGGGTGGCCTTCTAAGAGACAACCCTGGGAATGGACAGACCTTTGGAAATGTCAATGTGGCTTATGAAGTGGAAATCCACTTGAACATGTGACATGTTTTGATGACTGGCCCTTTAAGAGGCAGACCCTAGATATGGACAAACCCTTGAAGAGGTGACAAATTTAGGGAATTATGTCCTTTAAGAGGTTGACCAGGGTTGTGTACAAACCCTTGAAACAACAGTATTTTAAGTGTACTGGCCCTTTAAGAGGTGGACCTGGGAAGCTTACAGACCTTTAAAATTGGCAATACTTTAAGGTGACTGGCCTATGAAGAGGATGACCATGGAAGTGGACAGTCCTTAAAGATGCATTATTGTGTGTGGGTGGCCTTCTAAGAGACAACCCTGGGAATGGACAGACCTTTGGAAATGTCAATGTGGCTTATGACGTGGAAAGCCACTTGAACATGTGACATGTTTTGCGGACTGGCCCTTTAAGAGGCAGACCCTAGAAGTGGACAAACCCTTGAAGAGGTGACAAATTTAGGGAATTATGTCCTTTAAGAGGTTGACCAGGGTTGTGTACAAACCCTCAAAACAACAGCATTTTAAGTGTACTGGCCCTTTAAGAGGTGGACCTGGGAAGCTTACGGACCTTAAAAATTGGCAATACTTTAAGGTGACTGGCCTATGAAGAGGATGACCATGGAAGTGGACAGTCCTTAAAGATGCATTATTGTGTGTGGGTGGCCTTCTAAGAGACAACCCTGGGAATGGACAGACCTTTGGAAATGTCAATGTGGCTTATGAAGTGGAAAGCCACTTGAACATGTGACATGTTTTGATGACTGGCCCTTTAAGAGGCAGACCCTAGAAGTGGACAAACCCTTGAAGAGGTGACAAATTTAGGGAATTATGTCCTTTAAGAGGTTGACCAGGGTTGTGTACAAACCCTTGAAACAACAGCATTTTAAGTGTACTGGCCCTTTAAGAGGTGGACCTGGGAAGCTTACGGACCTTTAAAATTGGCAATACTTTAAGGTGACTGGCCTATGAAGAGGATGACCATGGAAGTGGACAGTCCTTAAAGATGCATTATTGTGTGTGGGTGGCCATCTAAGAGACAACCCTGGGAATGGACAGACCTTTGGAAATGTCAATGTGGCTTATGAAGTGGAAAGCCACTTGAACATGTGACATGTTTTGATGACTGGCCCTTTAAGAGGCAGACCCTAGAAGTGGACAAACCCTTGAAGAGGTGACAAATTTAGGGAATTATGTCCTTTAAGAGGTTGACCAGGGTTGTGTACAAACCCTCGAAACAACAGCATTTTAAGTGTACTGGCCCTTTAAGAGGTGGACCTGGGAAGCTTACGGACCTTTAAAATTGGCAATACTCAAAGGTGACTGGCCTATGAAGAGGATGACCATGGAAGTGGACAGTCCTTAAAGATGCATTATTGTGTGTGGGTGGCCTTCTAAGAGACAACCCTGGGAATGGACAGACCTTTGGAAATGTCAATGTGGCTTATGAAGTGGAAAGCCACTTGAACATGTGACATGTTTTGCGGACTGGCCCTTTAAGAGGCAGACCCTAGAAGTGGACAAACCCTTGAAGAGGTGACAAATTTAGGGAATTATGTCCTTTAAGAGGTTGACCAGGGTTGTGTACAAACCCTCGAAACAACAGCATTTTAAGTGTACTGGCCCTTTAAGAGGTGGACCTGGGAAGCTTACAGACCTTTAAAATTGGCAATACTTTAAGGTGACTGGCCTATGAAGAGGATGACCATGGAAGTGGACAGTCCTTAAAGATGCATTATTGTGTGTGGGTGGCCTTCTAAGAGACAACCCTGGGAATGGACAGACCTTTGGAAATGTCAATGTGGCTTATGAAGTGGAAATCCACTTGAACATGTGACATGTTTTGATGACTGGCCCTTTAAGAGGCAGACCCTAGATATGGACAAACCCTTGAAGAGGTGACAAATTTAGGGAATTATGTCCTTTAAGAGGTTGACCAGGGTTGTGTACAAACCCTTGAAACAACAGTATTTTAAGTGTACTGGCCCTTTAAGAGGTGGACCTGGGAAGCTTACAGACCTTTAAAATTGGCAATACTTTAAGGTGACTGGCCTATGAAGAGGATGACCATGGAAGTGGACAGTCCTTAAAGATGCATTATTGTGTGTGGGTGGCCTTCTAAGAGACAACCCTGGGAATGGACAGACCTTTGGAAATGTCAATGTGGCTTATGAAGTGGAAAGCCACTTGAACATGTGACATGTTTTGCGGACTGGCCCTTTAAGAGGCAGACCCTAGAAGTGGACAAACCCTTGAAGAGGTGACAAATTTAGGGAATTATGTCCTTTAAGAGGTTGACCAGGGTTGTGTACAAACCCTCGAAACAACAGCATTTTAAGTGTACTGGCCCTTTAAGAGGTGGACCTGGGAAGCTTACAGACCTTTAAAATTGGCAATACTCAAAGGTGACTGGCCTATGAAGAGGATGACCATGGAAGTGGACAGTCCTTAAAGATGCATTATTGTGTGTGGGTGGCCTTCTAAGAGACAACCCTGGGAATGGACAGACCTTTGGAAATGTCAATGTGGCTTATGAAGTGGAAAGCCACTTGAACATGTGACATGTTTTGCGGACTGGCCCTTTAAGAGGCAGACCCTAGAAGTGGACAAACCCTTGAAGAGGTGACAAATTTAGGGAATTATGTCCTTTAAGAGGTTGACCAGGGTTGTGTACAAACCCTCGAAACAACAGCATTTTAAGTGTACTGGCCCTTTAAGAGGTGGACCTGGGAAGCTTACAGACCTTTAAAATTGGCAATACTTTAAGGTGACTGGCCTATGAAGAGGATGACCATGGAAGTGGACAGTCCTTAAAGATGCATTATTGTGTGTGGGTGGCCTTCTAAGAGACAACCCTGGGAATGGACAGACCTTTGGAAATGTCAATGTGGCTTATGAAGTGGAAATCCACTTGAACATGTGACATGTTTTGATGACTGGCCCTTTAAGAGGCAGACCCTAGATATGGACAAACCCTTGAAGAGGTGACAAATTTAGGGAATTATGTCCTTTAAGAGGTTGACCAGGGTTGTGTACAAACCCTTGAAACAACAGTATTTTAAGTGTACTGGCCCTTTAAGAGGTGGACCTGGGAAGCTTACAGACCTTTAAAATTGGCAATACTTTAAGGTGACTGGCCTATGAAGAGGATGACCATGGAAGTGGACAGTCCTTAAAGATGCATTATTGTGTGTGGGTGGCCTTCTAAGAGACAACCCTGGGAATGGACAGACCTTTGGAAATGTCAATGTGGCTTATGAAGTGGAAAGCCACTTGAACATGTGACATGTTTTGCGGACTGGCCCTTTAAGAGGCAGACCCTAGAAGTGGACAAACCCTTGAAGAGGTGACAAATTTAGGGAATTATGTCCTTTAAGAGGTTGACCAGGGTTGTGTACAAACCCTTGAAACAACAGCATTTTAAGTGTACTGGCCCTTTAAGAGGTGGACCTGGGAAGCTTACAGACCTTTAAAATTGGCAATACTTTAAGGTGACTGGCCTATGAAGAGGATGACCATGGAAGTGGACAGTCCTTAAAGATGCATTATTGTGTGTGGGTGGCCTTCTAAGAGACAACCCTGGGAATGGACAGACCTTTGGAAATGTCAATGTGGCTTATGAAGTGGAAAGCCACTTGAACATGTGACATGTTTTGCGGACTGGCCCTTTAAGAGGCAGACCCTAGAAGTGGACAAACCCTTGAAGAGGTGACAAATTTAGGGAATTATGTCCTTTAAGAGGTTGACCAGGGTTGTGTACAAACCCTCGAAACAACAGCATTTTAAGTGTACTGGCCCTTTAAGAGGTGGACCTGGGAAGCTTACAGACCTTTAAAATTGGCAATACTTTAAGGTGACTGGCCTATGAAGAGGATGACCATGGAAGTGGACAGTCCTTAAAGATGCATTATTGTGTGTGGGTGGCCTTCTAAGAGACAACCCTGGGAATGGACAGACCTTTGGAAATGTCAATGTGGCTTATGAAGTGGAAATCCACTTGAACATGTGACATGTTTTGATGACTGGCCCTTTAAGAGGCAGACCCTAGATATGGACAAACCCTTGAAGAGGTGACAAATTTAGGGAATTATGTCCTTTAAGAGGTTGACCAGGGTTGTGTACAAACCCTTGAAACAACAGCATTTTAAGTGTACTGGCCCTTTAAGAGGTGGACCTGGGAAGCTTACAGACCTTTAAAATTGGCAATACTTTAAGGTGACTGGCCTATGAAGAGGATGACCATGGAAGTGGACAGTCCTTAAAGATGCATTATTGTGTGTGGGTGGCCTTCTAAGAGACAACCCTGGGAATGGACAGACCTTTGGAAATGTCAATGTGGCTTATGACGTGGAAAGCCACTTGAACATGTGACATGTTTTGCGGACTGGCCCTTTAAGAGGCAGACCCTAGAAGTGGACAAACCCTTGAAGAGGTGACAAATTTAGGGAATTATGTCCTTTAAGAGGTTGACCAGGGTTGTGTACAAACCCTCAAAACAACAGCATTTTAAGTGTACTGGCCCTTTAAGAGGTGGACCTGGGAAGCTTACGGACCTTAAAAATTGGCAATACTTTAAGGTGACTGGCCTATGAAGAGGATGACCATGGAAGTGGACAGTCCTTAAAGATGCATTATTGTGTGTGGGTGGCCTTCTAAGAGACAACCCTGGGAATGGACAGACCTTTGGAAATGTCAATGTGGCTTATGAAGTGGAAAGCCACTTGAACATGTGACATGTTTTGATGACTGGCCCTTTAAGAGGCAGACCCTAGAAGTGGACAAACCCTTGAAGAGGTGACAAATTTAGGGAATTATGTCCTTTAAGAGGTTGACCAGGGTTGTGTACAAACCCTTGAAACAACAGCATTTTAAGTGTACTGGCCCTTTAAGAGGTGGACCTGGGAAGCTTACAGACCTTTAAAATTGGCAATACTTTAAGGTGACTGGCCTATGAAGAGGATGACCATGGAAGTGGACAGTCCTTAAAGATGCATTATTGTGTGTGGGTGGCCTTCTAAGAGACAACCCTGGGAATGGACAGACCTTTGGAAATGTCAATGTGGCTTATGAAGTGGAAAGCCACTTGAACATGTGACATGTTTTGCGGACTGGCCCTTTAAGAGGCAGACCCTAGAAGTGGACAAACCCTTGAAGAGGTGACAAATTTAGGGAATTATGTCCTTTAAGAGGTTGACCAGGGTTGTGTACAAACCCTCGAAACAACAGCATTTTAAGTGTACTGGCCCTTAAAGAGGTGGACCTGGGAAGCTTACGGACCTTTAAAATTGGCAATACTTTAAGGTGACTGGCCTATGAAGAGGATGACCATGGAAGTGGACATTCCTTAAAGATGCATTATTGTGTGTGGGTGGCCTTCTAAGAGACAACCCTGGGAATGGACAGACCTTTGGAAATGTCAATGTGGCTTATGAAGTGGAAAGCCACTTGAACATGTGACATGTTTTGATGACTGGCCCTTTAAGAGGCAGACCCTAGAAGTGGACAAACCCTTGAAGAGGTGACAAATTTAGGGAATTATGTCCTTTAAGAGGTTGACCAGGGTTGTGTACAAACCCTTGAAACAACAGCATTATAAGTGTACTGGCCCTTTAAGAGGTGGACCTGGGAAGCTTACAGACCTTTAAAATTGGCAATACTTTAAGGTGACTGGCCTATGAAGAGGATGACCATGGAAGTGGACAGTCCTTAAAGATGCATTATTGTGTGTGGGTGGCCTTCTAAGAGACAACCCTGGGAATGGACAGACCTTTGGAAATGTCAATGTGGCTTATGAAGTGGAAAGCCACTTGAACATGTGCCATGTTTTGATGACTGGCCCTTTAAGAGGCAGACCCTAGAAGTGGACAAACCCTTGAAGAGGTGACAAATTTAGGGAATTATGTCCTTTAAGAGGTTGACCAGGGTTGTGTACAAACCCTCGAAACAACAGCATTTTAAGTGTACTGGCCCTTTAAGAGGTGGACCTGGGAAGCTTACAGACCTTTAAAATTGGCAATACTTTAAGGTGACTGGCCTATGAAGAGGATGACCATGGAAGTGGACAGTCCTTAAAGATGCATTATTGTGTGTGGGTGGCCTTCTAAGAGACAACCCTGGGAATGGACAGACCTTTGGAAATGTCAATGTGGCTTATGAAGTGGAAAGCCACTTGAACATGTGACATGTTTTGATGACTGGCCCTTTAAGAGGCAGACCCTAGAAGTGGACAAACCCTTGAAGAGGTGACAAATTTAGGGAATTATGTCCTTTAAGAGGTTGACCAGGGTTGTGTACAAACCCTCGAAACAACAGCATTTTAAGTGTACTGGCCCTTTAAGAGGTGGACCTGGGAAGCTTACGGACCTTTAAAATTGGCAATACTTTAAGGTGACTGGCCTATGAAGAGGATGACCATGGAAGTGGACAGTCCTTAAAGATGCATTATTGTGTGTGGGTGGCCATCTAAGAGACAACCCTGGGAATGGACAGACCTTTGGAAATGTCAATGTGGCTTATGAAGTGGAAAGCCACTTGAACATGTGACATGTTTTGATGACTGGCCCTTTAAGAGGCAGACCCTAGAAGTGGACAAACCCTTGAAGAGGTGACAAATTTAGGGAATTATGTCCTTTAAGAGGTTGACCAGGGTTGTGTACAAACCCTTGAAACAACAGTATTTTAAGTGTACTGGCCCTTTAAGAGGTGGACCTGGGAAGCTTACAGACCTTTAAAATTGGCAATACTTTAAGGTGACTGGCCTATGAAGAGGATGACCATGGAAGTGGACAGTCCTTAAAGATGCATTATTGTGTGTGGGTGGCCTTCTAAGAGACAACCCTGGGAATGGACAGACCTTTGGAAATGTCAATGTGGCTTATGAAGTGGAAAGCCACTTGAACATGTGACATGTTTTGATGACTGGCCCTTTAAGAGGCAGACCCTAGAAGTGGACAAACCCTTGAAGAGGTGACAAATTTAGGGAATTATGTCCTTTAAGAGGTTGACCAGGGTTGTGTACAAACCCTTGAAACAACAGCATTATAAGTGTACTGGCCCTTTAAGAGGTGGACCTGGGAAGCTTACAGACCTTTAAAATTGGCAATACTTTAAGGTGACTGGCCTATGAAGAGGATGACCATGGAAGTGGACAGTCCTTAAAGATGCATTATTGTGTGTGGGTGGCCTTCTAAGAGACAACCCTGGGAATGGACAGACCTTTGGAAATGTCAATGTGGCTTATGAAGTGGAAAGCCACTTGAACATGTGCCATGTTTTGATGACTGGCCCTTTAAGAGGCAGACCCTAGAAGTGGACAAACCCTTGAAGAGGTGACAAATTTAGGGAATTATGTCCTTTAAGAGGTTGACCAGGGTTGTGTACAAACCCTCGAAACAACAGCATTTTAAGTGTACTGGCCCTTTAAGAGGTGGACCTGGGAAGCTTACAGACCTTTAAAATTGGCAATACTTTAAGGTGACTGGCCTATGAAGAGGATGACCATGGAAGTGGACAGTCCTTAAAGATGCATTATTGTGTGTGGGTGGCCTTCTAAGAGACAACCCTGGGAATGGACAGACCTTTGGAAATGTCAATGTGGCTTATGAAGTGGAAAGCCACTTGAACATGTGACATGTTTTGATGACTGGCCCTTTAAGAGGCAGACCCTAGAAGTGGACAAACCCTTGAAGAGGTGACAAATTTAGGGAATTATGTCCTTTAAGAGGTTGACCAGGGTTGTGTACAAACCCTCGAAAAAACAGCATTTTAAGTGTACTGGCCCTTTAAGAGGTGGACCTGGGAAGCTTACAGACCTTTAAAATTGGCAATACTTTAAGGTGACTGGCCTATGAAGAGGATGACCATGGAAGTGGACAGTCCTTAAAGATGCATTATTGTGTGTGGGTGGCCTTCTAAGAGACAACCCTGGGAATGGACAGACCTTTGGAAATGTCAATGTGGCTTATGAAGTGGAAAGCCACTTGAACATGTGACATGTTTTGCGGACTGGCCCTTTAAGAGGCAGACCCTAGAAGTGGACAAACCCTTGAAGAGGTGACAAATTTAGGGAATTATGTCCTTTAAGAGGTTGACCAGGGTTGTGTACAAACCCTCGAAACAACAGCATTTTAAGTGTACTGGCCCTTTAAGAGGTGGACCTGGGAAGCTTACAGACCTTTAAAATTGGCAATACTTTAAGGTGACTGGCCTATGAAGAGGATGACCATGGAAGTGGACAGTCCTTAAAGATGCATTATTGTGTGTGGGTGGCCTTCTAAGAGACAACCCTGGGAATGGACAGACCTTTGGAAATGTCAATGTGGCTTATGAAGTGGAAATCCACTTGAACATGTGACGTGTTTTGATGACTGGCCCTTTAAGAGGCAGACCCTAGATATGGACAAACCCTTGAAGAGGTGACAAATTTAGGGAATTATGTCCTTTAAGAGGTTGACCAGGGTTGTGTACAAACCCTTGAAACAACAGTATTTTAAGTGTACTGGCCCTTTAAGAGGTGGACCTGGGAAGCTTACAGACCTTTAAAATTGGCAATACTTTAAGGTGACTGGCCTATGAAGAGGATGACCATGGAAGTGGACAGTCCTTAAAGATGCATTATTGTGTGTGGGTGGCCTTCTAAGAGACAACCCTGGGAATGGACAGACCTTTGGAAATGTCAATGTGGCTTATGACGTGGAAAGCCACTTGAACATGTGACATGTTTTGCGGACTGGCCCTTTAAGAGGCAGACCCTAGAAGTGGACAAACCCTTGAAGAGGTGACAAATTTAGGGAATTATGTCCTTTAAGAGGTTGACCAGGGTTGTGTACAAACCCTCAAAACAACAGCATTTTAAGTGTACTGGCCCTTTAAGAGGTGGACCTGGGAAGCTTACGGACCTTAAAAATTGGCAATACTTTAAGGTGACTGGCCTATGAAGAGGATGACCATGGAAGTGGACAGTCCTTAAAGATGCATTATTGTGTGTGGGTGGCCTTCTAAGAGACAACCCTGGGAATGGACAGACCTTTGGAAATGTCAATGTGGCTTATGAAGTGGAAAGCCACTTGAACATGTGACATGTTTTGATGACTGGCCCTTTAAGAGGCAGACCCTAGAAGTGGACAAACCCTTGAAGAGGTGACAAATTTAGGGAATTATGTCCTTTAAGAGGTTGACCAGGGTTGTGTACAAACCCTTGAAACAACAGCATTTTAAGTGTACTGGCCCTTTAAGAGGTGGACCTGGGAAGCTTACAGACCTTTAAAATTGGCAATACTTTAAGGTGACTGGCCTATGAAGAGGATGACCATGGAAGTGGACAGTCCTTAAAGATGCATTATTGTGTGTGGGTGGCCTTCTAAGAGACAACCCTGGGAATGGACAGACCTTTGGAAATGTCAATGTGGCTTATGAAGTGGAAAGCCACTTGAACATGTGACATGTTTTGCGGACTGGCCCTTTAAGAGGCAGACCCTAGAAGTGGACAAACCCTTGAAGAGGTGACAAATTTAGGGAATTATGTCCTTTAAGAGGTTGACCAGGGTTGTGTACAAACCCTCGAAACAACAGCATTTTAAGTGTACTGGCCCTTTAAGAGGTGGACCTGGGAAGCTTACAGACCTTTAAAATTGGCAATACTTTAAGGTGACTGGCCTATGAAGAGGATGACCATGGAAGTGGACAGTCCTTAAAGATGCATTATTGTGTGTGGGTGGCCTTCTAAGAGACAACCCTGGGAATGGACAGACCTTTGGAAATGTCAATGTGGCTTATGAAGTGGAAATCCACTTGAACATGTGACGTGTTTTGATGACTGGCCCTTTAAGAGGCAGACCCTAGATATGGACAAACCCTTGAAGAGGTGACAAATTTAGGGAATTATGTCCTTTAAGAGGTTGACCAGGGTTGTGTACAAACCCTTGAAACAACAGTATTTTAAGTGTACTGGCCCTTTAAGAGGTGGACCTGGGAAGCTTACAGACCTTTAAAATTGGCAATACTTTAAGGTGACTGGCCTATGAAGAGGATGACCATGGAAGTGGACAGTCCTTAAAGATGCATTATTGTGTGTGAGTGGCCTTCTAAGAGACAACCCTGGGAATGGACAGACCTTTGGAAATGTCAATGTGGCTTATGACGTGGAAAGCCACTTGAACATGTGACATGTTTTGCGGACTGGCCCTTTAAGAGGCAGACCCTAGAAGTGGACAAACCCTTGAAGAGGTGACAAATTTAGGGAATTATGTCCTTTAAGAGGTTGACCAGGGTTGTGTACAAACCCTCAAAACAACAGCATTTTAAGTGTACTGGCCCTTTAAGAGGTGGACCTGGGAAGCTTACGGACCTTAAAAATTGGCAATACTTTAAGGTGACTGGCCTATGAAGAGGATGACCATGGAAGTGGACAGTCCTTAAAGATGCATTATTGTGTGTGGGTGGCCTTCTAAGAGACAACCCTGGGAATGGACAGACCTTTGGAAATGTCAATGTGGCTTATGAAGTGGAAAGCCACTTGAACATGTGACATGTTTTGATGACTGGCCCTTTAAGAGGCAGACCCTAGAAGTGGACAAACCCTTGAAGAGGTGACAAATTTAGGGAATTATGTCCTTTAAGAGGTTGACCAGGGTTGTGTACAAACCCTTGAAACAACAGCATTTTAAGTGTACTGGCCCTTTAAGAGGTGGACCTGGGAAGCTTACAGACCTTTAAAATTGGCAATACTTTAAGGTGACTGGCCTATGAAGAGGATGACCATGGAAGTGGACAGTCCTTAAAGATGCATTATTGTGTGTGGGTGGCCTTCTAAGAGACAACCCTGGGAATGGACAGACCTTTGGAAATGTCAATGTGGCTTATGAAGTGGAAAGCCACTTGAACATGTGACATGTTTTGATGACTGGCCCTTTAAGAGGCAGACCCTAGAAGTGGACAAACCCTTGAAGAGGTGACAAATTTAGGGAATTATGTCCTTTAAGAGGTTGACCAGGGTTGTGTACAAACCCTTGAAACAACAGCATTTTAAGTGTACTGGCCCTTTAAGAGGTGGACCTGGGAAGCTTACAGACCTTTAAAATTGGCAATACTTTAAGGTGACTGGCCTATGAAGAGGATGACCATGGAAGTGGACAGTCCTTAAAGATGCATTATTGTGTGTGGGTGGCCTTCTAAGAGACAACCCTGGGAATGGACAGACCTTTGGAAATGTCAATGTGGCTTATGAAGTGGAAAGCCACTTGAACATGTGACATGTTTTGATGACTGGCCCTTTAAGAGGCAGACCCTAGAAGTGGACAAACCCTTGAAGAGGTGACAAATTTAGGGAATTATGTCCTTTAAGAGGTTGACCAGGGTTGTGTACAAACCCTCGAAACAACAGCATTTTAAGTGTACTGGCCCTTTAAGAGGTGGACCTGGGAAGCTTACAGACCTTTAAAATTGGCAATACTTTAAGGTGACTGGCCTATGAAGAGGATGACCATGGAAGTGGACAGTCCTTAAAGATGCATTATTGTGTGTGGGTGGCCTTCTAAGAGACAACCCTGGGAATGGACAGACCTTTGGAAATGTCAATGTGGCTTATGAAGTGGAAAGCCACTTGAACATGTGACATGTTTTGATGACTGGCCCTTTAAGAGGCAGACCCTAGAAGTGGACAAACCCTTGAAGAGGTGACAAATTTAGGGAATTATGTCCTTTAAGAGGTTGACCAGGGTTGTGTACAAACCCTCGAAACAACAGCATTTTAAGTGTACTGGCCCTTTAAGAGGTGGACCTGGGAAGCTTACGGACCTTTAAAATTGGCAATACTTTAAGGTGACTGGCCTATGAAGAGGATGACCATGGAAGTGGACAGTCCTTAAAGATGCATTATTGTGTGTGGGTGGCCATCTAAGAGACAACCCTGGGAATGGACAGACCTTTGGAAATGTCAATGTGGCTTATGAAGTGGAAAGCCACTTGAACATGTGACATGTTTTGATGACTGGCCCTTTAAGAGGCAGACCCTAGAAGTGGACAAACCCTTGAAGAGGTGACAAATTTAGGGAATTATGTCCTTTAAGAGGTTGACCAGGGTTGTGTACAAACCCTCAAAACAACAGCATTTTAAGTGTACTGGCCCTTTAAGAGGTGGACCTGGGAAGCTTACGGACCTTTAAAATTGGCAATACTTTAAGGTGACTGGCCTATGAAGAGGATGACCATGGAAGTGGACAGTCCTTAAAGATGCATTATTGTGTGTGGGTGGCCTTCTAAGAGACACCCCTGGGAATGGACAGACCTTTGGAAATGTCAATGTGGCTTATGAAGTGGAAATCCACTTGAACATGTGACATGTTTTGATGACTGGCCCTTTAAGAGGCAGACCCTAGATATGGACAAACCCTTGAAGAGGTGACAAATTTAGGGAATTATGTCCTTTAAGAGGTTGACCAGGGTTGTGTACAAACCCTTGAAACAACAGTATTTTAAGTGTACTGGCCCTTTAAGAGGTGGACCTGGATAGCTTACAGACCTTTAAAATTGGCAATACTTTAAGGTGACTGGCCTATGAAGAGGATGACCATGGAAGTGGACAGTCCTTAAAGATGCATTATTGTGTGTGGGTGGCCTTCTAAGAGACAACCCTGGGAATGGACAGACCTTTGGAAATGTCAATGTGGCTTATGAAGTGGAAAGCCACTTGAACATGTGACATGTTTTGCGGACTGGCCCTTTAAGAGGCAGACCCTAGAAGTGGACAAACCCTTGAAGAGGTGACAAATTTAGGGAATTATGTCCTTTAAGAGGTTGACCAGGGTTGTGTACAAACCCTCGAAACAACAGCATTTTAAGTGTACTGGCCCTTTAAGAGGTGGACCTGGGAAGCTTACGGACCTTTAAAATTGGCAATACTTTAAGGTGACTGGCCTATGAAGAGGATGACCATGGAAGTGGACAGTCCTTAAAGATGCATTATTGTGTGTGGGTGGCCTTCTAAGAGACAACCCTGGGAATGGACAGACCTTTGGAAATGTCAATGTGGCTTATGAAGTGGAAAGCCACTTGAACATGTGACATGTTTTGCGGACTGGCCCTTTAAGAGGCAGACCCTAGAAGTGGACAAACCCTTTAAGAGGTGACAAATTTAGGGAATTATGTCCTTTAAGAGGTTGACCAGGGTTGTGTACAAACCCTCGAAAAAACAGCATTTTAAGTGTACTGGCCCTTTAAGAGGTGGACCTGGGAAGCTTACGGACCTTTAAAATTGGCAATACTTTAAGGTGACTGGCCTATGAAGAGGATGACCATGGAAGTGGACAGTCCTTAAAGATGCATTATTGTGTGTGGGTGGCCTTCTAAGAGACAACCCTGGGAATGGACAGACCTTTGGAAATGTCAATGTGGCTTATGAAGTGGAAAGCCACTTGAACATGTGACATGTTTTGCGGACTGGCCCTTTAAGAGGCAGACCCTAGAAGTGGACACACCCTTGAAGAGGTGACAAATTTAGGGAATTATGTCCTTTAAGAGGTTGACCAGGGTTGTGTACAAACCCTCAAAACAACAGCATTTTAAGTGTACTGGCCCTTTAAGAGGTGGACCTGGGAAGCTTACGGACCTTTAAAATTGGCAATACTTTAAGGTGACTGGCCTATGAAGAGGATGACCATGGAAGTGGACAGTCCTTAAAGATGCATTATTGTGTGTGGGTGGCCATCTAAGAGACAACCCTGGGAATGGACAGACCTTTGGAAATGTCAATGTGGCTTATGAAGTGGAAAGCCACTTGAACATGTGACATGTTTTGATGACTGGCCCTTTAAGAGGCAGACCCTAGAAGTGGACAAACCCTTGAAGAGGTGACAAATTTAGGGAATTATGTCCTTTAAGAGGTTGACCAGGGTTGTGTACAAACCCTCAAAACAACAGCATTTTAAGTGTACTGGCCCTTTAAGAGGTGGACCTGGGAAGCTTACGGACCTTTAAAATTGGCAATACTTTAAGGTGACTGGCCTATGAAGAGGATGACCATGGAAGTGGACAGTCCTTAAAGATGCATTATTGTGTGTGGGTGGCCTTCTAAGAGACAACCCTGGGAATGGACAGACCTTTGGAAATGTCAATGTGGCTTATGAAGTGGAAAGCCACTTGAACATGTGACATGTTTTGCGGACTGGCCCTTTAAGAGGCAGACCCTAGAAGTGGACAAACCCTTGAAGAGGTGACAAATTTAGGGAATTATGTCCTTTAAGAGGTTGACCAGGGTTGTGTACAAACCCTCGAAACAACAGCATTTTAAGTGTACTGGCCCTTTAAGAGGTGGACCTGGGAAGCTTACAGACCTTTAAAATTGGCAATACTTTAAGGTGACTGGCCTATGAAGAGGATGACCATGGAAGTGGACAGTCCTTAAAGATGCATTATTGTGTGTGGGTGGCCTTCTAAGAGACAACCCTGGGAATGGACAGACCTTTGGAAATGTCAATGTGGCTTATGAAGTGGAAATCCACTTGAACATGTGACATGTTTTGATGACTGGCCCTTTAAGAGGCAGACCCTAGATATGGACAAACCCTTGAAGAGGTGACAAATTTAGGGAATTATGTCCTTTAAGAGGTTGACCAGGGTTGTGTACAAACCCTTGAAACAACAGTATTTTAAGTGTACTGGCCCTTTAAGAGGTGGACCTGGGAAGCTTACAGACCTTTAAAATTGGCAATACTTTAAGGTGACTGGCCTATGAAGAGGATGACCATGGAAGTGGACAGTCCTTAAAGATGCATTATTGTGTGTGGGTGGCCTTCTAAGAGACAACCCTGGGAATGGACAGACCTTTGGAAATGTCAATGTGGCTTATGACGTGGAAAGCCACTTGAACATGTGACATGTTTTGCGGACTGGCCCTTTAAGAGGCAGACCCTAGAAGTGGACAAACCCTTGAAGAGGTGACAAATTTAGGGAATTATGTCCTTTAAGAGGTTGACCAGGGTTGTGTACAAACCCTCAAAACAACAGCATTTTAAGTGTACTGGCCCTTTAAGAGGTGGACCTGGGAAGCTTACGGACCTTAAAAATTGGCAATACTTTAAGGTGACTGGCCTATGAAGAGGATGACCATGGAAGTGGACAGTCCTTAAAGATGCATTATTGTGTGTGGGTGGCCTTCTAAGAGACAACCCTGGGAATGGACAGACCTTTGGAAATGTCAATGTGGCTTATGAAGTGGAAAGCCACTTGAACATGTGACATGTTTTGATGACTGGCCCTTTAAGAGGCAGACCCTAGAAGTGGACAAACCCTTGAAGAGGTGACAAATTTAGGGAATTATGTCC
Source organism: Eleutherodactylus coqui (assembly GCF_035609145.1). NCBI lineage: Eukaryota > Metazoa > Chordata > Amphibia > Anura > Eleutherodactylidae > Eleutherodactylus > Eleutherodactylus coqui. The sequence goes on from NW_027102273.1 coordinate 307,866, forward strand.
TTTAAGAGGTTGACCAGGGTTGTGTACAAACCCTTGAAACAACAGCATTTTAAGTGTACTGGCCCTTTAAGAGGTGGACCTGGGAAGCTTACGGACCTTTAAAATTGGCAATACTTTAAGGTGACTGGCCTATGAAGAGGATGACCATGGAAGTGGACAGTCCTTAAAGATGCATTATTGTGTGTGGGTGGCCATCTAAGAGACAACCCTGGGAATGGACAGACCTTTGGAAATGTCAATGTGGCTTATGAAGTGGAAAGCCACTTGAACATGTGACATGTTTTGATGACTGGCCCTTTAAGAGGCAGACCCTAGAAGTGGACAAACCCTTGAAGAGGTGACAAATTTAGGGAATTATGTCCTTTAAGAGGTTGACCAGGGTTGTGTACAAACCCTCGAAACAACAGCATTTTAAGTGTACTGGCCCTTTAAGAGGTGGACCTGGGAAGCTTACGGACCTTTAAAATTGGCAATACTCAAAGGTGACTGGCCTATGAAGAGGATGACCATGGAAGTGGACAGTCCTTAAAGATGCATTATTGTGTGTGGGTGGCCTTCTAAGAGACAACCCTGGGAATGGACAGACCTTTGGAAATGTCAATGTGGCTTATGAAGTGGAAAGCCACTTGAACATGTGACATGTTTTGCGGACTGGCCCTTTAAGAGGCAGACCCTAGAAGTGGACAAACCCTTGAAGAGGTGACAAATTTAGGGAATTATGTCCTTTAAGAGGTTGACCAGGGTTGTGTACAAACCCTCGAAACAACAGCATTTTAAGTGTACTGGCCCTTTAAGAGGTGGACCTGGGAAGCTTACAGACCTTTAAAATTGGCAATACTTTAAGGTGACTGGCCTATGAAGAGGATGACCATGGAAGTGGACAGTCCTTAAAGATGCATTATTGTGTGTGGGTGGCCTTCTAAGAGACAACCCTGGGAATGGACAGACCTTTGGAAATGTCAATGTGGCTTATGAAGTGGAAATCCACTTGAACATGTGACATGTTTTGATGACTGGCCCTTTAAGAGGCAGACCCTAGATATGGACAAACCCTTGAAGAGGTGACAAATTTAGGGAATTATGTCCTTTAAGAGGTTGACCAGGGTTGTGTACAAACCCTTGAAACAACAGTATTTTAAGTGTACTGGCCCTTTAAGAGGTGGACCTGGGAAGCTTACAGACCTTTAAAATTGGCAATACTTTAAGGTGACTGGCCTATGAAGAGGATGACCATGGAAGTGGACAGTCCTTAAAGATGCATTATTGTGTGTGGGTGGCCTTCTAAGAGACAACCCTGGGAATGGACAGACCTTTGGAAATGTCAATGTGGCTTATGAAGTGGAAAGCCACTTGAACATGTGACATGTTTTGCGGACTGGCCCTTTAAGAGGCAGACCCTAGAAGTGGACAAACCCTTGAAGAGGTGACAAATTTAGGGAATTATGTCCTTTAAGAGGTTGACCAGGGTTGTGTACAAACCCTCGAAACAACAGCATTTTAAGTGTACTGGCCCTTTAAGAGGTGGACCTGGGAAGCTTACAGACCTTTAAAATTGGCAATACTCAAAGGTGACTGGCCTATGAAGAGGATGACCATGGAAGTGGACAGTCCTTAAAGATGCATTATTGTGTGTGGGTGGCCTTCTAAGAGACAACCCTGGGAATGGACAGACCTTTGGAAATGTCAATGTGGCTTATGAAGTGGAAAGCCACTTGAACATGTGACATGTTTTGCGGACTGGCCCTTTAAGAGGCAGACCCTAGAAGTGGACAAACCCTTGAAGAGGTGACAAATTTAGGGAATTATGTCCTTTAAGAGGTTGACCAGGGTTGTGTACAAACCCTCGAAACAACAGCATTTTAAGTGTACTGGCCCTTTAAGAGGTGGACCTGGGAAGCTTACAGACCTTTAAAATTGGCAATACTTTAAGGTGACTGGCCTATGAAGAGGATGACCATGGAAGTGGACAGTCCTTAAAGATGCATTATTGTGTGTGGGTGGCCTTCTAAGAGACAACCCTGGGAATGGACAGACCTTTGGAAATGTCAATGTGGCTTATGAAGTGGAAATCCACTTGAACATGTGACATGTTTTGATGACTGGCCCTTTAAGAGGCAGACCCTAGATATGGACAAACCCTTGAAGAGGTGACAAATTTAGGGAATTATGTCCTTTAAGAGGTTGACCAGGGTTGTGTACAAACCCTTGAAACAACAGTATTTTAAGTGTACTGGCCCTTTAAGAGGTGGACCTGGGAAGCTTACAGACCTTTAAAATTGGCAATACTTTAAGGTGACTGGCCTATGAAGAGGATGACCATGGAAGTGGACAGTCCTTAAAGATGCATTATTGTGTGTGGGTGGCCTTCTAAGAGACAACCCTGGGAATGGACAGACCTTTGGAAATGTCAATGTGGCTTATGAAGTGGAAAGCCACTTGAACATGTGACATGTTTTGCGGACTGGCCCTTTAAGAGGCAGACCCTAGAAGTGGACAAACCCTTGAAGAGGTGACAAATTTAGGGAATTATGTCCTTTAAGAGGTTGACCAGGGTTGTGTACAAACCCTTGAAACAACAGCATTTTAAGTGTACTGGCCCTTTAAGAGGTGGACCTGGGAAGCTTACAGACCTTTAAAATTGGCAATACTTTAAGGTGACTGGCCTATGAAGAGGATGACCATGGAAGTGGACAGTCCTTAAAGATGCATTATTGTGTGTGGGTGGCCTTCTAAGAGACAACCCTGGGAATGGACAGACCTTTGGAAATGTCAATGTGGCTTATGAAGTGGAAAGCCACTTGAACATGTGACATGTTTTGCGGACTGGCCCTTTAAGAGGCAGACCCTAGAAGTGGACAAACCCTTGAAGAGGTGACAAATTTAGGGAATTATGTCCTTTAAGAGGTTGACCAGGGTTGTGTACAAACCCTCGAAACAACAGCATTTTAAGTGTACTGGCCCTTTAAGAGGTGGACCTGGGAAGCTTACAGACCTTTAAAATTGGCAATACTTTAAGGTGACTGGCCTATGAAGAGGATGACCATGGAAGTGGACAGTCCTTAAAGATGCATTATTGTGTGTGGGTGGCCTTCTAAGAGACAACCCTGGGAATGGACAGACCTTTGGAAATGTCAATGTGGCTTATGAAGTGGAAATCCACTTGAACATGTGACATGTTTTGATGACTGGCCCTTTAAGAGGCAGACCCTAGATATGGACAAACCCTTGAAGAGGTGACAAATTTAGGGAATTATGTCCTTTAAGAGGTTGACCAGGGTTGTGTACAAACCCTTGAAACAACAGCATTTTAAGTGTACTGGCCCTTTAAGAGGTGGACCTGGGAAGCTTACAGACCTTTAAAATTGGCAATACTTTAAGGTGACTGGCCTATGAAGAGGATGACCATGGAAGTGGACAGTCCTTAAAGATGCATTATTGTGTGTGGGTGGCCTTCTAAGAGACAACCCTGGGAATGGACAGACCTTTGGAAATGTCAATGTGGCTTATGACGTGGAAAGCCACTTGAACATGTGACATGTTTTGCGGACTGGCCCTTTAAGAGGCAGACCCTAGAAGTGGACAAACCCTTGAAGAGGTGACAAATTTAGGGAATTATGTCCTTTAAGAGGTTGACCAGGGTTGTGTACAAACCCTCAAAACAACAGCATTTTAAGTGTACTGGCCCTTTAAGAGGTGGACCTGGGAAGCTTACGGACCTTAAAAATTGGCAATACTTTAAGGTGACTGGCCTATGAAGAGGATGACCATGGAAGTGGACAGTCCTTAAAGATGCATTATTGTGTGTGGGTGGCCTTCTAAGAGACAACCCTGGGAATGGACAGACCTTTGGAAATGTCAATGTGGCTTATGAAGTGGAAAGCCACTTGAACATGTGACATGTTTTGATGACTGGCCCTTTAAGAGGCAGACCCTAGAAGTGGACAAACCCTTGAAGAGGTGACAAATTTAGGGAATTATGTCCTTTAAGAGGTTGACCAGGGTTGTGTACAAACCCTTGAAACAACAGCATTTTAAGTGTACTGGCCCTTTAAGAGGTGGACCTGGGAAGCTTACAGACCTTTAAAATTGGCAATACTTTAAGGTGACTGGCCTATGAAGAGGATGACCATGGAAGTGGACAGTCCTTAAAGATGCATTATTGTGTGTGGGTGGCCTTCTAAGAGACAACCCTGGGAATGGACAGACCTTTGGAAATGTCAATGTGGCTTATGAAGTGGAAAGCCACTTGAACATGTGACATGTTTTGCGGACTGGCCCTTTAAGAGGCAGACCCTAGAAGTGGACAAACCCTTGAAGAGGTGACAAATTTAGGGAATTATGTCCTTTAAGAGGTTGACCAGGGTTGTGTACAAACCCTCGAAACAACAGCATTTTAAGTGTACTGGCCCTTAAAGAGGTGGACCTGGGAAGCTTACGGACCTTTAAAATTGGCAATACTTTAAGGTGACTGGCCTATGAAGAGGATGACCATGGAAGTGGACATTCCTTAAAGATGCATTATTGTGTGTGGGTGGCCTTCTAAGAGACAACCCTGGGAATGGACAGACCTTTGGAAATGTCAATGTGGCTTATGAAGTGGAAAGCCACTTGAACATGTGACATGTTTTGATGACTGGCCCTTTAAGAGGCAGACCCTAGAAGTGGACAAACCCTTGAAGAGGTGACAAATTTAGGGAATTATGTCCTTTAAGAGGTTGACCAGGGTTGTGTACAAACCCTTGAAACAACAGCATTATAAGTGTACTGGCCCTTTAAGAGGTGGACCTGGGAAGCTTACAGACCTTTAAAATTGGCAATACTTTAAGGTGACTGGCCTATGAAGAGGATGACCATGGAAGTGGACAGTCCTTAAAGATGCATTATTGTGTGTGGGTGGCCTTCTAAGAGACAACCCTGGGAATGGACAGACCTTTGGAAATGTCAATGTGGCTTATGAAGTGGAAAGCCACTTGAACATGTGCCATGTTTTGATGACTGGCCCTTTAAGAGGCAGACCCTAGAAGTGGACAAACCCTTGAAGAGGTGACAAATTTAGGGAATTATGTCCTTTAAGAGGTTGACCAGGGTTGTGTACAAACCCTCGAAACAACAGCATTTTAAGTGTACTGGCCCTTTAAGAGGTGGACCTGGGAAGCTTACAGACCTTTAAAATTGGCAATACTTTAAGGTGACTGGCCTATGAAGAGGATGACCATGGAAGTGGACAGTCCTTAAAGATGCATTATTGTGTGTGGGTGGCCTTCTAAGAGACAACCCTGGGAATGGACAGACCTTTGGAAATGTCAATGTGGCTTATGAAGTGGAAAGCCACTTGAACATGTGACATGTTTTGATGACTGGCCCTTTAAGAGGCAGACCCTAGAAGTGGACAAACCCTTGAAGAGGTGACAAATTTAGGGAATTATGTCCTTTAAGAGGTTGACCAGGGTTGTGTACAAACCCTCGAAACAACAGCATTTTAAGTGTACTGGCCCTTTAAGAGGTGGACCTGGGAAGCTTACGGACCTTTAAAATTGGCAATACTTTAAGGTGACTGGCCTATGAAGAGGATGACCATGGAAGTGGACAGTCCTTAAAGATGCATTATTGTGTGTGGGTGGCCATCTAAGAGACAACCCTGGGAATGGACAGACCTTTGGAAATGTCAATGTGGCTTATGAAGTGGAAAGCCACTTGAACATGTGACATGTTTTGATGACTGGCCCTTTAAGAGGCAGACCCTAGAAGTGGACAAACCCTTGAAGAGGTGACAAATTTAGGGAATTATGTCCTTTAAGAGGTTGACCAGGGTTGTGTACAAACCCTTGAAACAACAGTATTTTAAGTGTACTGGCCCTTTAAGAGGTGGACCTGGGAAGCTTACAGACCTTTAAAATTGGCAATACTTTAAGGTGACTGGCCTATGAAGAGGATGACCATGGAAGTGGACAGTCCTTAAAGATGCATTATTGTGTGTGGGTGGCCTTCTAAGAGACAACCCTGGGAATGGACAGACCTTTGGAAATGTCAATGTGGCTTATGAAGTGGAAAGCCACTTGAACATGTGACATGTTTTGATGACTGGCCCTTTAAGAGGCAGACCCTAGAAGTGGACAAACCCTTGAAGAGGTGACAAATTTAGGGAATTATGTCCTTTAAGAGGTTGACCAGGGTTGTGTACAAACCCTTGAAACAACAGCATTATAAGTGTACTGGCCCTTTAAGAGGTGGACCTGGGAAGCTTACAGACCTTTAAAATTGGCAATACTTTAAGGTGACTGGCCTATGAAGAGGATGACCATGGAAGTGGACAGTCCTTAAAGATGCATTATTGTGTGTGGGTGGCCTTCTAAGAGACAACCCTGGGAATGGACAGACCTTTGGAAATGTCAATGTGGCTTATGAAGTGGAAAGCCACTTGAACATGTGCCATGTTTTGATGACTGGCCCTTTAAGAGGCAGACCCTAGAAGTGGACAAACCCTTGAAGAGGTGACAAATTTAGGGAATTATGTCCTTTAAGAGGTTGACCAGGGTTGTGTACAAACCCTCGAAACAACAGCATTTTAAGTGTACTGGCCCTTTAAGAGGTGGACCTGGGAAGCTTACAGACCTTTAAAATTGGCAATACTTTAAGGTGACTGGCCTATGAAGAGGATGACCATGGAAGTGGACAGTCCTTAAAGATGCATTATTGTGTGTGGGTGGCCTTCTAAGAGACAACCCTGGGAATGGACAGACCTTTGGAAATGTCAATGTGGCTTATGAAGTGGAAAGCCACTTGAACATGTGACATGTTTTGATGACTGGCCCTTTAAGAGGCAGACCCTAGAAGTGGACAAACCCTTGAAGAGGTGACAAATTTAGGGAATTATGTCCTTTAAGAGGTTGACCAGGGTTGTGTACAAACCCTCGAAACAACAGCATTTTAAGTGTACTGGCCCTTTAAGAGGTGGACCTGGGAAGCTTACGGACCTTTAAAATTGGCAATACTTTAAGGTGACTGGCCTATGAAGAGGATGACCATGGAAGTGGACAGTCCTTAAAGATGCATTATTGTGTGTGGGTGGCCATCTAAGAGACAACCCTGGGAATGGACAGACCTTTGGAAATGTCAATGTGGCTTATGAAGTGGAAAGCCACTTGAACATGTGACATGTTTTGATGACTGGCCCTTTAAGAGGCAGACCCTAGAAGTGGACAAACCCTTGAAGAGGTGACAAATTTAGGGAATTATGTCCTTTAAGAGGTTGACCAGGGTTGTGTACAAACCCTTGAAACAACAGTATTTTAAGTGTACTGGCCCTTTAAGAGGTGGACCTGGGAAGCTTACAGACCTTTAAAATTGGCAATACTTTAAGGTGACTGGCCTATGAAGAGGATGACCATGGAAGTGGACAGTCCTTAAAGATGCATTATTGTGTGTGGGTGGCCTTCTAAGAGACAACCCTGGGAATGGACAGACCTTTGGAAATGTCAATGTGGCTTATGAAGTGGAAAGCCACTTGAACATGTGACATGTTTTGCGGACTGGCCCTTTAAGAGGCAGACCCTAGAAGTGGACAAACCCTTGAAGAGGTGACAAATTTAGGGAATTATGTCCTTTAAGAGGTTGACCAGGGTTGTGTACAAACCCTCGAAACAACAGCATTTTAAGTGTACTGGCCCTTAAAGAGGTGGACCTGGGAAGCTTACGGACCTTTAAAATTGGCAATACTTTAAGGTGACTGGCCTATGAAGAGGATGACCATGGAAGTGGACATTCCTTAAAGATGCATTATTGTGTGTGGGTGGCCTTCTAAGAGACAACCCTGGGAATGGACAGACCTTTGGAAATGTCAATGTGGCTTATGAAGTGGAAAGCCACTTGAACATGTGACATGTTTTGCGGACTGGCCCTTTAAGAGGCAGACCCTAGAAGTGGACACACCCTTGAAGAGGTGACAAATTTAGGGAATTATGTCCTTTAAGAGGTTGACCAGGGTTGTGTACAAACCCTCAAAACAACAGCATTTTAAGTGTACTGGCCCTTTAAGAGGTGGACCTGGGAAGCTTACGGACCTTTAAAATTGGCAATACTTTAAGGTGACTGGCCTATGAAGAGGATGACCATGGAAGTGGACAGTCCTTAAAGATGCATTATTGTGTGTGGGTGGCCATCTAAGAGACAACCCTGGGAATGGACAGACCTTTGGAAATGTCAATGTGGCTTATGAAGTGGAAAGCCACTTGAACATGTGACATGTTTTGATGACTGGCCCTTTAAGAGGCAGACCCTAGAAGTGGACAAACCCTTGAAGAGGTGACAAATTTAGGAAATTATGTCCTTTAAGAGGTTGACCAGGGTTGTGTACAAACCCTCAAAACAACAGCATTTTAAGTGTACTGGCCCTTTAAGAGGTGGACCTGGGAAGCTTACGGACCTTTAAAATTGGCAATACTTTAAGGTGACTGGCCTATGAAGAGGATGACCATGGAAGTGGACAGTCCTTAAAGATGCATTATTGTGTGTGGGTGGCCTTCTAAGAGACAACCCTGGGAATGGACAGACCTTTGGAAATGTCAATGTGGCTTATGAAGTGGAAAGCCACTTGAACATGTGACATGTTTTGCGGACTGGCCCTTTAAGAGGCAGACCCTAGATATGGACAAACCCTTGAAGAGGTGACAAATTTAGGGAATTATGTCCTTTAAGAGGTTGACCAGGGTTGTGTACAAACCCTCGAAACAACAGCATTTTAAGTGTACTGGCCCTTTAAGAGGTGGACCTGGGAAGCTTACAGACCTTTAAAATTGGCAATACTTTAAGGTGACTGGCCTATGAAGAGGATGACCATGGAAGTGGACAGTCCTTAAAGATGCATTATTGTGTGTGGGTGGCCTTCTAAGAGACAACCCTGGGAATGGACAGACCTTTGGAAATGTCAATGTGGCTTATGACGTGGAAAGCCACTTGAACATGTGACATGTTTTGCGGACTGGCCCTTTAAGAGGCAGACCCTAGAAGTGGACAAACCCTTGAAGAGGTGACAAATTTAGGGAATTATGTCCTTTAAGAGGTTGACCAGGGTTGTGTACAAACCCTCAAAACAACAGCATTTTAAGTGTACTGGCCCTTTAAGAGGTGGACCTGGGAAGCTTACGGACCTTAAAAATTGGCAATACTTTAAGGTGACTGGCCTATGAAGAGGATGACCATGGAAGTGGACAGTCCTTAAAGATGCATTATTGTGTGTGGGTGGCCTTCTAAGAGACAACCCTGGGAATGGACAGACCTTTGGAAATGTCAATGTGGCTTATGAAGTGGAAAGCCACTTGAACATGTGACATGTTTTGATGACTGGCCCTTTAAGAGGCAGACCCTAGAAGTGGACAAACCCTTGAAGAGGTGACAAATTTAGGGAATTATGTCCTTTAAGAGGTTGACCAGGGTTGTGTACAAACCCTTGAAACAACAGCATTTTAAGTGTACTGGCCCTTTAAGAGGTGGACCTGGGAAGCTTACAGACCTTTAAAATTGGCAATACTTTAAGGTGACTGGCCTATGAAGAGGATGACCATGGAAGTGGACAGTCCTTAAAGATGCATTATTGTGTGTGGGTGGCCTTCTAAGAGACAACCCTGGGAATGGACAGACCTTTGGAAATGTCAATGTGGCTTATGAAGTGGAAAGCCACTTGAACATGTGACATGTTTTGATGACTGGCCCTTTAAGAGGCAGACCCTAGAAGTGGACAAACCCTTGAAGAGGTGACAAATTTAGGGAATTATGTCCTTTAAGAGGTTGACCAGGGTTGTGTACAAACCCTTGAAACAACAGCATTTTAAGTGTACTGGCCCTTTAAGAGGTGGACCTGGGAAGCTTACAGACCTTTAAAATTGGCAATACTTTAAGGTGACTGGCCTATGAAGAGGATGACCATGGAAGTGGACAGTCCTTAAAGATGCATTATTGTGTGTGGGTGGCCTTCTAAGAGACAACCCTGGGAATGGACAGACCTTTGGAAATGTCAATGTGGCTTATGAAGTGGAAAGCCACTTGAACATGTGACATGTTTTGATGACTGGCCCTTTAAGAGGCAGACCCTAGATATGGACAAACCCTTGAAGAGGTGACAAATTTAGGGAATTATGTCCTTTAAGAGGTTGACCAGGGTTGTGTACAAACCCTCGAAACAACAGCATTTTAAGTGTACTGGCCCTTTAAGAGGTGGACCTGGGAAGCTTACAGACCTTTAAAATTGGCAATACTTTAAGGTGACTGGCCTATGAAGAGGATGACCATGGAAGTGGACAGTCCTTAAAGATGCATTATTGTGTGTGGGTGGCCTTCTAAGAGACAACCCTGGGAATGGACAGACCTTTGGAAATGTCAATGTGGCTTATGACGTGGAAAGCCACTTGAACATGTGACATGTTTTGCGTACTGGCCCTTTAAGAGGCAGACCCTAGAAGTGGACAAACCCTTGAAGAGGTGACAAATTTAGGGAATTATGTCCTTTAAGAGGTTGACCAGGGTTGTGTACAAACCCTCAAAACAACAGCATTTTAAGTGTACTGGCCCTTTAAGAGGTGGACCTGGGAAGCTTACGGACCTTAAAAATTGGCAATACTTTAAGGTGACTGGCCTATGAAGAGGATGACCATGGAAGTGGACAGTCCTTAAAGATGCATTATTGTGTGTGGGTGGCCTTCTAAGAGACAACCCTGGGAATGGACAGACCTTTGGAAATGTCAATGTGGCTTATGAAGTGGAAAGCCACTTGAACATGTGACATGTTTTGATGACTGGCCCTTTAAGAGGCAGACCCTAGAAGTGGACAAACCCTTGAAGAGGTGACAAATTTAGGGAATTATGTCCTTTAAGAGGTTGACCAGGGTTGTGTACAAACCCTTGAAACAACAGCATTTTAAGTGTACTGGCCCTTTAAGAGGTGGACCTGGGAAGCTTACAGACCTTTAAAATTGGCAATACTTTAAGGTGACTGGCCTATGAAGAGGATGACCATGGAAGTGGACAGTCCTTAAAGATGCATTATTGTGTGTGGGTGGCCTTCTAAGAGACAACCCTGGGAATGGACAGACCTTTGGAAATGTCAATGTGGCTTATGAAGTGGAAAGCCACTTGAACATGTGACATGTTTTGATGACTGGCCCTTTAAGAGGCAGACCCTAGAAGTGGACAAACCCTTGAAGAGGTGACAAATTTAGGGAATTATGTCCTTTAAGAGGTTGACCAGGGTTGTGTACAAACCCTTGAAACAACAGCATTTTAAGTGTACTGGCCCTTTAAGAGGTGGACCTGGGAAGCTTACAGACCTTTAAAATTGGCAATACTTTAAGGTGACTGGCCTATGAAGAGGATGACCATGGAAGTGGACAGTCCTTAAAGATGCATTATTGTGTGTGGGTGGCCTTCTAAGAGACAACCCTGGGAATGGACAGACCTTTGGAAATATCAATGTGGCTTATGAAGTGGAAAGCCACTTGAACATGTGACATGTTTTGATGACTGGCCCTTTAAGAGGCAGACCCTAGAAGTGGACAAACCCTTGAAGAGGTGACAAATTTAGGGAATTATGTCCTTTAAGAGGTTGACCAGGGTTGTGTACAAACCCTCGAAACAACAGCATTTTAAGTGTACTGGCCCTTTAAGAGGTGGACCTGGGAAGCTTACAGACCTTTAAAATTGGCAATACTTTAAGGTGACTGGCCTATGAAGAGGATGACCATGGAAGTGGACAGTCCTTAAAGATGCATTATTGTGTGTGGGTGGCCTTCTAAGAGACAACCCTGGGAATGGACAGACCTTTGGAAATGTCAATGTGGCTTATGAAGTGGAAAGCCACTTGAACATGTGACATGTTTTGCGGACTGGCCCTTTAAGAGGCAGACCCTAGAAGTGGACAAACCCTTGAAGAGGTGACAAATTTAGGGAATTATGTCCTTTAAGAGGTTGACCAGGGTTGTGTACAAACCCTCGAAACAACAGCATTTTAAGTGTACTGGCCCTTAAAGAGGTGGACCTGGGAAGCTTACGGACCTTTAAAATTGGCAATACTTTAAGGTGACTGGCCTATGAAGAGGATGACCATGGAAGTGGACATTCCTTAAAGATGCATTATTGTGTGTGGGTGGCCTTCTAAGAGACAACCCTGGGAATGGACAGACCTTTGGAAATGTCAATGTGGCTTATGAAGTGGAAAGCCACTTGAACATGTGACATGTTTTGCGGACTGGCCCTTTAAGAGGCAGACCCTAGAAGTGGACACACCCTTGAAGAGGTGACAAATTTAGGGAATTATGTCCTTTAAGAGGTTGACCAGGGTTGTGTACAAACCCTCAAAACAACAGCATTTTAAGTGTACTGGCCCTTTAAGAGGTGGACCTGGGAAGCTTACGGACCTTTAAAATTGGCAATACTTTAAGGTGACTGGCCTATGAAGAGGATGACCATGGAAGTGGACAGTCCTTAAAGATGCATTATTGTGTGTGGGTGGCCATCTAAGAGACAACCCTGGGAATGGACAGACCTTTGGAAATGTCAATGTGGCTTATGAAGTGGAAAGCCACTTGAACATGTGACATGTTTTGATGACTGGCCCTTTAAGAGGCAGACCCTAGAAGTGGACAAACCCTTGAAGAGGTGACAAATTTAGGAAATTATGTCCTTTAAGAGGTTGACCAGGGTTGTGTACAAACCCTCAAAACAACAGCATTTTAAGTGTACTGGCCCTTTAAGAGGTGGACCTGGGAAGCTTACGGACCTTTAAAATTGGCAATACTTTAAGGTGACTGGCCTATGAAGAGGATGACCATGGAAGTGGACAGTCCTTAAAGATGCATTATTGTGTGTGGGTGGCCTTCTAAGAGACAACCCTGGGAATGGACAGACCTTTGGAAATGTCAATGTGGCTTATGAAGTGGAAAGCCACTTGAACATGTGACATGTTTTGCGGACTGGCCCTTTAAGAGGCAGACCCTAGATATGGACAAACCCTTGAAGAGGTGACAAATTTAGGGAATTATGTCCTTTAAGAGGTTGACCAGGGTTGTGTACAAACCCTCGAAACAACAGCATTTTAAGTGTACTGGCACTTTAAGAGGTGGACCTGGGAAGCTTACAGACCTTTAAAATTGGCAATACTTTAAGGTGACTGGCCTATGAAGAGGATGACCATGGAAGTGGACAGTCCTTAAAGATGCATTATTGTGTGTGGGTGGCCTTCTAAGAGACAACCCTGGGAATGGACAGACCTTTGGAAATGTCAATGTGGCTTATGAAGTGGAAAGCCACTTGAACATGTGACATGTTTTGATGACTGGCCCTTTAAGAGGCAGACCCTAGAAGTGGACAAACCCTTGAAGAGGTGACAAATTTAGGGAATTATGTCCTTTAAGAGGTTGACCAGGGTTGTGTACAAACCCTTGAAACAACAGCATTTTAAGTGTACTGGCCCTTTAAGAGGTGGACCTGGGAAGCTTACAGACCTTTAAAATTGGCAATACTTTAAGGTGACTGGCCTATGAAGAGGATGACCATGGAAGTGGACAGTCCTTAAAGATGCATTATTGTGTGTGGGTGGCCTTCTAAGAGACAACCCTGGGAATGGACAGACCTTTGGAAATGTCAATGTGGCTTATGACGTGGAAAGCCACTTGAACATGTGACATGTTTTGCGGACTGGCCCTTTAAGAGGCAGACCCTAGAAGTGGACAAACCCTTGAAGAGGTGACAAATTTAGGGAATTATGTCCTTTAAGAGGTTGACCAGGGTTGTGTACAAACCCTCAAAACAACAGCATTTTAAGTGTACTGGCCCTTTAAGAGGTGGACCTGGGAAGCTTACGGACCTTAAAAATTGGCAATACTTTAAGGTGACTGGCCTATGAAGAGGATGACCATGGAAGTGGACAGTCCTTAAAGATGCATTATTGTGTGTGGGTGGCCTTCTAAGAGACAACCCTGGGAATGGACAGACCTTTGGAAATGTCAATGTGGCTTATGAAGTGGAAAGCCACTTGAACATGTGACATGTTTTGATGACTGGCCCTTTAAGAGGCAGACCCTAGAAGTGGACAAACCCTTGAAGAGGTGACAAATTTAGGGAATTATGTCCTTTAAGAGGTTGACCAGGGTTGTGTACAAACCCTTGAAACAACAGCATTTTAAGTGTACTGGCCCTTTAAGAGGTGGACCTGGGAAGCTTACAGACCTTTAAAATTGGCAATACTTTAAGGTGACTGGCCTATGAAGAGGATGACCATGGAAGTGGACAGTCCTTAAAGATGCATTATTGTGTGTGGGTGGCCTTCTAAGAGACAACCCTGGGAATGGACAGACCTTTGGAAATGTCAATGTGGCTTATGAAGTGGAAAGCCACTTGAACATGTGACATGTTTTGATGACTGGCCCTTTAAGAGGCAGACCCTAGAAGTGGACAAACCCTTGAAGAGGTGACAAATTTAGGGAATTATGTCCTTTAAGAGGTTGACCAGGGTTGTGTACAAACCCTTGAAACAACAGCATTTTAAGTGTACTGGCCCTTTAAGAGGTGGACCTGGGAAGCTTACAGACCTTTAAAATTGGCAATACTTTAAGGTGACTGGCCTATGAAGAGGATGACCATGGAAGTGGACAGTCCTTAAAGATGCATTATTGTGTGTGGGTGGCCTTCTAAGAGACAACCCTGGGAATGGACAGACCTTTGGAAATGTCAATGTGGCTTATGAAGTGGAAAGCCACTTGAACATGTGACATGTTTTGATGACTGGCCCTTTAAGAGGCAGACCCTAGATATGGACAAACCCTTGAAGAGGTGACAAATTTAGGGAATTATGTCCTTTAAGAGGTTGACCAGGGTTGTGTACAAACCCTCGAAACAACAGCATTTTAAGTGTACTGGCCCTTTAAGAGGTGGACCTGGGAAGCTTACAGACCTTTAAAATTGGCAATACTTTAAGGTGACTGGCCTATGAAGAGGATGACCATGGAAGTGGACAGTCCTTAAAGATGCATTATTGTGTGTGGGTGGCCTTCTAAGAGACAACCCTGGGAATGGACAGACCTTTGGAAATGTCAATGTGGCTTATGACGTGGAAAGCCACTTGAACATGTGACATGTTTTGCGTACTGGCCCTTTAAGAGGCAGACCCTAGAAGTGGACAAACCCTTGAAGAGGTGACAAATTTAGGGAATTATGTCCTTTAAGAGGTTGACCAGGGTTGTGTACAAACCCTCAAAACAACAGCATTTTAAGTGTACTGGCCCTTTAAGAGGTGGACCTGGGAAGCTTACGGACCTTAAAAATTGGCAATACTTTAAGGTGACTGGCCTATGAAGAGGATGACCATGGAAGTGGACAGTCCTTAAAGATGCATTATTGTGTGTGGGTGGCCTTCTAAGAGACAACCCTGGGAATGGACAGACCTTTGGAAATGTCAATGTGGCTTATGAAGTGGAAAGCCACTTGAACATGTGACATGTTTTGATGACTGGCCCTTTAAGAGGCAGACCCTAGAAGTGGACAAACCCTTGAAGAGGTGACAAATTTAGGGAATTATGTCCTTTAAGAGGTTGACCAGGGTTGTGTACAAACCCTTGAAACAACAGCATTTTAAGTGTACTGGCCCTTTAAGAGGTGGACCTGGGAAGCTTACAGACCTTTAAAATTGGCAATACTTTAAGGTGACTGGCCTATGAAGAGGATGACCATGGAAGTGGACAGTCCTTAAAGATGCATTATTGTGTGTGGGTGGCCTTCTAAGAGACAACCCTGGGAATGGACAGACCTTTGGAAATGTCAATGTGGCTTATGAAGTGGAAAGCCACTTGAACATGTGACATGTTTTGATGACTGGCCCTTTAAGAGGCAGACCCTAGAAGTGGACAAACCCTTGAAGAGGTGACAAATTTAGGGAATTATGTCCTTTAAGAGGTTGACCAGGGTTGTGTACAAACCCTTGAAACAACAGCATTTTAAGTGTACTGGCCCTTTAAGAGGTGGACCTGGGAAGCTTACAGACCTTTAAAATTGGCAATACTTTAAGGTGACTGGCCTATGAAGAGGATGACCATGGAAGTGGACAGTCCTTAAAGATGCATTATTGTGTGTGGGTGGCCTTCTAAGAGACAACCCTGGGAATGGACAGACCTTTGGAAATATCAATGTGGCTTATGAAGTGGAAAGCCACTTGAACATGTGACATGTTTTGATGACTGGCCCTTTAAGAGGCAGACCCTAGAAGTGGACAAACCCTTGAAGAGGTGACAAATTTAGGGAATTATGTCCTTTAAGAGGTTGACCAGGGTTGTGTACAAACCCTCGAAACAACAGCATTTTAAGTGTACTGGCCCTTTAAGAGGTGGACCTGGGAAGCTTACAGACCTTTAAAATTGGCAATACTTTAAGGTGACTGGCCTATGAAGAGGATGACCATGGAAGTGGACAGTCCTTAAAGATGCATTATTGTGTGTGGGTGGCCTTCTAAGAGACAACCCTGGGAATGGACAGACCTTTGGAAATGTCAATGTGGCTTATGAAGTGGAAAGCCACTTGAACATGTGACATGTTTTGCGGACTGGCCCTTTAAGAGGCAGACCCTAGAAGTGGACAAACCCTTGAAGAGGTGACAAATTTAGGGAATTATGTCCTTTAAGAGGTTGACCAGGGTTGTGTACAAACCCTCGAAACAACAGCATTTTAAGTGTACTGGCCCTTAAAGAGGTGGACCTGGGAAGCTTACGGACCTTTAAAATTGGCAATACTTTAAGGTGACTGGCCTATGAAGAGGATGACCATGGAAGTGGACATTCCTTAAAGATGCATTATTGTGTGTGGGTGGCCTTCTAAGAGACAACCCTGGGAATGGACAGACCTTTGGAAATGTCAATGTGGCTTATGAAGTGGAAAGCCACTTGAACATGTGACATGTTTTGCGGACTGGCCCTTTAAGAGGCAGACCCTAGAAGTGGACACACCCTTGAAGAGGTGACAAATTTAGGGAATTATGTCCTTTAAGAGGTTGACCAGGGTTGTGTACAAACCCTCAAAACAACAGCATTTTAAGTGTACTGGCCCTTTAAGAGGTGGACCTGGGAAGCTTACGGACCTTTAAAATTGGCAATACTTTAAGGTGACTGGCCTATGAAGAGGATGACCATGGAAGTGGACAGTCCTTAAAGATGCATTATTGTGTGTGGGTGGCCATCTAAGAGACAACCCTGGGAATGGACAGACCTTTGGAAATGTCAATGTGGCTTATGAAGTGGAAAGCCACTTGAACATGTGACATGTTTTGATGACTGGCCCTTTAAGAGGCAGACCCTAGAAGTGGACAAACCCTTGAAGAGGTGACAAATTTAGGAAATTATGTCCTTTAAGAGGTTGACCAGGGTTGTGTACAAACCCTCAAAACAACAGCATTTTAAGTGTACTGGCCCTTTAAGAGGTGGACCTGGGAAGCTTACGGACCTTTAAAATTGGCAATACTTTAAGGTGACTGGCCTATGAAGAGGATGACCATGGAAGTGGACAGTCCTTAAAGATGCATTATTGTGTGTGGGTGGCCTTCTAAGAGACAACCCTGGGAATGGACAGACCTTTGGAAATGTCAATGTGGCTTATGAAGTGGAAAGCCACTTGAACATGTGACATGTTTTGCGGACTGGCCCTTTAAGAGGCAGACCCTAGATATGGACAAACCCTTGAAGAGGTGACAAATTTAGGGAATTATGTCCTTTAAGAGGTTGACCAGGGTTGTGTACAAACCCTCGAAACAACAGCATTTTAAGTGTACTGGCACTTTAAGAGGTGGACCTGGGAAGCTTACAGACCTTTAAAATTGGCAATACTTTAAGGTGACTGGCCTATGAAGAGGATGACCATGGAAGTGGACAGTCCTTAAAGATGCATTATTGTGTGTGGGTGGCCTTCTAAGAGACAACCCTGGGAATGGACAGACCTTTGGAAATGTCAATGTGGCTTATGAAGTGGAAAGCCACTTGAACATGTGACATGTTTTGATGACTGGCCCTTTAAGAGGCAGACCCTAGAAGTGGACAAACCCTTGAAGAGGTGACAAATTTAGGGAATTATGTCCTTTAAGAGGTTGACCAGGGTTGTGTACAAACCCTTGAAACAACAGCATTTTAAGTGTACTGGCCCTTTAAGAGGTGGACCTGGGAAGCTTACAGACCTTTAAAATTGGCAATACTTTAAGGTGACTGGCCTATGAAGAGGATGACCATGGAAGTGGACAGTCCTTAAAGATGCATTATTGTGTGTGGGTGGCCTTCTAAGAGACAACCCTGGGAATGGACAGACCTTTGGAAATGTCAATGTGGCTTATGAAGTGGAAAGCCACTTGAACATGTGACATGTTTTGATGACTGGCCCTTTAAGAGGCAGACCCTAGAAGTGGACAAACCCTTGAAGAGGTGACAAATTTAGGGAATTATGTCCTTTAAGAGGTTGACCAGGGTTGTGTACAAACCCTCGAAACAACAGCATTTTAAGTGTACTGGCCCTTTAAGAGGTGGACCTGGGAAGCTTACAGACCTTTAAAATTGGCAATACTTTAAGGTGACTGGCCTATGAAGAGGATGACCATGGAAGTGGACAGTCCTTAAAGATGCATTATTGTGTGTGGGTGGCCTTCTAAGAGACAACCCTGGGAATGGACAGACCTTTGGAAATGTCAATGTGGCTTATGAAGTGGAAAGCCACTTGAACATGTGACATGTTTTGCGGACTGGCCCTTTAAGAGGCAGACCCTAGAAGTGGACAAACCCTTGAAGAGGTGACAAATTTAGGGAATTATGTCCTTTAAGAGGTTGACCAGGGTTGTGTACAAACCCTCGAAACAACAGCATTTTAAGTGTACTGGCCCTTAAAGAGGTGGACCTGGGAAGCTTACGGACCTTTAAAATTGGCAATACTTTAAGGTGACTGGCCTATGAAGAGGATGACCATGGAAGTGGACATTCCTTAAAGATGCATTATTGTGTGTGGGTGGCCTTCTAAGAGACAACCCTGGGAATGGACAGACCTTTGGAAATGTCAATGTGGCTTATGAAGTGGAAAGCCACTTGAACATGTGACATGTTTTGCGGACTGGCCCTTTAAGAGGCAGACCCTAGAAGTGGACACACCCTTGAAGAGGTGACAAATTTAGGGAATTATGTCCTTTAAGAGGTTGACCAGGGTTGTGTACAAACCCTCAAAACAACAGCATTTTAAGTGTACTGGCCCTTTAAGAGGTGGACCTGGGAAGCTTACGGACCTTTAAAATTGGCAATACTTTAAGGTGACTGGCCTATGAAGAGGATGACCATGGAAGTGGACAGTCCTTAAAGATGCATTATTGTGTGTTGGTGGCCATCTAAGAGACAACCCTGGGAATGGACAGACCTTTGGAAATGTCAATGTGGCTTATGAAGTGGAAAGCCACTTGAACATGTGACATGTTTTGATGACTGGCCCTTTAAGAGGCAGACCCTAGAAGTGGACAAACCCTTGAAGAGGTGACAAATTTAGGAAATTATGTCCTTTAAGAGGTTGACCAGGGTTGTGTACAAACCCTCAAAACAACAGCATTTTAAGTGTACTGGCCCTTTAAGAGGTGGACCTGGGAAGCTTACGGACCTTTAAAATTGGCAATACTTTAAGGTGACTGGCCTATGAAGAGGATGACCATGGAAGTGGACAGTCCTTAAAGATGCATTATTGTGTGTGGGTGGCCTTCTAAGAGACAACCCTGGGAATGGACAGACCTTTGGAAATGTCAATGTGGCTTATGAAGTGGAAAGCCACTTGAACATGTGACATGTTTTGCGGACTGGCCCTTTAAGAGGCAGACCCTAGATATGGACAAACCCTTGAAGAGGTGACAAATTTAGGGAATTATGTCCTTTAAGAGGTTGACCAGGGTTGTGTACAAACCCTCGAAACAACAGCATTTTAAGTGTACTGGCACTTTAAGAGGTGGACCTGGGAAGCTTACAGACCTTTAAAATTGGCAATACTTTAAGGTGACTGGCCTATGAAGAGGATGACCATGGAAGTGGACAGTCCTTAAAGATGCATTATTGTGTGTGGGTGGCCTTCTAAGAGACAACCCTGGGAATGGACAGACCTTTGGAAATGTCAATGTGGCTTATGACGTGGAAAGCCACTTGAACATGTGACATGTTTTGCGGACTGGCCCTTTAAGAGGCAGACCCTAGAAGTGGACAAACCCTTGAAGAGGTGACAAATTTAGGGAATTATGTCCTTTAAGAGGTTGACCAGGGTTGTGTACAAACCCTCGAAACAACAGCATTTTAAGTGTACTGGCCCTTTAAGAGGTGGACCTGGGAAGCTTACGGACCTTAAAAATTGGCAATACTTTAAGGTGACTGGCCTATGAAGAGGATGACCATGGAAGTGGACAGTCCTTAAAGATGCATTATTGTGTGTGGGTGGCCTTCTAAGAGACAACCCTGGGAATGGACAGACCTTTGGAAATGTCAATGTGGCTTATGAAGTGGAAAGCCACTTGAACATGTGACATGTTTTGATGACTGGCCCTTTAAGAGGCAGACCCTAGAAGTGGACAAACCCTTGAAGAGGTGACAAATTTAGGGAATTATGTCCTTTAAGAGGTTGACCAGGGTTGTGTACAAACCCTTGAAACAACAGCATTTTAAGTGTACTGGCCCTTTAAGAGGTGGACCTGGGAAGCTTACAGACCTTTAAAATTGGCAATACTTTAAGGTGACTGGCCTATGAAGAGGATGACCATGGAAGTGGACAGTCCTTAAAGATGCATTATTGTGTGTGGGTGGCCTTCTAAGAGACAACCCTGGGAATGGACAGACCTTTGGAAATGTCAATGTGGCTTATGAAGTGGAAAGCCACTTGAACATGTGACATGTTTTGATGACTGGCCCTTTAAGAGGCAGACCCTAGAAGTGGACAAACCCTTGAAGAGGTGACAAATTTAGGGAATTATGTCCTTTAAGAGGTTGACCAGGGTTGTGTACAAACCCTTGAAACAACAGCATTTTAAGTGTACTGGCCCTTTAAGAGGTGGACCTGGGAAGCTTACAGACCTTTAAAATTGGCAATACTTTAAGGTGACTGGCCTATGAAGAGGATGACCATGGAAGTGGACAGTCCTTAAAGATGCATTATTGTGTGTGGGTGGCCTTCTAAGAGACAACCCTGGGAATGGACAGACCTTTGGAAATGTCAATGTGGCTTATGAAGTGGAAAGCCACTTGAACATGTGACATGTTTTGATGACTGGCCCTTTAAGAGGCAGACCCTAGAAGTGGACAAACCCTTGAAGAGGTGACAAATTTAGGGAATTATGTCCTTTAAGAGGTTGACCAGGGTTGTGTACAAACCCTCGAAACAACAGCATTTTAAGTGTACTGGCCCTTTAAGAGGTGGACCTGGGAAGCTTACAGACCTTTAAAATTGGCAATACTTTAAGGTGACTGGCCTATGAAGAGGATGACCATGGAAGTGGACAGTCCTTAAAGATGCATTATTGTGTGTGGGTGGCCTTCTAAGAGACAACCCTGGGAATGGACAGACCTTTGGAAATGTCAATGTGGCTTATGAAGTGGAAAGCCACTTGAACATGTGACATGTTTTGCGGACTGGCCCTTTAAGAGGCAGACCCTAGAAGTGGACAAACCCTTGAAGAGGTGACAAATTTAGGGAATTATGTCCTTTAAGAGGTTGACCAGGGTTGTGTACAAACCCTCGAAACAACAGCATTTTAAGTGTACTGGCCCTTAAAGAGGTGGACCTGGGAAGCTTACGGACCTTTAAAATTGGCAATACTTTAAGGTGACTGGCCTATGAAGAGGATGACCATGGAAGTGGACATTCCTTAAAGATGCATTATTGTGTGTGGGTGGCCTTCTAAGAGACAACCCTGGGAATGGACAGACCTTTGGAAATGTCAATGTGGCTTATGAAGTGGAAAGCCACTTGAACATGTGACATGTTTTGCGGACTGGCCCTTTAAGAGGCAGACCCTAGAAGTGGACACACCCTTGAAGAGGTGACAAATTTAGGGAATTATGTCCTTTAAGAGGTTGACCAGGGTTGTGTACAAACCCTCAAAACAACAGCATTTTAAGTGTACTGGCCCTTTAAGAGGTGGACCTGGGAAGCTTACGGACCTTTAAAATTGGCAATACTTTAAGGTGACTGGCCTATGAAGAGGATGACCATGGAAGTGGACAGTCCTTAAAGATGCATTATTGTGTGTGGGTGGCCATCTAAGAGACAACCCTGGGAATGGACAGACCTTTGGAAATGTCAATGTGGCTTATGAAGTGGAAAGCCACTTGAACATGTGACATGTTTTGATGACTGGCCCTTTAAGAGGCAGACCCTAGAAGTGGACAAACCCTTGAAGAGGTGACAAATTTAGGAAATTATGTCCTTTAAGAGGTTGACCAGGGTTGTGTACAAACCCTCAAAACAACAGCATTTTAAGTGTACTGGCCCTTTAAGAGGTGGACCTGGGAAGCTTACGGACCTTTAAAATTGGCAATACTTTAAGGTGACTGGCCTATGAAGAGGATGACCATGGAAGTGGACAGTCCTTAAAGATGCATTATTGTGTGTGGGTGGCCTTCTAAGAGACAACCCTGGGAATGGACAGACCTTTGGAAATGTCAATGTGGCTTATGAAGTGGAAAGCCACTTGAACATGTGACATGTTTTGCGGACTGGCCCTTTAAGAGGCAGACCCTAGATATGGACAAACCCTTGAAGAGGTGACAAATTTAGGGAATTATGTCCTTTAAGAGGTTGACCAGGGTTGTGTACAAACCCTCGAAACAACAGCATTTTAAGTGTACTGGCACTTTAAGAGGTGGACCTGGGAAGCTTACAGACCTTTAAAATTGGCAATACTTTAAGGTGACTGGCCTATGAAGAGGATGACCATGGAAGTGGACAGTCCTTAAAGATGCATTATTGTGTGTGGGTGGCCTTCTAAGAGACAACCCTGGGAATGGACAGACCTTTGGAAATGTCAATGTGGCTTATGACGTGGAAAGCCACTTGAACATGTGACATGTTTTGCGGACTGGCCCTTTAAGAGGCAGACCCTAGAAGTGGACAAACCCTTGAAGAGGTGACAAATTTAGGGAATTATGTCCTTTAAGAGGTTGACCAGGGTTGTGTACAAACCCTCAAAACAACAGCATTTTAAGTGTACTGGCCCTTTAAGAGGTGGACCTGGGAAGCTTACAGACCTTTAAAATTGGCAATACTTTAAGGTGACTGGCCTATGAAGAGGATGACCATGGAAGTGGACAGTCCTTAAAGATGCATTATTGTGTGTGGGTGGCCTTCTAAGAGACAACCCTGGGAATGGACAGACCTTTGGAAATGTCAATGTGGCTTATGAAGTGGAAATCCACTTGAACATGTGACATGTTTTGATGACTGGCCCTTTAAGAGGCAGACCCTAGATATGGACAAACCCTTGAAGAGGTGACAAATTTAGGGAATTATGTCCTTTAAGAGGTTGACCAGGGTTGTGTACAAACCCTTGAAACAACAGCATTTTAAGTGTACTGGCCCTTTAAGAGGTGGACCTGGGAAGCTTACAGACCTTTAAAATTGGCAATACTTTAAGGTGACTGGCCTATGAAGAGGATGACCATGGAAGTGGACAGTCCTTAAAGATGCATTATTGTGTGTGGGTGGCCTTCTAAGAGACAACCCTGGGAATGGACAGACCTTTGGAAATGTCAATGTGGCTTATGACGTGGAAAGCCACTTGAACATGTGACATGTTTTGCGGACTGGCCCTTTAAGAGGCAGACCCTAGAAGTGGACAAACCCTTGAAGAGGTGACAAATTTAGGGAATTATGTCCTTTAAGAGGTTGACCAGGGTTGTGTACAAACCCTCAAAACAACAGCATTTTAAGTGTACTGGCCCTTTAAGAGGTGGACCTGGGAAGCTTACGGACCTTAAAAATTGGCAATACTTTAAGGTGACTGGCCTATGAAGAGGATGACCATGGAAGTGGACAGTCCTTAAAGATGCATTATTGTGTGTGGGTGGCCTTCTAAGAGACAACCCTGGGAATGGACAGACCTTTGGAAATGTCAATGTGGCTTATGAAGTGGAAAGCCACTTGAACATGTGACATGTTTTGATGACTGGCCCTTTAAGAGGCAGACCCTAGAAGTGGACAAACCCTTGAAGAGGTGACAAATTTAGGGAATTATGTCCTTTAAGAGGTTGACCAGGGTTGTGTACAAACCCTTGAAACAACAGCATTTTAAGTGTACTGGCCCTTTAAGAGGTGGACCTGGGAAGCTTACAGACCTTTAAAATTGGCAATACTTTAAGGTGACTGGCCTATGAAGAGGATGACCATGGAAGTGGACAGTCCTTAAAGATGCATTATTGTGTGTGGGTGGCCTTCTAAGAGACAACCCTGGGAATGGACAGACCTTTGGAAATGTCAATGTGGCTTATGAAGTGGAAAGCCACTTGAACATGTGACATGTTTTGCGGACTGGCCCTTTAAGAGGCAGACCCTAGAAGTGGACAAACCCTTGAAGAGGTGACAAATTTAGGGAATTATGTCCTTTAAGAGGTTGACCAGGGTTGTGTACAAACCCTCGAAACAACAGCATTTTAAGTGTACTGGCCCTTAAAGAGGTGGACCTGGGAAGCTTACGGACCTTTAAAATTGGCAATACTTTAAGGTGACTGGCCTATGAAGAGGATGACCATGGAAGTGGACATTCCTTAAAGATGCATTATTGTGTGTGGGTGGCCTTCTAAGAGACAACCCTGGGAATGGACAGACCTTTGGAAATGTCAATGTGGCTTATGAAGTGGAAAGCCACTTGAACATGTGACATGTTTTGATGACTGGCCCTTTAAGAGGCAGACCCTAGAAGTGGACAAACCCTTGAAGAGGTGACAAATTTAGGGAATTATGTCCTTTAAGAGGTTGACCAGGGTTGTGTACAAACCCTTGAAACAACAGCATTATAAGTGTACTGGCCCTTTAAGAGGTGGACCTGGGAAGCTTACAGACCTTTAAAATTGGCAATACTTTAAGGTGACTGGCCTATGAAGAGGATGACCATGGAAGTGGACAGTCCTTAAAGATGCATTATTGTGTGTGGGTGGCCTTCTAAGAGACAACCCTGGGAATGGACAGACCTTTGGAAATGTCAATGTGGCTTATGAAGTGGAAAGCCACTTGAACATGTGCCATGTTTTGATGACTGGCCCTTTAAGAGGCAGACCCTAGAAGTGGACAAACCCTTGAAGAGGTGACAAATTTAGGGAATTATGTCCTTTAAGAGGTTGACCAGGGTTGTGTACAAACCCTCGAAACAACAGCATTTTAAGTGTACTGGCCCTTTAAGAGGTGGACCTGGGAAGCTTACAGACCTTTAAAATTGGCAATACTTTAAGGTGACTGGCCTATGAAGAGGATGACCATGGAAGTGGACAGTCCTTAAAGATGCATTATTGTGTGTGGGTGGCCTTCTAAGAGACAACCCTGGGAATGGACAGACCTTTGGAAATGTCAATGTGGCTTATGAAGTGGAAAGCCACTTGAACATGTGACATGTTTTGATGACTGGCCCTTTAAGAGGCAGACCCTAGAAGTGGACAAACCCTTGAAGAGGTGACAAATTTAGGGAATTATGTCCTTTAAGAGGTTGACCAGGGTTGTGTACAAACCCTCGAAACAACAGCATTTTAAGTGTACTGGCCCTTTAAGAGGTGGACCTGGGAAGCTTACGGACCTTTAAAATTGGCAATACTTTAAGGTGACTGGCCTATGAAGAGGATGACCATGGAAGTGGACAGTCCTTAAAGATGCATTATTGTGTGTGGGTGGCCATCTAAGAGACAACCCTGGGAATGGACAGACCTTTGGAAATGTCAATGTGGCTTATGAAGTGGAAAGCCACTTGAACATGTGACATGTTTTGATGACTGGCCCTTTAAGAGGCAGACCCTAGAAGTGGACAAACCCTTGAAGAGGTGACAAATTTAGGGAATTATGTCCTTTAAGAGGTTGACCAGGGTTGTGTACAAACCCTTGAAACAACAGTATTTTAAGTGTACTGGCCCTTTAAGAGGTGGACCTGGGAAGCTTACAGACCTTTAAAATTGGCAATACTTTAAGGTGACTGGCCTATGAAGAGGATGACCATGGAAGTGGACAGTCCTTAAAGATGCATTATTGTGTGTGGGTGGCCTTCTAAGAGACAACCCTGGGAATGGACAGACCTTTGGAAATGTCAATGTGGCTTATGAAGTGGAAAGCCACTTGAACATGTGACATGTTTTGATGACTGGCCCTTTAAGAGGCAGACCCTAGAAGTGGACAAACCCTTGAAGAGGTGACAAATTTAGGAAATTATGTCCTTTAAGAGGTTGACCAGGGTTGTGTACAAACCCTCAAAACAACAGCATTTTAAGTGTACTGGCCCTTTAAGAGGTGGACCTGGGAAGCTTACAGACCTTTAAAATTGGCAATACTTTAAGGTGACTGGCCTATGAAGAGGATGACCATGGAAGTGGACAGTCCTTAAAGATGCATTATTGTGTGTGGGTGGCCTTCTAAGAGACAACCCTGGGAATGGACAGACCTTTGGAAATGTCAATGTGGCTTATGAAGTGGAAAGCCACTTGAACATGTGACATGTTTTGCGGACTGGCCCTTTAAGAGGCAGACCCTAGAAGTGGACAAACCCTTGAAGAGGTGACAAATTTAGGGAATTATGTCCTTTAAGAGGTTGACCAGGGTTGTGTACAAACCCTCGAAACAACAGCATTTTAAGTGTACTGGCCCTTAAAGAGGTGGACCTGGGAAGCTTACGGACCTTTAAAATTGGCAATACTTTAAGGTGACTGGCCTATGAAGAGGATGACCATGGAAGTGGACATTCCTTAAAGATGCATTATTGTGTGTGGGTGGCCTTCTAAGAGACAACCCTGGGAATGGACAGACCTTTGGAAATGTCAATGTGGCTTATGAAGTGGAAAGCCACTTGAACATGTGACATGTTTTGCGGACTGGCCCTTTAAGAGGCAGACCCTAGAAGTGGACACACCCTTGAAGAGGTGACAAATTTAGGGAATTATGTCCTTTAAGAGGTTGACCAGGGTTGTGTACAAACCCTCAAAACAACAGCATTTTAAGTGTACTGGCCCTTTAAGAGGTGGACCTGGGAAGCTTACGGACCTTTAAAATTGGCAATACTTTAAGGTGACTGGCCTATGAAGAGGATGACCATGGAAGTGGACAGTCCTTAAAGATGCATTATTGTGTGTGGGTGGCCATCTAAGAGACAACCCTGGGAATGGACAGACCTTTGGAAATGTCAATGTGGCTTATGAAGTGGAAAGCCACTTGAACATGTGACATGTTTTGATGACTGGCCCTTTAAGAGGCAGACCCTAGAAGTGGACAAACCCTTGAAGAGGTGACAAATTTAGGAAATTATGTCCTTTAAGAGGTTGACCAGGGTTGTGTACAAACCCTCAAAACAACAGCATTTTAAGTGTACTGGCCCTTTAAGAGGTGGACCTGGGAAGCTTACGGACCTTTAAAATTGGCAATACTTTAAGGTGACTGGCCTATGAAGAGGATGACCATGGAAGTGGACAGTCCTTAAAGATGCATTATTGTGTGTGGGTGGCCTTCTAAGAGACAACCCTGGGAATGGACAGACCTTTGGAAATGTCAATGTGGCTTATGAAGTGGAAAGCCACTTGAACATGTGACATGTTTTGCGGACTGGCCCTTTAAGAGGCAGACCCTAGATATGGACAAACCCTTGAAGAGGTGACAAATTTAGGGAATTATGTCCTTTAAGAGGTTGACCAGGGTTGTGTACAAACCCTCGAAACAACAGCATTTTAAGTGTACTGGCACTTTAAGAGGTGGACCTGGGAAGCTTACAGACCTTTAAAATTGGCAATACTTTAAGGTGACTGGCCTATGAAGAGGATGACCATGGAAGTGGACAGTCCTTAAAGATGCATTATTGTGTGTGGGTGGCCTTCTAAGAGACAACCCTGGGAATGGACAGACCTTTGGAAATGTCAATGTGGCTTATGACGTGGAAAGCCACTTGAACATGTGACATGTTTTGCGGACTGGCCCTTTAAGAGGCAGACCCTAGAAGTGGACAAACCCTTGAAGAGGTGACAAATTTAGGGAATTATGTCCTTTAAGAGGTTGACCAGGGTTGTGTACAAACCCTCAAAACAACAGCATTTTAAGTGTACTGGCCCTTTAAGAGGTGGACCTGGGAAGCTTACGGACCTTAAAAATTGGCAATACTTTAAGGTGACTGGCCTATGAAGAGGATGACCATGGAAGTGGACAGTCCTTAAAGATGCATTATTGTGTGTGGGTGGCCTTCTAAGAGACAACCCTGGGAATGGACAGACCTTTGGAAATGTCAATGTGGCTTATGAAGTGGAAAGCCACTTGAACATGTGACATGTTTTGATGACTGGCCCTTTAAGAGGCAGACCCTAGAAGTGGACAAACCCTTGAAGAGGTGACAAATTTAGGGAATTATGTCCTTTAAGAGGTTGACCAGGGTTGTGTACAAACCCTTGAAACAACAGCATTTTAAGTGTACTGGCCCTTTAAGAGGTGGACCTGGGAAGCTTACAGACCTTTAAAATTGGCAATACTTTAAGGTGACTGGCCTATGAAGAGGATGACCATGGAAGTGGACAGTCCTTAAAGATGCATTATTGTGTGTGGGTGGCCTTCTAAGAGACAACCCTGGGAATGGACAGACCTTTGGAAATGTCAATGTGGCTTATGAAGTGGAAAGCCACTTGAACATGTGACATGTTTTGATGACTGGCCCTTTAAGAGGCAGACCCTAGAAGTGGACAAACCCTTGAAGAGGTGACAAATTTAGGGAATTATGTCCTTTAAGAGGTTGACCAGGGTTGTGTACAAACCCTTGAAACAACAGCATTTTAAGTGTACTGGCCCTTTAAGAGGTGGACCTGGGAAGCTTACAGACCTTTAAAATTGGCAATACTTTAAGGTGACTGGCCTATGAAGAGGATGACCATGGAAGTGGACAGTCCTTAAAGATGCATTATTGTGTGTGGGTGGCCTTCTAAGAGACAACCCTGGGAATGGACAGACCTTTGGAAATGTCAATGTGGCTTATGAAGTGGAAAGCCACTTGAACATGTGACATGTTTTGATGACTGGCCCTTTAAGAGGCAGACCCTAGAAGTGGACAAACCCTTGAAGAGGTGACAAATTTAGGGAATTATGACCTTTAAGAGGTTGACCAGGGTTGTGTACAAACCCTCGAAACAACAGCATTTTAAGTGTACTGGCCCTTTAAGAGGTGGACCTGGGAAGCTTACAGACCTTTAAAATTGGCAATACTTTAAGGTGACTGGCCTATGAAGAGGATGACCATGGAAGTGGACAGTCCTTAAAGATGCATTATTGTGTGTGGGTGGCCTTCTAAGAGACAACCCTGGGAATGGACAGACCTTTGGAAATGTCAATGTGGCTTATGAAGTGGAAAGCCACTTGAACATGTGACATGTTTTGCGGACTGGCCCTTTAAGAGGCAGACCCTAGAAGTGGACAAACCCTTGAAGAGGTGACAAATTTAGGGAATTATGTCCTTTAAGAGGTTGACCAGGGTTGTGTACAAACCCTCGAAACAACAGCATTTTAAGTGTACTGGCCCTTAAAGAGGTGGACCTGGGAAGCTTACGGACCTTTAAAATTGGCAATACTTTAAGGTGACTGGCCTATGAAGAGGATGACCATGGAAGTGGACATTCCTTAAAGATGCATTATTGTGTGTGGGTGGCCTTCTAAGAGACAACCCTGGGAATGGACAGACCTTTGGAAATGTCAATGTGGCTTATGAAGTGGAAAGCCACTTGAACATGTGACATGTTTTGCGGACTGGCCCTTTAAGAGGCAGACCCTAGAAGTGGACACACCCTTGAAGAGGTGACAAATTTAGGGAATTATGTCCTTTAAGAGGTTGACCAGGGTTGTGTACAAACCCTCAAAACAACAGCATTTTAAGTGTACTGGCCCTTTAAGAGGTGGACCTGGGAAGCTTACGGACCTTTAAAATTGGCAATACTTTAAGGTGACTGGCCTATGAAGAGGATGACCATGGAAGTGGACAGTCCTTAAAGATGCATTATTGTGTGTGGGTGGCCATCTAAGAGACAACCCTGGGAATGGACAGACCTTTGGAAATGTCAATGTGGCTTATGAAGTGGAAAGCCACTTGAACATGTGACATGTTTTGATGACTGGCCCTTTAAGAGGCAGACCCTAGAAGTGGACAAACCCTTGAAGAGGTGACAAATTTAGGAAATTATGTCCTTTAAGAGGTTGACCAGGGTTGTGTACAAACCCTCAAAACAACAGCATTTTAAGTGTACTGGCCCTTTAAGAGGTGGACCTGGGAAGCTTACGGACCTTTAAAATTGGCAATACTTTAAGGTGACTGGCCTATGAAGAGGATGACCATGGAAGTGGACAGTCCTTAAAGATGCATTATTGTGTGTGGGTGGCCTTCTAAGAGACAACCCTGGGAATGGACAGACCTTTGGAAATGTCAATGTGGCTTATGAAGTGGAAAGCCACTTGAACATGTGACATGTTTTGCGGACTGGCCCTTTAAGAGGCAGACCCTAGATATGGACAAACCCTTGAAGAGGTGACAAATTTAGGGAATTATGTCCTTTAAGAGGTTGACCAGGGTTGTGTACAAACCCTCGAAACAACAGCATTTTAAGTGTACTGGCACTTTAAGAGGTGGACCTGGGAAGCTTACAGACCTTTAAAATTGGCAATACTTTAAGGTGACTGGCCTATGAAGAGGATGACCATGGAAGTGGACAGTCCTTAAAGATGCATTATTGTGTGTGGGTGGCCTTCTAAGAGACAACCCTGGGAATGGACAGACCTTTGGAAATGTCAATGTGGCTTATGACGTGGAAAGCCACTTGAACATGTGACATGTTTTGCGGACTGGCCCTTTAAGAGGCAGACCCTAGAAGTGGACAAACCCTTGAAGAGGTGACAAATTTAGGGAATTATGTCCTTTAAGAGGTTGACCAGGGTTGTGTACAAACCCTCAAAACAACAGCATTTTAAGTGTACTGGCCCTTTAAGAGGTGGACCTGGGAAGCTTACGGACCTTAAAAATTGGCAATACTTTAAGGTGACTGGCCTATGAAGAGGATGACCATGGAAGTGGACAGTCCTTAAAGATGCATTATTGTGTGTGGGTGGCCTTCTAAGAGACAACCCTGGGAATGGACAGACCTTTGGAAATGTCAATGTGGCTTATGAAGTGGAAAGCCACTTGAACATGTGACATGTTTTGATGACTGGCCCTTTAAGAGGCAGACCCTAGAAGTGGACAAACCCTTGAAGAGGTGACAAATTTAGGGAATTATGTCCTTTAAGAGGTTGACCAGGGTTGTGTACAAACCCTTGAAACAACAGCATTTTAAGTGTACTGGCCCTTTAAGAGGTGGACCTGGGAAGCTTACAGACCTTTAAAATTGGCAATACTTTAAGGTGACTGGCCTATGAAGAGGATGACCATGGAAGTGGACAGTCCTTAAAGATGCATTATTGTGTGTGGGTGGCCTTCTAAGAGACAACCCTGGGAATGGACAGACCTTTGGAAATGTCAATGTGGCTTATGAAGTGGAAAGCCACTTGAACATGTGACATGTTTTGATGACTGGCCCTTTAAGAGGCAGACCCTAGAAGTGGACAAACCCTTGAAGAGGTGACAAATTTAGGGAATTATGTCCTTTAAGAGGTTGACCAGGGTTGTGTACAAACCCTTGAAACAACAGCATTTTAAGTGTACTGGCCCTTTAAGAGGTGGACCTGGGAAGCTTACAGACCTTTAAAATTGGCAATACTTTAAGGTGACTGGCCTATGAAGAGGATGACCATGGAAGTGGACAGTCCTTAAAGATGCATTATTGTGTGTGGGTGGCCTTCTAAGAGACAACCCTGGGAATGGACAGACCTTTGGAAATGTCAATGTGGCTTATGAAGTGGAAAGCCACTTGAACATGTGACATGTTTTGATGACTGGCCCTTTAAGAGGCAGACCCTAGATATGGACAAACCCTTGAAGAGGTGACAAATTTAGGGAATTATGTCCTTTAAGAGGTTGACCAGGGTTGTGTACAAACCCTCAAACAACAGCATTTTAAGTGTACTGGCCCTTTAAGAGGTGGACCTGGGAAGCTTACAGACCTTTAAAATTGGCAATACTTTAAGGTGACTGGCCTATGAAGAGGATGACCATGGAAGTGGACAGTCCTTAAAGATGCATTATTGTGTGTGGGTGGCCTTCTAAGAGACAACCCTGGGAATGGACAGACCTTTGGAAATGTCAATGTGGCTTATGACGTGGAAAGCCACTTGAACATGTGACATGTTTTGCGTACTGGCCCTTTAAGAGGCAGACCCTAGAAGTGGACAAACCCTTGAAGAGGTGACAAATTTAGGGAATTATGTCCTTTAAGAGGTTGACCAGGGTTGTGTACAAACCCTCAAAACAACAGCATTTTAAGTGTACTGGCCCTTTAAGAGGTGGACCTGGGAAGCTTACGGACCTTAAAAATTGGCAATACTTTAAGGTGACTGGCCTATGAAGAGGATGACCATGGAAGTGGACAGTCCTTAAAGATGCATTATTGTGTGTGGGTGGCCTTCTAAGAGACAACCCTGGGAATGGACAGACCTTTGGAAATGTCAATGTGGCTTATGAAGTGGAAAGCCACTTGAACATGTGACATGTTTTGATGACTGGCCCTTTAAGAGGCAGACCCTAGAAGTGGACAAACCCTTGAAGAGGTGACAAATTTAGGAAATTATGTCCTTTAAGAGGTTGACCAGGGTTGTGTACAAACCCTCAAAACAACAGCATTTTAAGTGTACTGGCCCTTTAAGAGGTGGACCTGGGAAGCTTACGGACCTTTAAAATTGGCAATACTTTAAGGTGACTGGCCTATGAAGAGGATGACCATGGAAGTGGACAGTCCTTAAAGATGCATTATTGTGTGTGGGTGGCCTTCTAAGAGACAACCCTGGGAATGGACAGACCTTTGGAAATGTCAATGTGGCTTATGAAGTGGAAAGCCACTTGAACATGTGACATGTTTTGCGGACTGGCCCTTTAAGAGGCAGACCCTAGATATGGACAAACCCTTGAAGAGGTGACAAATTTAGGGAATTATGTCCTTTAAGAGGTTGACCAGGGTTGTGTACAAACCCTCGAAACAACAGCATTTTAAGTGTACTGGCACTTTAAGAGGTGGACCTGGGAAGCTTACAGACCTTTAAAATTGGCAATACTTTAAGGTGACTGGCCTATGAAGAGGATGACCATGGAAGTGGACAGTCCTTAAAGATGCATTATTGTGTGTGGGTGGCCTTCTAAGAGACAACCCTGGGAATGGACAGACCTTTGGAAATGTCAATGTGGCTTATGACGTGGAAAGCCACTTGAACATGTGACATGTTTTGCGGACTGGCCCTTTAAGAGGCAGACCCTAGAAGTGGACAAACCCTTGAAGAGGTGACAAATTTAGGGAATTATGTCCTTTAAGAGGTTGACCAGGGTTGTGTACAAACCCTCAAAACAACAGCATTTTAAGTGTACTGGCCCTTTAAGAGGTGGACCTGGGAAGCTTACGGACCTTAAAAATTGGCAATACTTTAAGGTGACTGGCCTATGAAGAGGATGACCATGGAAGTGGACAGTCCTTAAAGATGCATTATTGTGTGTGGGTGGCCTTCTAAGAGACAACCCTGGGAATGGACAGACCTTTGGAAATGTCAATGTGGCTTATGAAGTGGAAAGCCACTTGAACATGTGACATGTTTTGATGACTGGCCCTTTAAGAGGCAGACCCTAGAAGTGGA
The DNA here is from genome assembly GCF_035609145.1 of Eleutherodactylus coqui. Classification (NCBI taxonomy): domain Eukaryota; kingdom Metazoa; phylum Chordata; class Amphibia; order Anura; family Eleutherodactylidae; genus Eleutherodactylus; species Eleutherodactylus coqui. The sequence goes on from NW_027102273.1 coordinate 341,853, forward strand.
CAAACCCTTGAAGAGGTGACAAATTTAGGGAATTATGTCCTTTAAGAGGTTGACCAGGGTTGTGTACAAACCCTTGAAACAACAGCATTTTAAGTGTACTGGCCCTTTAAGAGGTGGACCTGGGAAGCTTACAGACCTTTAAAATTGGCAATACTTTAAGGTGACTGGCCTATGAAGAGGATGACCATGGAAGTGGACAGTCCTTAAAGATGCATTATTGTGTGTGGGTGGCCTTCTAAGAGACAACCCTGGGAATGGACAGACCTTTGGAAATGTCAATGTGGCTTATGAAGTGGAAAGCCACTTGAACATGTGACATGTTTTGATGACTGGCCCTTTAAGAGGCAGACCCTAGAAGTGGACAAACCCTTGAAGAGGTGACAAATTTAGGGAATTATGTCCTTTAAGAGGTTGACCAGGGTTGTGTACAAACCCTTGAAACAACAGCATTTTAAGTGTACTGGCCCTTTAAGAGGTGGACCTGGGAAGCTTACAGACCTTTAAAATTGGCAATACTTTAAGGTGACTGGCCTATGAAGAGGATGACCATGGAAGTGGACAGTCCTTAAAGATGCATTATTGTGTGTGGGTGGCCTTCTAAGAGACAACCCTGGGAATGGACAGACCTTTGGAAATGTCAATGTGGCTTATGAAGTGGAAAGCCACTTGAACATGTGACATGTTTTGATGACTGGCCCTTTAAGAGGCAGACCCTAGATATGGACAAACCCTTGAAGAGGTGACAAATTTAGGGAATTATGTCCTTTAAGAGGTTGACCAGGGTTGTGTACAAACCCTCAAACAACAGCATTTTAAGTGTACTGGCCCTTTAAGAGGTGGACCTGGGAAGCTTACAGACCTTTAAAATTGGCAATACTTTAAGGTGACTGGCCTATGAAGAGGATGACCATGGAAGTGGACAGTCCTTAAAGATGCATTATTGTGTGTGGGTGGCCTTCTAAGAGACAACCCTGGGAATGGACAGACCTTTGGAAATGTCAATGTGGCTTATGACGTGGAAAGCCACTTGAACATGTGACATGTTTTGCGTACTGGCCCTTTAAGAGGCAGACCCTAGAAGTGGACAAACCCTTGAAGAGGTGACAAATTTAGGGAATTATGTCCTTTAAGAGGTTGACCAGGGTTGTGTACAAACCCTCAAAACAACAGCATTTTAAGTGTACTGGCCCTTTAAGAGGTGGACCTGGGAAGCTTACGGACCTTAAAAATTGGCAATACTTTAAGGTGACTGGCCTATGAAGAGGATGACCATGGAAGTGGACAGTCCTTAAAGATGCATTATTGTGTGTGGGTGGCCTTCTAAGAGACAACCCTGGGAATGGACAGACCTTTGGAAATGTCAATGTGGCTTATGAAGTGGAAAGCCACTTGAACATGTGACATGTTTTGATGACTGGCCCTTTAAGAGGCAGACCCTAGAAGTGGACAAACCCTTGAAGAGGTGACAAATTTAGGGAATTATGTCCTTTAAGAGGTTGACCAGGGTTGTGTACAAACCCTTGAAACAACAGCATTTTAAGTGTACTGGCCCTTTAAGAGGTGGACCAGGGAAGCTTACAGACCTTTAAAATTGGCAATACTTTAAGGTGACTGGCCTATGAAGAGGATGACCATGGAAGTGGACAGTCCTTAAAGATGCATTATTGTGTGTGGGTGGCCTTCTAAGAGACAACCCTGGGAATGGACAGACCTTTGGAAATGTCAATGTGGCTTATGAAGTGGAAAGCCACTTGAACATGTGACATGTTTTGATGACTGGCCCTTTAAGAGGCAGACCCTAGAAGTGGACAAACCCTTGAAGAGGTGACAAATTTAGGGAATTATGTCCTTTAAGAGGTTGACCAGGGTTGTGTACAAACCCTTGAAACAACAGCATTTTAAGTGTACTGGCCCTTTAAGAGGTGGACCTGGGAAGCTTACAGACCTTTAAAATTGGCAATACTTTAAGGTGACTGGCCTATGAAGAGGATGACCATGGAAGTGGACAGTCCTTAAAGATGCATTATTGTGTGTGGGTGGCCTTCTAAGAGACAACCCTGGGAATGGACAGACCTTTGGAAATGTCAATGTGGCTTATGAAGTGGAAAGCCACTTGAACATGTGACATGTTTTGATGACTGGCCCTTTAAGAGGCAGACCCTAGAAGTGGACAAACCCTTGAAGAGGTGACAAATTTAGGGAATTATGTCCTTTAAGAGGTTGACCAGGGTTGTGTACAAACCCTCGAAACAACAGCATTTTAAGTGTACTGGCCCTTTAAGAGGTGGACCTGGGAAGCTTACAGACCTTTAAAATTGGCAATACTTTAAGGTGACTGGCCTATGAAGAGGATGACCATGGAAGTGGACAGTCCTTAAAGATGCATTATTGTGTGTGGGTGGCCTTCTAAGAGACAACCCTGGGAATGGACAGACCTTTGGAAATGTCAATGTGGCTTATGAAGTGGAAAGCCACTTGAACATGTGACATGTTTTGATGACTGGCCCTTTAAGAGGCAGACCCTAGAAGTGGACAAACCCTTGAAGAGGTGACAAATTTAGGGAATTATGTCCTTTAAGAGGTTGACCAGGGTTGTGTACAAACCCTCGAAACAACAGCATTTTAAGTGTACTGGCCCTTTAAGAGGTGGACCTGGGAAGCTTACGGACCTTTAAAATTGGCAATACTTTAAGGTGACTGGCCTATGAAGAGGATGACCATGGAAGTGGACAGTCCTTAAAGATGCATTATTGTGTGTGGGTGGCCATCTAAGAGACAACCCTGGGAATGGACAGACCTTTGGAAATGTCAATGTGGCTTATGAAGTGGAAAGCCACTTGAACATGTGACATGTTTTGATGACTGGCCCTTTAAGAGGCAGACCCTAGAAGTGGACAAACCCTTGAAGAGGTGACAAATTTAGGGAATTATGTCCTTTAAGAGGTTGACCAGGGTTGTGTACAAACCCTCAAAACAACAGCATTTTAAGTGTACTGGCCCTTTAAGAGGTGGACCTGGGAAGCTTACGGACCTTTAAAATTGGCAATACTTTAAGGTGACTGGCCTATGAAGAGGATGACCATGGAAGTGGACAGTCCTTAAAGATGCATTATTGTGTGTGGGTGGCCTTCTAAGAGACACCCCTGGGAATGGACAGACCTTTGGAAATGTCAATGTGGCTTATGAAGTGGAAATCCACTTGAACATGTGACATGTTTTGATGACTGGCCCTTTAAGAGGCAGACCCTAGATATGGACAAACCCTTGAAGAGGTGACAAATTTAGGGAATTATGTCCTTTAAGAGGTTGACCAGGGTTGTGTACAAACCCTTGAAACAACAGTATTTTAAGTGTACTGGCCCTTTAAGAGGTGGACCTGGGAAGCTTACAGACCTTTAAAATTGGCAATACTTTAAGGTGACTGGCCTATGAAGAGGATGACCATGGAAGTGGACAGTCCTTAAAGATGCATTATTGTGTGTGGGTGGCCTTCTAAGAGACAACCCTGGGAATGGACAGACCTTTGGAAATGTCAATGTGGCTTATGAAGTGGAAAGCCACTTGAACATGTGACATGTTTTGCGGACTGGCCCTTTAAGAGGCAGACCCTAGAAGTGGACAAACCCTTGAAGAGGTGACAAATTTAGTGAATTATGTCCTTTAAGAGGTTGACCAGGGTTGTGTACAAACCCTCGAAACAACAGCATTTTAAGTGTACTGGCCCTTTAAGAGGTGGACCTGGGAAGCTTACGGACCTTTAAAATTGGCAATACTTTAAGGTGACTGGCCTATGAAGAGGATGACCATGGAAGTGGACAGTCCTTAAAGATGCATTATTGTGTGTGGGTGGCCTTCTAAGAGACAACCCTGGGAATGGACAGACCTTTGGAAATGTCAATGTGGCTTATGAAGTGGAAAGCCACTTGAACATGTGACATGTTTTGCGGACTGGCCCTTTAAGAGGCAGACCCTAGATATGGACAAACCCTTGAAGAGGTGACAAATTTAGGGAATTATGTCCTTTAAGAGGTTGACCAGGGTTGTGTACAAACCCTCGAAACAACAGCATTTTAAGTGTACTGGCACTTTAAGAGGTGGACCTGGGAAGCTTACAGACCTTTAAAATTGGCAATACTTTAAGGTGACTGGCCTATGAAGAGGATGACCATGGAAGTGGACAGTCCTTAAAGATGCATTATTGTGTGTGGGTGGCCTTCTAAGAGACAACCCTGGGAATGGACAGACCTTTGGAAATGTCAATGTGGCTTATGACGTGGAAAGCCACTTGAACATGTGACATGTTTTGCGGACTGGCCCTTTAAGAGGCAGACCCTAGAAGTGGACAAACCCTTGAAGAGGTGACAAATTTAGGGAATTATGTCCTTTAAGAGGTTGACCAGGGTTGTGTACAAACCCTCAAAACAACAGCATTTTAAGTGTACTGGCCCTTTAAGAGGTGGACCTGGGAAGCTTACGGACCTTAAAAATTGGCAATACTTTAAGGTGACTGGCCTATGAAGAGGATGACCATGGAAGTGGACAGTCCTTAAAGATGCATTATTGTGTGTGGGTGGCCTTCTAAGAGACAACCCTGGGAATGGACAGACCTTTGGAAATGTCAATGTGGCTTATGAAGTGGAAAGCCACTTGAACATGTGACATGTTTTGATGACTGGCCCTTTAAGAGGCAGACCCTAGAAGTGGACAAACCCTTGAAGAGGTGACAAATTTAGGGAATTATGTCCTTTAAGAGGTTGACCAGGGTTGTGTACAAACCCTTGAAACAACAGCATTTTAAGTGTACTGGCCCTTTAAGAGGTGGACCTGGGAAGCTTACAGACCTTTAAAATTGGCAATACTTTAAGGTGACTGGCCTATGAAGAGGATGACCATGGAAGTGGACAGTCCTTAAAGATGCATTATTGTGTGTGGGTGGCCTTCTAAGAGACAACCCTGGGAATGGACAGACCTTTGGAAATGTCAATGTGGCTTATGAAGTGGAAAGCCACTTGAACATGTGACATGTTTTGATGACTGGCCCTTTAAGAGGCAGACCCTAGAAGTGGACAAACCCTTGAAGAGGTGACAAATTTAGGGAATTATGTCCTTTAAGAGGTTGACCAGGGTTGTGTACAAACCCTTGAAACAACAGCATTTTAAGTGTACTGGCCCTTTAAGAGGTGGACCTGGGAAGCTTACAGACCTTTAAAATTGGCAATACTTTAAGGTGACTGGCCTATGAAGAGGATGACCATGGAAGTGGACAGTCCTTAAAGATGCATTATTGTGTGTGGGTGGCCTTCTAAGAGACAACCCTGGGAATGGACAGACCTTTGGAAATGTCAATGTGGCTTATGAAGTGGAAAGCCACTTGAACATGTGACATGTTTTGATGACTGGCCCTTTAAGAGGCAGACCCTAGATATGGACAAACCCTTGAAGAGGTGACAAATTTAGGGAATTATGTCCTTTAAGAGGTTGACCAGGGTTGTGTACAAACCCTCAAACAACAGCATTTTAAGTGTACTGGCCCTTTAAGAGGTGGACCTGGGAAGCTTACAGACCTTTAAAATTGGCAATACTTTAAGGTGACTGGCCTATGAAGAGGATGACCATGGAAGTGGACAGTCCTTAAAGATGCATTATTGTGTGTGGGTGGCCTTCTAAGAGACAACCCTGGGAATGGACAGACCTTTGGAAATGTCAATGTGGCTTATGACGTGGAAAGCCACTTGAACATGTGACATGTTTTGCGTACTGGCCCTTTAAGAGGCAGACCCTAGAAGTGGACAAACCCTTGAAGAGGTGACAAATTTAGGGAATTATGTCCTTTAAGAGGTTGACCAGGGTTGTGTACAAACCCTCAAAACAACAGCATTTTAAGTGTACTGGCCCTTTAAGAGGTGGACCTGGGAAGCTTACGGACCTTAAAAATTGGCAATACTTTAAGGTGACTGGCCTATGAAGAGGATGACCATGGAAGTGGACAGTCCTTAAAGATGCATTATTGTGTGTGGGTGGCCTTCTAAGAGACAACCCTGGGAATGGACAGACCTTTGGAAATGTCAATGTGGCTTATGAAGTGGAAAGCCACTTGAACATGTGACATGTTTTGATGACTGGCCCTTTAAGAGGCAGACCCTAGAAGTGGACAAACCCTTGAAGAGGTGACAAATTTAGGGAATTATGTCCTTTAAGAGGTTGACCAGGGTTGTGTACAAACCCTTGAAACAACAGCATTTTAAGTGTACTGGCCCTTTAAGAGGTGGACCAGGGAAGCTTACAGACCTTTAAAATTGGCAATACTTTAAGGTGACTGGCCTATGAAGAGGATGACCATGGAAGTGGACAGTCCTTAAAGATGCATTATTGTGTGTGGGTGGCCTTCTAAGAGACAACCCTGGGAATGGACAGACCTTTGGAAATGTCAATGTGGCTTATGAAGTGGAAAGCCACTTGAACATGTGACATGTTTTGATGACTGGCCCTTTAAGAGGCAGACCCTAGAAGTGGACAAACCCTTGAAGAGGTGACAAATTTAGGGAATTATGTCCTTTAAGAGGTTGACCAGGGTTGTGTACAAACCCTTGAAACAACAGCATTTTAAGTGTACTGGCCCTTTAAGAGGTGGACCTGGGAAGCTTACAGACCTTTAAAATTGGCAATACTTTAAGGTGACTGGCCTATGAAGAGGATGACCATGGAAGTGGACAGTCCTTAAAGATGCATTATTGTGTGTGGGTGGCCTTCTAAGAGACAACCCTGGGAATGGACAGACCTTTGGAAATGTCAATGTGGCTTATGAAGTGGAAAGCCACTTGAACATGTGACATGTTTTGATGACTGGCCCTTTAAGAGGCAGACCCTAGAAGTGGACAAACCCTTGAAGAGGTGACAAATTTAGGGAATTATGTCCTTTAAGAGGTTGACCAGGGTTGTGTACAAACCCTCGAAACAACAGCATTTTAAGTGTACTGGCCCTTTAAGAGGTGGACCTGGGAAGCTTACAGACCTTTAAAATTGGCAATACTTTAAGGTGACTGGCCTATGAAGAGGATGACCATGGAAGTGGACAGTCCTTAAAGATGCATTATTGTGTGTGGGTGGCCTTCTAAGAGACAACCCTGGGAATGGACAGACCTTTGGAAATGTCAATGTGGCTTATGAAGTGGAAAGCCACTTGAACATGTGACATGTTTTGATGACTGGCCCTTTAAGAGGCAGACCCTAGAAGTGGACAAACCCTTGAAGAGGTGACAAATTTAGGGAATTATGTCCTTTAAGAGGTTGACCAGGGTTGTGTACAAACCCTCGAAACAACAGCATTTTAAGTGTACTGGCCCTTTAAGAGGTGGACCTGGGAAGCTTACGGACCTTTAAAATTGGCAATACTTTAAGGTGACTGGCCTATGAAGAGGATGACCATGGAAGTGGACAGTCCTTAAAGATGCATTATTGTGTGTGGGTGGCCATCTAAGAGACAACCCTGGGAATGGACAGACCTTTGGAAATGTCAATGTGGCTTATGAAGTGGAAAGCCACTTGAACATGTGACATGTTTTGATGACTGGCCCTTTAAGAGGCAGACCCTAGAAGTGGACAAACCCTTGAAGAGGTGACAAATTTAGGGAATTATGTCCTTTAAGAGGTTGACCAGGGTTGTGTACAAACCCTCAAAACAACAGCATTTTAAGTGTACTGGCCCTTTAAGAGGTGGACCTGGGAAGCTTACGGACCTTTAAAATTGGCAATACTTTAAGGTGACTGGCCTATGAAGAGGATGACCATGGAAGTGGACAGTCCTTAAAGATGCATTATTGTGTGTGGGTGGCCTTCTAAGAGACACCCCTGGGAATGGACAGACCTTTGGAAATGTCAATGTGGCTTATGAAGTGGAAATCCACTTGAACATGTGACATGTTTTGATGACTGGCCCTTTAAGAGGCAGACCCTAGATATGGACAAACCCTTGAAGAGGTGACAAATTTAGGGAATTATGTCCTTTAAGAGGTTGACCAGGGTTGTGTACAAACCCTTGAAACAACAGTATTTTAAGTGTACTGGCCCTTTAAGAGGTGGACCTGGGAAGCTTACAGACCTTTAAAATTGGCAATACTTTAAGGTGACTGGCCTATGAAGAGGATGACCATGGAAGTGGACAGTCCTTAAAGATGCATTATTGTGTGTGGGTGGCCTTCTAAGAGACAACCCTGGGAATGGACAGACCTTTGGAAATGTCAATGTGGCTTATGAAGTGGAAAGCCACTTGAACATGTGACATGTTTTGCGGACTGGCCCTTTAAGAGGCAGACCCTAGAAGTGGACAAACCCTTGAAGAGGTGACAAATTTAGTGAATTATGTCCTTTAAGAGGTTGACCAGGGTTGTGTACAAACCCTCGAAACAACAGCATTTTAAGTGTACTGGCCCTTTAAGAGGTGGACCTGGGAAGCTTACGGACCTTTAAAATTGGCAATACTTTAAGGTGACTGGCCTATGAAGAGGATGACCATGGAAGTGGACAGTCCTTAAAGATGCATTATTGTGTGTGGGTGGCCTTCTAAGAGACAACCCTGGGAATGGACAGACCTTTGGAAATGTCAATGTGGCTTATGAAGTGGAAAGCCACTTGAACATGTGACATGTTTTGCGGACTGGCCCTTTAAGAGGCAGACCCTAGAAGTGGACAAACCCTTTAAGAGGTGACAAATTTAGGGAATTATGTCCTTTAAGAGGTTGACCAGGGTTGTGTACAAACCCTCGAAAAAACAGCATTTTAAGTGTACTGGCCCTTTAAGAGGTGGACCTGGGAAGCTTACGGACCTTTAAAATTGGCAATACTTTAAGGTGACTGGCCTATGAAGAGGATGACCATGGAAGTGGACAGTCCTTAAAGATGCATTATTGTGTGTGGGTGGCCTTCTAAGAGACAACCCTGGGAATGGACAGACCTTTGGAAATGTCAATGTGGCTTATGAAGTGGAAAGCCACTTGAACATGTGACATGTTTTGCGGACTGGCCCTTTAAGAGGCAGACCCTAGAAGTGGACAAACCCTTGAAGAGGTGACAAATTTAGGGAATTATGTCCTTTAAGAGGTTGACCAGGGTTGTGTACAAACCCTCGAAACAACAGCATTTTAAGTGTACTGGCCCTTTAAGAGGTGGACCTGGGAAGCTTACAGACCTTTAAAATTGGCAATACTTTAAGGTGACTGGCCTATGAAGAGGATGACCATGGAAGTGGACAGTCCTTAAAGATGCATTATTGTGTGTGGGTGGCCTTCTAAGAGACAACCCTGGGAATGGACAGACCTTTGGAAATGTCAATGTGGCTTATGAAGTGGAAATCCACTTGAACATGTGACGTGTTTTGATGACTGGCCCTTTAAGAGGCAGACCCTAGATATGGACAAACCCTTGAAGAGGTGACAAATTTAGGGAATTATGTCCTTTAAGAGGTTGACCAGGGTTGTGTACAAACCCTTGAAACAACAGTATTTTAAGTGTACTGGCCCTTTAAGAGGTGGACCTGGGAAGCTTACAGACCTTTAAAATTGGCAATACTTTAAGGTGACTGGCCTATGAAGAGGATGACCATGGAAGTGGACAGTCCTTAAAGATGCATTATTGTGTGTGGGTGGCCTTCTAAGAGACAACCCTGGGAATGGACAGACCTTTGGAAATGTCAATGTGGCTTATGACGTGGAAAGCCACTTGAACATGTGACATGTTTTGCGGACTGGCCCTTTAAGAGGCAGACCCTAGAAGTGGACAAACCCTTGAAGAGGTGACAAATTTAGGGAATTATGTCCTTTAAGAGGTTGACCAGGGTTGTGTACAAACCCTCAAAACAACAGCATTTTAAGTGTACTGGCCCTTTAAGAGGTGGACCTGGGAAGCTTACGGACCTTAAAAATTGGCAATACTTTAAGGTGACTGGCCTATGAAGAGGATGACCATGGAAGTGGACAGTCCTTAAAGATGCATTATTGTGTGTGGGTGGCCTTCTAAGAGACAACCCTGGGAATGGACAGACCTTTGGAAATGTCAATGTGGCTTATGAAGTGGAAAGACACTTGAACATGTGACATGTTTTGATGACTGGCCCTTTAAGAGGCAGACCCTAGAAGTGGACAAACCCTTGAAGAGGTGACAAATTTAGGGAATTATGTCCTTTAAGAGGTTGACCAGGGTTGTGTACAAACCCTTGAAACAACAGCATTTTAAGTGTACTGGCCCTTTAAGAGGTGGACCTGGGAAGCTTACAGACCTTTAAAATTGGCAATACTTTAAGGTGACTGGCCTATGAAGAGGATGACCATGGAAGTGGACAGTCCTTAAAGATGCATTATTGTGTGTGGGTGGCCTTCTAAGAGACAACCCTGGGAATGGACAGACCTTTGGAAATGTCAATGTGGCTTATGAAGTGGAAAGCCACTTGAACATGTGACATGTTTTGATGACTGGCCCTTTAAGAGGCAGACCCTAGAAGTGGACAAACCCTTGAAGAGGTGACAAATTTAGGGAATTATGTCCTTTAAGAGGTTGACCAGGGTTGTGTACAAACCCTTGAAACAACAGCATTTTAAGTGTACTGGCCCTTTAAGAGGTGGACCTGGGAAGCTTACAGACCTTTAAAATTGGCAATACTTTAAGGTGACTGGCCTATGAAGAGGATGACCATGGAAGTGGACAGTCCTTAAAGATGCATTATTGTGTGTGGGTGGCCTTCTAAGAGACAACCCTGGGAATGGACAGACCTTTGGAAATGTCAATGTGGCTTATGAAGTGGAAAGCCACTTGAACATGTGACATGTTTTGATGACTGGCCCTTTAAGAGGCAGACCCTAGAAGTGGACAAACCCTTGAAGAGGTGACAAATTTAGGGAATTATGTCCTTTAAGAGGTTGACCAGGGTTGTGTACAAACCCTTGAAACAACAGCATTTTAAGTGTACTGGCCCTTTAAGAGGTGGACCTGGGAAGCTTACAGACCTTTAAAATTGGCAATACTTTAAGGTGACTGGCCTATGAAGAGGATGACCATGGAAGTGGACAGTCCTTAAAGATGCATTATTGTGTGTGGGTGGCCTTCTAAGAGACAACCCTGGGAATGGACAGACCTTTGGAAATGTCAATGTGGCTTATGAAGTGGAAAGCCACTTGAACATGTGACATGTTTTGATGACTGGCCCTTTAAGAGGCAGACCCTAGAAGTGGACAAACCCTTGAAGAGGTGACAAATTTAGGGAATTATGTCCTTTAAGAGGTTGACCAGGGTTGTGTACAAACCCTTGAAACAACAGTATTTTAAGTGTACTGGTCCTTTAAGAGGTGGACCTGGGAAGCTTACAGACCTTTAAAATTGGCAATACTTTAAGGTGACTGGCCTATGAAGAGGATGACCATGGAAGTGGACAGTCCTTAAAGATGCATTATTGTGTGTGGGTGGCCTTCTAAGAGACAACCCTGGGAATGGACAGACCTTTGGAAATGTCAATGTGGCTTATGAAGTGGAAAGCCACTTGAACATGTGACATGTTTTGCGGACTGGCCCTTTAAGAGGCAGACCCTAGAAGTGGACAAACCCTTGAAGAGGTGACAAATTTAGTGAATTATGTCCTTTAAGAGGTTGACCAGGGTTGTGTACAAACCCTCGAAACAACAGCATTTTAAGTGTACTGGCCCTTTAAGAGGTGGACCTGGGAAGCTTACGGACCTTTAAAATTGGCAATACTTTAAGGTGACTGGCCTATGAAGAGGATGACCATGGAAGTGGACAGTCCTTAAAGATGCATTATTGTGTGTGGGTGGCCTTCTAAGAGACAACCCTGGGAATGGACAGACCTTTGGAAATGTCAATGTGGCTTATGAAGTGGAAAGCCACTTGAACATGTGACATGTTTTGCGGACTGGCCCTTTAAGAGGCAGACCCTAGAAGTGGACAAACCCTTTAAGAGGTGACAAATTTAGGGAATTATGTCCTTTAAGAGGTTGACCAGGGTTGTGTACAAACCCTCGAAAAAACAGCATTTTAAGTGTACTGGCCCTTTAAGAGGTGGACCTGGGAAGCTTACGGACCTTTAAAATTGGCAATACTTTAAGGTGACTGGCCTATGAAGAGGATGACCATGGAAGTGGACAGTCCTTAAAGATGCATTATTGTGTGTGGGTGGCCTTCTAAGAGACAACCCTGGGAATGGACAGACCTTTGGAAATGTCAATGTGGCTTATGAAGTGGAAAGCCACTTGAACATGTGACATGTTTTGCGGACTGGCCCTTTAAGAGGCAGACCCTAGAAGTGGACAAACCCTTGAAGAGGTGACAAATTTAGGGAATTATGTCCTTTAAGAGGTTGACCAGGGTTGTGTACAAACCCTCGAAACAACAGCATTTTAAGTGTACTGGCCCTTTAAGAGGTGGACCTGGGAAGCTTACAGACCTTTAAAATTGGCAATACTTTAAGGTGACTGGCCTATGAAGAGGATGACCATGGAAGTGGACAGTCCTTAAAGATGCATTATTGTGTGTGGGTGGCCTTCTAAGAGACAACCCTGGGAATGGACAGACCTTTGGAAATGTCAATGTGGCTTATGAAGTGGAAATCCACTTGAACATGTGACGTGTTTTGATGACTGGCCCTTTAAGAGGCAGACCCTAGATATGGACAAACCCTTGAAGAGGTGACAAATTTAGGGAATTATGTCCTTTAAGAGGTTGACCAGGGTTGTGTACAAACCCTTGAAACAACAGTATTTTAAGTGTACTGGCCCTTTAAGAGGTGGACCTGGGAAGCTTACAGACCTTTAAAATTGGCAATACTTTAAGGTGACTGGCCTATGAAGAGGATGACCATGGAAGTGGACAGTCCTTAAAGATGCATTATTGTGTGTGGGTGGCCTTCTAAGAGACAACCCTGGGAATGGACAGACCTTTGGAAATGTCAATGTGGCTTATGACGTGGAAAGCCACTTGAACATGTGACATGTTTTGCGGACTGGCCCTTTAAGAGGCAGACCCTAGAAGTGGACAAACCCTTGAAGAGGTGACAAATTTAGGGAATTATGTCCTTTAAGAGGTTGACCAGGGTTGTGTACAAACCCTCAAAACAACAGCATTTTAAGTGTACTGGCCCTTTAAGAGGTGGACCTGGGAAGCTTACGGACCTTAAAAATTGGCAATACTTTAAGGTGACTGGCCTATGAAGAGGATGACCATGGAAGTGGACAGTCCTTAAAGATGCATTATTGTGTGTGGGTGGCCTTCTAAGAGACAACCCTGGGAATGGACAGACCTTTGGAAATGTCAATGTGGCTTATGAAGTGGAAAGCCACTTGAACATGTGACATGTTTTGATGACTGGCCCTTTAAGAGGCAGACCCTAGAAGTGGACAAACCCTTGAAGAGGTGACAAATTTAGGGAATTATGTCCTTTAAGAGGTTGACCAGGGTTGTGTACAAACCCTTGAAACAACAGCATTTTAAGTGTACTGGCCCTTTAAGAGGTGGACCTGGGAAGCTTACAGACCTTTAAAATTGGCAATACTTTAAGGTGACTGGCCTATGAAGAGGATGACCATGGAAGTGGACAGTCCTTAAAGATGCATTATTGTGTGTGGGTGGCCTTCTAAGAGACAACCCTGGGAATGGACAGACCTTTGGAAATGTCAATGTGGCTTATGAAGTGGAAAGCCACTTGAACATGTGACATGTTTTGATGACTGGCCCTTTAAGAGGCAGACCCTAGAAGTGGACAAACCCTTGAAGAGGTGACAAATTTAGGGAATTATGTCCTTTAAGAGGTTGACCAGGGTTGTGTACAAACCCTTGAAACAACAGCATTTTAAGTGTACTGGCCCTTTAAGAGGTGGACCTGGGAAGCTTACAGACCTTTAAAATTGGCAATACTTTAAGGTGACTGGCCTATGAAGAGGATGACCATGGAAGTGGACAGTCCTTAAAGATGCATTATTGTGTGTGGGTGGCCTTCTAAGAGACAACCCTGGGAATGGACAGACCTTTGGAAATGTCAATGTGGCTTATGAAGTGGAAAGCCACTTGAACATGTGACATGTTTTGATGACTGGCCCTTTAAGAGGCAGACCCTAGAAGTGGACAAACCCTTGAAGAGGTGACAAATTTAGGGAATTATGTCCTTTAAGAGGTTGACCAGGGTTGTGTACAAACCCTTGAAACAACAGCATTTTAAGTGTACTGGCCCTTTAAGAGGTGGACCTGGGAAGCTTACAGACCTTTAAAATTGGCAATACTTTAAGGTGACTGGCCTATGAAGAGGATGACCATGGAAGTGGACAGTCCTTAAAGATGCATTATTGTGTGTGGGTGGCCTTCTAAGAGACAACCCTGGGAATGGACAGACCTTTGGAAATGTCAATGTGGCTTATGAAGTGGAAAGCCACTTGAACATGTGACATGTTTTGATGACTGGCCCTTTAAGAGGCAGACCCTAGAAGTGGACAAACCCTTGAAGAGGTGACAAATTTAGGGAATTATGTCCTTTAAGAGGTTGACCAGGGTTGTGTACAAACCCTTGAAACAACAGCATTTTAAGTGTACTGGCCCTTTAAGAGGTGGACCTGGGAAGCTTACAGACCTTTAAAATTGGCAATACTTTAAGGTGACTGGCCTATGAAGAGGATGACCATGGAAGTGGACAGTCCTTAAAGATGCATTATTGTGTGTGGGTGGCCTTCTAAGAGACAACCCTGGGAATGGACAGACCTTTGGAAATGTCAATGTGGCTTATGAAGTGGAAAGCCACTTGAACATGTGACATGTTTTGATGACTGGCCCTTTAAGAGGCAGACCCTAGAAGTGGACAAACCCTTGAAGAGGTGACAAATTTAGGGAATTATGTCCTTTAAGAGGTTGACCAGGGTTGTGTACAAACCCTTGAAACAACAGCATTTTAAGTGTACTGGCCCTTTAAGAGGTGGACCTGGGAAGCTTACAGACCTTTAAAATTGGCAATACTTTAAGGTGACTGGCCTATGAAGAGGATGACCATGGAAGTGGACAGTCCTTAAAGATGCATTATTGTGTGTGGGTGGCCTTCTAAGAGACAACCCTGGGAATGGACAGACCTTTGGAAATGTCAATGTGGCTTATGAAGTGGAAAGCCACTTGAACATGTGACATGTTTTGATGACTGGCCCTTTAAGAGGCAGACCCTAGAAGTGGACAAACCCTTGAAGAGGTGACAAATTTAGGGAATTATGTCCTTTAAGAGGTTGACCAGGGTTGTGTACAAACCCTCGAAACAACAGCATTTTAAGTGTACTGGCCCTTTAAGAGGTGGACCTGGGAAGCTTACAGACCTTTAAAATTGGCAATACTTTAAGGTGACTGGCCTATGAAGAGGATGACCATGGAAGTGGACAGTCCTTAAAGATGCATTATTGTGTGTGGGTGGCCTTCTAAGAGACAACCCTGGGAATGGACAGACCTTTGGAAATGTCAATGTGGCTTATGAAGTGGAAAGCCACTTGAACATGTGACATGTTTTGCGGACTGGCCCTTTAAGAGGCAGACCCTAGAAGTGGACAAACCCTTGAAGAGGTGACAAATTTAGGGAATTATGTCCTTTAAGAGGTTGACCAGGGTTGTGTACAAACCCTCGAAACAACAGCATTTTAAGTGTACTGGCCCTTTAAGAGGTGGACCTGGGAAGCTTACGGACCTTTAAAATTGGCAATACTTTAAGGTGACTGGCCTATGAAGAGGATGACCATGGAAGTGGACAGTCCTTAAAGATGCATTATTGTGTGTGGGTGGCCTTCTAAGAGACAACCCTGGGAATGGACAGACCTTTGGAAATGTCAATGTGGCTTATGAAGTGGAAAGCCACTTGAACATGTGACATGTTTTGCGGACTGGCCCTTTAAGAGGCAGACCCTAGAAGTGGACAAACCCTTTAAGAGGTGACAAATTTAGGGAATTATGTCCTTTAAGAGGTTGACCAGGGTTGTGTACAAACCCTCGAAAAAACAGCATTTTAAGTGTACTGGCCCTTTAAGAGGTGGACCTGGGAAGCTTACGGACCTTTAAAATTGGCAATACTTTAAGGTGACTGGCCTATGAAGAGGATGACCATGGAAGTGGACAGTCCTTAAAGATGCATTATTGTGTGTGGGTGGCCTTCTAAGAGACAACCCTGGGAATGGACAGACCTTTGGAAATGTCAATGTGGCTTATGAAGTGGAAAGCCACTTGAACATGTGACATGTTTTGATGACTGGCCCTTTAAGAGGCAGACCCTAGAAGTGGACAAACCCTTGAAGAGGTGACAAATTTAGGGAATTATGTCCTTTAAGAGGTTGACCAGGGTTGTGTACAAACCCTCGAAACAACAGCATTTTAAGTGTACTGGCCCTTTAAGAGGTGGACCTGGGAAGCTTACAGACCTTTAAAATTGGCAATACTTTAAGGTGACTGGCCTATGAAGAGGATGACCATGGAAGTGGACAGTCCTTAAAGATGCATTATTGTGTGTGGGTGGCCTTCTAAGAGACAACCCTGGGAATGGACAGACCTTTGGAAATGTCAATGTGGCTTATGAAGTGGAAAGCCACTTGAACATGTGACATGTTTTGATGACTGGCCCTTTAAGAGGCAGACCCTAGAAGTGGACAAACCCTTGAAGAGGTGACAAATTTAGGGAATTATGTCCTTTAAGAGGTTGACCAGGGTTGAGTACAAACCCTTGAAACAACAGCATTTTAAGTGTACTGGCCCTTTAAGAGGTGGACCTGGGAAGCTTACAGACCTTTAAAATTGGCAATACTTTAAGGTGACTGGCCTATGAAGGGGATGACCATGGAAGTGGACAGTCCTTAAAGATGCATTATTGTGTGTGGGTGGCCTTCTAAGAGACAACCCTGGGAATGGACAGACCTTTGGAAATGTCAATGTGGCTTATGAAGTGGAAAGCCACTTGAACATGTGACATGTTTTGATGACTGGCCCTTTAAGAGGCAGACCCTAGAAGTGGACAAACCCTTGAAGAGGTGACAAATTTAGGGAATTATGTCCTTTAAGAGGTTGACCAGGGTTGTGTACAAACCCTTGAAACAACAGCATTTTAAGTGTACTGGCCCTTTAAGAGGTGGACCTGGGAAGCTTACAGACCTTTAAAATTGGCAATACTTTAAGGTGACTGGCCTATGAAGAGGATGACCATGGAAGTGGACAGTCCTTAAAGATGCATTATTGTGTGTGGGTGGCCTTCTAAGAGACAACCCTGGGAATGGACAGACCTTTGGAAATGTCAATGTGGCTTATGAAGTGGAAAGCCACTTGAACATGTGACATGTTTTGATGACTGGCCCTTTAAGAGGCAGACCCTAGAAGTGGACACACCCTTGAAGAGGTGACAAATTTAGGGAATTATGTCCTTTAAGAGGTTGACCAGGGTTGTGTACAAACCCTTGAAACAACAGCATTTTAAGTGTACTGGCCCTTTAAGAGGTGGACCTGGGAAGCTTACAGACCTTTAAAATTGGCAATACTTTAAGGTGACTGGCCTATGAAGAGGATGACCATGGAAGTGGACAGTCCTTAAAGATGCATTATTGTGTGTGGGTGGCCTTCTAAGAGACAACCCTGGGAATGGACAGACCTTTGGAAATGTCAATGTGGCTTATGAAGTGGAAAGCCACTTGAACATGTGACATGTTTTGATGACTGGCCCTTTAAGAGGCAGACCCTAGAAGTGGACAAACCCTTGAAGAGGTGACAAATTTAGGGAATTATGTCCTTTAAGAGGTTGACCAGGGTTGTGTACAAACCCTCGAAAAAACAGCATTTTAAGTGTACTGGCCCTTTAAGAGGTGGACCTGGGAAGCTTACGGACCTTTAAAATTGGCAATACTTTAAGGTGACTGGCCTATGAAGAGGATGACCATGGAAGTGGACAGTCCTTAAAGATGCATTATTGTGTGTGGGTGGCCTTCTAAGAGACAACCCTGGGAATGGACAGACCTTTGGAAATGTCAATGTGGCTTATGAAGTGGAAAGCCACTTGAACATGTGACATGTTTTGCGGACTGGCCCTTTAAGAGGCAGACCCTAGAAGTGGACACACCCTTGAAGAGGTGACAAATTTAGGGAATTATGTCCTTTAAGAGGTTGACCAGGGTTGTGTACAAACCCTCAAAACAACAGCATTTTAAGTGTACTGGCCCTTTAAGAGGTGGACCTGGGAAGCTTACGGACCTTTAAAATTGGCAATACTTTAAGGTGACTGGCCTATGAAGAGGATGACCATGGAAGTGGACAGTCCTTAAAGATGCATTATTGTGTGTGGGTGGCCATCTAAGAGACAACCCTGGGAATGGACAGACCTTTGGAAATGTCAATGTGGCTTATGAAGTGGAAAGCCACTTGAACATGTGACATGTTTTGATGACTGGCCCTTTAAGAGGCAGACCCTAGAAGTGGACAAACCCTTGAAGAGGTAACAAATTTAGGGAATTATGTCCTTTAAGAGGTTGACCAGGGTTGTGTACAAACCCTCAAAACAACAGCATTTTAAGTGTACTGGCCCTTTAAGAGGTGGACCTGGGAAGCTTACGGACCTTTAAAATTGGCAATACTTTAAGGTGACTGGCCTATGAAGAGGATGACCATGGAAGTGGACAGTCCTTAAAGATGCATTATTGTGTGTGGGTGGCCTTCTAAGAGACACCCCTGGGAATTGACAGACCTTTGGAAATGTCAATGTGGCTTATGAAGTGGAAATCCACTTGAACATGTGACATGTTTTGATGACTGGCCCTTTAAGAGGCAGACCCTAGATATGGACAAACCCTTGAAGAGGTGACAAATTTAGGGAATTATGTCCTTTAAGAGGTTGACCAGGGTTGTGTACAAACCCTTGAAACAACAGTATTTTAAGTGTACTGGCCCTTTAAGAGGTGGACCTGGGAAGCTTACAGACCTTTAAAATTGGCAATACTTTAAGGTGACTGGCCTATGAAGAGGATGACCATGGAAGTGGACAGTCCTTAAAGATGCATTATTGTGTGTGGGTGGCCTTCTAAGAGACAACCCTGGGAATGGACAGACCTTTGGAAATGTCAATGTGGCTTATGAAGTGGAAAGCCACTTGAACATGTGACATGTTTTGCGGACTGGCCCTTTAAGAGGCAGACCCTAGAAGTGGACAAACCCTTGAAGAGGTGACAAATTTAGGGAATTATGTCCTTTAAGAGGTTGACCAGGGTTGTGTACAAACCCTCGAAACAACAGCATTTTAAGTGTACTGGCCCTTTAAGAGGTGGACCTGGGAAGCTTACGGACCTTTAAAATTGGCAATACTTTAAGGTGACTGGCCTATGAAGAGGATGACCATGGAAGTGGACAGTCCTTAAAGATGCATTATTGTGTGTGGGTGGCCTACTAAGAGACAACCCTGGGAATGGACAGACCTTGGGAAATGTCAATGTGGCTTATGAAGTGGAAAGCCACTTGAACATGTGACATGTTTTGCGGACTGGCCCTTTAAGAGGCAGACCCTAGAAGTGGACACACCCTTGAAGAGGTGACAAATTTAGGGAATTATGTCCTTTAAGAGGTTGACCAGGGTTGTGTACAAACCCTCAAAACAACAGCATTTTAAGGGTACTGGCCCTTTAAGAGGTGGACCTGGGAAGCTTACGGACCTTTAAAATTGGCAATACTTTAAGGTGACTGGCCTATGAAGAGGATGACCATGGAAGTGGACAGTCCTTAAAGATGCATTATTGTGTGTGGGTGGCCATCTAAGAGACAACCCTGGGAATGGACAGACCTTTGGAAATGTCAATGTGGCTTATGAAGTGGAAAGCCACTTGAACATGTGACATGTTTTGCGGACTGGCCCTTTAAGAGGCAGACCCTAGAAGTGGACAAACCCTTGAAGAGGTGACAAATTTAGGGAATTATGTCCTTTAAGAGGTTGACCAGGGTTGTGTACAAACCCTCGAAACAACAGCATTTTAAGTGTACTGGCCCTTTAAGAGGTGGACCTGGGAAGCTTACGGACCTTTAAAATTGGCAATACTTTAAGGTGACTGGCCTATGAAGAGGATGACCATGGAAGTGGACAGTCCTTAAAGATGCATTATTGTGTGTGGGTGGCCTTCTAAGAGACAACCCTGGGAATGGACAGACCTTTGGAAATGTCAATGTGGCTTATGAAGTGGAAATCCACTTGAACATGTGACATGTTTTGATGACTGGCCCTTTAAGAGGCAGACCCTAGATATGGACAAACCCTTGAAGAGGTGACAAATTTAGGGAATTATGTCCTTTAAGAGGTTGACCAGGGTTGTGTACAAACCCTTGAAACAACAGTATTTTAAGTGTACTGGCCCTTTAAGAGGTGGACCTGGGAAGCTTACAGACCTTTAAAATTGGCAATACTTTAAGGTGACTGGCCTATGAAGAGGATGACCATGGAAGTGGACAGTCCTTAAAGATGCATTATTGTGTGTGGGTGGCCTTCTAAGAGACAACCCTGGGAATGGACAGACCTTTGGAAATGTCAATGTGGCTTATGAAGTGGAAAGCCACTTGAACATGTGACATGTTTTGCGGACTGGCCCTTTAAGAGGCAGACCCTAGAAGTGGACAAACCCTTGAAGAGGTGACAAATTTAGGGAATTATGTCCTTTAAGAGGTTGACCAGGGTTGTGTACAAACCCTCGAAAAAACAGCATTTTAAGTGTACTGGCCCTTTAAGAGGTGGACCTGGGAAGCTTACGGACCTTTAAAATTGGCAATACTTTAAGGTGACTGGCCTATGAAGAGGATGACCATGGAAGTGGACAGTCCTTAAATATGCATTATTGTGTGTGGGTGGCCTTCTAAGAGACAACCCTGGGAATGGACAGACCTTTGGAAATGTCAATGTGGCTTATGAAGTGGAAAGCCACTTGAACATGTGACATGTTTTGCGGACTGGCCCTTTAAGAGGCAGACCCTAGAAGTGGACACACCCTTGAAGAGGTGACAAATTTAGGGAATTATGTCCTTTAAGAGGTTGACCAGGGTTGTGTACAAACCCTCAAAACAACAGCATTTTAAGTGTACTGGCCCTTTAAGAGGTGGACCTGGGAAGCTTACGGACCTTTAAAATTGGCAATACTTTAAGGTGACTGGCCTATGAAGAGGATGACCATGGAAGTGGACAGTCCTTAAAGATGCATTATTGTGTGTGGGTTGCCATCTAAGAGACAACCCTGGGAATGGACAGACCTTTGGAAATGTCAATGTGGCTTATGAAGTGGAAAGCCACTTGAACATGTGACATGTTTTGATGACTGGCCCTTTAAGAGGCAGACCCTAGAAGTGGACAAACCCTTGAAGAGGTGACAAATTTAGGGAATTATGTCCTTTAAGAGGTTGACCAGGTTTGTGTACAAACCCTCAAAACAACAGCATTTTAAGTGTACTGGCCCTTTAAGAGGTGGACCTGGGAAGCTTACGGACCTTTAAAATTGGCAATACTTTAAGGTGACTGGCCTATGAAGAGGATGACCATGGAAGTGGACAGTCCTTAAAGATGCATTATTGTGTGTGGGTGGCCTTCTAAGAGACAACCCTGGGAATGGACAGACCTTTGGAAATGTCAATGTGGCTTATGAAGTGGAAAGCCACTTGAACATGTGACATGTTTTGATGACTGGCCCTTTAAGAGGCAGACCCTAGAAGTGGACAAACCCTTGAAGAGGTGACAAATTTAGGGAATTATGTCCTTTAAGAGGTTGACCAGGGTTGTGTACAAACCCTCGAAACAACAGCATTTTAAGTGTACTGGCCCTTTAAGAGGTGGACCTGGAAAGCTTACAGACCTTTAAAATTGGCAATACTTTAAGGTGACTGGCCTATGAAGAGGATGACCATGGAAGTGGACAGTCCTTAAAGATGCATTATTGTGTGTGGGTGGCCTTCTAAGAGACAACCCTGGGAATGGACAGACCTTTGGAAATGTCAATGTGGCTTATGAAGTGGAAAGCCACTTGAACATGTGACATGTTTTGATGACTGGCCCTTTAAGAGGCAGACCCTAGAAGTGGACAAACCCTTGAAGAGGTGACAAATTTAGGGAATTATGTCCTTTAAGAGGTTGACCAGGGTTGAGTACAAACCCTTGAAACAACAGCATTTTAAGTGTACTGGCCCTTTAAGAGGTGGACCTGGGAAGCTTACAGACCTTTAAAATTGGCAATACTTTAAGGTGACTGGCCTATGAAGGGGATGACCATGGAAGTGGACAGTCCTTAAAGATGCATTATTGTGTGTGGGTGGCCTTCTAAGAGACAACCCTGGGAATGGACAGACCTTTGGAAATGTCAATGTGGCTTATGAAGTGGAAAGCCACTTGAACATGTGACATGTTTTGATGACTGGCCCTTTAAGAGGCAGACCCTAGAAGTGGACAAACCCTTGAAGAGGTGACAAATTTAGGGAATTATGTCCTTTAAGAGGTTGACCAGGGTTGTGTACAAACCCTTGAAACAACAGCATTTTAAGTGTACTGGCCCTTTAAGAGGTGGACCTGGGAAGCTTACAGACCTTTAAAATTGGCAATACTTTAAGGTGACTGGCCTATGAAGAGGATGACCATGGAAGTGGACAGTCCTTAAAGATGCATTATTGTGTGTGGGTGGCCTTCTAAGAGACAACCCTGGGAATGGACAGACCTTTGGAAATGTCAATGTGGCTTATGAAGTGGAAAGCCACTTGAACATGTGACATGTTTTGATGACTGGCCCTTTAAGAGGCAGACCCTAGAAGTGGACACACCCTTGAAGAGGTGACAAATTTAGGGAATTATGTCCTTTAAGAGGTTGACCAGGGTTGTGTACAAACCCTTGAAACAACAGCATTTTAAGTGTACTGGCCCTTTAAGAGGTGGACCTGGGAAGCTTACAGACCTTTAAAATTGGCAATACTTTAAGGTGACTGGCCTATGAAGAGGATGACCATGGAAGTGGACAGTCCTTAAAGATGCATTATTGTGTGTGGGTGGCCTTCTAAGAGACAACCCTGGGAATGGACAGACCTTTGGAAATGTCAATGTGGCTTATGAAGTGGAAAGCCACTTGAACATGTGACATGTTTTGATGACTGGCCCTTTAAGAGGCAGACCCTAGAAGTGGACAAACCCTTGAAGAGGTGACAAATTTAGGGAATTATGTCCTTTAAGAGGTTGACCAGGGTTGTGTACAAACCCTCGAAAAAACAGCATTTTAAGTGTACTGGCCCTTTAAGAGGTGGACCTGGGAAGCTTACGGACCTTTAAAATTGGCAATACTTTAAGGTGACTGGCCTATGAAGAGGATGACCATGGAAGTGGACAGTCCTTAAAGATGCATTATTGTGTGTGGGTGGCCTTCTAAGAGACAACCCTGGGAATGGACAGACCTTTGGAAATGTCAATGTGGCTTATGAAGTGGAAAGCCACTTGAACATGTGACATGTTTTGCGGACTGGCCCTTTAAGAGGCAGACCCTAGAAGTGGACACACCCTTGAAGAGGTGACAAATTTAGGGAATTATGTCCTTTAAGAGGTTGACCAGGGTTGTGTACAAACCCTCAAAACAACAGCATTTTAAGTGTACTGGCCCTTTAAGAGGTGGACCTGGGAAGCTTACGGACCTTTAAAATTGGCAATACTTTAAGGTGACTGGCCTATGAAGAGGATGACCATGGAAGTGGACAGTCCTTAAAGATGCATTATTGTGTGTGGGTGGCCATCTAAGAGACAACCCTGGGAATGGACAGACCTTTGGAAATGTCAATGTGGCTTATGAAGTGGAAAGCCACTTGAACATGTGACATGTTTTGATGACTGGCCCTTTAAGAGGCAGACCCTAGAAGTGGACAAACCCTTGAAGAGGTAACAAATTTAGGGAATTATGTCCTTTAAGAGGTTGACCAGGGTTGTGTACAAACCCTCAAAACAACAGCATTTTAAGTGTACTGGCCCTTTAAAAGGTGGACCTGGGAAGCTTACGGACCTTTAAAATTGGCAATACTTTAAGGTGACTGGCCTATGAAGAGGATGACCATGGAAGTGGACAGTCCTTAAAGATGCATTATTGTGTGTGGGTGGCCTTCTAAGAGACACCCCTGGGAATGGACAGACCTTTGGAAATGTCAATGTGGCTTATGAAGTGGAAATCCACTTGAACATGTGACATGTTTTGATGACTGGCCCTTTAAGAGGCAGACCCTAGATATGGACAAACCCTTGAAGAGGTGACAAATTTAGGGAATTATGTCCTTTAAGAGGTTGACCAGGGTTGTGTACAAACCCTTGAAACAACAGTATTTTAAGTGTACTGGCCCTTTAAGAGGTGGACCTGGGAAGCTTACAGACCTTTAAAATTGGCAATACTTTAAGGTGACTGGCCTATGAAGAGGATGACCATGGAAGTGGACAGTCCTTAAAGATGCATTATTGTGTGTGGGTGGCCTTCTAAGAGACAACCCTGGGAATGGACAGACCTTTGGAAATGTCAATGTGGCTTATGAAGTGGAAAGCCACTTGAACATGTGACATGTTTTGCGGACTGGCCCTTTAAGAGGCAGACCCTAGAAGTGGACAAACCCTTGAAGAGGTGACAAATTTAGGGAATTATGTCCTTTAAGAGGTTGACCAGGGTTGTGTACAAACCCTCGAAAAAACAGCATTTTAAGTGTACTGGCCCTTTAAGAGGTGGACCTGGGAAGCTTACGGACCTTTAAAATTGGCAATACTTTAAGGTGACTGGCCTATGAAGAGGATGACCATGGAAGTGGACAGTCCTTAAAGATGCATTATTGTGTGTGGGTGGCCTTCTAAGAGACAACCCTGGGAATGGACAGACCTTTGGAAATGTCAATGTGGCTTATGAAGTGGAAAGCCACTTGAACATGTGACATGTTTTGCGGACTGGCCCTTTAAGAGGCAGACCCTAGAAGTGGACACACCCTTGAAGAGGTGACAAATTTAGGGAATTATGTCCTTTAAGAGGTTGACCAGGGTTGTGTACAAACCCTCAAAACAACAGCATTTTAAGTGTACTGGCCCTTTAAGAGGTGGACCTGGGAAGCTTACGGACCTTTAAAATTGGCAATACTTTAAGGTGACTGGCCTATGAAGAGGATGACCATGGAAGTGGACAGTCCTTAAAGATGCATTATTGTGTGTGGGTGGCCATCTAAGAGACAACCCTGGGAATGGACAGACCTTTGGAAATGTCAATGTGGCTTATGAAGTGGAAAGCCACTTGAACATGTGACATGTTTTGATGACTGGCCCTTTAAGAGGCAGACCCTAGAAGTGGACAAACCCTTGAAGAGGTAACAAATTTAGGGAATTATGTCCTTTAAGAGGTTGACCAGGGTTGTGTACAAACCCTCAAAACAACAGCATTTTAAGTGTACTGGCCCTTTAAGAGGTGGACCTGGGAAGCTTACGGACCTTTAAAATTGGCAATACTTTAAGGTGACTGGCCTATGAAGAGGATGACCATGGAAGTGGACAGTCCTTAAAGATGCATTATTGTGTGTGGGTGGCCTTCTAAGAGACACCCCTGGGAATGGACAGACCTTTGGAAATGTCAATGTGGCTTATGAAGTGGAAATCCACTTGAACATGTGACATGTTTTGATGACTGGCCCTTTAAGAGGCAGACCCTAGATATGGACAAACCCTTGAAGAGGTGACAAATTTAGGGAATTATGTCCTTTAAGAGGTTGACCAGGGTTGTGTACAAACCCTTGAAACAACAGCATTTTAAGTGTACTGGCCCTTTAAGAGGTGGACCTGGGAAGCTTACAGACCTTTAAAATTGGCAATACTTTAAGGTGACTGGCCTATGAAGAGGATGACCATGGAAGTGGACAGTCCTTAAAGATGCATTATTGTGTGTGGGTGGCCTTCTAAGAGACAACCCTGGGAATGGACAGACCTTTGGAAATGTCAATGTGGCTTATGAAGTGGAAAGCCACTTGAACATGTGACATGTTTTGATGACTGGCCCTTTAAGAGGCAGACCCTAGAAGTGGACAAACCCTTGAAGAGGTGACAAATTTAGGGAATTATGTCCTTTAAGAGGTTGACCAGGGTTGTGTACAAACCCTCGAAAAAACAGCATTTTAAGTGTACTGGCCCTTTAAGAGGTGGACCTGGGAAGCTTACGGACCTTTAAAATTGGCAATACTTTAAGGTGACTGGCCTATGAAGAGGATGACCATGGAAGTGGACAGTCCTTAAAGATGCATTATTGTGTGTGGGTGGCCTTCTAAGAGACAACCCTGGGAATGGACAGACCTTTGGAAATGTCAATGTGGCTTATGAAGTGGAAAGCCACTTGAACATGTGACATGTTTTGCGGACTGGCCCTTTAAGAGGCAGACCCTAGAAGTGGACACACCCTTGAAGAGGTGACAAATTTAGGTAATTATGTCCTTTAAGAGGTTGACCAGGGTTGTGTACAAACCCTCAAAACAACAGCATTTTAAGTGTACTGGCCCTTTAAGAGGTGGACCTGGGAAGCTTACGGACCTTTAAAATTGGCAATACTTTAAGGTGACTGGCCTATGAAGAGGATGACCATGGAAGTGGACAGTCCTTAAAGATGCATTATTGTGTGTGGGTGGCCATCTAAGAGACAACCCTGGGAATGGACAGACCTTTGGAAATGTCAATGTGGCTTATGAAGTGGAAAGCCACTTGAACATGTGACATGTTTTGATGACTGGCCCTTTAAGAGGCAGACCCTAGAAGTGGACAAACCCTTGAAGAGGTAACAAATTTAGGGAATTATGTCCTTTAAGAGGTTGACCAGGGTTGTGTACAAACCCTCAAAACAACAGCATTTTAAGTGTACTGGCCCTTTAAGAGGTGGACCTGGGAAGCTTACGGACCTTTAAAATTGGCAATACTTTAAGGTGACTGGCCTATGAAGAGGATGACCATGGAAGTGGACAGTCCTTAAAGATGCATTATTGTGTGTGGGTGGCCTTCTAAGAGACACCCCTGGGAATGGACAGACCTTTGGAAATGTCAATGTGGCTTATGAAGTGGAAATCCACTTGAACATGTGACATGTTTTGATGACTGGCCCTTTAAGAGGCAGACCCTAGATATGGACAAACCCTTGAAGAGGTGACAAATTTAGGGAATTATGTCCTTTAAGAGGTTGACCAGGGTTGTGTACAAACCCTTGAAACAACAGTATTTTAAGTGTACTGGCCCTTTAAGAGGTGGACCTGGGAAGCTTACAGACCTTTAAAATTGGCAATACTTTAAGGTGACTGGCCTATGAAGAGGATGACCATGGAAGTGGACAGTCCTTAAAGATGCATTATTGTGTGTGGGTGGCCTTCTAAGAGACAACCCTGGGAATGGACAGACCTTTGGAAATGTCAATGTGGCTTATGAAGTGGAAAGCCACTTGAACATGTGACATGTTTTGCGGACTGGCCCTTTAAGAGGCAGACCCTAGAAGTGGACAAACCCTTGAAGAGGTGACAAATTTAGGGAATTATGTCCTTTAAGAGGTTGACCAGGGTTGTGTACAAACCCTCGAAACAACAGCATTTTAAGTGTACTGGCCCTTTAAGAGGTGGACCTGGGAAGCTTACGGACCTTTAAAATTGGCAATACTTTAAGGTGACTGGCCTATGAAGAGGATGACCATGGAAGTGGACAGTCCTTAAAGATGCATTATTGTGTGTGGGTGGCCTTCTAAGAGACACCCCTGGGAATGGACAGACCTTTGGAAATGTCAATGTGGCTTATGAAGTGGAAATCCACTTGAACATGTGACATGTTTTGATGACTGGCCCTTTAAGAGGCAGACCCTAGATATGGACAAACCCTTGAAGAGGTGACAAATTTAGGGAATTATGTCCTTTAAGAGTTTGACCAGGGTTGTGTACAAACCCTTGAAACAACAGTATTTTAAGTGTACTGGCCCTTTAAGAGGTGGACCTGGGAAGCTTACAGACCTTTAAAATTGGCAATACTTTAAGGTGACTGGCCTATGAAGAGGATGACCATGGAAGTGGACAGTCCTTAAAGATGCATTATTGTGTGTGGGTGGCCTTCTAAGAGACAACCCTGGGAATGGACAGACCTTTGGAAATGTCAATGTGGCTTATGAAGTGGAAAGCCACTTGAACATGTGACATGTTTTGCGGACTGGCCCTTTAAGAGGCAGACCCTAGAAGTGGACAAACCCTTGAAGAGGTGACAAATTTAGGGAATTATGTCCTTTAAGAGGTTGACCAGGGTTGTGTACAAACCCTTGAAACAACAGCATTTTAAGTGTACTGGCCCTTTAAGAGGTGGACCTGGGAAGCTTACAGACCTTTAAAATTGGCAATACTTTAAGGTGACTGGCCTATGAAGAGGATGACCATGGAAGTGGACAGTCCTTAAAGATGCATTATTGTGTGTGGGTGGCCTTCTAAGAGACAACCCTGGGAATGGACAGACCTTTGGAAATGTCAATGTGGCTTATGAAGTGGAAAGCCACTTGAACATGTGACATGTTTTGATGACTGGCCCTTTAAGAGGCAGACCCTAGAAGTGGACAAACCCTTGAAGAGGTGACAAATTTAGGGAATTATGTCCTTTAAGAGGTTGACCAGGGTTGTGTACAAACCCTCGAAAAAACAGCATTTTAAGTGTACTGGCCCTTTAAGAGGTGGACCTGGGAAGCTTACGGACCTTTAAAATTGGCAATACTTTAAGGTGACTGGCCTATGAAGAGGATGACCATGGAAGTGGACAGTCCTTAAAGATGCATTATTGTGTGTGGGTGGCCTTCTAAGAGACAACCCTGGGAATGGACAGACCTTTGGAAATGTCAATGTGGCTTATGAAGTGGAAAGCCACTTGAACATGTGACATGTTTTGCGGACTGGCCCTTTAAGAGGCAGACCCTAGAAGTGGACACACCCTTGAAGAGGTGACAAATTTAGGGAATTATGTCCTTTAAGAGGTTGACCAGGGTTGTGTACAAACCCTCAAAACAACAGCATTTTAAGTGTACTGGCCCTTTAAGAGGTGGACCTGGGAAGCTTACGGACCTTTAAAATTGGCAATACTTTAAGGTGACTGGCCTATGAAGAGGATGACCATGGAAGTGGACAGTCCTTAAAGATGCATTATTGTGTGTGGGTGGCCATCTAAGAGACAACCCTGGGAATGGACAGACCTTTGGAAATGTCAATGTGGCTTATGAAGTGGAAAGCCACTTGAACATGTGACATGTTTTGATGACTGGCCCTTTAAGAGGCAGACCCTAGAAGTGGACAAACCCTTGAAGAGGTAACAAATTTAGGGAATTATGTCCTTTAAGAGGTTGACCAGGGTTGTGTACAAACCCTCAAAACAACAGCATTTTAAGTGTACTGGCCCTTTAAAAGGTGGACCTGGGAAGCTTACGGACCTTTAAAATTGGCAATACTTTAAGGTGACTGGCCTATGAAGAGGATGACCATGGAAGTGGACAGTCCTTAAAGATGCATTATTGTGTGTGGGTGGCCTTCTAAGAGACACCCCTGGGAATGGACAGACCTTTGGAAATGTCAATGTGGCTTATGAAGTGGAAATCCACTTGAACATGTGACATGTTTTGATGACTGGCCCTTTAAGAGGCAGACCCTAGATATGGACAAACCCTTGAAGAGGTGACAAATTTAGGGAATTATGTCCTTTAAGAGGTTGACCAGGGTTGTGTACAAACCCTTGAAACAACAGTATTTTAAGTGTACTGGCCCTTTAAGAGGTGGACCTGGGAAGCTTACAGACCTTTAAAATTGGCAATACTTTAAGGTGACTGGCCTATGAAGAGGATGACCATGGAAGTGGACAGTCCTTAAAGATGCATTATTGTGTGTGGGTGGCCTTCTAAGAGACAACCCTGGGAATGGACAGACCTTTGGAAATGTCAATGTGGCTTATGAAGTGGAAAGCCACTTGAACATGTGACATGTTTTGCGGACTGGCCCTTTAAGAGGCAGACCCTAGAAGTGGACAAACCCTTGAAGAGGTGACAAATTTAGGGAATTATGTCCTTTAAGAGGTTGACCAGGGTTGTGTACAAACCCTCGAAAAAACAGCATTTTAAGTGTACTGGCCCTTTAAGAGGTGGACCTGGGAAGCTTACGGACCTTTAAAATTGGCAATACTTTAAGGTGACTGGCCTATGAAGAGGATGACCATGGAAGTGGACAGTCCTTAAAGATGCATTATTGTGTGTGGGTGGCCTTCTAAGAGACAACCCTGGGAATGGACAGACCTTTGGAAATGTCAATGTGGCTTATGAAGTGGAAAGCCACTTGAACATGTGACATGTTTTGCGGACTGGCCCTTTAAGAGGCAGACCCTAGAAGTGGACACACCCTTGAAGAGGTGACAAATTTAGGGAATTATGTCCTTTAAGAGGTTGACCAGGGTTGTGTACAAACCCTCAAAACAACAGCATTTTAAGTGTACTGGCCCTTTAAGAGGTGGACCTGGGAAGCTTACGGACCTTTAAAATTGGCAATACTTTAAGGTGACTGGCCTATGAAGAGGATGACCATGGAAGTGGACAGTCCTTAAAGATGCATTATTGTGTGTGGGTGGCCATCTAAGAGACAACCCTGGGAATGGACAGACCTTTGGAAATGTCAATGTGGCTTATGAAGTGGAAAGCCACTTGAACATGTGACATGTTTTGATGACTGGCCCTTTAAGAGGCAGACCCTAGAAGTGGACAAACCCTTGAAGAGGTAACAAATTTAGGGAATTATGTCCTTTAAGAGGTTGACCAGGGTTGTGTACAAACCCTCAAAACAACAGCATTTTAAGTGTACTGGCCCTTTAAGAGGTGGACCTGGGAAGCTTACGGACCTTTAAAATTGGCAATACTTTAAGGTGACTGGCCTATGAAGAGGATGACCATGGAAGTGGACAGTCCTTAAAGATGCATTATTGTGTGTGGGTGGCCTTCTAAGAGACACCCCTGGGAATGGACAGACCTTTGGAAATGTCAATGTGGCTTATGAAGTGGAAATCCACTTGAACATGTGACATGTTTTGATGACTGGCCCTTTAAGAGGCAGACCCTAGATATGGACAAACCCTTGAAGAGGTGACAAATTTAGGGAATTATGTCCTTTAAGAGGTTGACCAGGGTTGTGTACAAACCCTTGAAACAACAGCATTTTAAGTGTACTGGCCCTTTAAGAGGTGGACCTGGGAAGCTTACAGACCTTTAAAATTGGCAATACTTTAAGGTGACTGGCCTATGAAGAGGATGACCATGGAAGTGGACAGTCCTTAAAGATGCATTATTGTGTGTGGGTGGCCTTCTAAGAGACAACCCTGGGAATGGACAGACCTTTGGAAATGTCAATGTGGCTTATGAAGTGGAAAGCCACTTGAACATGTGACATGTTTTGATGACTGGCCCTTTAAGAGGCAGACCCTAGAAGTGGACAAACCCTTGAAGAGGTGACAAATTTAGGGAATTATGTCCTTTAAGAGGTTGACCAGGGTTGTGTACAAACCCTCGAAAAAACAGCATTTTAAGTGTACTGGCCCTTTAAGAGGTGGACCTGGGAAGCTTACGGACCTTTAAAATTGGCAATACTTTAAGGTGACTGGCCTATGAAGAGGATGACCATGGAAGTGGACAGTCCTTAAAGATGCATTATTGTGTGTGGGTGGCCTTCTAAGAGACAACCCTGGGAATGGACAGACCTTTGGAAATGTCAATGTGGCTTATGAAGTGGAAAGCCACTTGAACATGTGACATGTTTTGCGGACTGGCCCTTTAAGAGGCAGACCCTAGAAGTGGACACACCCTTGAAGAGGTGACAAATTTAGGTAATTATGTCCTTTAAGAGGTTGACCAGGGTTGTGTACAAACCCTCAAAACAACAGCATTTTAAGTGTACTGGCCCTTTAAGAGGTGGACCTGGGAAGCTTACGGACCTTTAAAATTGGCAATACTTTAAGGTGACTGGCCTATGAAGAGGATGACCATGGAAGTGGACAGTCCTTAAAGATGCATTATTGTGTGTGGGTGGCCATCTAAGAGACAACCCTGGGAATGGACAGACCTTTGGAAATGTCAATGTGGCTTATGAAGTGGAAAGCCACTTGAACATGTGACATGTTTTGATGACTGGCCCTTTAAGAGGCAGACCCTAGAAGTGGACAAACCCTTGAAGAGGTAACAAATTTAGGGAATTATGTCCTTTAAGAGGTTGACCAGGGCTGTGTACAAACCCTCAAAACAACAGCATTTTAAGTGTACTGGCCCTTTAAGAGGTGGACCTGGGAAGCTTACGGACCTTTAAAATTGGCAATACTTTAAGGTGACTGGCCTATGAAGAGGATGACCATGGAAGTGGACAGTCCTTAAAGATGCATTATTGTGTGTGGGTGGCCTTCTAAGAGACACCCCTGGGAATGGACAGACCTTTGGAAATGTCAATGTGGCTTATGAAGTGGAAATCCACTTGAACATGTGACATGTTTTGATGACTGGCCCTTTAAGAGGCAGACCCTAGATATGGACAAACCCTTGAAGAGGTGACAAATTTAGGGAATTATGTCCTTTAAGAGGTTGACCAGGGTTGTGTACAAACCCTTGAAACAACAGTATTTTAAGTGTACTGGCCCTTTAAGAGGTGGACCTGGGAAGCTTACGGACCTTTAAAATTGGCAATACTTTAAGGTGACTGGCCTATGAAGAGGATGACCATGGAAGTGGACAGTCCTTAAAGATGCATTATTGTGTGTGGGTGGCCTTGTAAGAGACAACCCTGGGAATGGACAGACCTTGGGAAATGTCAATGTGGCTTATGAAGTGG
This sequence comes from Eleutherodactylus coqui, assembly GCF_035609145.1. Lineage (NCBI taxonomy): Eukaryota > Metazoa > Chordata > Amphibia > Anura > Eleutherodactylidae > Eleutherodactylus > Eleutherodactylus coqui. The sequence continues at coordinate 374,727 of NW_027102273.1, forward strand.
AAAGCCACTTGAACATGTGACATGTTTTGCGGACTGGCCCTTTAAGAGGCAGACCCTAGAAGTGGAAACACCCTTGAAGAGGTGACAAATTTAGGGAATTATGTCCTTTAAGAGGTTGACCAGGGTTGTGTACAAACCCTCGAAACAACAGCATTTTAAGTGTACTGGCCCTTTAAGAGGTGGACCTGGGAAGCTTACGGACCTTTAAAATTGGCAATACTTTAAGGTGACTGGCCTATGAAGAGGATGACCATGGAAGTGGACAGTCCTTAAAGATGCATTATTGTGTGTGGGTGGCCATCTAAGAGACAACCCTGGGAATGGACAGACCTTTGGAAATGTCAATGTGGCTTATGAAGTGGAAAGCCACTTGAACATGTGACATGTTTTGCGGACTGGCCCTTTAAGAGGCAGACCCTAGAAGTGGACAAACCCTTGAAGAGGTGACAAATTTAGGGAATTATGTCCTTTAAGAGGTTGACCAGGGTTGTGTACAAACCCTCGAAACAACAGCATTTTAAGTGTACTGGCCCTTTAAGAGGTGGACCTGGGAAGCTTACGGACCTTTAAAATCGGCAATACTTTAAGGTGACTGGCCTATGAAGAGGATGACCATGGAAGTGGACAGTCCTTAAAGATGCATTATTGTGTGTGGGTGGCCTTCTAAGAGACAACCCTGGGAATGGACAGACCTTTGGAAATGTCAATGTGGCTTATGAAGTGGAAAGCCACTTGAACATGTGACATGTTTTGCGGACTGGCCCTTTAAGAGGCAGACCCTAGAAGTGGACAAACCCTTGAAGAGGTGACAAATTTAGGGAATTATGTCCTTTAAGAGGTTGACCAGGGTTGTGTACAAACCCTCGAAAAAACAGCATTTTAAGTGTACTGGCCCTTTAAGAGGTGGACCTGGGAAGCTTACGGACCTTTAAAATTGGCAATACTTTAAGGTGACTGGCCTATGAAGAGGATGACCATGGAAGTGGACAGTCCTTAAAGATGCATTATTGTGTGTGGGTGGCCTTCTAAGAGACAACCCTGGGAATGGACAGACCTTTGGAAATGTCAATGTGGCTTATGAAGTGGAAAGCCACTTGAACATGTGACATGTTTTGCGGACTGGCCCTTTAAGAGGCAGACCCTAGAAGTGGACACACCCTTGAAGAGGTGACAAATTTAGGGAATTATGTCCTTTAAGAGGTTGACCAGGGTTGTGTACAAACCCTCAAAACAACAGCATTTTAAGTGTACTGGCCCTTTAAGAGGTGGACCTGGGAAGCTTACGGACCTTTAAAATTGGCAATACTTTAAGGTGACTGGCCTATGAAGAGGATGACCATGGAAGTGGACAGTCCTTAAAGATGCATTATTGTGTGTGGGTGGCCATCTAAGAGACAACCCTGGGAATGGACAGACCTTTGGAAATGTCAATGTGGCTTATGAAGTGGAAAGCCACTTGAACATGTGACATGTTTTGATGACTGGCCCTTTAAGAGGCAGACCCTAGAAGTGGACAAACCCTTGAAGAGGTAACAAATTTAGGGAATTATGTCCTTTAAGAGGTTGACCAGGGTTGTGTACAAACCCTCAAAACAACAGCATTTTAAGTGTACTGGCCCTTTAAGAGGTGGACCTGGGAAGCTTACGGACCTTTAAAATTGGCAATACTTTAAGGTGACTGGCCTATGAAGAGGATGACCATGGAAGTGGACAGTCCTTAAAGATGCATTATTGTGTGTGGGTGGCCTTCTAAGAGACACCCCTGGGAATGGACAGACCTTTGGAAATGTCAATGTGGCTTATGAAGTGGAAATCCACTTGAACATGTGACATGTTTTGATGACTGGCCCTTTAAGAGGCAGACCCTAGATATGGACAAACCCTTGAAGAGGTGACAAATTTAGGGAATTATGTCCTTTAAGAGGTTGACCAGGGTTGTGTACAAACCCTTGAAACAACAGCATTTTAAGTGTACTGGCCCTTTAAGAGGTGGACCTGGGAAGCTTACAGACCTTTAAAATTGGCAATACTTTAAGGTGACTGGCCTATGAAGAGGATGACCATGGAAGTGGACAGTCCTTAAAGATGCATTATTGTGTGTGGGTGGCCTTCTAAGAGACAACCCTGGGAATGGACAGACCTTTGGAAATGTCAATGTGGCTTATGAAGTGGAAAGCCACTTGAACATGTGACATGTTTTGATGACTGGCCCTTTAAGAGGCAGACCCTAGAAGTGGACAAACCCTTGAAGAGGTGACAAATTTAGGGAATTATGTCCTTTAAGAGGTTGACCAGGGTTGTGTACAAACCCTCGAAAAAACAGCATTTTAAGTGTACTGGCCCTTTAAGAGGTGGACCTGGGAAGCTTACGGACCTTTAAAATTGGCAATACTTTAAGGTGACTGGCCTATGAAGAGGATGACCATGGAAGTGGACAGTCCTTAAAGATGCATTATTGTGTGTGGGTGGCCTTCTAAGAGACAACCCTGGGAATGGACAGACCTTTGGAAATGTCAATGTGGCTTATGAAGTGGAAAGCCACTTGAACATGTGACATGTTTTGCGGACTGGCCCTTTAAGAGGCAGACCCTAGAAGTGGACACACCCTTGAAGAGGTGACAAATTTAGGTAATTATGTCCTTTAAGAGGTTGACCAGGGTTGTGTACAAACCCTCAAAACAACAGCATTTTAAGTGTACTGGCCCTTTAAGAGGTGGACCTGGGAAGCTTACGGACCTTTAAAATTGGCAATACTTTAAGGTGACTGGCCTATGAAGAGGATGACCATGGAAGTGGACAGTCCTTAAAGATGCATTATTGTGTGTGGGTGGCCATCTAAGAGACAACCCTGGGAATGGACAGACCTTTGGAAATGTCAATGTGGCTTATGAAGTGGAAAGCCACTTGAACATGTGACATGTTTTGATGACTGGCCCTTTAAGAGGCAGACCCTAGAAGTGGACAAACCCTTGAAGAGGTAACAAATTTAGGGAATTATGTCCTTTAAGAGGTTGACCAGGGTTGTGTACAAACCCTCAAAACAACAGCATTTTAAGTGTACTGGCCCTTTAAGAGGTGGACCTGGGAAGCTTACGGACCTTTAAAATTGGCAATACTTTAAGGTGACTGGCCTATGAAGAGGATGACCATGGAAGTGGACAGTCCTTAAAGATGCATTATTGTGTGTGGGTGGCCTTCTAAGAGACACCCCTGGGAATGGACAGACCTTTGGAAATGTCAATGTGGCTTATGAAGTGGAAATCCACTTGAACATGTGACATGTTTTGATGACTGGCCCTTTAAGAGGCAGACCCTAGATATGGACAAACCCTTGAAGAGGTGACAAATTTAGGGAATTATGTCCTTTAAGAGGTTGACCAGGGTTGTGTACAAACCCTTGAAACAACAGTATTTTAAGTGTACTGGCCCTTTAAGAGGTGGACCTGGGAAGCTTACAGACCTTTAAAATTGGCAATACTTTAAGGTGACTGGCCTATGAAGAGGATGACCATGGAAGTGGACAGTCCTTAAAGATGCATTATTGTGTGTGGGTGGCCTTCTAAGAGACAACCCTGGGAATGGACAGACCTTTGGAAATGTCAATGTGGCTTATGAAGTGGAAAGCCACTTGAACATGTGACATGTTTTGCGGACTGGCCCTTTAAGAGGCAGACCCTAGAAGTGGACAAACCCTTGAAGAGGTGACAAATTTAGGGAATTATGTCCTTTAAGAGGTTGACCAGGGTTGTGTACAAACCCTCGAAACAACAGCATTTTAAGTGTACTGGCCCTTTAAGAGGTGGACCTGGGAAGCTTACGGACCTTTAAAATTGGCAATACTTTAAGGTGACTGGCCTATGAAGAGGATGACCATGGAAGTGGACAGTCCTTAAAGATGCATTATTGTGTGTGGGTGGCCTTCTAAGAGACACCCCTGGGAATGGACAGACCTTTGGAAATGTCAATGTGGCTTATGAAGTGGAAATCCACTTGAACATGTGACATGTTTTGATGACTGGCCCTTTAAGAGGCAGACCCTAGATATGGACAAACCCTTGAAGAGGTGACAAATTTAGGGAATTATGTCCTTTAAGAGTTTGACCAGGGTTGTGTACAAACCCTTGAAACAACAGTATTTTAAGTGTACTGGCCCTTTAAGAGGTGGACCTGGGAAGCTTACAGACCTTTAAAATTGGCAATACTTTAAGGTGACTGGCCTATGAAGAGGATGACCATGGAAGTGGACAGTCCTTAAAGATGCATTATTGTGTGTGGGTGGCCTTCTAAGAGACAACCCTGGGAATGGACAGACCTTTGGAAATGTCAATGTGGCTTATGAAGTGGAAAGCCACTTGAACATGTGACATGTTTTGCGGACTGGCCCTTTAAGAGGCAGACCCTAGAAGTGGACAAACCCTTGAAGAGGTGACAAATTTAGGGAATTATGTCCTTTAAGAGGTTGACCAGGGTTGTGTACAAACCCTTGAAACAACAGCATTTTAAGTGTACTGGCCCTTTAAGAGGTGGACCTGGGAAGCTTACAGACCTTTAAAATTGGCAATACTTTAAGGTGACTGGCCTATGAAGAGGATGACCATGGAAGTGGACAGTCCTTAAAGATGCATTATTGTGTGTGGGTGGCCTTCTAAGAGACAACCCTGGGAATGGACAGACCTTTGGAAATGTCAATGTGGCTTATGAAGTGGAAAGCCACTTGAACATGTGACATGTTTTGATGACTGGCCCTTTAAGAGGCAGACCCTAGAAGTGGACAAACCCTTGAAGAGGTGACAAATTTAGGGAATTATGTCCTTTAAGAGGTTGACCAGGGTTGTGTACAAACCCTCGAAAAAACAGCATTTTAAGTGTACTGGCCCTTTAAGAGGTGGACCTGGGAAGCTTACGGACCTTTAAAATTGGCAATACTTTAAGGTGACTGGCCTATGAAGAGGATGACCATGGAAGTGGACAGTCCTTAAAGATGCATTATTGTGTGTGGGTGGCCTTCTAAGAGACAACCCTGGGAATGGACAGACCTTTGGAAATGTCAATGTGGCTTATGAAGTGGAAAGCCACTTGAACATGTGACATGTTTTGCGGACTGGCCCTTTAAGAGGCAGACCCTAGAAGTGGACACACCCTTGAAGAGGTGACAAATTTAGGGAATTATGTCCTTTAAGAGGTTGACCAGGGTTGTGTACAAACCCTCAAAACAACAGCATTTTAAGTGTACTGGCCCTTTAAGAGGTGGACCTGGGAAGCTTACGGACCTTTAAAATTGGCAATACTTTAAGGTGACTGGCCTATGAAGAGGATGACCATGGAAGTGGACAGTCCTTAAAGATGCATTATTGTGTGTGGGTGGCCATCTAAGAGACAACCCTGGGAATGGACAGACCTTTGGAAATGTCAATGTGGCTTATGAAGTGGAAAGCCACTTGAACATGTGACATGTTTTGATGACTGGCCCTTTAAGAGGCAGACCCTAGAAGTGGACAAACCCTTGAAGAGGTAACAAATTTAGGGAATTATGTCCTTTAAGAGGTTGACCAGGGTTGTGTACAAACCCTCAAAACAACAGCATTTTAAGTGTACTGGCCCTTTAAAAGGTGGACCTGGGAAGCTTACGGACCTTTAAAATTGGCAATACTTTAAGGTGACTGGCCTATGAAGAGGATGACCATGGAAGTGGACAGTCCTTAAAGATGCATTATTGTGTGTGGGTGGCCTTCTAAGAGACACCCCTGGGAATGGACAGACCTTTGGAAATGTCAATGTGGCTTATGAAGTGGAAATCCACTTGAACATGTGACATGTTTTGATGACTGGCCCTTTAAGAGGCAGACCCTAGATATGGACAAACCCTTGAAGAGGTGACAAATTTAGGGAATTATGTCCTTTAAGAGGTTGACCAGGGTTGTGTACAAACCCTTGAAACAACAGTATTTTAAGTGTACTGGCCCTTTAAGAGGTGGACCTGGGAAGCTTACAGACCTTTAAAATTGGCAATACTTTAAGGTGACTGGCCTATGAAGAGGATGACCATGGAAGTGGACAGTCCTTAAAGATGCATTATTGTGTGTGGGTGGCCTTCTAAGAGACAACCCTGGGAATGGACAGACCTTTGGAAATGTCAATGTGGCTTATGAAGTGGAAAGCCACTTGAACATGTGACATGTTTTGCGGACTGGCCCTTTAAGAGGCAGACCCTAGAAGTGGACAAACCCTTGAAGAGGTGACAAATTTAGGGAATTATGTCCTTTAAGAGGTTGACCAGGGTTGTGTACAAACCCTCGAAAAAACAGCATTTTAAGTGTACTGGCCCTTTAAGAGGTGGACCTGGGAAGCTTACGGACCTTTAAAATTGGCAATACTTTAAGGTGACTGGCCTATGAAGAGGATGACCATGGAAGTGGACAGTCCTTAAAGATGCATTATTGTGTGTGGGTGGCCTTCTAAGAGACAACCCTGGGAATGGACAGACCTTTGGAAATGTCAATGTGGCTTATGAAGTGGAAAGCCACTTGAACATGTGACATGTTTTGCGGACTGGCCCTTTAAGAGGCAGACCCTAGAAGTGGACACACCCTTGAAGAGGTGACAAATTTAGGGAATTATGTCCTTTAAGAGGTTGACCAGGGTTGTGTACAAACCCTCAAAACAACAGCATTTTAAGTGTACTGGCCCTTTAAGAGGTGGACCTGGGAAGCTTACGGACCTTTAAAATTGGCAATACTTTAAGGTGACTGGCCTATGAAGAGGATGACCATGGAAGTGGACAGTCCTTAAAGATGCATTATTGTGTGTGGGTGGCCATCTAAGAGACAACCCTGGGAATGGACAGACCTTTGGAAATGTCAATGTGGCTTATGAAGTGGAAAGCCACTTGAACATGTGACATGTTTTGATGACTGGCCCTTTAAGAGGCAGACCCTAGAAGTGGACAAACCCTTGAAGAGGTAACAAATTTAGGGAATTATGTCCTTTAAGAGGTTGACCAGGGTTGTGTACAAACCCTCAAAACAACAGCATTTTAAGTGTACTGGCCCTTTAAGAGGTGGACCTGGGAAGCTTACGGACCTTTAAAATTGGCAATACTTTAAGGTGACTGGCCTATGAAGAGGATGACCATGGAAGTGGACAGTCCTTAAAGATGCATTATTGTGTGTGGGTGGCCTTCTAAGAGACACCCCTGGGAATGGACAGACCTTTGGAAATGTCAATGTGGCTTATGAAGTGGAAATCCACTTGAACATGTGACATGTTTTGATGACTGGCCCTTTAAGAGGCAGACCCTAGATATGGACAAACCCTTGAAGAGGTGACAAATTTAGGGAATTATGTCCTTTAAGAGGTTGACCAGGGTTGTGTACAAACCCTTGAAACAACAGCATTTTAAGTGTACTGGCCCTTTAAGAGGTGGACCTGGGAAGCTTACAGACCTTTAAAATTGGCAATACTTTAAGGTGACTGGCCTATGAAGAGGATGACCATGGAAGTGGACAGTCCTTAAAGATGCATTATTGTGTGTGGGTGGCCTTCTAAGAGACAACCCTGGGAATGGACAGACCTTTGGAAATGTCAATGTGGCTTATGAAGTGGAAAGCCACTTGAACATGTGACATGTTTTGATGACTGGCCCTTTAAGAGGCAGACCCTAGAAGTGGACAAACCCTTGAAGAGGTGACAAATTTAGGGAATTATGTCCTTTAAGAGGTTGACCAGGGTTGTGTACAAACCCTCGAAAAAACAGCATTTTAAGTGTACTGGCCCTTTAAGAGGTGGACCTGGGAAGCTTACGGACCTTTAAAATTGGCAATACTTTAAGGTGACTGGCCTATGAAGAGGATGACCATGGAAGTGGACAGTCCTTAAAGATGCATTATTGTGTGTGGGTGGCCTTCTAAGAGACAACCCTGGGAATGGACAGACCTTTGGAAATGTCAATGTGGCTTATGAAGTGGAAAGCCACTTGAACATGTGACATGTTTTGCGGACTGGCCCTTTAAGAGGCAGACCCTAGAAGTGGACACACCCTTGAAGAGGTGACAAATTTAGGTAATTATGTCCTTTAAGAGGTTGACCAGGGTTGTGTACAAACCCTCAAAACAACAGCATTTTAAGTGTACTGGCCCTTTAAGAGGTGGACCTGGGAAGCTTACGGACCTTTAAAATTGGCAATACTTTAAGGTGACTGGCCTATGAAGAGGATGACCATGGAAGTGGACAGTCCTTAAAGATGCATTATTGTGTGTGGGTGGCCATCTAAGAGACAACCCTGGGAATGGACAGACCTTTGGAAATGTCAATGTGGCTTATGAAGTGGAAAGCCACTTGAACATGTGACATGTTTTGATGACTGGCCCTTTAAGAGGCAGACCCTAGAAGTGGACAAACCCTTGAAGAGGTAACAAATTTAGGGAATTATGTCCTTTAAGAGGTTGACCAGGGTTGTGTACAAACCCTCAAAACAACAGCATTTTAAGTGTACTGGCCCTTTAAGAGGTGGACCTGGGAAGCTTACGGACCTTTAAAATTGGCAATACTTTAAGGTGACTGGCCTATGAAGAGGATGACCATGGAAGTGGACAGTCCTTAAAGATGCATTATTGTGTGTGGGTGGCCTTCTAAGAGACACCCCTGGGAATGGACAGACCTTTGGAAATGTCAATGTGGCTTATGAAGTGGAAATCCACTTGAACATGTGACATGTTTTGATGACTGGCCCTTTAAGAGGCAGACCCTAGATATGGACAAACCCTTGAAGAGGTGACAAATTTAGGGAATTATGTCCTTTAAGAGGTTGACCAGGGTTGTGTACAAACCCTTGAAACAACAGTATTTTAAGTGTACTGGCCCTTTAAGAGGTGGACCTGGGAAGCTTACGGACCTTTAAAATTGGCAATACTTTAAGGTGACTGGCCTATGAAGAGGATGACCATGGAAGTGGACAGTCCTTAAAGATGCATTATTGTGTGTGGGTGGCCTTGTAAGAGACAACCCTGGGAATGGACAGACCTTGGGAAATGTCAATGTGGCTTATGAAGTGGAAAGCCACTTGAACATGTGACATGTTTTGCGGACTGGCCCTTTAAGAGGCAGACCCTAGAAGTGGAAACACCCTTGAAGAGGTGACAAATTTAGGGAATTATGTCCTTTAAGAGGTTGACCAGGGTTGTGTACAAACCCTCGAAACAACAGCATTTTAAGTGTACTGGCCCTTTAAGAGGTGGACCTGGGAAGCTTACGGACCTTTAAAATTGGCAATACTTTAAGGTGACTGGCCTATGAAGAGGATGACCATGGAAGTGGACAGTCCTTAAAGATGCATTATTGTGTGTGGGTGGCCATCTAAGAGACAACCCTGGGAATGGACAGACCTTTGGAAATGTCAATGTGGCTTATGAAGTGGAAAGCCACTTGAACATGTGACATGTTTTGCGGACTGGCCCTTTAAGAGGCAGACCCTAGAAGTGGACAAACCCTTGAAGAGGTGACAAATTTAGGGAATTATGTCCTTTAAGAGGTTGACCAGGGTTGTGTACAAACCCTCGAAACAACAGCATTTTAAGTGTACTGGCCCTTTAAGAGGTGGACCTGGGAAGCTTACGGACCTTTAAAATCGGCAATACTTTAAGGTGACTGGCCTATGAAGAGGATGACCATGGAAGTGGACAGTCCTTAAAGATGCATTATTGTGTGTGGGTGGCCTTCTAAGAGACAACCCTGGGAATGGACAGACCTTTGGAAATGTCAATGTGGCTTATGAAGTGGAAAGCCACTTGAACATGTGACATGTTTTGCGGACTGGCCCTTTAAGAGGCAGACCCTAGAAGTGGACAAACCCTTGAAGAGGTGACAAATTTAGGGAATTATGTCCTTTAAGAGGTTGACCAGGGTTGTGTACAAACCCTTGAAACAACAGTATTTTAAGTGTACTGGCCCTTTAAGAGGTGGACCTGGGAAGCTTACAGACCTTTAAAATTGGCAATACTTTAAGGTGACTGGCCTATGAAGAGGATGACCATGGAAGTGGACAGTCCTTAAAGATGCATTATTGTGTGTGGGTGGCCTTCTAAGAGACAACCCTGGGAATGGACAGACCTTTGGAAATGTCAATGTGGCTTATGAAGTGGAAAGCCACTTGAACATGTGACATGTTTTGATGACTGGCCCTTTAAGAGGCAGACCCTAGAAGTGGACAAACCCTTGAAGAGGTGACAAATTTAGGGAATTATGTCCTTTAAGAGGTTGACCAGGGTTGTGTACAAACCCTCGAAAAAACAGCATTTTAAGTGTACTGGCCCTTTAAGAGGTGGACCTGGGAAGCTTACGGACCTTTAAAATTGGCAATACTTTAAGGTGACTGGCCTATGAAGAGGATGACCATGGAAGTGGACAGTCCTTAAAGATGCATTATTGTGTGTGGGTGGCCTTCTAAGAGACAACCCTGGGAATGGACAGACCTTTGGAAATGTCAATGTGGCTTATGAAGTGGAAAGCCACTTGAACATGTGACATGTTTTGCGGACTGGCCCTTTAAGAGGCAGACCCTAGAAGTGGACACACCCTTGAAGAGGTGACAAATTTAGGAAATTATGTCCTTTAAGAGGTTGACCAGGGTTGTGTACAAACCCTCAAAACAACAGCATTTTAAGTGTACTGGCCCTTTAAGAGGTGGACCTGGGAAGCTTACGGACCTTTAAAATTGGCAATACTTTAAGGTGACTGGCCTATGAAGAGGATGACCATGGAAGTGGACAGTCCTTAAAGATGCATTATTGTGTGTGGGTGGCCATCTAAGAGACAACCCTGGGAATGGACAGACCTTTGGAAATGTCAATGTGGCTTATGAAGTGGAAAGCCACTTGAACATGTGACATGTTTTGATGACTGGCCCTTTAAGAGGCAGACCCTAGAAGTGGACAAACCCTTGAAGAGGTAACAAATTTAGGGAATTATGTCCTTTAAGAGGTTGACCAGGGTTGTGTACAAACCCTCAAAACAACAGCATTTTAAGTGTACTGGCCCTTTAAGAGGTGGACCTGGGAAGCTTACGGACCTTTAAAATTGGCAATACTTTAAGGTGACTGGCCTATGAAGAGGATGACCATGGAAGTGGACAGTCCTTAAAGATGCATTATTGTGTGTGGGTGGCCTTCTAAGAGACACCCCTGGGAATGGACAGACCTTTGGAAATGTCAATGTGGCTTATGAAGTGGAAATCCACTTGAACATGTGACATGTTTTGATGACTGGCCCTTTAAGAGGCAGACCCTAGATATGGACAAACCCTTGAAGAGGTGACAAATTTAGGGAATTATGTCCTTTAAGAGGTTGACCAGGGTTGTGTACAAACCCTTGAAACAACAGTATTTTAAGTGTACTGGCCCTTTAAGAGGTGGACCTGGGAAGCTTACAGACCTTTAAAATTGGCAATACTTTAAGGTGACTGGCCTATGAAGAGGATGACCATGGAAGTGGACAGTCCTTAAAGATGCATTATTGTGTGTGGGTGGCCTTCTAAGAGACAACCCTGGGAATGGACAGACCTTTGGAAATGTCAATGTGGCTTATGAAGTGGAAAGCCACTTGAACATGTGACATGTTTTGCGGACTGGCCCTTTAAGAGGCAGACCCTAGAAGTGGACAAACCCTTGAAGAGGTGACAAATTTAGGGAATTATGTCCTTTAAGAGGTTGACCAGGGTTGTGTACAAACCCTCGAAACAACAGCATTTTAAGTGTACTGGCCCTTTAAGAGGTGGACCTGGGAAGCTTACGGACCTTTAAAATTGGCAATACTTTAAGGTGACTGGCCTATGAAGAGGATGACCATGGAAGTGGACAGTCCTTAAAGATGCATTATTGTGTGTGGGTGGCCTACTAAGAGACAACCCTGGGAATGGACAGACCTTGGGAAATGTCAATGTGGCTTATGAAGTGGAAAGCCACTTGAACATGTGACATGTTTTGCGGACTGGCCCTTTAAGAGGCAGACCCTAGAAGTGGACACACCCTTGAAGAGGTGACAAATTTAGGGAATTATGTCCTTTAAGAGGTTGACCAGGGTTGTGTACAAACCCTCAAAACAACAGCATTTTAAGTGTACTGGCCCTTTAAGAGGTGGACCTGGGAAGCTTACGGACCTTTAAAATTGGCAATACTTTAAGGTGACTGGCCTATGAAGAGGATGACCATGGAAGTGGACAGTCCTTAAAGATGCATTATTGTGTGTGGGTGGCCATCTAAGAGACAACCCTGGGAATGGACAGACCTTTGGAAATGTCAATGTGGCTTATGAAGTGGAAAGCCACTTGAACATGTGACATGTTTTGCGGACTGGCCCTTTAAGAGGCAGACCCTAGAAGTGGACAAACCCTTGAAGAGGTGACAAATTTAGGGAATTATGTCCTTTAAGAGGTTGACCAGGGTTGTGTACAAACCCTCGAAACAACAGCATTTTAAGTGTACTGGCCCTTTAAGAGGTGGACCTGGGAAGCTTACGGACCTTTAAAATTGGCAATACTTTAAGGTGACTGGCCTATGAAGAGGATGACCATGGAAGTGGACAGTCCTTAAAGATGCATTATTGTGTGTGGGTGGCCTTCTAAGAGACAACCCTGGGAATGGACAGACCTTTGGAAATGTCAATGTGGCTTATGAAGTGGAAATCCACTTGAACATGTGACATGTTTTGATGACTGGCCCTTTAAGAGGCAGACCCTAGATATGGACAAACCCTTGAAGAGGTGACAAATTTAGGGAATTATGTCCTTTAAGAGGTTGACCAGGGTTGTGTACAAACCCTTGAAACAACAGTATTTTAAGTGTACTGGCCCTTTAAGAGGTGGACCTGGGAAGCTTACAGACCTTTAAAATTGGCAATACTTTAAGGTGACTGGCCTATGAAGAGGATGACCATGGAAGTGGACAGTCCTTAAAGATGCATTATTGTGTGTGGGTGGCCTTCTAAGAGACAACCCTGGGAATGGACAGACCTTTGGAAATGTCAATGTGGCTTATGAAGTGGAAAGCCACTTGAACATGTGACATGTTTTGCGGACTGGCCCTTTAAGAGGCAGACCCTAGAAGTGGACAAACCCTTGAAGAGGTGACAAATTTAGGGAATTATGTCCTTTAAGAGGTTGACCAGGGTTGTGTACAAACCCTCGAAAAAACAGCATTTTAAGTGTACTGGCCCTTTAAGAGGTGGACCTGGGAAGCTTACGGACCTTTAAAATTGGCAATACTTTAAGGTGACTGGCCTATGAAGAGGATGACCATGGAAGTGGACAGTCCTTAAATATGCATTATTGTGTGTGGGTGGCCTTCTAAGAGACAACCCTGGGAATGGACAGACCTTTGGAAATGTCAATGTGGCTTATGAAGTGGAAAGCCACTTGAACATGTGACATGTTTTGCGGACTGGCCCTTTAAGAGGCAGACCCTAGAAGTGGACACACCCTTGAAGAGGTGACAAATTTAGGGAATTATGTCCTTTAAGAGGTTGACCAGGGTTGTGTACAAACCCTCAAAACAACAGCATTTTAAGTGTACTGGCCCTTTAAGAGGTGGACCTGGGAAGCTTACGGACCTTTAAAATTGGCAATACTTTAAGGTGACTGGCCTATGAAGAGGATGACCATGGAAGTGGACAGTCCTTAAAGATGCATTATTGTGTGTGGGTTGCCATCTAAGAGACAACCCTGGGAATGGACAGACCTTTGGAAATGTCAATGTGGCTTATGAAGTGGAAAGCCACTTGAACATGTGACATGTTTTGATGACTGGCCCTTTAAGAGGCAGACCCTAGAAGTGGACAAACCCTTGAAGAGGTGACAAATTTAGGGAATTAATGTCCTTTAAGAGGTTGACCAGGGTTGTGTACAAACCCTCAAAACAACAGCATTTTAAGTGTACTGGCCCTTTAAGAGGTGGACCTGGGAAGCTTACGGACCTTTAAAATTGGCAATACTTTAAGGTGACTGGCCTATGAAGAGGATGACCATGGAAGTGGACAGTCCTTAAAGATGCATTATTGTGTGTGGGTGGCCTTCTAAGAGACAACCCTGGGAATGGACAGACCTTTGGAAATGTCAATGTGGCTTATGAAGTGGAAAGCCACTTGAACATGTGACATGTTTTGCGGACTGGCCCTTTAAGAGGCAGACCCTAGAAGTGGACAAACCCTTGAAGAGGTGACAAATTTAGGGAATTATGTCCTTTAAGAGGTTGACCAGGGTTGTGTACAAACCCTCGAAACAACAGCATTTTAAGTGTACTGGCCCTTTAAGAGGTGGACCTGGGAAGCTTACAGACCTTTAAAATTGGCAATACTTTAAGGTGACTGGCCTATGAAGAGGATGACCATGGAAGTGGACAGTCCTTAAAGATGCATTATTGTGTGTGGGTGGCCTTCTAAGAGACAACCCTGGGAATGGACAGACCTTTGGAAATGTCAATGTGGCTTATGAAGTGGAAATCCACTTGAACATGTGACATGTTTTGATGACTGGCCCTTTAAGAAGCAGACCCTAGATATGGACAAACCCTTGAAGAGGTGACAAATTTAGGGAATTATGTCCTTTAAGAGGTTGACCAGGGTTGTGTACAAACCCTCGAAACAACAGCATTTTAAGTGTACTGGCCCTTTAAGAGGTGGACCTGGGAAGCTTACGGACCTTTAAAATTGGCAATACTTTAAGGTGACTGGCCTATGAAGAGGATGACCATGGAAGTGGACAGTCCTTAAAGATGCATTATTGTGTGTGGGTGGCCTTGTAAGAGACAACCCTGGGAATGGACAGACCTTGGGAAATGTCAATGTGGCTTATGAAGTGGAAAGCCACTTGAACATGTGACATGTTTTGCGGACTGGCCCTTTAAGAGGCAGACCCTAGAAGTGGAAACACCCTTGAAGAGGTGACAAATTTAGGGAATTATGTCCTTTAAGAGGTTGACCAGGGTTGTGTACAAACCCTCAAAACAACAGCATTTTAAGTGTACTGGCCCTTTAAGAGGTGGACCTGGGAAGCTTACGGACCTTTAAAATTGGCAATACTTTAAGGTGACTGGCCTATGAAGAGGATGACCATGGAAGTGGACAGTCCTTAAAGATGCATTATTGTGTGTGGGTGGCCATCTAAGAGACAACCCTGGGAATGGACAGACCTTTGGAAATGTCAATGTGGCTTATGAAGTGGAAAGCCACTTGAACATGTGACATGTTTTGCGGACTGGCCCTTTAAGAGGCAGACCCTAGAAGTGGACAAACCCTTGAAGAGGTGACAAATTTAGGGAATTATGTCCTTTAAGAGGTTGACCAGGGTTGTGTACAAACCCTCGAAACAACAGCATTTTAAGTGTACTGGCCCTTTAAGAGGTGGACCTGGGAAGCTTACGGACCTTTAAAATCGGCAATACTTTAAGGTGACTGGCCTATGAAGAGGATGACCATGGAAGTGGACAGTCCTTAAAGATGCATTATTGTGTGTGGGTGGCCTTCTAAGAGACAACCCTGGGAATGGACAGACCTTTGGAAATGTCAATGTGGCTTATGAAGTGGAAATCCACTTGAACATGTGACATGTTTTGATGACTGGCCCTTTAAGAGGCAGACCCTAGATATGGACAAACCCTTGAAGAGGTGACAAATTTAGGGAATTATGTCCTTTAAGAGGTTGACCAGGGTTGTGTACAAACCCTTGAAACAACAGTATTTTAAGTGTACTGGCCCTTTAAGAGGTGGACCTGGGAAGCTTACAGACCTTTAAAATTGGCAATACTTTAAGGTGACTGGCCTATGAAGAGGATGACCATGGAAGTGGACAGTCCTTAAAGATGCATTATTGTGTGTGGGTGGCCTTCTAAGAGACAACCCTGGGAATGGACAGACCTTTGGAAATGTCAATGTGGCTTATGAAGTGGAAAGCCACTTGAACATGTGACATGTTTTGCGGACTGGCCCTTTAAGAGGCAGACCCTAGAAGTGGACAAACCCTTGAAGAGGTGACAAATTTAGGGAATTATGTCCTTTAAGAGGTTGACCAGGGTTGTGTACAAACCCTCGAAACAACAGCATTTTAAGTGTACTGGCCCTTTAAGAGGTGGACCTGGGAAGCTTACGGACCTTTAAAATTGGCAATACTTTAAGGTGACTGGCCTATGAAGAGGATGACCATGGAAGTGGACAGTCCTTAAAGATGCATTATTGTGTGTGGGTGGCCTACTAAGAGACAACCCTGGGAATGGACAGACCTTGGGAAATGTCAATGTGGCTTATGAAGTGGAAAGCCACTTGAACATGTGACATGTTTTGCGGACTGGCCCTTTAAGAGGCAGACCCTAGAAGTGGACACACCCTTGAAGAGGTGACAAATTTAGGGAATTATGTCCTTTAAGAGGTTGACCAGGGTTGTGTACAAACCCTCAAAACAACAGCATTTTAAGTGTACTGGCCCTTTAAGAGGTGGACCTGGGAAGCTTACGGACCTTTAAAATTGGCAATACTTTAAGGTGACTGGCCTATGAAGAGGATGACCATGGAAGTGGACAGTCCTTAAAGATGCATTATTGTGTGTGGGTGGCCATCTAAGAGACAACCCTGGGAATGGACAGACCTTTGGAAATGTCAATGTGGCTTATGAAGTGGAAAGCCACTTGAACATGTGACATGTTTTGCGGACTGGCCCTTTAAGAGGCAGACCCTAGAAGTGGACAAACCCTTGAAGAGGTGACAAATTAAGGGAATTATGTCCTTTAAGAGGTTGACCAGGGTTGTGTACAAACCCTCGAAACAACAGCATTTTAAGTGTACTGGCCCTTTAAGAGGTGGACCTGGGAAGCTTACGGACCTTTAAAATTGGCAATACTTTAAGGTGACTGGCCTATGAAGAGGATGACCATGGAAGTGGACAGTCCTTAAAGATGCATTATTGTGTGTGGGTGGCCTTCTAAGAGACAACCCTGGGAATGGACAGACCTTTGGAAATGTCAATGTGGCTTATGAAGTGGAAATCCACTTGAACATGTGACATGTTTTGATGACTGGCCCTTTAAGAGGCAGACCCTAGATATGGACAAACCCTTGAAGAGGTGACAAATTTAGGGAATTATGTCCTTTAAGAGGTTGACCAGGGTTGTGTACAAACCCTTGAAACAACAGTATTTTAAGTGTACTGGCCCTTTAAGAGGTGGACCTGGGAAGCTTACAGACCTTTAAAATTGGCAATACTTTAAGGTGACTGGCCTATGAAGAGGATGACCATGGAAGTGGACAGTCCTTAAAGATGCATTATTGTGTGTGGGTGGCCTTCTAAGAGACAACCCTGGGAATGGACAGACCTTTGGAAATGTCAATGTGGCTTATGAAGTGGAAAGCCACTTGAACATGTGACATGTTTTGCGGACTGGCCCTTTAAGAGGCAGACCCTAGAAGTGGACAAACCCTTGAAGAGGTGACAAATTTAGGGAATTATGTCCTTTAAGAGGTTGACCAGGGTTGTGTACAAACCCTCGAAACAACAGCATTTTAAGTGTACTGGCCCTTTAAGAGGTGGACCTGGGAAGCTTACGGACCTTTAAAATTGGCAATACTTTAAGGTGACTGGCCTATGAAGAGGATGACCATGGAAGTGGACAGTCCTTAAAGATGCATTATTGTGTGTGGGTGGCCTACTAAGAGACAACCCTGGGAATGGACAGACCTTGGGAAATGTCAATGTGGCTTATGAAGTGGAAAGCCACTTGAACATGTGACATGTTTTGCGGACTGGCCCTTTAAGAGGCAGACCCTAGAAGTGGACACACCCTTGAAGAGGTGACAAATTTAGGGAATTATGTCCTTTAAGAGGTTGACCAGGGTTGTGTACAAACCCTCAAAACAACAGCATTTTAAGTGTACTGGCCCTTTAAGAGGTGGACCTGGGAAGCTTACGGACCTTTAAAATTGGCAATACTTTAAGGTGACTGGCCTATGAAGAGGATGACCATGGAAGTGGACAGTCCTTAAAGATGCATTATTGTGTGTGGGTGGCCATCTAAGAGACAACCCTGGGAATGGACAGACCTTTGGAAATGTCAATGTGGCTTATGAAGTGGAAAGCCACTTGAACATGTGACATGTTTTGCGGACTGGCCCTTTAAGAGGCAGACCCTAGAAGTGGACAAACCCTTGAAGAGGTGACAAATTAAGGGAATTATGTCCTTTAAGAGGTTGACCAGGGTTGTGTACAAACCCTCGAAACAACAGCATTTTAAGTGTACTGGCCCTTTAAGAGGTGGACCTGGGAAGCTTACGGACCTTTAAAATTGGCAATACTTTAAGGTGACTGGCCTATGAAGAGGATGACCATGGAAGTGGACAGTCCTTAAAGATGCATTATTGTGTGTGGGTGGCCTTCTAAGAGACAACCCTGGGAATGGACAGACCTTTGGAAATGTCAATGTGGCTTATGAAGTGGAAATCCACTTGAACATGTGACATGTTTTGATGACTGGCCCTTTAAGAGGCAGACCCTAGATATGGACAAACCCTTGAAGAGGTGACAAATTTAGGGAATTATGTCCTTTAAGAGGTTGACCAGGGTTGTGTACAAACCCTTGAAACAACAGTATTTTAAGTGTACTGGCCCTTTAAGAGGTGGACCTGGGAAGCTTACAGACCTTTAAAATTGGCAATACTTTAAGGTGACTGGCCTATGAAGAGGATGACCATGGAAGTGGACAGTCCTTAAAGATGCATTATTGTGTGTGGGTGGCCTTCTAAGAGACAACCCTGGGAATGGACAGACCTTTGGAAATGTCAATGTGGCTTATGAAGTGGAAAGCCACTTGAACATGTGACATGTTTTGCGGACTGGCCCTTTAAGAGGCAGACCCTAGAAGTGGACAAACCCTTGAAGAGGTGACAAATTTAGGGAATTATGTCCTTTAAGAGGTTGACCAGGGTTGTGTACAAACCCTCGAAAAAACAGCATTTTAAGTGTACTGGCCCTTTAAGAGGTGGACCTGGGAAGCTTACGGACCTTTAAAATTGGCAATACTTTAAGGTGACTGGCCTATGAAGAGGATGACCATGGAAGTGGACAGTCCTTAAATATGCATTATTGTGTGTGGGTGGCCTTCTAAGAGACAACCCTGGGAATGGACAGACCTTTGGAAATGTCAATGTGGCTTATGAAGTGGAAAGCCACTTGAACATGTGACATGTTTTGCGGACTGGCCCTTTAAGAGGCAGACCCTAGAAGTGGACACACCCTTGAAGAGGTGACAAATTTAGGGAATTATGTCCTTTAAGAGGTTGACCAGGGTTGTGTACAAACCCTCAAAACAACAGCATTTTAAGTGTACTGGCCCTTTAAGAGGTGGACCTGGGAAGCTTACGGACCTTTAAAATTGGCAATACTTTAAGGTGACTGGCCTATGAAGAGGATGACCATGGAAGTGGACAGTCCTTAAAGATGCATTATTGTGTGTGGGTTGCCATCTAAGAGACAACCCTGGGAATGGACAGACCTTTGGAAATGTCAATGTGGCTTATGAAGTGGAAAGCCACTTGAACATGTGACATGTTTTGATGACTGGCCCTTTAAGAGGCAGACCCTAGAAGTGGACAAACCCTTGAAGAGGTGACAAATTTAGGGAATTAATGTCCTTTAAGAGGTTGACCAGGGTTGTGTACAAACCCTCAAAACAACAGCATTTTAAGTGTACTGGCCCTTTAAGAGGTGGACCTGGGAAGCTTACGGACCTTTAAAATTGGCAATACTTTAAGGTGACTGGCCTATGAAGAGGATGACCATGGAAGTGGACAGTCCTTAAAGATGCATTATTGTGTGTGGGTGGCCTTCTAAGAGACAACCCTGGGAATGGACAGACCTTTGGAAATGTCAATGTGGCTTATGAAGTGGAAAGCCACTTGAACATGTGACATGTTTTGCGGACTGGCCCTTTAAGAGGCAGACCCTAGAAGTGGACAAACCCTTGAAGAGGTGACAAATTTAGGGAATTATGTCCTTTAAGAGGTTGACCAGGGTTGTGTACAAACCCTCGAAACAACAGCATTTTAAGTGTACTGGCCCTTTAAGAGGTGGACCTGGGAAGCTTACGGACCTTTAAAATCGGCAATACTTTAAGGTGACTGGCCTATGAAGAGGATGACCATGGAAGTGGACAGTCCTTAAAGATGCATTATTGTGTGTGGGTGGCCTTCTAAGAGACAACCCTGGGAATGGACAGACCTTTGGAAATGTCAATGTGGCTTATGAAGTGGAAAGCCACTTGAACATGTGACATGTTTTGCGGACTGGCCCTTTAAGAGGCAGACCCTAGAAGTGGACACACCCTTGAAGAGGTGACAAATTTAGGGAATTATGTCCTTTAAGAGGTTGACCAGGGTTGTGTACAAACCCTCGAAACAACAGCATTTTAAGTGTACTGGCCCTTTAAGAGGTGGACCTGGGAAGCTTACGGACCTTTAAAATTGGCAATACTTTAAGGTGACTGGCCTATGAAGAGGATGACCATGGAAGTGGACAGTCCTTAAAGATGCATTATTGTGTGTGGGTGGCCTTCTAAGAGACAACCCTGGGAATGGACAGACCTTTGGAAATGTCAATGTGGCTTATGAAGTGGAAAGCCACTTGAACATGTGACATGTTTTGCGGACTGGCCCTTTAAGAGGCAGACCCTAGAAGTGGACAAACCCTTGAAGAGGTGACAAATTTAGGGAATTATGTCCTTTAAGAGGTTGACCAGGGTTGTGTACAAACCCTCGAAACAACAGCATTTTAAGTGTACTGGCCCTTTAAGAGGTGGACCTGGGAAGCTTACGGACCTTTAAAATTGGCAATACTTTAAGGTGACTGGCCTATGAAGAGGATGACCATGGAAGTGGACAGTCCTTAAAGATGCATTATTGTGTGTGGGTGGCCTTCTAAGAGACAACCCTGGGAATGGACAGACCTTTGGAAATGTCAATGTGGCTTATGAAGTGGAAAGCCACTTGAACATGTGACATGTTTTGCGGACTGGCCCTTTAAGAGGCAGACCCTAGAAGTGGACAAACCCTTGAAGAGGTGACAAATTTAGGGAATTATGTCCTTTAAGAGGTTGACCAGGGTTGTGTACAAACCCTCGAAACAACAGCATTTTAAGTGTACTGGCCCTTTAAGAGGTGGACCTGGGAAGCTTACGGACCTTTAAAATTGGCAATACTTTAAGGTGACTGGCCTATGAAGAGGATGACCATGGAAGTGGACAGTCCTTAAAGATGCATTATTGTGTGTGGGTGGCCTACTAAGAGACAACCCTGGGAATGGACAGACCTTGGGAAATGTCAATGTGGCTTATGAAGTGGAAAGCCACTTGAACATGTGACATGTTTTGCGGACTGGCCCTTTAAGAGGCAGACCCTAGAAGTGGACACACCCTTGAAGAGGTGACAAATTTAGGGAATTATGTCCTTTAAGAGGTTGACCAGGGTTGTGTACAAACCCTCAAAACAACAGCATTTTAAGTGTACTGGCCCTTTAAGAGGTGGACCTGGGAAGCTTACGGACCTTTAAAATTGGCAATACTTTAAGGTGACTGGCCTATGAAGAGGATGACCATGGAAGTGGACAGTCCTTAAAGATGCATTATTGTGTGTGGGTGGCCATCTAAGAGACAACCCTGGGAATGGACAGACCTTTGGAAATGTCAATGTGGCTTATGAAGTGGAAAGCCACTTGAACATGTGACATGTTTTGCGGACTGGCCCTTTAAGAGGCAGACCCTAGAAGTGGACAAACCCTTGAAGAGGTGACAAATTAAGGGAATTATGTCCTTTAAGAGGTTGACCAGGGTTGTGTACAAACCCTCGAAACAACAGCATTTTAAGTGTACTGGCCCTTTAAGAGGTGGACCTGGGAAGCTTACGGACCTTTAAAATTGGCAATACTTTAAGGTGACTGGCCTATGAAGAGGATGACCATGGAAGTGGACAGTCCTTAAAGATGCATTATTGTGTGTGGGTGGCCTTCTAAGAGACAACCCTGGGAATGGACAGACCTTTGGAAATGTCAATGTGGCTTATGAAGTGGAAATCCACTTGAACATGTGACATGTTTTGATGACTGGCCCTTTAAGAGGCAGACCCTAGATATGGACAAACCCTTGAAGAGGTGACAAATTTAGGGAATTATGTCCTTTAAGAGGTTGACCAGGGTTGTGTACAAACCCTTGAAACAACAGTATTTTAAGTGTACTGGCCCTTTAAGAGGTGGACCTGGGAAGCTTACAGACCTTTAAAATTGGCAATACTTTAAGGTGACTGGCCTATGAAGAGGATGACCATGGAAGTGGACAGTCCTTAAAGATGCATTATTGTGTGTGGGTGGCCTTCTAAGAGACAACCCTGGGAATGGACAGACCTTTGGAAATGTCAATGTGGCTTATGAAGTGGAAAGCCACTTGAACATGTGACATGTTTTGCGGACTGGCCCTTTAAGAGGCAGACCCTAGAAGTGGACAAACCCTTGAAGAGGTGACAAATTTAGGGAATTATGTCCTTTAAGAGGTTGACCAGGGTTGTGTACAAACCCTCGAAAAAACAGCATTTTAAGTGTACTGGCCCTTTAAGAGGTGGACCTGGGAAGCTTACGGACCTTTAAAATTGGCAATACTTTAAGGTGACTGGCCTATGAAGAGGATGACCATGGAAGTGGACAGTCCTTAAATATGCATTATTGTGTGTGGGTGGCCTTCTAAGAGACAACCCTGGGAATGGACAGACCTTTGGAAATGTCAATGTGGCTTATGAAGTGGAAAGCCACTTGAACATGTGACATGTTTTGCGGACTGGCCCTTTAAGAGGCAGACCCTAGAAGTGGACACACCCTTGAAGAGGTGACAAATTTAGGGAATTATGTCCTTTAAGAGGTTGACCAGGGTTGTGTACAAACCCTCAAAACAACAGCATTTTAAGTGTACTGGCCCTTTAAGAGGTGGACCTGGGAAGCTTACGGACCTTTAAAATTGGCAATACTTTAAGGTGACTGGCCTATGAAGAGGATGACCATGGAAGTGGACAGTCCTTAAAGATGCATTATTGTGTGTGGGTTGCCATCTAAGAGACAACCCTGGGAATGGACAGACCTTTGGAAATGTCAATGTGGCTTATGAAGTGGAAAGCCACTTGAACATGTGACATGTTTTGATGACTGGCCCTTTAAGAGGCAGACCCTAGAAGTGGACAAACCCTTGAAGAGGTGACAAATTTAGGGAATTAATGTCCTTTAAGAGGTTGACCAGGGTTGTGTACAAACCCTCAAAACAACAGCATTTTAAGTGTACTGGCCCTTTAAGAGGTGGACCTGGGAAGCTTACGGACCTTTAAAATTGGCAATACTTTAAGGTGACTGGCCTATGAAGAGGATGACCATGGAAGTGGACAGTCCTTAAAGATGCATTATTGTGTGTGGGTGGCCTTCTAAGAGACAACCCTGGGAATGGACAGACCTTTGGAAATGTCAATGTGGCTTATGAAGTGGAAAGCCACTTGAACATGTGACATGTTTTGCGGACTGGCCCTTTAAGAGGCAGACCCTAGAAGTGGACAAACCCTTGAAGAGGT
Organism: Eleutherodactylus coqui; assembly: GCF_035609145.1. Classification (NCBI taxonomy): domain Eukaryota; kingdom Metazoa; phylum Chordata; class Amphibia; order Anura; family Eleutherodactylidae; genus Eleutherodactylus; species Eleutherodactylus coqui. The sequence goes on from NW_027102273.1 coordinate 398,343, forward strand.
GACAAATTTAGGGAATTATGTCCTTTAAGAGGTTGACCAGGGTTGTGTACAAACCCTCGAAACAACAGCATTTTAAGTGTACTGGCCCTTTAAGAGGTGGACCTGGGAAGCTTACGGACCTTTAAAATCGGCAATACTTTAAGGTGACTGGCCTATGAAGAGGATGACCATGGAAGTGGACAGTCCTTAAAGATGCATTATTGTGTGTGGGTGGCCTTCTAAGAGACAACCCTGGGAATGGACAGACCTTTGGAAATGTCAATGTGGCTTATGAAGTGGAAAGCCACTTGAACATGTGACATGTTTTGCGGACTGGCCCTTTAAGAGGCAGACCCTAGAAGTGGACACACCCTTGAAGAGGTGACAAATTTAGGGAATTATGTCCTTTAAGAGGTTGACCAGGGTTGTGTACAAACCCTCGAAACAACAGCATTTTAAGTGTACTGGCCCTTTAAGAGGTGGACCTGGGAAGCTTACGGACCTTTAAAATTGGCAATACTTTAAGGTGACTGGCCTATGAAGAGGATGACCATGGAAGTGGACAGTCCTTAAAGATGCATTATTGTGTGTGGGTGGCCTTCTAAGAGACAACCCTGGGAATGGACAGACCTTTGGAAATGTCAATGTGGCTTATGAAGTGGAAAGCCACTTGAACATGTGACATGTTTTGCGGACTGGCCCTTTAAGAGGCAGACCCTAGAAGTGGACAAACCCTTGAAGAGGTGACAAATTTAGGGAATTATGTCCTTTAAGAGGTTGACCAGGGTTGTGTACAAACCCTCGAAACAACAGCATTTTAAGTGTACTGGCCCTTTAAGAGGTGGACCTGGGAAGCTTACGGACCTTTAAAATCGGCAATACTTTAAGGTGACTGGCCTATGAAGAGGATGACCATGGAAGTGGACAGTCCTTAAAGATGCATTATTGTGTGTGGGTGGCCTTCTAAGAGACAACCCTGGGAATGGACAGACCTTTGGAAATGTCAATGTGGCTTATGAAGTGGAAATCCACTTGAACATGTGACATGTTTTGATGACTGGCCCTTTAAGAGGCAGACCCTAGATATGGACAAACCCTTGAAGAGGTGACAAATTTAGGGAATTATGTCCTTTAAGAGGTTGACCAGGGTTGTGTACAAACCCTTGAAACAACAGTATTTTAAGTGTACTGGCCCTTTAAGAGGTGGACCTGGGAAGCTTACAGACCTTTAAAATTGGCAATACTTTAAGGTGACTGGCCTATGAAGAGGATGACCATGGAAGTGGACAGTCCTTAAAGATGCATTATTGTGTGTGGGTGGCCTTCTAAGAGACAACCCTGGGAATGGACAGACCTTTGGAAATGTCAATGTGGCTTATGAAGTGGAAATCCACTTGAACATGTGACATGTTTTGATGACTGGCCCTTTAAGAAGCAGACCCTAGATATGGACAAACCCTTGAAGAGGTGACAAATTTAGGGAATTATGTCCTTTAAGAGGTTGACCAGGGTTGTGTACAAACCCTCGAAACAACAGCATTTTAAGTGTACTGGCCCTTTAAGAGGTGGACCTGGGAAGCTTACGGACCTTTAAAATTGGCAATACTTTAAGGTGACTGGCCTATGAAGAGGATGACCATGGAAGTGGACAGTCCTTAAAGATGCATTATTGTGTGTGGGTGGCCTTGTAAGAGACAACCCTGGGAATGGACAGACCTTGGGAAATGTCAATGTGGCTTATGAAGTGGAAAGCCACTTGAACATGTGACATGTTTTGCTGACTGGCCCTTTAAGAGGCAGACCCTAGAAGTGGAAACACCCTTGAAGAGGTGACAAATTTAGGGAATTATGTCCTTTAAGAAGTTGACCAGGGTTGTGTACAAACCCTCAAAACAACAGCATTTTAAGTGTACTGGCCCTTTAAGAGGTGGACCTGGGAAGCTTACGGACCTTTAAAATTGGCAATACTTTAAGGTGACTGGCCTATGAAGAGGATGACCATGGAAGTGGACAGTCCTTAAAGATGCATTATTGTGTGTGGGTGGCCATCTAAGAGACAACCCTGGGAATGGACAGACCTTTGGAAATGTCAATGTGGCTTATGAAGTGGAAAGCCACTTGAACATGTGACATGTTTTGCGGACTGGCCCTTTAAGAGGCAGACCCTAGAAGTGGACAAACCCTTGAAGAGGTGACAAATTTAGGGAATTATGTCCTTTAAGAGGTTGACCAGGGTTGTGTACAAACCCTTGAAACAACAGTATTTTAAGTGTACTGGCCCTTTAAGAGGTGGACCTGGGAAGCTTACAGACCTTTAAAATTGGCAATACTTTAAGGTGACTGGCCTATGAAGAGGATGACCATGGAAGTGGACAGTCCTTAAAGATGCATTATTGTGTGTGGGTGGCCTTCTAAGAGACACCCCTGGGAATGGACAGACCTTTGGAAATGTCAATGTGGCTTATGAAGTGGAAAGCCACTTGAACATGTGACATGTTTTGCGGACTGGCCCTTTAAGAGGCAGACCCTAGAAGTGGACAAACCCTTGAAGAGGTGACAAATTTAGGGAATTATGTCCTTTAAGAGGTTGACCAGGGTTGTGTACAAACCCTCAAAACAACAGCATTTTAAGTGTACTGGCCCTTTAAGAGGTGGACCTGGGAAGCTTACGGACCTTTAAAATTGGCAATACTTTAAGGTGACTGGCCTATGAAGAGGATGACCATGGAAGTGGACAGTCCTTAAAGATGCATTATTGTGTGTGGGTGGCCTTCTAAGAGACAACCCTGGGAATGGACAGACCTTTGGAAATGTCAATGTGGCTTATGAAGTGGAAAGCCACTTGAACATGTGACATGTTTTGCGGACTGGCCCTTTAAGAGGCAGACCCTAGAAGTGGACACACCCTTGAAGAGGTGACAAATTTAGGGAATTATGTCCTTTAAGAGGTTGACCAGGGTTGTGTACAAACCCTCAAAACAACAGCATTTTAAGTGTACTGGCCCTTTAAGAGGTGGACCTGGGAAGCTTACGGACCTTTAAAATTGGCAATACTTTAAGGTGACTGGCCTATGAAGAGGATGACCATGGAAGTGGACAGTCCTTAAAGATGCATTATTGTGTGTGGGTGGCCATCTAAGAGACAACCCTGGGAATGGACAGACCTTTGGAAATGTCAATGTGGCTTATGAAGTGGAAAGCCACTTGAACATGTGACATGTTTTGATGACTGGCCCTTTAAGAGGCAGACCCTAGAAGTGGACAAACCCTTGAAGAGGTAACAAATTTAGGGAATTATGTCCTTTAAGAGGTTGACCAGGGTTGTGTACAAACCCTCAAAACAACAGCATTTTAAGTGTACTGGCCCTTTAAGAGGTGGACCTGGGAAGCTTACGGACCTTTAAAATTGGCAATACTTTAAGGTGACTGGCCTATGAAGAGGATGACCATGGAAGTGGACAGTCCTTAAAGATGCATTATTGTGTGTGGGTGGCCTTCTAAGAGACACCCCTGGGAATGGACAGACCTTTGGAAATGTCAATGTGGCTTATGAAGTGGAAATCCACTTGAACATGTGACATGTTTTGATGACTGGCCCTTTAAGAGGCAGACCCTAGATATGGACAAACCCTTGAAGAGGTGACAAATTTAGGGAATTATGTCCTTTAAGAGGTTGACCAGGGTTGTGTACAAACCCTTGAAACAACAGTATTTTAAGTGTACTGGCCCTTTAAGAGGTGGACCTGGGAAGCTTACAGACCTTTAAAATTGGCAATACTTTAAGGTGACTGGCCTATGAAGAGGATGACCATGGAAGTGGACAGTCCTTAAAGATGCATTATTGTGTGTGGGTGGCCTTCTAAGAGACAACCCTGGGAATGGACAGACCTTTGGAAATGTCAATGTGGCTTATGAAGTGGAAAGCCACTTGAACATGTGACATGTTTTGCGGACTGGCCCTTTAAGAGGCAGACCCTAGAAGTGGACAAACCCTTGAAGAGGTGACAAATTTAGGGAATTATGTCCTTTAAGAGGTTGACCAGGGTTGTGTACAAACCCTCGAAACAACAGCATTTTAAGTGTACTGGCCCTTTAAGAGGTGGACCTGGGAAGCTTACGGACCTTTAAAATTGGCAATACTTTAAGGTGACTGGCCTATGAAGAGGATGACCATGGAAGTGGACAGTCCTTAAAGATGCATTATTGTGTGTGGGTGGCCTACTAAGAGACAACCCTGGGAATGGACAGACCTTGGGAAATGTCAATGTGGCTTATGAAGTGGAAAGCCACTTGAACATGTGACATGTTTTGCGGACTGGCCCTTTAAGAGGCAGACCCTAGAAGTGGACACACCCTTGAAGAGGTGACAAATTTAGGGAATTATGTCCTTTAAGAGGTTGACCAGGGTTGTGTACAAACCCTCAAAACAACAGCATTTTAAGTGTACTGGCCCTTTAAGAGGTGGACCTGGGAAGCTTACGGACCTTTAAAATTGGCAATACTTTAAGGTGACTGGCCTATGAAGAGGATGACCATGGAAGTGGACAGTCCTTAAAGATGCATTATTGTGTGTGGGTGGCCATCTAAGAGACAACCCTGGGAATGGACAGACCTTTGGAAATGTCAATGTGGCTTATGAAGTGGAAAGCCACTTGAACATGTGACATGTTTTGATGACTGGCCCTTTAAGAGGCAGACCCTAGAAGTGGACAAACCCTTGAAGAGGTAACAAATTTAGGGAATTATGTCCTTTAAGAGGTTGACCAGGGTTGTGTACAAACCCTCAAAACAACAGCATTTTAAGTGTACTGGCCCTTTAAGAGGTGGACCTGGGAAGCTTACGGACCTTTAAAATTGGCAATACTTTAAGGTGACTGGCCTATGAAGAGGATGACCATGGAAGTGGACAGTCCTTAAAGATGCATTATTGTGTGTGGGTGGCCTTCTAAGAGACACCCCTGGGAATGGACAGACCTTTGGAAATGTCAATGTGGCTTATGAAGTGGAAATCCACTTGAACATGTGACATGTTTTGATGACTGGCCCTTTAAGAGGCAGACCCTAGATATGGACAAACCCTTGAAGAGGTGACAAATTTAGGGAATTATGTCCTTTAAGAGGTTGACCAGGGTTGTGTACAAACCCTTGAAACAACAGTATTTTAAGTGTACTGGCCCTTTAAGAGGTGGACCTGGGAAGCTTACAGACCTTTAAAATTGGCAATACTTTAAGGTGACTGGCCTATGAAGAGGATGACCATGGAAGTGGACAGTCCTTAAAGATGCATTATTGTGTGTGGGTGGCCTTCTAAGAGACAACCCTGGGAATGGACAGACCTTTGGAAATGTCAATGTGGCTTATGAAGTGGAAAGCCACTTGAACATGTGACATGTTTTGCGGACTGGCCCTTTAAGAGGCAGACCCTAGAAGTGGACAAACCCTTGAAGAGGTGACAAATTTAGGGAATTATGTCCTTTAAGAGGTTGACCAGGGTTGTGTACAAACCCTCGAAACAACAGCATTTTAAGTGTACTGGCCCTTTAAGAGGTGGACCTGGGAAGCTTACGGACCTTTAAAATTGGCAATACTTTAAGGTGACTGGCCTATGAAGAGGATGACCATGGAAGTGGACAGTCCTTAAAGATGCATTATTGTGTGTGGGTGGCCTACTAAGAGACAACCCTGGGAATGGACAGACCTTGGGAAATGTCAATGTGGCTTATGAAGTGGAAAGCCACTTGAACATGTGACATGTTTTGCGGACTGGCCCTTTAAGAGGCAGACCCTAGAAGTGGACAAACCCTTGAAGAGGTGACAAATTTAGGGAATTATGTCCTTTAAGAGGTTGACCAGGGTTGTGTACAAACCCTCGAAACAACAGCATTTTAAGTGTACTGGCCCTTTAAGAGGTGGACCTGGGAAGCTTACGGACCTTTAAAATTGGCAATACTTTAAGGTGACTGGCCTATGAAGAGGATGACCATGGAAGTGGACAGTCCTTAAAGATGCATTATTGTGTGTGGGTGGCCTTCTAAGAGACAACCCTGGGAATGGACAGACCTTTGGAAATGTCAATGTGGCTTATGAAGTGGAAATCCACTTGAACATGTGACATGTTTTGATGACTGGCCCTTTAAGAGGCAGACCCTAGATATGGACAAACCCTTGAAGAGGTGACAAATTTAGGGAATTATGTCCTTTAAGAGGTTGACCAGGGTTGTGTACAAACCCTTGAAACAACAGTATTTTAAGTGTACTGGCCCTTTAAGAGGTGGACCTGGGAAGCTTACAGACCTTTAAAATTGGCAATACTTTAAGGTGACTGGCCTATGAAGAGGATGACCATGGAAGTGGACAGTCCTTAAAGATGCATTATTGTGTGTGGGTGGCCTTCTAAGAGACAACCCTGGGAATGGACAGACCTTTGGAAATGTCAATGTGGCTTATGAAGTGGAAAGCCACTTGAACATGTGACATGTTTTGCGGACTGGCCCTTTAAGAGGCAGACCCTAGAAGTGGACAAACCCTTGAAGAGGTGACAAATTTAGGGAATTATGTCCTTTAAGAGGTTGACCAGGGTTGTGTACAAACCCTCGAAAAAACAGCATTTTAAGTGTACTGGCCCTTTAAGAGGTGGACCTGGGAAGCTTACGGACCTTTAAAATTGGCAATACTTTAAGGTGACTGGCCTATGAAGAGGATGACCATGGAAGTGGACAGTCCTTAAATATGCATTATTGTGTGTGGGTGGCCTTCTAAGAGACAACCCTGGGAATGGACAGACCTTTGGAAATGTCAATGTGGCTTATGAAGTGGAAAGCCACTTGAACATGTGACATGTTTTGCGGACTGGCCCTTTAAGAGGCAGACCCTAGAAGTGGACACACCCTTGAAGAGGTGACAAATTTAGGGAATTATGTCCTTTAAGAGGTTGACCAGGGTTGTGTACAAACCCTCAAAACAACAGCATTTTAAGTGTACTGGCCCTTTAAGAGGTGGACCTGGGAAGCTTACGGACCTTTAAAATTGGCAATACTTTAAGGTGACTGGCCTATGAAGAGGATGACCATGGAAGTGGACAGTCCTTAAAGATGCATTATTGTGTGTGGGTTGCCATCTAAGAGACAACCCTGGGAATGGACAGACCTTTGGAAATGTCAATGTGGCTTATGAAGTGGAAAGCCACTTGAACATGTGACATGTTTTGATGACTGGCCCTTTAAGAGGCAGACCCTAGAAGTGGACAAACCCTTGAAGAGGTGACAAATTTAGGGAATTAATGTCCTTTAAGAGGTTGACCAGGGTTGTGTACAAACCCTCAAAACAACAGCATTTTAAGTGTACTGGCCCTTTAAGAGGTGGACCTGGGAAGCTTACAGACCTTTAAAATTGGCAATACTTTAAGGTGACTGGCCTATGAAGAGGATGACCATGGAAGTGGACAGTCCTTAAAGATGCATTATTGTGTGTGGGTGGCCTTCTAAGAGACAACCCTGGGAATGGACAGACCTTTGGAAATGTCAATGTGGCTTATGAAGTGGAAAGCCACTTGAACATGTGACATGTTTTGCGGACTGGCCCTTTAAGAGGCAGACCCTAGAAGTGGACAAACCCTTGAAGAGGTGACAAATTTAGGGAATTATGTCCTTTAAGAGGTTGACCAGGGTTGTGTACAAACCCTCGAAACAACAGCATTTTAAGTGTACTGGCCCTTTAAGAGGTGGACCTGGGAAGCTTACAGACCTTTAAAATTGGCAATACTTTAAGGTGACTGGCCTATGAAGAGGATGACCATGGAAGTGGACAGTCCTTAAAGATGCATTATTGTGTGTGGGTGGCCTTCTAAGAGACAACCCTGGGAATGGACAGACCTTTGGAAATGTCAATGTGGCTTATGAAGTGGAAATCCACTTGAACATGTGACATGTTTTGATGACTGGCCCTTTAAGAAGCAGACCCTAGATATGGACAAACCCTTGAAGAGGTGACAAATTTAGGGAATTATGTCCTTTAAGAGGTTGACCAGGGTTGTGTACAAACCCTCGAAACAACAGCATTTTAAGTGTACTGGCCCTTTAAGAGGTGGACCTGGGAAGCTTACGGACCTTTAAAATTGGCAATACTTTAAGGTGACTGGCCTATGAAGAGGATGACCATGGAAGTGGACAGTCCTTAAAGATGCATTATTGTGTGTGGGTGGCCTTGTAAGAGACAACCCTGGGATTGGACAGACCTTGGGAAATGTCAATGTGGCTTATGAAGTGGAAAGCCACTTGAACATGTGACATGTTTTGCGGACTGGCCCTTTAAGAGGCAGACCCTAGAAGTGGAAACACCCTTGAAGAGGTGACAAATTTAGGGAATTATGTCCTTTAAGAGGTTGACCAGGGTTGTGTACAAACCCTCAAAACAACAGCATTTTAAGTGTACTGGCCCTTTAAGAGGTGGACCTGGGAAGCTTACGGACCTTTAAAATTGGCAATACTTTAAGGTGACTGGCCTATGAAGAGGATGACCATGGAAGTGGACAGTCCTTAAAGATGCATTATTGTGTGTGGGTGGCCATCTAAGAGACAACCCTGGGAATGGACAGACCTTTGGAAATGTCAATGTGGCTTATGAAGTGGAAAGCCACTTGAACATGTGACATGTTTTGCGGACTGGCCCTTTAAGAGGCAGACCCTAGAAGTGGACAAACCCTTGAAGAGGTGACAAATTTAGGGAATTATGTCCTTTAAGAGGTTGACCAGGGTTGTGTACAAACCCTCGAAACAACAGCATTTTAAGTGTACTGGCCCTTTAAGAGGTGGACCTGGGAAGCTTACGGACCTTTAAAATCGGCAATACTTTAAGGTGACTGGCCTATGAAGAGGATGACCATGGAAGTGGACAGTCCTTAAAGATGCATTATTGTGTGTGGGTGGCCTTCTAAGAGACAACCCTGGGAATGGACAGACCTTTGGAAATGTCAATGTGGCTTATGAAGTGGAAAGCCACTTGAACATGTGACATGTTTTGCGGACTGGCCCTTTAAGAGGCAGACCCTAGAAGTGGACACACCCTTGAAGAGGTGACAAATTTAGGGAATTATGTCCTTTAAGAGGTTGACCAGGGTTGTGTACAAACCCTCAAAACAACAGCATTTTAAGTGTACTGGCCCTTTAAGAGGTGGACCTGGGAAGCTTACGGACCTTTAAAATTGGCAAAACTTTAAGGTGACTGGCCTATGAAGAGGATGACCATGGAAGTGGACAGTCCTTAAAGATGCATTATTGTGTGTGGGTGGCCTTCTAAGAGACAACCCTGGGAATGGACAGACCTTTGGAAATGTCAATGTGGCTTATGAAGTGGAAAGCCACTTGAACATGTGACATGTTTTGCGGACTGGCCCTTTAAGAGGCAGACCCTAGAAGTGGACAAACCCTTGAAGAGGTGACAAATTTAGGGAATTATGTCCTTTAAGAGGTTGACCAGGGTTGTGTACAAACCCTCGAAACAACAGCATTTTAAGTGTACTGGCCCTTTAAGAGGTGGACCTGGGAAGCTTACGGACCTTTAAAATCGGCAATACTTTAAGGTGACTGGCCTATGAAGAGGATGACCATGGAAGTGGACAGTCCTTAAAGATGCATTATTGTGTGTGGGTGGCCTTCTAAGAGACAACCCTGGGAATGGACAGACCTTGGGAAATGTCAATGTGGCTTATGAAGTGGAAAGCCACTTGAACATGTGACATGTTTTGCGGACTGGCCCTTTAAGAGGCAGACCCTAGAAGTGGACACACCCTTGAAGAGGTGACAAATTTAGGGAATTATGTCCTTTAAGAGGTTGACCAGGGTTGTGTACAAACCCTCAAAACAACAGCATTTTAAGTGTACTGGCCCTTTAAGAGGTGGACCTGGGAAGCTTACGGACCTTTAAAATTGGCAATACTTTAAGGTGACTGGCCTATGAAGAGGATGACCATGGAAGTGGACAGTCCTTAAAGATGCATTATTGTGTGTGGGTGGCCTTCTAAGAGACAACCCTGGGAATGGACAGACCTTTGGAAATGTCAATGTGGCTTATGAAGTGGAAAGCCACTTGAACATGTGACATGTTTTGCGGACTGGCCCTTTAAGAGGCAGACCCTAGAAGTGGACAAACCCTTGAAGAGGTGACAAATTTAGGGAATTATGTCCTTTAAGAGGTTGACCAGGGTTGTGTACAAACCCTCGAAACAACAGCATTTTAAGTGTACTGGCCCTTTAAGAGGTGGACCTGGGAAGCTTACGGACCTTTAAAATCGGCAATACTTTAAGGTGACTGGCCTATGAAGAGGATGACCATGGAAGTGGACAGTCCTTAAAGATGCATTATTGTGTGTGGGTGGCCTTCTAAGAGACAACCCTGGGAATGGACAGACCTTTGGAAATGTCAATGTGGCTTATGAAGTGGAAATCCACTTGAACATGTGACATGTTTTGATGACTGGCCCTTTAAGAGGCAGACCCTAGATATGGACAAACCCTTGAAGAGGTGACAAATTTAGGGAATTATGTCCTTTAAGAGGTTGACCAGGGTTGTGTACAAACCCTTGAAACAACAGTATTTTAAGTGTACTGGCCCTTTAAGAGGTGGACCTGGGAAGCTTACAGACCTTTAAAATTGGCAATACTTTAAGGTGACTGGCCTATGAAGAGGATGACCATGGAAGTGGACAGTCCTTAAAGATGCATTATTGTGTGTGGGTGGCCTTCTAAGAGACAACCCTGGGAATGGACAGACCTTTGGAAATGTCAATGTGGCTTATGAAGTGGAAATCCACTTGAACATGTGACATGTTTTGATGACTGGCCCTTTAAGAAGCAGACCCTAGATATGGACAAACCCTTGAAGAGGTGACAAATTTAGGGAATTATGTCCTTTAAGAGGTTGACCAGGGTTGTGTACAAACCCTCGAAACAACAGCATTTTAAGTGTACTGGCCCTTTAAGAGGTGGACCTGGGAAGCTTACGGACCTTTAAAATTGGCAATACTTTAAGGTGACTGGCCTATGAAGAGGATGACCATGGAAGTGGACAGTCCTTAAAGATGCATTATTGTGTGTGGGTGGCCTTGTAAGAGACAACCCTGGGAATGGACAGACCTTGGGAAATGTCAATGTGGCTTATGAAGTGGAAAGCCACTTGAACATGTGACATGTTTTGCGGACTGGCCCTTTAAGAGGCAGACCCTAGAAGTGGAAACACCCTTGAAGAGGTGACAAATTTAGGGAATTATGTCCTTTAAGAGGTTGACCAGGGTTGTGTACAAACCCTCAAAACAACAGCATTTTAAGTGTACTGGCCCTTTAAGAGGTGGACCTGGGAAGCTTACGGACCTTTAAAATTGGCAATACTTTAAGGTGACTGGCCTATGAAGAGGATGACCATGGAAGTGGACAGTCCTTAAAGATGCATTATTGTGTGTGGGTGGCCATCTAAGAGACAACCCTGGGAATGGACAGACCTTTGGAAATGTCAATGTGGCTTATGAAGTGGAAAGCCACTTGAACATGTGACATGTTTTGCGGACTGGCCCTTTAAGAGGCAGACCCTAGAAGTGGACAAACCCTTGAAGAGGTGACAAATTTAGGGAATTATGTCCTTTAAGAGGTTGACCAGGGTTGTGTACAAACCCTCGAAACAACAGCATTTTAAGTGTACTGGCCCTTTAAGAGGTGGACCTGGGAAGCTTACGGACCTTTAAAATCGGCAATACTTTAAGGTGACTGGCCTATGAAGAGGATGACCATGGAAGTGGACAGTCCTTAAAGATGCATTATTGTGTGTGGGTGGCCTTCTAAGAGACAACCCTGGGAATGGACAGACCTTTGGAAATGTCAATGTGGCTTATGAAGTGGAAATCCACTTGAACATGTGACATGTTTTGATGACTGGCCCTTTAAGAGGCAGACCCTAGATATGGACAAACCCTTGAAGAGGTGACAAATTTAGGGAATTATGTCCTTTAAGAGGTTGACCAGGGTTGTGTACAAACCCTTGAAACAACAGTATTTTAAGTGTACTGGCCCTTTAAGAGGTGGACCTGGGAAGCTTACAGACCTTTAAAATTGGCAATACTTTAAGGTGACTGGCCTATGAAGAGGATGACCATGGAAGTGGACAGTCCTTAAAGATGCATTATTGTGTGTGGGTGGCCTTCTAAGAGACAACCCTGGGAATGGACAGACCTTTGGAAATGTCAATGTGGCTTATGAAGTGGAAAGCCACTTGAACATGTGACATGTTTTGCGGACTGGCCCTTTAAGAGACAGACCCTAGAAGTGGACAAACCCTTGAAGAGGTGACAAATTTAGGGAATTATGTCCTTTAAGAGGTTGACCAGGGTTGTGTACAAACCCTCGAAACAACAGCATTTTAAGTGTACTGGCCCTTTAAGAGGTGGACCTGGGAAGCTTACGGACCTTTAAAATTGGCAATACTTTAAGGTGACTGGCCTATGAAGAGGATGACCATGGAAGTGGACAGTCCTTAAAGATGCATTATTGTGTGTGGGTGGCCTACTAAGAGACAACCCTGGGAATGGACAGACCTTGGGAAATGTCAATGTGGCTTATGAAGTGGAAAGCCACTTGAACATGTGACATGTTTTGCGGACTGGCCCTTTAAGAGGCAGACCCTAGAAGTGGACACACCCTTGAAGAGGTGACAAATTTAGGGAATTATGTCCTTTAAGAGGTTGACCAGGGTTGTGTACAAACCCTCAAAACAACAGCATTTTAAGTGTACTGGCCCTTTAAGAGGTGGACCTGGGAAGCTTACGGACCTTTAAAATTGGCAATACTTTAAGGTGACTGGCCTATGAAGAGGATGACCATGGAAGTGGACAGTCCTTAAAGATGCATTATTGTGTGTGGGTGGCCATCTAAGAGACAACCCTGGGAATGGACAGACCTTTGGAAATGTCAATGTGGCTTATGAAGTGGAAAGCCACTTGAACATGTGACATGTTTTGCGGACTGGCCCTTTAAGAGGCAGACCCTAGAAGTGGACAAACCCTTGAAGAGGTGACAAATTAAGGGAATTATGTCCTTTAAGAGGTTGACCAGGGTTGTGTACAAACCCTCGAAACAACAGCATTTTAAGTGTACTGGCCCTTTAAGAGGTGGACCTGGGAAGCTTACGGACCTTTAAAATTGGCAATACTTTAAGGTGACTGGCCTATGAAAAGGATGACCATGGAAGTGGACAGTCCTTAAAGATGCATTATTGTGTGTGGGTGGCCTTCTAAGAGACAACCCTGGGAATGGACAGACCTTTGGAAATGTCAATGTGGCTTATGAAGTGGAAATCCACTTGAACATGTGACATGTTTTAATGACTGGCCCTTTAAGAGGCAGACCCTAGATATGGACAAACCCTTGAAGAGGTGACAAATTTAGGGAATTATGTCCTTTAAGAGGTTGACCAGGGTTGTGTACAAACCCTTGAAACAACAGTATTTTAAGTGTACTGGCCCTTTAAGAGGTGGACCTGGGAAGCTTACAGACCTTTAAAATTGGCAATACTTTAAGGTGACTGGCCTATGAAGAGGATGACCATGGAAGTGGACAGTCCTTAAAGATGCATTATTGTGTGTGGGTGGCCTTCTAAGAGACAACCCTGGGAATGGACAGACCTTTGGAAATGTCAATGTGGCTTATGAAGTGGAAAGCCACTTGAACATGTGACATGTTTTGCGGACTGGCCCTTTAAGAGGCAGACCCTAGAAGTGGACAAACCCTTGAAGAGGTGACAAATTTAGGGAATTATGTCCTTTAAGAGGTTGACCAGGGTTGTGTACAAACCCTCGAAAAAACAGCATTTTAAGTGTACTGGCCCTTTAAGAGGTGGACCTGGGAAGCTTACGGACCTTTAAAATTGGCAATACTTTAAGGTGACTGGCCTATGAAGAGGATGACCATGGAAGTGGACAGTCCTTAAATATGCATTATTGTGTGTGGGTGGCCTTCTAAGAGACAACCCTGGGAATGGACAGACCTTTGGAAATGTCAATGTGGCTTATGAAGTGGAAAGCCACTTGAACATGTGACATGTTTTGCGGACTGGCCCTTTAAGAGGCAGACCCTAGAAGTGGACACACCCTTGAAGAGGTGACAAATTTAGGGAATTATGTCCTTTAAGAGGTTGACCAGGGTTGTGTACAAACCCTCAAAACAACAGCATTTTAAGTGTACTGGCCCTTTAAGAGGTGGACCTGGGAAGCTTACGGACCTTTAAAATTGGCAATACTTTAAGGTGACTGGCCTATGAAGAGGATGACCATGGAAGTGGACAGTCCTTAAAGATGCATTATTGTGTGTGGGTTGCCATCTAAGAGACAACCCTGGGAATGGACAGACCTTTGGAAATGTCAATGTGGCTTATGAAGTGGAAAGCCACTTGAACATGTGACATGTTTTGATGACTGGCCCTTTAAGAGGCAGACCCTAGAAGTGGACAAACCCTTGAAGAGGTGACAAATTTAGGGAATTAATGTCCTTTAAGAGGTTGACCAGGGTTGTGTACAAACCCTCAAAACAACAGCATTTTAAGTGTACTGGCCCTTTAAGAGGTGGACCTGGGAAGCTTACGGACCTTTAAAATTGGCAATACTTTAAGGTGACTGGCCTATGAAGAGGATGACCATGGAAGTGGACAGTCCTTAAAGATGCATTATTGTGTGTGGGTGGCCTTCTAAGAGACAACCCTGGGAATGGACAGACCTTTGGAAATGTCAATGTGGCTTATGAAGTGGAAAGCCACTTGAACATGTGACATGTTTTGCGGACTGGCCCTTTAAGAGGCAGACCCTAGAAGTGGACAAACCCTTGAAGAGGTGACAAATTTAGGGAATTATGTCCTTTAAGAGGTTGACCAGGGTTGTGTACAAACCCTCGAAACAACAGCATTTTAAGTGTACTGGCCCTTTAAGAGGTGGACCTGGGAAGCTTACAGACCTTTAAAATTGGCAATACTTTAAGGTGACTGGCCTATGAAGAGGATGACCATGGAAGTGGACAGTCCTTAAAGATGCATTATTGTGTGTGGGTGGCCTTCTAAGAGACAACCCTGGGAATGGACAGACCTTTGGAAATGTCAATGTGGCTTATGAAGTGGAAATCCACTTGAACATGTGACATGTTTTGATGACTGGCCCTTTAAGAAGCAGACCCTAGATATGGACAAACCCTTGAAGAGGTGACAAATTTAGGGAATTATGTCCTTTAAGAGGTTGACCAGGGTTGTGTACAAACCCTCGAAACAACAGCATTTTAAGTGTACTGGCCCTTTAAGAGGTGGACCTGGGAAGCTTACGGACCTTTAAAATTGGCAATACTTTAAGGTGACTGGCCTATGAAGAGGATGACCATGGAAGTGGACAGTCCTTAAAGATGCATTATTGTGTGTGGGTGGCCTTGTAAGAGACAACCCTGGGAATGGACAGACCTTGGGAAATGTCAATGTGGCTTATGAAGTGGAAAGCCACTTGAACATGTGACATGTTTTGCGGACTGGCCCTTTAAGAGGCAGACCCTAGAAGTGGAAACACCCTTGAAGAGGTGACAAATTTAGGGAATTATGTCCTTTAAGAGGTTGACCAGGGTTGTGTACAAACCCTCAAAACAACAGCATTTTAAGTGTACTGGCCCTTTAAGAGGTGGACCTGGGAAGCTTACGGACCTTTAAAATTGGCAATACTTTAAGGTGACTGGCCTATGAAGAGGATGACCATGGAAGTGGACAGTCCTTAAAGATGCATTATTGTGTGTGGGTGGCCTTCTAAGAGACAACCCTGGGAATGGACAGACCTTTGGAAATGTCAATGTGGCTTATGAAGTGGAAATCCACTTGAACATGTGACATGTTTTGATGACTGGCCCTTTAAGAGGCAGACCCTAGATATGGACAAACCCTTGAAGAGGTGACAAATTTAGGGAATTATGTCCTTTAAGAGGTTGACCAGGGTTGTGTACAAACCCTTGAAACAACAGTATTTTAAGTGTACTGGCCCTTTAAGAGGTGGACCTGGGAAGCTTACAGACCTTTAAAATTGGCAATACTTTAAGGTGACTGGCCTATGAAGAGGATGACCATGGAAGTGGACAGTCCTTAAAGATGCATTATTGTGTGTGGGTGGCCTTCTAAGAGACAACCCTGGGAATGGACAGACCTTTGGAAATGTCAATGTGGCTTATGAAGTGGAAAGCCACTTGAACATGTGACATGTTTTGCGGACTGGCCCTTTAAGAGGCAGACCCTAGAAGTGGACAAACCCTTGAAGAGGTGACAAATTTAGGGAATTATGTCCTTTAAGAGGTTGACCAGGGTTGTGTACAAACCCTCAAAACAACAGCATTTTAAGTGTACTGGCCCTTTAAGAGGTGGACCTGGGAAGCTTACAGACCTTTAAAATTGGCAATACTTTAAGGTGACTGGCCTATGAAGAGGATGACCATGGAAGTGGACAGTCCTTAAAGATGCATTATTGTGTGTGGGTGGCCTTCTAAGAGACAACCCTGGGAATGGACAGACCTTTGGAAATGTCAATGTGGCTTATGAAGTGGAAAGCCACTTGAACATGTGACATGTTTTGCGGACTGGCCCTTTAAGAGGCAGACCCTAGAAGTGGACAAACCCTTGAAGAGGTGACAAATTTAGGGAATTATGTCCTTTAAGAGGTTGACCAGGGTTGTGTACAAACCCTCGAAACAACAGCATTTTAAGTGTACTGGCCCTTTAAGAGGTGGACCTGGGAAGCTTACGGACCTTTAAAATTGGCAATACTTTAAGGTGACTGGCCTATGAAGAGGATGACCATGGAAGTGGACAGTCCTTAAAGATGCATTATTGTGTGTGGGTGGCCTACTAAGAGACAACCCTGGGAATGGACAGACCTTGGGAAATGTCAATGTGGCTTATGAAGTGGAAAGCCACTTGAACATGTGACATGTTTTGCGGACTGGCCCTTTAAGAGGCAGACCCTAGAAGTGGACACACCCTTGAAGAGGTGACAAATTTAGGGAATTATGTCCTTTAAGAGGTTGACCAGGGTTGTGTACAAACCCTCAAAACAACAGCATTTTAAGTGTACTGGCCCTTTAAGAGGTGGACCTGGGAAGCTTACGGACCTTTAAAATTGGCAATACTTTAAGGTGACTGGCCTATGAAGAGGATGACCATGGAAGTGGACAGTCCTTAAAGATGCATTATTGTGTGTGGGTGGCCATCTAAGAGACAACCCTGGGAATGGACAGACCTTTGGAAATGTCAATGTGGCTTATGAAGTGGAAAGCCACTTGAACATGTGACATGTTTTGCGGACTGGCCCTTTAAGAGGCAGACCCTAGAAGTGGACAAACCCTTGAAGAGGTGACAAATTAAGGGAATTATGTCCTTTAAGAGGTTGACCAGGGTTGTGTACAAACCCTCGAAACAACAGCATTTTAAGTGTACTGGCCCTTTAAGAGGTGGACCTGGGAAGCTTACGGACCTTTAAAATTGGCAATACTTTAAGGTGACTGGCCTATGAAAAGGATGACCATGGAAGTGGACAGTCCTTAAAGATGCATTATTGTGTGTGGGTGGCCTTCTAAGAGACAACCCTGGGAATGGACAGACCTTTGGAAATGTCAATGTGGCTTATGAAGTGGAAATCCACTTGAACATGTGACATGTTTTAATGACTGGCCCTTTAAGAGGCAGACCCTAGATATGGACAAACCCTTGAAGAGGTGACAAATTTAGGGAATTATGTCCTTTAAGAGGTTGACCAGGGTTGTGTACAAACCCTTGAAACAACAGTATTTTAAGTGTACTGGCCCTTTAAGAGGTGGACCTGGGAAGCTTACAGACCTTTAAAATTGGCAATACTTTAAGGTGACTGGCCTATGAAGAGGATGACCATGGAAGTGGACAGTCCTTAAAGATGCATTATTGTGTGTGGGTGGCCTTCTAAGAGACAACCCTGGGAATGGACAGACCTTTGGAAATGTCAATGTGGCTTATGAAGTGGAAAGCCACTTGAACATGTGACATGTTTTGCGGACTGGCCCTTTAAGAGGCAGACCCTAGAAGTGGACAAACCCTTGAAGAGGTGACAAATTTAGGGAATTATGTCCTTTAAGAGGTTGACCAGGGTTGTGTACAAACCCTCGAAAAAACAGCATTTTAAGTGTACTGGCCCTTTAAGAGGTGGACCTGGGAAGCTTACGGACCTTTAAAATTGGCAATACTTTAAGGTGACTGGCCTATGAAGAGGATGACCATGGAAGTGGACAGTCCTTAAATATGCATTATTGTGTGTGGGTGGCCTTCTAAGAGACAACCCTGGGAATGGACAGACCTTTGGAAATGTCAATGTGGCTTATGAAGTGGAAAGCCACTTGAACATGTGACATGTTTTGCGGACTGGCCCTTTAAGAGGCAGACCCTAGAAGTGGACACACCCTTGAAGAGGTGACAAATTTAGGGAATTATGTCCTTTAAGAGGTTGACCAGGGTTGTGTACAAACCCTCAAAACAACAGCATTTTAAGTGTACTGGCCCTTTAAGAGGTGGACCTGGGAAGCTTACGGACCTTTAAAATTGGCAATACTTTAAGGTGACTGGCCTATGAAGAGGATGACCATGGAAGTGGACAGTCCTTAAAGATGCATTATTGTGTGTGGGTTGCCATCTAAGAGACAACCCTGGGAATGGACAGACCTTTGGAAATGTCAATGTGGCTTATGAAGTGGAAAGCCACTTGAACATGTGACATGTTTTGATGACTGGCCCTTTAAGAGGCAGACCCTAGAAGTGGACAAACCCTTGAAGAGGTGACAAATTTAGGGAATTAATGTCCTTTAAGAGGTTGACCAGGGTTGTGTACAAACCCTCAAAACAACAGCATTTTAAGTGTACTGGCCCTTTAAGAGGTGGACCTGGGAAGCTTACGGACCTTTAAAATTGGCAATACTTTAAGGTGACTGGCCTATGAAGAGGATGACCATGGAAGTGGACAGTCCTTAAAGATGCATTATTGTGTGTGGGTGGCCTTCTAAGAGACAACCCTGGGAATGGACAGACCTTTGGAAATGTCAATGTGGCTTATGAAGTGGAAAGCCACTTGAACATGTGACATGTTTTGCGGACTGGCCCTTTAAGAGGCAGACCCTAGAAGTGGACAAACCCTTGAAGAGGTGACAAATTTAGGGAATTATGTCCTTTAAGAGGTTGACCAGGGTTGTGTACAAACCCTCGAAACAACAGCATTTTAAGTGTACTGGCCCTTTAAGAGGTGGACCTGGGAAGCTTACAGACCTTTAAAATTGGCAATACTTTAAGGTGACTGGCCTATGAAGAGGATGACCATGGAAGTGGACAGTCCTTAAAGATGCATTATTGTGTGTGGGTGGCCTTCTAAGAGACAACCCTGGGAATGGACAGACCTTTGGAAATGTCAATGTGGCTTATGAAGTGGAAATCCACTTGAACATGTGACATGTTTTGATGACTGGCCCTTTAAGAAGCAGACCCTAGATATGGACAAACCCTTGAAGAGGTGACAAATTTAGGGAATTATGTCCTTTAAGAGGTTGACCAGGGTTGTGTACAAACCCTCGAAACAACAGCATTTTAAGTGTACTGGCCCTTTAAGAGGTGGACCTGGGAAGCTTACGGACCTTTAAAATTGGCAATACTTTAAGGTGACTGGCCTATGAAGAGGATGACCATGGAAGTGGACAGTCCTTAAAGATGCATTATTGTGTGTGGGTGGCCTTGTAAGAGACAACCCTGGGAATGGACAGACCTTGGGAAATGTCAATGTGGCTTATGAAGTGGAAAGCCACTTGAACATGTGACATGTTTTGCGGACTGGCCCTTTAAGAGGCAGACCCTAGAAGTGGAAACACCCTTGAAGAGGTGACAAATTTAGGGAATTATGTCCTTTAAGAGGTTGACCAGGGTTGTGTACAAACCCTCAAAACAACAGCATTTTAAGTGTACTGGCCCTTTAAGAGGTGGACCTGGGAAGCTTACGGACCTTTAAAATTGGCAATACTTTAAGGTGACTGGCCTATGAAGAGGATGACCATGGAAGTGGACAGTCCTTAAAGATGCATTATTGTGTGTGGGTGGCCATCTAAGAGACAACCCTGGGAATGGACAGACCTTTGGAAATGTCAATGTGGCTTATGAAGTGGAAAGCCACTTGAACATGTGACATGTTTTGCGGACTGGCCCTTTAAGAGGCAGACCCTAGAAGTGGACAAACCCTTGAAGAGGTGACAAATTTAGGGAATTATGTCCTTTAAGAGGTTGACCAGGGTTGTGTACAAACCCTCGAAACAACAGCATTTTAAGTGTACTGGCCCTTTAAGAGGTGGACCTGGGAAGCTTACGGACCTTTAAAATCGGCAATACTTTAAGGTGACTGGCCTATGAAGAGGATGACCATGGAAGTGGACAGTCCTTAAAGATGCATTATTGTGTGTGGGTGGCCTTCTAAGAGACAACCCTGGGAATGGACAGACCTTTGGAAATGTCAATGTGGCTTATGAAGTGGAAATCCACTTGAACATGTGACATGTTTTGATGACTGGCCCTTTAAGAGGCAGACCCTAGATATGGACAAACCCTTGAAGAGGTGACAAATTTAGGGAATTATGTCCTTTAAGAGGTTGACCAGGGTTGTGTACAAACCCTTGAAACAACAGTATTTTAAGTGTACTGGCCCTTTAAGAGGTGGACCTGGGAAGCTTACAGACCTTTAAAATTGGCAATACTTTAAGGTGACTGGCCTATGAAGAGGATGACCATGGAAGTGGACAGTCCTTAAAGATGCATTATTGTGTGTGGGTGGCCTTCTAAGAGACAACCCTGGGAATGGACAGACCTTTGGAAATGTCAATGTGGCTTATGAAGTGGAAAGCCACTTGAACATGTGACATGTTTTGCGGACTGGCCCTTTAAGAGGCAGACCCTAGAAGTGGACAAACCCTTGAAGAGGTGACAAATTTAGGGAATTATGTCCTTTAAGAGGTTGACCAGGGTTGTGTACAAACCCTCAAAACAACAGCATTTTAAGTGTACTGGCCCTTTAAGAGGTGGACCTGGGAAGCTTACGGACCTTTAAAATTGGCAATACTTTAAGGTGACTGGCCTATGAAGAGGATGACCATGGAAGTGGACAGTCCTTAAAGATGCATTATTGTGTGTGGGTGGCCTTCTAAGAGACAACCCTGGGAATGGACAGACCTTTGGAAATGTCAATGTGGCTTATGAAGTGGAAAGCCACTTGAACATGTGACATGTTTTGCGGACTGGCCCTTTAAGAGGCAGACCCTAGAAGTGGACACACCCTTGAAGAGGTGACAAATTTAGGGAATTATGTCCTTTAAGAGGTTGACCAGGGTTGTGTACAAACCCTCAAAACAACAGCATTTTAAGTGTACTGGCCCTTTAAGAGGTGGACCTGGGAAGCTTACGGACCTTTAAAATTGGCAATACTTTAAGGTGACTGGCCTATGAAGAGGATGACCATGGAAGTGGACAGTCCTTAAAGATGCATTATTGTGTGTGGGTGGCCTTCTAAGAGACAACCCTGGGAATGGACAGACCTTTGGAAATGTCAATGTGGCTTATGAAGTGGAAAGCCACTTGAACATGTGACATGTTTTGCGGACTGGCCCTTTAAGAGGCAGACCCTAGAAGTGGACAAACCCTTGAAGAGGTGACAAATTTAGGGAATTATGTCCTTTAAGAGGTTGACCAGGGTTGTGTACAAACCCTCGAAACAACAGCATTTTAAGTGTACTGGCCCTTTAAGAGGTGGACCTGGGAAGCTTACGGACCTTTAAAATCGGCAATACTTTAAGGTGACTGGCCTATGAAGAGGATGACCATGGAAGTGGACAGTCCTTAAAGATGCATTATTGTGTGTGGGTGGCCTTCTAAGAGACAACCCTGGGAATGGACAGACCTTTGGAAATGTCAATGTGGCTTATGAAGTGGAAAGCCACTTGAACATGTGACATGTTTTGCGGACTGGCCCTTTAAGAGGCAGACCCTAGAAGTGGACACACCCTTGAAGAGGTGACAAATTTAGGGAATTATGTCCTTTAAGAGGTTGACCAGGGTTGTGTACAAACCCTCAAAACAACAGCATTTTAAGTGTACTGGCCCTTTAAGAGGTGGACCTGGGAAGCTTACGGACCTTTAAAATTGGCAATACTTTAAGGTGACTGGCCTATGAAGAGGATGACCATGGAAGTGGACAGTCCTTAAAGATGCAATATTGTGTGTGGGTGGCCTTCTAAGAGACAACCCTGGGAATGGACAGACCTTTGGAAATGTCAATGTGGCTTATGAAGTGGAAAGCCACTTGAACATGTGACATGTTTTGCGGACTGGCCCTTTAAGAGGCAGACCCTAGAAGTGGACAAACCCTTGAAGAGGTGACAAATTTAGGGAATTATGTCCTTTAAGAGGTTGACCAGGGTTGTGTACAAACCCTCGAAACAACAGCATTTTAAGTGTACTGGCCCTTTAAGAGGTGGACCTGGGAAGCTTACGGACCTTTAAAATCGGCAATACTTTAAGGTGACTGGCCTATGAAGAGGATGACCATGGAAGTGGACAGTCCTTAAAGATGCATTATTGTGTGTGGGTGGCCTTCTAAGAGACAACCCTGGGAATGGACAGACCTTTGGAAATGTCAATGTGGCTTATGAAGTGGAAATCCACTTGAACATGTGACATGTTTTGATGACTGGCCCTTTAAGAAGCAGACCCTAGATATGGACAAACCCTTGAAGAGGTGACAAATTTAGGGAATTATGTCCTTTAAGAGGTTGACCAGGGTTGTGTACAAACCCTCGAAACAACAGCATTTTAAGTGTACTGGCCCTTTAAGAGGTGGACCTGGGAAGCTTACGGACCTTTAAAATTGGCAATACTTTAAGGTGACTGGCCTATGAAGAGGATGACCATGGAAGTGGACAGTCCTTAAAGATGCATTATTGTGTGTGGGTGGCCTTGTAAGAGACAACCCTGGGAATGGACAGACCTTGGGAAATGTCAATGTGGCTTATGAAGTGGAAAGCCACTTGAACATGTGACATGTTTTGCGGACTGGCCCTTTAAGAGGCAGACCCTAGAAGTGGAAACACCCTTGAAGAGGTGACAAATTTAGGGAATTATGTCCTTTAAGAGGTTGACCAGGGTTGTGTACAAACCCTCAAAACAACAGCATTTTAAGTGTACTGGCCCTTTAAGAGGTGGACCTGGGAAGCTTACGGACCTTTAAAATTGGCAATACTTTAAGGTGACTGGCCTATGAAGAGGATGACCATGGAAGTGGACAGTCCTTAAAGATGCATTATTGTGTGTGGGTGGCCTTCTAAGAGACAACCCTGGGAATGGACAGACCTTTGGAAATGTCAATGTGGCTTATGAAGTGGAAATCCACTTGAACATGTGACATGTTTTGATGACTGGCCCTTTAAGAGGCAGACCCTAGATATGGACAAACCCTTGAAGAGGTGACAAATTTAGGGAATTATGTCCTTTAAGAGGTTGACCAGGGTTGTGTACAAACCCTTGAAACAACAGTATTTTAAGTGTACTGGCCCTTTAAGAGGTGGACCTGGGAAGCTTACAGACCTTTAAAATTGGCAATACTTTAAGGTGACTGGCCTATGAAGAGGATGACCATGGAAGTGGACAGTCCTTAAAGATGCATTATTGTGTGTGGGTTGCCTTCTAAGAGACAACCCTGGGAATGGACAGACCTTTGGAAATGTCAATGTGGCTTATGAAGTGGAAAGCCACTTGAACATGTGACATGTTTTGCGGACTGGCCCTTTAAGAGGCAGACCCTAGAAGTGGACAAACCCTTGAAGAGGTGACAAATTTAGGGAATTATGTCCTTTAAGAGGTTGACCAGGGTTGTGTACAAACCCTCAAAACAACAGCATTTTAAGTGTACTGGCCCTTTAAGAGGTGGACCTGGGAAGCTTACAGACCTTTAAAATTGGCAATACTTTAAGGTGACTGGCCTATGAAGAGGATGACCATGGAAGTGGACAGTCCTTAAAGATGCATTATTGTGTGTGGGTGGCCTTCTAAGAGACAACCCTGGGAATGGACAGACCTTTGGAAATGTCAATGTGGCTTATGAAGTGGAAAGCCACTTGAACATGTGACATGTTTTGCGGACTGGCCCTTTAAGAGGCAGACCCTAGAAGTGGACAAACCCTTGAAGAGGTGACAAATTTAGGGAATTATGTCCTTTAAGAGGTTGACCAGGGTTGTGTACAAACCCTCGAAACAACAGCATTTTAAGTGTACTGGCCCTTTAAGAGGTGGACCTGGGAAGCTTACGGACCTTTAAAATTGGCAATACTTTAAGGTGACTGGCCTATGAAGAGGATGACCATGGAAGTGGACAGTCCTTAAAGATGCATTATTGTGTGTGGGTGGCCTACTAAGAGACAACCCTGGGAATGGACAGACCTTGGGAAATGTCAATGTGGCTTATGAAGTGGAAAGCCACTTGAACATGTGACATGTTTTGCGGACTGGCCCTTTAAGAGGCAGACCCTAGAAGTGGACACACCCTTGAAGAGGTGACAAATTTAGGGAATTATGTCCTTTAAGAGGTTGACCAGGGTTGTGTACAAACCCTCAAAACAACAGCATTTTAAGTGTACTGGCCCTTTAAGAGGTGGACCTGGGAAGCTTACGGACCTTTAAAATTGGCAATACTTTAAGGTGACTGGCCTATGAAGAGGATGACCATGGAAGTGGACAGTCCTTAAAGATGCATTATTGTGTGTGGGTGGCCATCTAAGAGACAACCCTGGGAATGGACAGACCTTTGGAAATGTCAATGTGGCTTATGAAGTGGAAAGCCACTTGAACATGTGACATGTTTTGCGGACTGGCCCTTTAAGAGGCAGACCCTAGAAGTGGACAAACCCTTGAAGAGGTGACAAATTAAGGGAATTATGTCCTTTAAGAGGTTGACCAGGGTTGTGTACAAACCCTCGAAACAACAGCATTTTAAGTGTACTGGCCCTTTAAGAGGTGGACCTGGGAAGCTTACGGACCTTTAAAATTGGCAATACTTTAAGGTGACTGGCCTATGAAAAGGATGACCATGGAAGTGGACAGTCCTTAAAGATGCATTATTGTGTGTGGGTGGCCTTCTAAGAGACAACCCTGGGAATGGACAGACCTTTGGAAATGTCAATGTGGCTTATGAAGTGGAAATCCACTTGAACATGTGACATGTTTTAATGACTGGCCCTTTAAGAGGCAGACCCTAGATATGGACAAACCCTTGAAGAGGTGACAAATTTAGGGAATTATGTCCTTTAAGAGGTTGACCAGGGTTGTGTACAAACCCTTGAAACAACAGTATTTTAAGTGTACTGGCCCTTTAAGAGGTGGACCTGGGAAGCTTACAGACCTTTAAAATTGGCAATACTTTAAGGTGACTGGCCTATGAAGAGGATGACCATGGAAGTGGACAGTCCTTAAAGATGCATTATTGTGTGTGGGTGGCCTTCTAAGAGACAACCCTGGGAATGGACAGACCTTTGGAAATGTCAATGTGGCTTATGAAGTGGAAAGCCACTTGAACATGTGACATGTTTTGCGGACTGGCCCTTTAAGAGGCAGACCCTAGAAGTGGACAAACCCTTGAAGAGGTGACAAATTTAGGGAATTATGTCCTTTAAGAGGTTGACCAGGGTTGTGTACAAACCCTCGAAAAAACAGCATTTTAAGTGTACTGGCCCTTTAAGAGGTGGACCTGGGAAGCTTACGGACCTTTAAAATTGGCAATACTTTAAGGTGACTGGCCTATGAAGAGGATGACCATGGAAGTGGACAGTCCTTAAATATGCATTATTGTGTGTGGGTGGCCTTCTAAGAGACAACCCTGGGAATGGACAGACCTTTGGAAATGTCAATGTGGCTTATGAAGTGGAAAGCCACTTGAACATGTGACATGTTTTGCGGACTGGCCCTTTAAGAGGCAGACCCTAGAAGTGGACACACCCTTGAAGAGGTGACAAATTTAGGGAATTATGTCCTTTAAGAGGTTGACCAGGGTTGTGTACAAACCCTCAAAACAACAGCATTTTAAGTGTACTGGCCCTTTAAGAGGTGGACCTGGGAAGCTTACGGACCTTTAAAATTGGCAATACTTTAAGGTGACTGGCCTATGAAGAGGATGACCATGGAAGTGGACAGTCCTTAAAGATGCATTATTGTGTGTGGGTTGCCATCTAAGAGACAACCCTGGGAATGGACAGACCTTTGGAAATGTCAATGTGGCTTATGAAGTGGAAAGCCACTTGAACATGTGACATGTTTTGATGACTGGCCCTTTAAGAGGCAGACCCTAGAAGTGGACAAACCCTTGAAGAGGTGACAAATTTAGGGAATTAATGTCCTTTAAGAGGTTGACCAGGGTTGTGTACAAACCCTCAAAACAACAGCATTTTAAGTGTACTGGCCCTTTAAGAGGTGGACCTGGGAAGCTTACGGACCTTTAAAATTGGCAATACTTTAAGGTGACTGGCCTATGAAGAGGATGACCATGGAAGTGGACAGTCCTTAAAGATGCATTATTGTGTGTGGGTGGCCTTCTAAGAGACAACCCTGGGAATGGACAGACCTTTGGAAATGTCAATGTGGCTTATGAAGTGGAAAGCCACTTGAACATGTGACATGTTTTGCGGACTGGCCCTTTAAGAGGCAGACCCTAGAAGTGGACAAACCCTTGAAGAGGTGACAAATTTAGGGAATTATGTCCTTTAAGAGGTTGACCAGGGTTGTGTACAAACCCTCGAAACAACAGCATTTTAAGTGTACTGGCCCTTTAAGAGGTGGACCTGGGAAGCTTACAGACCTTTAAAATTGGCAATACTTTAAGGTGACTGGCCTATGAAGAGGATGACCATGGAAGTGGACAGTCCTTAAAGATGCATTATTGTGTGTGGGTGGCCTTCTAAGAGACAACCCTGGGAATGGACAGACCTTTGGAAATGTCAATGTGGCTTATGAAGTGGAAATCCACTTGAACATGTGACATGTTTTGATGACTGGCCCTTTAAGAAGCAGACCCTAGATATGGACAAACCCTTGAAGAGGTGACAAATTTAGGGAATTATGTCCTTTAAGAGGTTGACCAGGGTTGTGTACAAACCCTCGAAACAACAGCATTTTAAGTGTACTGGCCCTTTAAGAGGTGGACCTGGGAAGCTTACGGACCTTTAAAATTGGCAATACTTTAAGGTGACTGGCCTATGAAGAGGATGACCATGGAAGTGGACAGTCCTTAAAGATGCATTATTGTGTGTGGGTGGCCTTGTAAGAGACAACCCTGGGAATGGACAGACCTTGGGAAATGTCAATGTGGCTTATGAAGTGGAAAGCCACTTGAACATGTGACATGTTTTGCGGACTGGCCCTTTAAGAGGCAGACCCTAGAAGTGGAAACACCCTTGAAGAGGTGACAAATTTAGGGAATTATGTCCTTTAAGAGGTTGACCAGGGTTGTGTACAAACCCTCAAAACAACAGCATTTTAAGTGTACTGGCCCTTTAAGAGGTGGACCTGGGAAGCTTACGGACCTTTAAAATTGGCAATACTTTAAGGTGACTGGCCTATGAAGAGGATGACCATGGAAGTGGACAGTCCTTAAAGATGCATTATTGTGTGTGGGTGGCCATCTAAGAGACAACCCTGGGAATGGACAGACCTTTGGAAATGTCAATGTGGCTTATGAAGTGGAAAGCCACTTGAACATGTGACATGTTTTGCGGACTGGCCCTTTAAGAGGCAGACCCTAGAAGTGGACAAACCCTTGAAGAGGTGACAAATTTAGGGAATTATGTCCTTTAAGAGGTTGACCAGGGTTGTGTACAAACCCTCGAAACAACAGCATTTTAAGTGTACTGGCCCTTTAAGAGGTGGACCTGGGAAGCTTACGGACCTTTAAAATCGGCAATACTTTAAGGTGACTGGCCTATGAAGAGGATGACCATGGAAGTGGACAGTCCTTAAAGATGCATTATTGTGTGTGGGTGGCCTTCTAAGAGACAACCCTGGGAATGGACAGACCTTTGGAAATGTCAATGTGGCTTATGAAGTGGAAATCCACTTGAACATGTGACATGTTTTGATGACTGGCCCTTTAAGAGGCAGACCCTAGATATGGACAAACCCTTGAAGAGGTGACAAATTTAGGGAATTATGTCCTTTAAGAGGTTGACCAGGGTTGTGTACAAACCCTTGAAACAACAGTATTTTAAGTGTACTGGCCCTTTAAGAGGTGGACCTGGGAAGCTTACAGACCTTTAAAATTGGCAATACTTTAAGGTGACTGGCCTATGAAGAGGATGACCATGGAAGTGGACAGTCCTTAAAGATGCATTATTGTGTGTGGGTGGCCTTCTAAGAGACAACCCTGGGAATGGACAGACCTTTGGAAATGTCAATGTGGCTTATGAAGTGGAAAGCCACTTGAACATGTGACATGTTTTGCGGACTGGCCCTTTAAGAGGCAGACCCTAGAAGTGGACAAACCCTTGAAGAGGTGACAAATTTAGGGAATTATGTCCTTTAAGAGGTTGACCAGGGTTGTGTACAAACCCTCAAAACAACAGCATTTTAAGTGTACTGGCCCTTTAAGAGGTGGACCTGGGAAGCTTACGGACCTTTAAAATTGGCAATACTTTAAGGTGACTGGCCTATGAAGAGGATGACCATGGAAGTGGACAGTCCTTAAAGATGCATTATTGTGTGTGGGTGGCCTTCTAAGAGACAACCCTGGGAATGGACAGACCTTTGGAAATGTCAATGTGGCTTATGAAGTGGAAAGCCACTTGAACATGTGACATGTTTTGCGGACTGGCCCTTTAAGAGGCAGACCCTAGAAGTGGACACACCCTTGAAGAGGTGACAAATTTAGGGAATTATGTCCTTTAAGAGGTTGACCAGGGTTGTGTACAAACCCTCAAAACAACAGCATTTTAAGTGTACTGGCCCTTTAAGAGGTGGACCTGGGAAGCTTACGGACCTTTAAAATTGGCAATACTTTAAGGTGACTGGCCTATGAAGAGGATGACCATGGAAGTGGACAGTCCTTAAAGATGCATTATTGTGTGTGGGTGGCCTTCTAAGAGACAACCCTGGGAATGGACAGACCTTTGGAAATGTCAATGTGGCTTATGAAGTGGAAAGCCACTTGAACATGTGACATGTTTTGCGGACTGGCCCTTTAAGAGGCAGACCCTAGAAGTGGACAAACCCTTGAAGAGGTGACAAATTTAGGGAATTATGTCCTTTAAGAGGTTGACCAGGGTTGTGTACAAACCCTCGAAACAACAGCATTTTAAGTGTACTGGCCCTTTAAGAGGTGGACCTGGGAAGCTTACGGACCTTTAAAATCGGCAATACTTTAAGGTGACTGGCCTATGAAGAGGATGACCATGGAAGTGGACAGTCCTTAAAGATGCATTATTGTGTGTGGGTGGCCTTCTAAGAGACAACCCTGGGAATGGACAGACCTTTGGAAATGTCAATGTGGCTTATGAAGTGGAAAGCCACTTGAACATGTGACATGTTTTGCGGACTGGCCCTTTAAGAGGCAGACCCTAGAAGTGGACACACCCTTGAAGAGGTGACAAATTTAGGGAATTATGTCCTTTAAGAGGTTGACCAGGGTTGTGTACAAACCCTCAAAACAACAGCATTTTAAGTGTACTGGCCCTTTAAGAGGTGGACCTGGGAAGCTTACGGACCTTTAAAATTGGCAATACTTTAAGGTGACTGGCCTATGAAGAGGATGACCATGGAAGTGGACAGTCCTTAAAGATGCAATATTGTGTGTGGGTGGCCTTCTAAGAGACAACCCTGGGAATGGACAGACCTTTGGAAATGTCAATGTGGCTTATGAAGTGGAAAGCCACTTGAACATGTGACATGTTTTGCGGACTGGCCCTTTAAGAGGCAGACCCTAGAAGTGGACAAACCCTTGAAGAGGTGACAAATTTAGGGAATTATGTCCTTTAAGAGGTTGACCAGGGTTGTGTACAAACCCTCGAAACAACAGCATTTTAAGTGTACTGGCCCTTTAAGAGGTGGACCTGGGAAGCTTACGGACCTTTAAAATCGGCAATACTTTAAGGTGACTGGCCTATGAAGAGGATGACCATGGAAGTGGACAGTCCTTAAAGATGCATTATTGTGTGTGGGTGGCCTTCTAAGAGACAACCCTGGGAATGGACAGACCTTTGGAAATGTCAATGTGGCTTATGAAGTGGAAATCCACTTGAACATGTGACATGTTTTGATGACTGGCCCTTTAAGAGGCAGACCCTAGATATGGACAAACCCTTGAAGAGGTGACAAATTTAGGGAATTATGTCCTTTAAGAGGTTGACCAGGGTTGTGTACAAACCCTTGAAACAACAGTATTTTAAGTGTACTGGCCCTTTAAGAGGTGGACCTGGGAAGCTTACAGACCTTTAAAATTGGCAATACTTTAAGGTGACTGGCCTATGAAGAGGATGACCATGGAAGTGGACAGTCCTTAAAGATGCATTATTGTGTGTGGGTGGCCTTCTAAGAGACAACCCTGGGAATGGACAGACCTTTGGAAATGTCAATGTGGCTTATGAAGTGGAAATCCACTTGAACATGTGACATGTTTTGATGACTGGCCCTTTAAGAAGCAGACCCTAGATATGGACAAACCCTTGAAGAGGTGACAAATTTAGGGAATTATGTCCTTTAAGAGGTTGACCAGGGTTGTGTACAAACCCTCGAAACAACAGCATTTTAAGTGTACTGGCCCTTTAAGAGGTGGACCTGGGAAGCTTACGGACCTTTAAAATTGGCAATACTTTAAGGTGACTGGCCTATGAAGAGGATGACCATGGAAGTGGACAGTCCTTAAAGATGCATTATTGTGTGTGGGTGGCCTTGTAAGAGACAACCCTGGGAATGGACAGACCTTGGGAAATGTCAATGTGGCTTATGAAGTGGAAAGCCACTTGAACATGTGACATGTTTTGCGGACTGGCCCTTTAAGAGGCAGACCCTAGAAGTGGAAACACCCTTGAAGAGGTGACAAATTTAGGGAATTATGTCCTTTAAGAGGTTGACCAGGGTTGTGTACAAACCCTCAAAACAACAGCATTTTAAGTGTACTGGCCCTTTAAGAGGTGGACCTGGGAAGCTTACGGACCTTTAAAATTGGCAATACTTTAAGGTGACTGGCCTATGAAGAGGATGACCATGGAAGTGGACAGTCCTTAAAGATGCATTATTGTGTGTGGGTGGCCATCTAAGAGACAACCCTGGGAATGGACAGACCTTTGGAAATGTCAATGTGGCTTATGAAGTGGAAAGCCACTTGAACATGTGACATGTTTTGCGGACTGGCCCTTTAAGAGGCAGACCCTAGAAGTGGACAAACCCTTGAAGAGGTGACAAATTTAGGGAATCATGTCCTTTAAGAGGTTGACCAGGGTTGTGTACAAACCCTCGAAACAACAGCATTTTAAGTGTACTGGCCCTTTAAGAGGTGGACCTGGGAAGCTTACGGACCTTTAAAATTGGCAATACTTTAAGGTGACTGGCCTATGAAGAGGATGACCATGGAAGTGGACAGTCCTTAAAGATGCATTATTGTGTGTGGGTGGCCTTCTAAGAGACAACCCTGGGAATGGACAGACCTTTGGAAATGTCAATGTGGCTTATGAAGTGGAAATCCACTTGAACATGTGACATGTTTTGATGACTGGCCCTTTAAGAGGCAGACCCTAGATATGGACAAACCCTTGAAGAGGTGACAAATTTAGGGAATTATGTCCTTTAAGAGGTTGACCAGGGTTGTGTACAAACCCTTGAAACAAC
Source organism: Eleutherodactylus coqui (assembly GCF_035609145.1). Taxonomy (NCBI): domain Eukaryota; kingdom Metazoa; phylum Chordata; class Amphibia; order Anura; family Eleutherodactylidae; genus Eleutherodactylus; species Eleutherodactylus coqui. The sequence continues at coordinate 430,269 of NW_027102273.1, forward strand.
AGTATTTTAAGTGTACTGGCCCTTTAAGAGGTGGACCTGGGAAGCTTACAGACCTTTAAAATTGGCAATACTTTAAGGTGACTGGCCTATGAAGAGGATGACCATGGAAGTGGACAGTCCTTAAAGATGCATTATTGTGTGTGGGTGGCCTTCTAAGAGACAACCCTGGGAATGGACAGACCTTTGGAAATGTCAATGTGGCTTATGAAGTGGAAAGCCACTTGAACATGTGACATGTTTTGCGGACTGGCCCTTTAAGAGGCAGACCCTAGAAGTGGACAAACCCTTGAAGAGGTGACAAATTTAGGGAATTATGTCCTTTAAGAGGTTGACCAGGGTTGTGTACAAACCCTCAAAACAACAGCATTTTAAGTGTACTGGCCCTTTAAGAGGTGGACCTGGGAAGCTTACGGACCTTTAAAATTGGCAATACTTTAAGGTGACTGGCCTATGAAGAGGATGACCATGGAAGTGGACAGTCCTTAAAGATGCATTATTGTGTGTGGGTGGCCTTCTAAGAGACAACCCTGGGAATGGACAGACCTTTGGAAATGTCAATGTGGCTTATGAAGTGGAAAGCCACTTGAACATGTGACATGTTTTGCGGACTGGCCCTTTAAGAGGCAGACCCTAGAAGTGGACACACCCTTGAAGAGGTGACAAATTTAGGGAATTATGTCCTTTAAGAGGTTGACCAGGGTTGTGTACAAACCCTCAAAACAACAGCATTTTAAGTGTACTGGCCCTTTAAGAGGTGGACCTGGGAAGCTTACGGACCTTTAAAATCGGCAATACTTTAAGGTGACTGGCCTATGAAGAGGATGACCATGGAAGTGGACAGTCCTTAAAGATGCATTATTGTGTGTGGGTGGCCTTCTAAGAGACAACCCTGGGAATGGACAGACCTTTGGAAATGTCAATGTGGCTTATGAAGTGGAAAGCCACTTGAACATGTGACATGTTTTGCGGACTGGCCCTTTAAGAGGCAGACCCTAGAAGTGGACACACCCTTGAAGAGGTGACAAATTTAGGGAATTATGTCCTTTAAGAGGTTGACCAGGGTTGTGTACAAACCCTCGAAACAACAGCATTTTAAGTGTACTGGCCCTTTAAGAGGTGGACCTGGGAAGCTTACGGACCTTTAAAATCGGCAATACTTTAAGGTGACTGGCCTATGAAGAGGATGACCATGGAAGTGGACAGTCCTTAAAGATGCATTATTGTGTGTGGGTGGCCTTCTAAGAGACAACCCTGGGAATGGACAGACCTTTGGAAATGTCAATGTGGCTTATGAAGTGGAAAGCCACTTGAACATGTGACATGTTTTGCGGACTGGCCCTTTAAGAGGCAGACCCTAGAAGTGGACAAACCCTTGAAGAGGTGACAAATTTAGGGAATTATGTCCTTTAAGAGGTTGACCAGGGTTGTGTACAAACCCTTGAAACAACAGCATTTTAAGTGTACTGGCCCTTTAAGAGGTGGACCTGGGAAGCTTACAGACCTTTAAAATTGGCAATACTTTAAGGTGACTGGCCTATGTAGAGGATGACCATGGAAGTGGACAGTCCTTAAAGATGCATTATTGTGTGTGGGTGGCCTTCTAAGAGACAACCCTGGGAATGGACAGACCTTTGGAAATGTCAATGTGGCTTATGAAGTGGAAAGCCACTTGAACATGTGACATGTTTTGCGGACTGGCCCTTTAAGAGGCAGACCCTAGAAGTGGACAAACCCTTGAAGAGGTGACAAATTTAGGGAATTATGTCCTTTAAGAGGTTGACCAGGGTTGTGTACAAACCCTTGAAACAACAGCATTTTAAGTGTACTGGCCCTTTAAGAGGTGGACCTGGGAAGCTTACAGACCTTTAAAATTGGCAATACTTTAAGGTGACTGGCCTATGAAGAGGATGACCATGGAAGTGGACAGTCCTTAAAGATGCATTATTGTGTGTGGGTGGCCTTCTAAGAGACAACCCTGGGAATGGACAGACCTTTGGAAATGTCAATGTGGCTTATGAAGTGGAAAGCCACTTGAACATGTGACATGTTTTGCGGACTGGCCCTTTAAGAGGCAGACCCTAGAAGTGGACAAACCCTTGAAGAGGTGACAAATTTAGGGAATTATGTCCTTTAAGAGGTTGACCAGGGTTGTGTACAAACCCTTGAAACAACAGCATTTTAAGTGTACTGGCCCTTTAAGAGGTGGACCTGGGAAGCTTACAGACCTTTAAAATTGGCAATACTTTAAGGTGACTGGCCTATGAAGAGGATGACCATGGAAGTGGACAGTCCTTAAAGATGCATTATTGTGTGTGGGTGGCCTTCTAAGAGACAACCCTGGGAATGGACAGACCTTTGGAAATGTCAATGTGGCTTATGAAGTGGAAAGCCACTTGAACATGTGACATGTTTTGCGGACTGGCCCTTTAAGAGGCAGACCCTAGAAGTGGACAAACCCTTGAAGAGGTGACAAATTTAGGGAATTATGTCCTTTAAGAGGTTGACCAGGGTTGTGTACAAACCCTCAAAACAACAGCATTTTAAGTGTACTGGCCCTTTAAGAGGTGGACCTGGGAAGCTTACGGACCTTTAAAATTGGCAATACTTTAAGGTGACTGGCCTATGAAGAGGATGACCATGGAAGTGGACAGTCCTTAAAGATGCATTATTGTGTGTGGGTGGCCTTCTAAGAGACAACCCTGGGAATGGACAGACCTTTGGAAATGTCAATGTGGCTTATGAAGTGGAAAGCCACTTGAACATGTGACATGTTTTGATGACTGGCCCTTTAAGAGGCAGACCCTAGAAGTGGACAAACCCTTGAAGAGGTGACAAATTTAGGGAATTATGTCCTTTAAGAGGTTGACCAGGGTTGAGTACAAACCCTTGAAACAATAGCATTTTAAGTGTACTGGCCCTTTAAGAGGTGGACCTGGGAAGCTTTGCAGACCTTTAAAATTGGCAATACTTTAAGGTGACTGGCCTATGAAGAGGATGACCATGGAAGTGGACAGTCCTTAAAGATGCATTATTGTGTGTGGGTGGCCTTCTAAGAGACAACCCTGGGAATGGACAGACCTTTGGAAATGTCAATGTGGCTTATGAAGTGGAAAGCCACTTGAACATGTGACATGTTTTGATGACTGGCCCTTTAAGAGGCAGACCCTAGAAGTGGACAAACCCTTGAAGAGGTGACAAATTTAGGGAATTATGTCCTTTAAGAGGTTGACCAGGGTTGAGTACAAACCCTTGAAACAATAGCATTTTAAGTGTACTGGCCCTTTAAGAGGTGGACCTGGGAAGCTTTGCAGACCTTTAAAATTGGCAATACTTTAAGGTGACTGGCCTATGAAGAGGATGACCATGGAAGTGGACAGTCCTTAAAGATGCATTATTGTGTGTGGGTGGCCTTCTAAGAGACAACCCTGGGAATGGACAGACCTTTGGAAATGTCAATGTGGCTTATGAAGTGGAAAGCCACTTGAACATGTGACATGTTTTGATGACTGGCCCTTTAAGAGGCAGACCCTAGAAGTGGACAAACCCTTGAAGAGGTGACAAATTTAGGGAATTATGTCCTTTAAGAGGTTGACCAGGGTTGTGTACAAACCCTTGAAACAACAGCATTTTAAGTGTACTGGCCCTTTAAGAGGTGGACCTGGGAAGCTTACAGACCTTTAAAATTGGCAATACTTTAAGGTGACTGGCCTATGAAGAGGATGACCATGGAAGTGGACAGTCCTTAAAGATGCATTATTGTGTGTGGGTGGCCTTCTAAGAGACAACCCTGGGAATGGACAGACCTTTGGAAATGTCAATGTGGCTTATGAAGTGGAAAGCCACTTGAACATGTGACATGTTTTGATGACTGGCCCTTTAAGAGGCAGACCCTAGAAGTGGACAAACCCTTGAAGAGGTGACAAATTGAGGGAATTATGTCCTTTAAGAGGTTGACCAGGGTTGAGTACAAACCCTTGAAACAATAGCATTTTAAGTGTATTGGCCCTTTAAGAGGTGGACCTGGGAAGCTTTGCAGACCTTTAAAATTGGCAATACTTTAAGGTGACTGGCCTATGAAGAGGATGACCATGGAAGTGGACAGTCCTTAAAGATGCATTATTGTGTGTGGGTGGCCTTCTAAGAGACAACCCTGGGAATGGACAGACCTTTGGAAATGTCAATGTGGCTTATGAAGTGGAAAGCCACTTGAACATGTGACATGTTTTGATGACTGGCCCTTTAAGAGGCAGACCCTAGAAGTGGACAAACCCTTGAAGAGGTGACAAATTTAGGGAATTATGTCCTTTAAGAGGTTGACCAGGGTTGTGTACAAACCCTCGAAACAACAGCATTTTAAGTGTACTGGCCCTTTAAGAGGTGGACCTGGGAAGCTTACAGACCTTTAAAATTGGCAATACTTTAAGGTGACTGGCCTATGAAGAGGATGACCATGGAAGTGGACAGTCCTTAAAGATGCATTATTGTGTGTGGGTGGCCTTCTAAGAGACAACCCTGGGAATGGACAGACCTTTGGAAATGTCAATGTGGCTTATGAAGTGGAAAGCCACTTGAACATGTGACATGTTTTGATGACTGGCCCTTTAAGAGGCAGACCCTAGAAGTGGACAAACCCTTGAAGAGGTGACAAATTTAGGGAATTATGTCCTTTAAGAGGTTGACCAGGGTTGTGTACAAACCCTTGAAACAACAGCATTTTAAGTGTACTGGCCCTTTAAGAGGTGGACCTGGGAAGCTTACAGACCTTTAAAATTGGCAATACTTTAAGGTGACTGGCCTATGAAGAGGATGACCATGGAAGTGGACAGTCCTTAAAGATGCATTATTGTGTGTGGGTGGCCTTCTAAGAGACAACCCTGGGAATGGACAGACCTTTGGAAATGTCAATGTGGCTTATGAAGTGGAAAGCCACTTGAACATGTGACATGTTTTGATGACTGGCCCTTTAAGAGGCAGACCCTAGAAGTGGACAAACCCTTGAAGAGGTGACAAATTTAGGGAATTATGTCCTTTAAGAGGTTGACCAGGGTTGAGTACAAACCCTTGAAACAATAGCATTTTAAGTGTACTGGCCCTTTAAGAGGTGGACCTGGGAAGCTTTGCAGACCTTTAAAATTGGCAATACTTTAAGGTGACTGGCCTATGAAGAGGATGACCATGGAAGTGGACAGTCCTTAAAGATGCATTATTGTGTGTGGGTGGCCTTCTAAGAGACAACCCTGGGAATGGACAGACCTTTGGAAATGTCAATGTGGCTTATGAAGTGGAAAGCCACTTGAACATGTGACATGTTTTGCGGACTGGCCCTTTAAGAGGCAGACCCTAGAAGTGGACAAACCCTTGAAGAGGTGACAAATTTAGGGAATTATGTCCTTTAAGAGGTTGACCAGGGTTGTGTACAAACCCTTGAAACAACAGCATTTTAAGTGTACTGGCCCTTTAAGAGGTGGAACTGGGAAGCTTACAGACCTTTAAAATTGGCAATACTTTAAGGTGACTGGCCTATGAAGAGGATGACCATGGAAGTGGACAGTCCTTAAAGATGCATTATTGTGTGTGGGTGGCCTTCTAAGAGACAACCCTGGGAATGGACAGACCTTTGGAAATGTCAATGTGGCTTATGAAGTGGAAAGCCACTTGAACATGTGACATGTTTTGCGGACTGGCCCTTTAAGAGGCAGACCCTAGAAGTGGACAAACCCTTGAAGAGGTGACAAATTTAGGGAATTATGTCCTTTAAGAGGTTGACCAGGGTTGTGTACAAACCTTCAAAACAACAGCATTTTAAGTGTACTGGCCCTTTAAGAGGTGGACCTGGGAAGCTTACGGACCTTTAAAATTGGCAATACTTTAAGGTGACTGGCCTATGAAGAGGATGACCATGGAAGTGGACAGTCCTTAAAGATGCATTATTGTGTGTGGGTGGCCTTCTAAGAGACAACCCTGGGAATGGACAGACCTTTGGAAATGTCAATGTGGCTTATGAAGTGGAAAGCCACTTGAACATGTGACATGTTTTGATGACTGGCCCTTTAAGAGGCAGACCCTAGAAGTGGACAAACCCTTGAAGAGGTGACAAATTTAGGGAATTATGTCCTTTAAGAGGTTGACCAGGGTTGAGTACAAACCCTTGAAACAATAGCATTTTAAGTGTACTGGCCCTTTAAGAGGTGGACCTGGGAAGCTTTGCAGACCTTTAAAATTGGCAATACTTTAAGGTGACTGGCCTATGAAGAGGATGACCATGGAAGTGGACAGTCCTTAAAGATGCATTATTGTGTGTGGGTGGCCTTCTAAGAGACAACCCTGGGAATGGACAGACCTTTGGAAATGTCAATGTGGCTTATGAAGTGGAAAGCCACTTGAACATGTGACATGTTTTGATGACTGGCCCTTTAAGAGGCAGACCCTAGAAGTGGACAAACCCTTGAAGAGGTGACAAATTTAGGGAATTATGTCCTTTAAGAGGTTGACCAGGGTTGTGTACAAACCCTCGAAACAACAGCATTTTAAGTGTACTGGCCCTTTAAGAGGTGGACCTGGGAAGCTTACAGACCTTTAAAATTGGCAATACTTTAAGGTGACTGGCCTATGAAGAGGATGACCATGGAAGTGGACAGTCCTTAAAGATGCATTATTGTGTGTGGGTGGCCTTCTAAGAGACAACCCTGGGAATGGACAGACCTTTGGAAATGTCAATGTGGCTTATGAAGTGGAAAGCCACTTGAACATGTGACATGTTTTGATGACTGGCCCTTTAAGAGGCAGACCCTAGAAGTGGACAAACCCTTGAAGAGGTGACAAATTTAGGGAATTATGTCCTTTAAGAGGTTGACCAGGGTTGTGTACAAACCCTTGAAACAACAGCATTTTAAGTGTACTGGCCCTTTAAGAGGTGGACCTGGGAAGCTTACAGACCTTTAAAATTGGCAATACTTTAAGGTGACTGGCCTATGAAGAGGATGACCATGGAAGTGGACAGTCCTTAAAGATGCATTATTGTGTGTGGGTGGCCTTCTAAGAGACAACCCTGGGAATGGACAGACCTTTGGAAATGTCAATGTGGCTTATGAAGTGGAAAGCCACTTGAACATGTGACATGTTTTGATGACTGGCCCTTTAAGAGGCAGACCCTAGAAGTGGACAAACCCTTGAAGAGGTGACAAATTTAGGGAATTATGTCCTTTAAGAGGTTGACCAGGGTTGAGTACAAACCCTTGAAACAACAGCATTTTAAGTGTACTGGCCCTTTAAGAGGTGGACCTGGGAAGCTTACAGACCTTTAAAATTGGCAATACTTTAAGGTGACTGGCCTATGAAGAGGATGACCATGGAAGTGGACAGTCCTTAAAGATGCATTATTGTGTGTGGGTGGCCTTCTAAGAGACAACCCTAGGAATGGACAGACCTTTGGAAATGTCAATGTGGCTTATGAAGTGGAAAGCCACTTGAACATGTGACATGTTTTGCGGACTGGCCCTTTAAGAGGCAGACCCTAGAAGTGGACAAACCCTTGAAGAGGTGACAAATTTAGGGAATTATGTCCTTTAAGAGGTTGACCAGGGTTGTGTACAAACCCTCAAAACAACAGCATTTTAAGTGTACTGGCCCTTTAAGAGGTGGACCTGGGAAGCTTACGGACCTTTAAAATTGGCAATACTTTAAGGTGACTGGCCTATGAAGAGGATGACCATGGAAGTGGACAGTCCTTAAAGATGCATTATTGTGTGTGGGTGGCCTTCTAAGAGACAACCCTGGGAATGGACAGACCTTTGGAAATGTCAATGTGGCTTATGAAGTGGAAAGCCACTTGAACATGTGACATGTTTTGCGGACTGGCCCTTTAAGAGGCAGACCCTAGAAGTGGACAAACCCTTGAAGAGGTGACAAATTTAGGGAATTATGTCCTTTAAGAGGTTGACCAGGGTTGTGTACAAACCCTTGAAACAACAGCATTTTAAGTGTACTGGCCCTTTAAGAGGTGGACCTGGGAAGCTTACAGACCTTTAAAATTGGCAATACTTTAAGGTGACTGGCCTATGAAGAGGATGACCATGGAAGTGGACAGTCCTTAAAGATGCATTATTGTGTGTGGGTGGCCTTCTAAGAGACAACCCTGGGAATGGACAGACCTTTGGAAATGTCAATGTGGCTTATGAAGTGGAAAGCCACTTGAACATGTGACATGTTTTGATGACTGGCCCTTTAAGAGGCAGACCCTAGAAGTGGACAAACCCTTGAAGAGGTGACAAATTTAGGGAATTATGTCCTTTAAGAGGTTGACCAGGGTTGTGTACAAACCCTTGAAACAACAGCATTTTAAGTGTACTGGCCCTTTAAGAGGTGGACCTGGGAAGCTTACAGACCTTTAAAATTGGCAATACTTTAAGGTGACTGGCCTATGAAGAGGATGACCATGGAAGTGGACAGTCCTTAAAGATGCATTATTGTGTGTGGGTGGCCTTCTAAGAGACAACCCTGGGAATGGACAGACATTTGGAAATGTCAATGTGGCTTATGAAGTGGAAAGCCACTTGAACATGTGACATGTTTTGCGGACTGGCCCTTTAAGAGGCAGACCCTAGAAGTGGACAAACCCTTGAAGAGGTGACAAATTTAGGGAATTATGTCCTTTAAGAGGTTGACCAGGGTTGTGTACAAACCCTCAAAACAACAGCATTTTAAGTGTACTGGCCCTTTAAGAGGTGGACCTGGGAAGCTTACGGACCTTTAAAATTGGCAATACTTTAAGGTGACTGGCCTATGAAGAGGATGACCATGGAAGTGGACAGTCCTTAAAGATGCATTATTGTGTGTGGGTGGCCTTCTAAGAGACAACCCTGGGAATGGACAGACCTTTGGAAATGTCAATGTGGCTTATGAAGTGGAAAGCCACTTGAACATGTGACATGTTTTGCGGACTGGCCCTTTAAGAGGCAGACCCTAGAAGTGGACAAACCCTTGAAAAGGTGACAAATTTAGGGAATTATGTCCTTTAAGAGGTTGACCAGGGTTGTGTACAAACCCTTGAAACAACAGCATTTTAAGTGTACTGGCCCTTTAAGAGGTGGACCTGGGAAGCTTACAGACCTTTAAAATTGGCAATACTTTAAGGTGACTGGCCTATGTAGAGGATGACCATGGAAGTGGACAGTCCTTAAAGATGCATTATTGTGTGTGGGTGGCCTTCTAAGAGACAACCCTGGGAATGGACAGACCTTTGGAAATGTCAATGTGGCTTATGAAGTGGAAAGCCACTTGAACATGTGACATGTTTTGCGGACTGGCCCTTTAAGAGGCAGACCCTAGAAGTGGACAAACCCTTGAAGAGGTGACAAATTTAGGGAATTATGTCCTTTAAGAGGTTGACCAGGGTTGTGTACAAACCCTTGAAACAACAGCATTTTAAGTGTACTGGCCCTTTAAGAGGTGGACCTGGGAAGCTTACAGACCTTTAAAATTGGCAATACTTTAAGGTGACTGGCCTATGAAGAGGATGACCATGGAAGTGGACAGTCCTTAAAGATGCATTATTGTGTGTGGGTGGCCTTCTAAGAGACAACCCTGGGAATGGACAGACCTTTGGAAATGTCAATGTGGCTTATGAAGTGGAAAGCCACTTGAACATGTGACATGTTTTGCGGACTGGCCCTTTAAGAGGCAGACCCTAGAAGTGGACAAACCCTTGAAGAGGTGACAAATTTAGGGAATTATGTCCTTTAAGAGGTTGACCAGGGTTGTGTACAAACCCTCAAAACAACAGCATTTTAAGTGTACTGGCCCTTTAAGAGGTGGACCTGGGAAGCTTACGGACCTTTAAAATTGGCAATACTTTAAGGTGACTGGCCTATGAAGAGGATGACCATGGAAGTGGACAGTCCTTAAAGATGCATTATTGTGTGTGGGTGGCCTTCTAAGAGACAACCCTGGGAATGGACAGACCTTTGGAAATGTCAATGTGGCTTATGAAGGGGAAAGCCACTTGAACATGTGACATGTTTTGATGACTGGCCCTTTAAGAGGCAGACCCTAGAAGTGGACAAACCCTTGAAGAGGTGACAAATTTAGGGAATTATGTCCTTTAAGAGGTTGACCAGGGTTGAGTACAAACCCTTGAAACAATAGCATTTTAAGTGTACTGGCCCTTTAAGAGGTGGACCTGGGAAGCTTTGCAGACCTTTAAAATTGGCAATACTTTAAGGTGACTGGCCTATGAAGAGGATGACCATGGAAGTGGACAGTCCTTAAAGATGCATTATTGTGTGTGGGTGGCCTTCTAAGAGACAACCCTGGGAATGGACAGACCTTTGGAAATGTCAATGTGGCTTATGAAGTGGAAAGCCACTTGAACATGTGACATGTTTTGATGACTGGCCCTTTAAGAGGCAGACCCTAGAAGTGGACAAACCCTTGAAGAGGTGACAAATTTAGGGAATTATGTCCTTTAAGAGGTTGACCAGGGTTGAGTACAAACCCTTGAAACAATAGCATTTTAAGTGTACTGGCCCTTTAAGAGGTGGACCTGGGAAGCTTTGCAGACCTTTAAAATTGGCAATACTTTAAGGTGACTGGCCTATGAAGAGGATGACCATGGAAGTGGACAGTCCTTAAAGATGCATTATTGTGTGTGGGTGGCCTTCTAAGAGACAACCCTGGGAATGGACAGACCTTTGGAAATGTCAATGTGGCTTATGAAGTGGAAAGCCACTTGAACATGTGACATGTTTTGATGACTGGCCCTTTAAGAGGCAGACCCTAGAAGTGGACAAACCCTTGAAGAGGTGACAAATTGAGGGAATTATGTCCTTTAAGAGGTTGACCAGGGTTGAGTACAAACCCTTGAAACAATAGCATTTTAAGTGTATTGGCCCTTTAAGAGGTGGACCTGGGAAGCTTTGCAGACCTATAAAATTGGCAATACTTTAAGGTGACTGGCCTATGAAGAGGATGACCATGGAAGTGGACAGTCCTTAAAGATGCATTATTGTGTGTGGGTGGCCTTCTAAGAGACAACCCTGGGAATGGACAGACCTTTGGAAATGTCAATGTGGCTTATGAAGTGGAAAGCCACTTGAACATGTGACATGTTTTGATGACTGGCCCTTTAAGAGGCAGACCCTAGAAGTGGACAAACCCTTGAAGAGGTGACAAATTTAGGGAATTATGTCCTTTAAGAGGTTGACCAGGGTTGTGTACAAACCCTCGAAACAACAGCATTTTAAGTGTACTGGCCCTTTAAGAGGTGGACCTGGGAAGCTTACAGACCTTTAAAATTGGCAATACTTTAAGGTGACTGGCCTATGAAGAGGATGACCATGGAAGTGGACAGTCCTTAAAGATGCATTATTGTGTGTGGGTGGCCTTCTAAGAGACAACCCTGGGAATGGACAGACCTTTGGAAATGTCAATGTGGCTTATGAAGTGGAAAGCCACTTGAACATGTGACATGTTTTGATGACTGGCCCTTTAAGAGGCAGACCCTAGAAGTGGACAAACCCTTGAAGAGGTGACAAATTTAGGGAATTATGTCCTTTAAGAGGTTGACCAGGGTTGAGTACAAACCCTTGAAACAATAGCATTTTAAGTGTACTGGCCCTTTAAGAGGTGGACCTGGGAAGCTTTGCAGACCTTTAAAATTGGCAATACTTTAAGGTGACTGGCCTATGAAGAGGATGACCATGGAAGTGGACAGTCCTTAAAGATGCATTATTGTGTGTGGGTGGCCTTCTAAGAGACAACCCTGGGAATGGACAGACCTTTGGAAATGTCAATGTGGCTTATGAAGTGGAAAGCCACTTGAACATGTGACATGTTTTGATGACTGGCCCTTTAAGAGGCAGACCCTAGAAGTGGACAAACCCTTGAAGAGGTGACAAATTTAGGGAATTATGTCCTTTAAGAGGTTGACCAGGGTTGTGTACAAACCCTTGAAACAACAGCATTTTAAGTGTACTGGCCCTTTAAGAGGTGGACCTGGGAAGCTTACAGACCTTTAAAATTGGCAATACTTTAAGGTGACTGGCCTATGAAGAGGATGACCATGGAAGTGGACAGTCCTTAAAGATGCATTATTGTGTGTGGGTGGCCTTCTAAGAGACAACCCTGGGAATGGACAGACCTTTGGAAATGTCAATGTGGCTTATGAAGTGGAAAGCCACTTGAACATGTGACATGTTTTGATGACTGGCCCTTTAAGAGGCAGACCCTAGAAGTGGACAAACCCTTGAAGAGGTGACAAATTGAGGGAATTATGTCCTTTAAGAGGTTGACCAGGGTTGAGTACAAACCCTTGAAACAATAGCATTTTAAGTGTATTGGCCCTTTAAGAGGTGGACCTGGGAAGCTTTGCAGACCTATAAAATTGGCAATACTTTAAGGTGACTGGCCTATGAAGAGGATGACCATGGAAGTGGACAGTCCTTAAAGATGCATTATTGTGTGTGGGTGGCCTTCTAAGAGACAACCCTGGGAATGGACAGACCTTTGGAAATGTCAATGTGGCTTATGAAGTGGAAAGCCACTTGAACATGTGACATGTTTTGATGACTGGCCCTTTAAGAGGCAGACCCTAGAAGTGGACAAACCCTTGAAGAGGTGACAAATTTAGGGAATTATGTCCTTTAAGAGGTTGACCAGGGTTGTGTACAAACCCTCGAAACAACAGCATTTTAAGTGTACTGGCCCTTTAAGAGGTGGACCTGGGAAGCTTACAGACCTTTAAAATTGGCAATACTTTAAGGTGACTGGCCTATGAAGAGGATGACCATGGAAGTGGACAGTCCTTAAAGATGCATTATTGTGTGTGGGTGGCCTTCTAAGAGACAACCCTGGGAATGGACAGACCTTTGGAAATGTCAATGTGGCTTATGAAGTGGAAAGCCACTTGAACATGTGACATGTTTTGATGACTGGCCCTTTAAGAGGCAGACCCTAGAAGTGGACAAACCCTTGAAGAGGTGACAAATTTAGGGAATTATGTCCTTTAAGAGGTTGACCAGGGTTGAGTACAAACCCTTGAAACAATAGCATTTTAAGTGTACTGGCCCTTTAAGAGGTGGACCTGGGAAGCTTTGCAGACCTTTAAAATTGGCAATACTTTAAGGTGACTGGCCTATGAAGAGGATGACCATGGAAGTGGACAGTCCTTAAAGATGCATTATTGTGTGTGGGTGGCCTTCTAAGAGACAACCCTGGGAATGGACAGACCTTTGGAAATGTCAATGTGGCTTATGAAGTGGAAAGCCACTTGAACATGTGACATGTTTTGATGACTGGCCCTTTAAGAGGCAGACCCTAGAAGTGGACAAACCCTTGAAGAGGTGACAAATTTAGGGAATTATGTCCTTTAAGAGGTTGACCAGGGTTGTGTACAAACCCTTGAAACAACAGCATTTTAAGTGTACTGGCCCTTTAAGAGGTGGACCTGGGAAGCTTACAGACCTTTAAAATTGGCAATACTTTAAGGTGACTGGCCTATGAAGAGGATGACCATGGAAGTGGACAGTCCTTAAAGATGCATTATTGTGTGTGGGTGGCCTTCTAAGAGACAACCCTGGGAATGGACAGGCCTTTGGAAATGTCAATGTGGCTTATGAAGTGGAAAGCCACTTGAACATGTGACATGTTTTGATGACTGGCCCTTTAAGAGGCAGACCCTAGAAGTGGACAAACCCTTGAAGAGGTGACAAATTGAGGGAATTATGTCCTTTAAGAGGTTGACCAGGGTTGAGTACAAACCCTTGAAACAATAGCATTTTAAGTGTATTGGCCCTTTAAGAGGTGGACCTGGGAAGCTTTGCAGACCTATAAAATTGGCAATACTTTAAGGTGACTGGCCTATGAAGAGGATGACCATGGAAGTGGACAGTCCTTAAAGATGCATTATTGTGTGTGGGTGGCCTTCTAAGAGACAACCCTGGGAATGGACAGACCTTTGGAAATGTCAATGTGGCTTATGAAGTGGAAAGCCACTTGAACATGTGACATGTTTTGATGACTGGCCCTTTAAGAGGCAGACCCTAGAAGTGGACAAACCCTTGAAGAGGTGACAAATTTAGGGAATTATGTCCTTTAAGAGGTTGACCAGGGTTGTGTACAAACCCTCGAAACAACAGCATTTTAAGTGTACTGGCCCTTTAAGAGGTGGACCTGGGAAGCTTACAGACCTTTAAAATTGGCAATACTTTAAGGTGACTGGCCTATGAAGAGGATGACCATGGAAGTGGACAGTCCTTGAAGATGCATTATTGTGTGTGGGTGGCCTTCTAAGAGACAACCCTGGGAATGGACAGACCTTTGGAAATGTCAATGTGGCTTATGAAGTGGAAAGCCACTTGAACATGTGACATGTTTTGATGACTGGCCCTTTAAGAGGCAGACCCTAGAAGTGGACAAACCCTTGAAGAGGTGACAAATTTAGGGAATTGTGTCCTTTAAGAGGTTGACCAGGGTTGTGTACAAACCCTTGAAACAACAGCATTTTAAGTGTACTGGCCCTTTAAGAGGTGGACCTGGGAAGCTTACAGACCTTTAAAATTGGCAATACTTTAAGGTGACTGGCCTATGAAGAGGATGACCATGGAAGTGGACAGTCCTTAAAGATGCATTATTGTGTGTGGGTGGCCTTCTAAGAGACAACCCTGGGAATGGACAGACCTTTGGAAATGTCAATGTGGCTTATGAAGTGGAAAGCCACTTGAACATGTGACATGTTTTGATGACTGGCCCTTTAAGAGGCAGACCCTAGAAGTGGACAAACCCTTGAAGAGGTGACAAATTTAGGGAATTATGTCCTTTAAGAGGTTGACCAGGGTTGTGTACAAACCCTTGAAACAACAGCATTTTAAGTGTACTGGCCCTTTAAGAGGTGGACCTGGGAAGCTTACAGACCTTTAAAATTGGCAATACTTTAAGGTGACTGGCCTATGAAGAGGATGACCATGGAAGTGGACAGTCCTTAAAGATGCATTATTGTGTGTGGGTGGCCTTCTAAGAGACAACCCTGGGAATGGACAGACCTTTGGAAATATCAATGTGGCTTATGAAGTGGAAAGCCACTTGAACATGTGACATGTTTTGATGACTGGCCCTTTAAGAGGCAGACCCTAGAAGTGGACAAACCCTTGAAGAGGTGACAAATTTAGGGAATTATGTCCTTTAAGAGGTTGACCAGGGTTGAGTACAAACCCTTGAAACAACAGCATTTTAAGTGTACTGGCCCTTTAAGAGGTGGACCTGGGAAGCTTACGGACCTTTAAAATTGGCAATACTTTAAGGTGACTGGCCTATGAAGAGGATGACCATGGAAGTGGACAGTCCTTAAAGATGCATTATTGTGTGTGGGTGGCCTTCTAAGAGACAACCCTGGGAATGGACAGACCTTTGGAAATGTCAATGTGGCTTATGAAGTGGAAAGCCACTTGAACATGTGACATGTTTTGCGGACTGGCCCTTTAAGAGGCAGACCCTAGAAGTGGACAAACCCTTGAAGAGGTGACAAATTTAGGGAATTATGTCCTTTAAGAGGTTGACCAGGGTTGTGTACAAACCCTTGAAACAACAGCATTTTAAGTGTACTGGCCCTTTAAGAGGTGGACCTGGGAAGCTTACAGACCTTTAAAATTGGCAATACTTTAAGGTGACTGGCCTATGAAGAGGATGACCATGGAAGTGGACAGTCCTTAAAGATGCATTATTGTGTGTGGGTGGCCTTCTAAGAGACAACCCTGGGAATGGACAGACCTTTGGAAATGTCAATGTGGCTTATGAAGTGGAAAGCCACTTGAACATGTGACATGTTTTGATGACTGGCCCTTTAAGAGGCAGACCCTAGAAGTGGACAAACCCTTGAAGAGGTGACAAATTGAGGGAATTATGTCCTTTAAGAGGTTGACCAGGGTTGAGTACAAACCCTTGAAACAATAGCATTTTAAGTGTATTGGCCCTTTAAGAGGTGGACCTGGGAAGCTTTGCAGACCTATAAAATTGGCAATACTTTAAGGTGACTGGCCTATGAAGAGGATGACCATGGAAGTGGACAGTCCTTAAAGATGCATTATTGTGTGTGGGTGGCCTTCTAAGAGACAACCCTGGGAATGGACAGACCTTTGGAAATGTCAATGTGGCTTATGAAGTGGAAAGCCACTTGAACATGTGACATGTTTTGATGACTGGCCCTTTAAGAGGCAGACCCTAGAAGTGGACAAACCCTTGAAGAGGTGACAAATTTAGGGAATTATGTCCTTTAAGAGGTTGACCAGGGTTGTGTACAAACCCTCGAAACAACAGCATTTTAAGTGTACTGGCCCTTTAAGAGGTGGACCTGGGAAGCTTACAGACCTTTAAAATTGGCAATACTTTAAGGTGACTGGCCTATGAAGAGGATGACCATGGAAGTGGACAGTCCTTAAAGATGCATTATTGTGTGTGGGTGGCCTTCTAAGAGACAACCCTGGGAATGGACAGACCTTTGGAAATGTCAATGTGGCTTATGAAGTGGAAAGCCACTTGAACATGTGACATGTTTTGATGACTGGCCCTTTAAGAGGCAGACCCTAGAAGTGGACAAACCCTTGAAGAGGTGACAAATTTAGGGAATTATGTCCTTTAAGAGGTTGACCAGGGTTGAGTACAAACCCTTGAAACAATAGCATTTTAAGTGTACTGGCCCTTTAAGAGGTGGACCTGGGAAGCTTTGCAGACCTTTAAAATTGGCAATACTTTAAGGTGACTGGCCTATGAAGAGGATGACCATGGAAGTGGACAGTCCTTAAAGATGCATTATTGTGTGTGGGTGGCCTTCTAAGAGACAACCCTGGGAATGGACAGACCTTTGGAAATGTCAATGTGGCTTATGAAGTGGAAAGCCACTTGAACATGTGACATGTTTTGATGACTGGCCCTTTAAGAGGCAGACCCTAGAAGTGGACAAACCCTTGAAGAGGTGACAAATTTAGGGAATTATGTCCTTTAAGAGGTTGACCAGGGTTGTGTACAAACCCTTGAAACAACAGCATTTTAAGTGTACTGGCCCTTTAAGAGGTGGACCTGGGAAGCTTACAGACCTTTAAAATTGGCAATACTTTAAGGTGACTGGCCTATGAAGAGGATGACCATGGAAGTGGACAGTCCTTAAAGATGCATTATTGTGTGTGGGTGGCCTTCTAAGAGACAACCCTGGGAATGGACAGACCTTTGGAAATGTCAATGTGGCTTATGAAGTGGAAAGCCACTTGAACATGTGACATGTTTTGATGACTGGCCCTTTAAGAGGCAGACCCTAGAAGTGGACAAACCCTTGAAGAGGTGACAAATTGAGGGAATTATGTCCTTTAAGAGGTTGACCAGGGTTGAGTACAAACCCTTGAAACAATAGCATTTTAAGTGTATTGGCCCTTTAAGAGGTGGACCTGGGAAGCTTTGCAGACCTATAAAATTGGCAATACTTTAAGGTGACTGGCCTATGAAGAGGATGACCATGGAAGTGGACAGTCCTTAAAGATGCATTATTGTGTGTGGGTGGCCTTCTAAGAGACAACCCTGGGAATGGACAGACCTTTGGAAATGTCAATGTGGCTTATGAAGTGGAAAGCCACTTGAACATGTGACATGTTTTGATGACTGGCCCTTTAAGAGGCAGACCCTAGAAGTGGACAAACCCTTGAAGAGGTGACAAATTTAGGGAATTGTGTCCTTTAAGAGGTTGACCAGGGTTGTGTACAAACCCTTGAAACAACAGCATTTTAAGTGTACTGGCCCTTTAAGAGGTGGACCTGGGAAGCTTACAGACCTTTAAAATTGGCAATACTTTAAGGTGACTGGCCTATGAAGAGGATGACCATGGAAGTGGACAGTCCTTAAAGATGCATTATTGTGTGTGGGTGGCCTTCTAAGAGACAACCCTGGGAATGGACAGACCTTTGGAAATGTCAATGTGGCTTATGAAGTGGAAAGCCACTTGAACATGTGACATGTTTTGATGACTGGCCCTTTAAGAGGCAGACCCTAGAAGTGGACAAACCCTTGAAGAGGTGACAAATTTAGGGAATTATGTCCTTTAAGAGGTTGACCAGGGTTGTGTACAAACCCTTGAAACAACAGCATTTTAAGTGTACTGGCCCTTTAAGAGGTGGACCTGGGAAGCTTACAGACCTTTAAAATTGGCAATACTTTAAGGTGACTGGCCTATGAAGAGGATGACCATGGAAGTGGACAGTCCTTAAAGATGCATTATTGTGTGTGGGTGGCCTTCTAAGAGACAACCCTGGGAATGGACAGACCTTTGGAAATATCAATGTGGCTTATGAAGTGGAAAGCCACTTGAACATGTGACATGTTTTGATGACTGGCCCTTTAAGAGGCAGACCCTAGAAGTGGACAAACCCTTGAAGAGGTGACAAATTTAGGGAATTATGTCCTTTAAGAGGTTGACCAGGGTTGAGTACAAACCCTTGAAACAACAGCATTTTAAGTGTACTGGCCCTTTAAGAGGTGGACCTGGGAAGCTTACGGACCTTTAAAATTGGCAATACTTTAAGGTGACTGGCCTATGAAGAGGATGACCATGGAAGTGGACAGTCCTTAAAGATGCATTATTGTGTGTGGGTGGCCTTCTAAGAGACAACCCTGGGAATGGACAGACCTTTGGAAATGTCAATGTGGCTTATGAAGTGGAAAGCCACTTGAACATGTGACATGTTTTGCGGACTGGCCCTTTAAGAGGCAGACCCTAGAAGTGGACAAACCCTTGAAGAGGTGACAAATTTAGGGAATTATGTCCTTTAAGAGGTTGACCAGGGTTGTGTACAAACCCTTGAAACAACAGCATTTTAAGTGTACTGGCCCTTTAAGAGGTGGACCTGGGAAGCTTACAGACCTTTAAAATTGGCAATACTTTAAGGTGACTGGCCTATGTAGAGGATGACCATGGAAGTGGACAGTCCTTAAAGATGCATTATTGTGTGTGGGTGGCCTTCTAAGAGACAACCCTGGGAATGGACAGACCTTTGGAAATGTCAATGTGGCTTATGAAGTGGAAAGCCACTTGAACATGTGACATGTTTTGCGGACTGGCCCTTTAAGAGGCAGACCCTAGAAGTGGACAAACCCTTGAAGAGGTGACAAATTTAGGGAATTATGTCCTTTAAGAGGTTGACCAGGGTTGTGTACAAACCCTTGAAACAACAGCATTTTAAGTGTACTGGCCCTTTAAGAGGTGGACCTGGGAAGCTTACAGACCTTTAAAATTGGCAATACTTTAAGGTGACTGGCCTATGAAGAGGATGACCATGGAAGTGGACAGTCCTTAAAGATGCATTATTGTGTGTGGGTGGCCTTCTAAGAGACAACCCTGGGAATGGACAGACCTTTGGAAATGTCAATGTGGCTTATGAAGTGGAAAGCCACTTGAACATGTGACATGTTTTGCGGACTGGCCCTTTAAGAGGCAGACCCTAGAAGTGGACAAACCCTTGAAGAGGTGACAAATTTAGGGAATTATGTCCTTTAAGAGGTTGACCAGGGTTGTGTACAAACCCTTGAAACAACAGCATTTTAAGTGTACTGGCCCTTTAAGAGGTGGACCTGGGAAGCTTACAGACCTTTAAAATTGGCAATACTTTAAGGTGACTGGCCTATGAAGAGGATGACCATGGAAGTGGACAGTCCTTAAAGATGCATTATTGTGTGTGGGTGGCCTTCTAAGAGACAACCCTGGGAATGGACAGACCTTTGGAAATGTCAATGTGGCTTATGAAGTGGAAAGCCACTTGAACATGTGACATGTTTTGATGACTGGCCCTTTAAGAGGCAGACCCTAGAAGTGGACAAACCCTTGAAGAGGTGACAAATTTAGGGAATTATGTCCTTTAAGAGGTTGACCAGGGTTGAGTACAAACCCTTGAAACAATAGCATTTTAAGTGTACTGGCCCTTTAAGAGGTGGACCTGGGAAGCTTTGCAGACCTTTAAAATTGGCAATACTTTAAGGTGACTGGCCTATGAAGAGGATGACCATGGAAGTGGACAGTCCTTAAAGATGCATTATTGTGTGTGGGTGGCCTTCTAAGAGACAACCCTGGGAATGGACAGACCTTTGGAAATGTCAATGTGGCTTATGAAGTGGAAAGCCACTTGAACATGTGACATGTTTTGATGACTGGCCCTTTAAGAGGCAGACCCTAGAAGTGGACAAACCCTTGAAGAGGTGACAAATTTAGGGAATTATGTCCTTTAAGAGGTTGACCAGGGTTGAGTACAAACCCTTGAAACAATAGCATTTTAAGTGTACTGGCCCTTTAAGAGGTGGACCTGGGAAGCTTTGCAGACCTTTAAAATTGGCAATACTTTAAGGTGACTGGCCTATGAAGAGGATGACCATGGAAGTGGACAGTCCTTAAAGATGCATTATTGTGTGTGGGTGGCCTTCTAAGAGACAACCCTGGGAATGGACAGACCTTTGGAAATGTCAATGTGGCTTATGAAGTGGAAAGCCACTTGAACATGTGACATGTTTTGATGACTGGCCCTTTAAGAGGCAGACCCTAGAAGTGGACAAACCCTTGAAGAGGTGACAAATTTAGGGAATTATGTCCTTTAAGAGGTTGACCAGGGTTGTGTACAAACCCTTGAAACAACAGCATTTTAAGTGTACTGGCCCTTTAAGAGGTGGACCTGGGAAGCTTACAGACCTTTAAAATTGGCAATACTTTAAGGTGACTGGCCTATGAAGAGGATGACCATGGAAGTGGACAGTCCTTAAAGATGCATTATTGTGTGTGGGTGGCCTTCTAAGAGACAACCCTGGGAATGGACAGACCTTTGGAAATGTCAATGTGGCTTATGAAGTGGAAAGCCACTTGAACATGTGACATGTTTTGATGACTGGCCCTTTAAGAGGCAGACCCTAGAAGTGGACAAACCCTTGAAGAGGTGACAAATTGAGGGAATTATGTCCTTTAAGAGGTTGACCAGGGTTGAGTACAAACCCTTGAAACAATAGCATTTTAAGTGTATTGGCCCTTTAAGAGGTGGACCTGGGAAGCTTTGCAGACCTATAAAATTGGCAATACTTTAAGGTGACTGGCCTATGAAGAGGATGACCATGGAAGTGGACAGTCCTTAAAGATGCATTATTGTGTGTGGGTGGCCTTCTAAGAGACAACCCTGGGAATGGACAGACCTTTGGAAATGTCAATGTGGCTTATGAAGTGGAAAGCCACTTGAACATGTGACATGTTTTGATGACTGGCCCTTTAAGAGGCAGACCCTAGAAGTGGACAAACCCTTGAAGAGGTGACAAATTTAGGGAATTATGTCCTTTAAGAGGTTGACCAGGGTTGTGTACAAACCCTCGAAACAACAGCATTTTAAGTGTACTGGCCCTTTAAGAGGTGGACCTGGGAAGCTTACAGACCTTTAAAATTGGCAATACTTTAAGGTGACTGGCCTATGAAGAGGATGACCATGGAAGTGGACAGTCCTTAAAGATGCATTATTGTGTGTGGGTGGCCTTCTAAGAGACAACCCTGGGAATGGACAGACCTTTGGAAATGTCAATGTGGCTTATGAAGTGGAAAGCCACTTGAACATGTGACATGTTTTGATGACTGGCCCTTTAAGAGGCAGACCCTAGAAGTGGACAAACCCTTGAAGAGGTGACAAATTTAGGGAATTATGTCCTTTAAGAGGTTGACCAGGGTTGTGTACAAACCCTTGAAACAACAGCATTTTAAGTGTACTGGCCCTTTAAGAGGTGGACCTGGGAAGCTTACAGACCTTTAAAATTGGCAATACTTTAAGGTGACTGGCCTATGAAGAGGATGACCATGGAAGTGGACAGTCCTTAAAGATGCATTATTGTGTGTGGGTGGCCTTCTAAGAGACAACCCTGGGAATGGACAGACCTTTGGAAATGTCAATGTGGCTTATGAAGTGGAAAGCCACTTGAACATGTGACATGTTTTGATGACTGGCCCTTTAAGAGGCAGACCCTAGAAGTGGACAAACCCTTGAAGAGGTGACAAATTTAGGGAATTATGTCCTTTAAGAGGTTGACCAGGGTTGTGTACAAACCCTTGAAACAACAGCATTTTAAGTGTACTGGCCCTTTAAGAGGTGGACCTGGGAAGCTTACAGACCTTTAAAATTGGCAATACTTTAAGGTGACTGGCCTATGAAGAGGATGACCATGGAAGTGGACAGTCCTTAAAGATGCATTATTGTGTGTGGGTGGCCTTCTAAGAGACAACCCTGGGAATGGACAGACCTTTGGAAATGTCAATGTGGCTTATGAAGTGGAAAGCCACTTGAACATGTGACATGTTTTGATGACTGGCCCTTTAAGAGGCAGACCCTAGAAGTGGACAAACCCTTGAAGAGGTGACAAATTTAGGGAATTATGTCCTTTAAGAGGTTGACCAGGGTTGAGTACAAACCCTTGAAACAACAGCATTTTAAGTGTACTGGCCCTTTAAGAGGTGGACCTGGGAAGCTTACGGACCTTTAAAATTGGCAATACTTTAAGGTGACTGGCCTATGAAGAGGATGACCATGGAAGTGGACAGTCCTTAAAGATGCATTATTGTGTGTGGGTGGCCTTCTAAGAGACAACCCTGGGAATGGACAGACCTTTGGAAATGTCAATGTGGCTTATGAAGTGGAAAGCCACTTGAACATGTGACATGTTTTGCGGACTGGCCCTTTAAGAGGCAGACCCTAGAAGTGGACAAACCCTTGAAGAGGTGACAAATTTAGGGAATTATGTCCTTTAAGAGGTTGACCAGGGTTGTGTACAAACCCTTGAAACAACAGCATTTTAAGTGTACTGGCCCTTTAAGAGGTGGACCTGGGAAGCTTACAGACCTTTAAAATTGGCAATACTTTAAGGTGACTGGCCTATGTAGAGGATGACCATGGAAGTGGACAGTCCTTAAAGATGCATTATTGTGTGTGGGTGGCCTTCTAAGAGACAACCCTGGGAATGGACAGACCTTTGGAAATGTCAATGTGGCTTATGAAGTGGAAAGCCACTTGAACATGTGACATGTTTTGCGGACTGGCCCTTTAAGAGGCAGACCCTAGAAGTGGACAAACCCTTGAAGAGGTGACAAATTTAGGGAATTATGTCCTTTAAGAGGTTGACCAGGGTTGTGTACAAACCCTTGAAACAACAGCATTTTAAGTGTACTGGCCCTTTAAGAGGTGGACCTGGGAAGCTTACAGACCTTTAAAATTGGCAATACTTTAAGGTGACTGGCCTATGAAGAGGATGACCATGGAAGTGGACAGTCCTTAAAGATGCATTATTGTGTGTGGGTGGCCTTCTAAGAGACAACCCTGGGAATGGACAGACCTTTGGAAATGTCAATGTGGCTTATGAAGTGGAAAGCCACTTGAACATGTGACATGTTTTGCGGACTGGCCCTTTAAGAGGCAGACCCTAGAAGTGGACAAACCCTTGAAGAGGTGACAAATTTAGGGAATTATGTCCTTTAAGAGGTTGACCAGGGTTGTGTACAAACCCTTGAAACAACAGCATTTTAAGTGTACTGGCCCTTTAAGAGGTGGACCTGGGAAGCTTACAGACCTTTAAAATTGGCAATACTTTAAGGTGACTGGCCTATGAAGAGGATGACCATGGAAGTGGACAGTCCTTAAAGATGCATTATTGTGTGTGGGTGGCCTTCTAAGAGACAACCCTGGGAATGGACAGACCTTTGGAAATGTCAATGTGGCTTATGAAGTGGAAAGCCACTTGAACATGTGACATGTTTTGCGGACTGGCCCTTTAAGAGGCAGACCCTAGAAGTGGACAAACCCTTGAAGAGGTGACAAATTTAGGGAATTATGTCCTTTAAGAGGTTGACCAGGGTTGTGTACAAACCCTCGAAACAACAGCATTTTAAGTGTACTGGCCCTTTAAGAGGTGGACCTGGGAAGCTTACGGACCTTTAAAATTGGCAATACTTTAAGGTGACTGGCCTATGAAGAGGATGACCATGGAAGTGGACAGTCCTTAAAGATGCATTATTGTGTGTGGGTGGCCTTCTAAGAGACAACCCTGGGAATGGACAGACCTTTGGAAATGTCAATGTGGCTTATGAAGTGGAAAGCCACTTGAACATGTGACATGTTTTGATGACTGGCCCTTTAAGAGGCAGACCCTAGAAGTGGACAAACCCTTGAAGAGGTGACAAATTTAGGGAATTATGTCCTTTAAGAGGTTGACCAGGGTTGAGTACAAATCCTTGAAACAATAGCATTTTAAGTGTACTGGCCCTTTAAGAGGTGGACCGGGGAAGCTTTGCAGACCTTTAAAATTGGCAATACTTTAAGGTGACTGGCCTATGAAGAGGATGACCATGGAAGTGGACAGTCCTTAAAGATGCATTATTGTGTGTGGGTGGCCTTCTAAGAGACAACCCTGGGAATGGACAGACCTTTGGAAATGTCAATGTGGCTTATGAAGTGGAAAGCCACTTGAACATGTGACATGTTTTGATGACTGGCCCTTTAAGAGGCAGACCCTAGAAGTGGACAAACCCTTGAAGAGGTGACAAATTTAGGGAATTATGTCCTTTAAGAGGTTGACCAGGGTTGTGTACAAACCCTTGAAACAACAGCATTTTAAGTGTACTGGCCCTTTAAGAGGTGGACCTGGGAAGCTTACGGACCTTTAAAATTGGCAATACTTTAAGGTGACTGGCCTATGAAGAGGATGACCATGGAAGTGGACAGTCCTTAAAGATGCATTATTGTGTGTGGGTGGCCTTCTAAGAGACAACCCTGGGAATGGACAGACCTTTGGAAATGTCAATGTGGCTTATGAAGTGGAAAGCCACTTGAACATGTGACATGTTTTGCGGACTGGCCCTTTAAGAGGCAGACCCTAGAAGTGGACAAACCCTTGAAGAGGTGACAAATTTAGGGAATTATGTCCTTTAAGAGGTTGACCAGGGTTGTGTACAAACCCTTGAAACAACAGCATTTTAAGTGTACTGGCCCTTTAAGAGGTGGACCTGGGAAGCTTACAGACCTTTAAAATTGGCAATACTTTAAGGTGACTGGCCTATGTAGAGGATGACCATGGAAGTGGACAGTCCTTAAAGATGCATTATTGTGTGTGGGTGGCCTTCTAAGAGACAACCCTGGGAATGGACAGACCTTTGGAAATGTCAATGTGGCTTATGAAGTGGAAAGCCACTTGAACATGTGACATGTTTTGCGGACTGGCCCTTTAAGAGGCAGACCCTAGAAGTGGACAAACCCTTGAAGAGGTGACAAATTTAGGGAATTATGTCCTTTAAGAGGTTGACCAGGGTTGTGTACAAACCCTTGAAACAACAGCATTTTAAGTGTACTGGCCCTTTAAGAGGTGGACCTGGGAAGCTTACAGACCTTTAAAATTGGCAATACTTTAAGGTGACTGGCCTATGAAGAGGATGACCATGGAAGTGGACAGTCCTTAAAGATGCATTATTGTGTGTGGGTGGCCTTCTAAGAGACAACCCTGGGAATGGACAGACCTTTGGAAATGTCAATGTGGCTTATGAAGTGGAAAGCCACTTGAACATGTGACATGTTTTGCGGACTGGCCCTTTAAGAGGCAGACCCTAGAAGTGGACAAACCCTTGAAGAGGTGACAAATTTAGGGAATTATGTCCTTTAAGAGGTTGACCAGGGTTGTGTACAAACCCTTGAAACAACAGCATTTTAAGTGTACTGGCCCTTTAAGAGGTGGACCTGGGAAGCTTACAGACCTTTAAAATTGGCAATACTTTAAGGTGACTGGCCTATGAAGAGGATGACCATGGAAGTGGACAGTCCTTAAAGATGCATTATTGTGTGTGGGTGGCCTTCTAAGAGACAACCCTGGGAATGGACAGACCTTTGGAAATGTCAATGTGGCTTATGAAGTGGAAAGCCACTTGAACATGTGACATGTTTTGATGACTGGCCCTTTAAGAGGCAGACCCTAGAAGTGGACAAACCCTTGAAGAGGTGACAAATTTAGGGAATTATGTCCTTTAAGAGGTTGACCAGGGTTGAGTACAAACCCTTGAAACAATAGCATTTTAAGTGTACTGGCCCTTTAAGAGGTGGACCTGGGAAGCTTTGCAGACCTTTAAAATTGGCAATACTTTAAGGTGACTGGCCTATGAAGAGGATGACCATGGAAGTGGACAGTCCTTAAAGATGCATTATTGTGTGTGGGTGGCCTTCTAAGAGACAACCCTGGGAATGGACAGACCTTTGGAAATGTCAATGTGGCTTATGAAGTGGAAAGCCACTTGAACATGTGACATGTTTTGATGACTGGCCCTTTAAGAGGCAGACCCTAGAAGTGGACAAACCCTTGAAGAGGTGACAAATTTAGGGAATTATGTCCTTTAAGAGGTTGACCAGGGTTGAGTACAAACCCTTGAAACAATAGCATTTTAAGTGTACTGGCCCTTTAAGAGGTGGACCTGGGAAGCTTTGCAGACCTTTAAAATTGGCAATACTTTAAGGTGACTGGCCTATGAAGAGGATGACCATGGAAGTGGACAGTCCTTAAAGATGCATTATTGTGTGTGGGTGGCCTTCTAAGAGACAACCCTGGGAATGGACAGACCTTTGGAAATGTCAATGTGGCTTATGAAGTGGAAAGCCACTTGAACATGTGACATGTTTTGATGACTGGCCCTTTAAGAGGCAGACCCTAGAAGTGGACAAACCCTTGAAGAGGTGACAAATTTAGGGAATTATGTCCTTTAAGAGGTTGACCAGGGTTGTGTACAAACCCTTGAAACAACAGCATTTTAAGTGTACTGGCCCTTTAAGAGGTGGACCTGGGAAGCTTACAGACCTTTAAAATTGGCAATACTTTAAGGTGACTGGCCTATGAAGAGGATGACCATGGAAGTGGACAGTCCTTAAAGATGCATTATTGTGTGTGGGTGGCCTTCTAAGAGACAACCCTGGGAATGGACAGACCTTTGGAAATGTCAATGTGGCTTATGAAGTGGAAAGCCACTTGAACATGTGACATGTTTTGATGACTGGCCCTTTAAGAGGCAGACCCTAGAAGTGGACAAACCCTTGAAGAGGTGACAAATTGAGGGAATTATGTCCTTTAAGAGGTTGACCAGGGTTGAGTACAAACCCTTGAAACAATAGCATTTTAAGTGTATTGGCCCTTTAAGAGGTGGACCTGGGAAGCTTTGCAGACCTATAAAATTGGCAATACTTTAAGGTGACTGGCCTATGAAGAGGATGACCATGGAAGTGGACAGTCCTTAAAGATGCATTATTGTGTGTGGGTGGCCTTCTAAGAGACAACCCTGGGAATGGACAGACCTTTGGAAATGTCAATGTGGCTTATGAAGTGGAAAGCCACTTGAACATGTGACATGTTTTGATGACTGGCCCTTTAAGAGGCAGACCCTAGAAGTGGACAAACCCTTGAAGAGGTGACAAATTTAGGGAATTATGTCCTTTAAGAGGTTGACCAGGGTTGTGTACAAACCCTCGAAACAACAGCATTTTAAGTGTACTGGCCCTTTAAGAGGTGGACCTGGGAAGCTTACAGACCTTTAAAATTGGCAATACTTTAAGGTGACTGGCCTATGAAGAGGATGACCATGGAAGTGGACAGTCCTTAAAGATGCATTATTGTGTGTGGGTGGCCTTCTAAGAGACAACCCTGGGAATGGACAGACCTTTGGAAATGTCAATGTGGCTTATGAAGTGGAAAGCCACTTGAACATGTGACATGTTTTGATGACTGGCCCTTTAAGAGGCAGACCCTAGAAGTGGACAAACCCTTGAAGAGGTGACAAATTTAGGGAATTATGTCCTTTAAGAGGTTGACCAGGGTTGTGTACAAACCCTTGAAACAACAGCATTTTAAGTGTACTGGCCCTTTAAGAGGTGGACCTGGGAAGCTTACGGACCTTTAAAATTGGCAATACTTTAAGGTGACTGGCCTATGAAGAGGATGACCATGGAAGTGGACAGTCCTTAAAGATGCATTATTGTGTGTGGGTGGCCTTCTAAGAGACAACCCTGGGAATGGACAGACCTTTGGAAATGTCAATGTGGCTTATGAAGTGGAAAGCCACTTGAACATGTGACATGTTTTGCGGACTGGCCCTTTAAGAGGCAGACCCTAGAAGTGGACAAACCCTTGAAGAGGTGACAAATTTAGGGAATTATGTCCTTTAAGAGGTTGACCAGGGTTGTGTACAAACCCTTGAAACAACAGCATTTTAAGTGTACTGGCCCTTTAAGAGGTGGACCTGGGAAGCTTACAGACCTTTAAAATTGGCAATACTTTAAGGTGACTGGCCTATGTAGAGGATGACCATGGAAGTGGACAGTCCTTAAAGATGCATTATTGTGTGTGGGTGGCCTTCTAAGAGACAACCCTGGGAATGGACAGACCTTTGGAAATGTCAATGTGGCTTATGAAGTGGAAAGCCACTTGAACATGTGACATGTTTTGCGGACTGGCCCTTTAAGAGGCAGACCCTAGAAGTGGACAAACCCTTGAAGAGGTGACAAATTTAGGGAATTATGTCCTTTAAGAGGTTGACCAGGGTTGTGTACAAACCCTTGAAACAACAGCATTTTAAGTGTACTGGCCCTTTAAGAGGTGGACCTGGGAAGCTTACAGACCTTTAAAATTGGCAATACTTTAAGGTGACTGGCCTATGAAGAGGATGACCATGGAAGTGGACAGTCCTTAAAGATGCATTATTGTGTGTGGGTGGCCTTCTAAGAGACAACCCTGGGAATGGACAGACCTTTGGAAATGTCAATGTGGCTTATGAAGTGGAAAGCCACTTGAACATGTGACATGTTTTGCGGACTGGCCCTTTAAGAGGCAGACCCTAGAAGTGGACAAACCCTTGAAGAGGTGACAAATTTAGGGAATTATGTCCTTTAAGAGGTTGACCAGGGTTGTGTACAAACCCTTGAAACAACAGCATTTTAAGTGTACTGGCCCTTTAAGAGGTGGACCTGGGAAGCTTACAGACCTTTAAAATTGGCAATACTTTAAGGTGACTGGCCTATGAAGAGGATGACCATGGAAGTGGACAGTCCTTAAAGATGCATTATTGTGTGTGGGTGGCCTTCTAAGAGACAACCCTGGGAATGGACAGACCTTTGGAAATGTCAATGTGGCTTATGAAGTGGAAAGCCACTTGAACATGTGACATGTTTTGATGACTGGCCCTTTAAGAGGCAGACCCTAGAAGTGGACAAACCCTTGAAGAGGTGACAAATTTAGGGAATTATGTCCTTTAAGAGGTTGACCAGGGTTGAGTACAAACCCTTGAAACAATAGCATTTTAAGTGTACTGGCCCTTTAAGAGGTGGACCTGGGAAGCTTTGCAGACCTTTAAAATTGGCAATACTTTAAGGTGACTGGCCTATGAAGAGGATGACCATGGAAGTGGACAGTCCTTAAAGATGCATTATTGTGTGTGGGTGGCCTTCTAAGAGACAACCCTGGGAATGGACAGACCTTTGGAAATGTCAATGTGGCTTATGAAGTGGAAAGCCACTTGAACATGTGACATGTTTTGATGACTGGCCCTTTAAGAGGCAGACCCTAGAAGTGGACAAACCCTTGAAGAGGTGACAAATTTAGGGAATTATGTCCTTTAAGAGGTTGACCAGGGTTGAGTACAAACCCTTGAAACAATAGCATTTTAAGTGTACTGGCCCTTTAAGAGGTGGACCTGGGAAGCTTTGCAGACCTTTAAAATTGGCAATACTTTAAGGTGACTGGCCTATGAAGAGGATGACCATGGAAGTGGACAGTCCTTAAAGATGCATTATTGTGTGTGGGTGGCCTTCTAAGAGACAACCCTGGGAATGGACAGACCTTTGGAAATGTCAATGTGGCTTATGAAGTGGAAAGCCACTTGAACATGTGACATGTTTTGATGACTGGCCCTTTAAGAGGCAGACCCTAGAAGTGGACAAACCCTTGAAGAGGTGACAAATTTAGGGAATTATGTCCTTTAAGAGGTTGACCAGGGTTGTGTACAAACCCTTGAAACAACAGCATTTTAAGTGTACTGGCCCTTTAAGAGGTGGACCTGGGAAGCTTACAGACCTTTAAAATTGGCAATACTTTAAGGTGACTGGCCTATGAAGAGGATGACCATGGAAGTGGACAGTCCTTAAAGATGCATTATTGTGTGTGGGTGGCCTTCTAAGAGACAACCCTGGGAATGGACAGACCTTTGGAAATGTCAATGTGGCTTATGAAGTGGAAAGCCACTTGAACATGTGACATGTTTTGATGACTGGCCCTTTAAGAGGCAGACCCTAGAAGTGGACAAACCCTTGAAGAGGTGACAAATTGAGGGAATTATGTCCTTTAAGAGGTTGACCAGGGTTGAGTACAAACCCTTGAAACAATAGCATTTTAAGTGTATTGGCCCTTTAAGAGGTGGACCTGGGAAGCTTTGCAGACCTATAAAATTGGCAATACTTTAAGGTGACTGGCCTATGAAGAGGATGACCATGGAAGTGGACAGTCCTTAAAGATGCATTATTGTGTGTGGGTGGCCTTCTAAGAGACAACCCTGGGAATGGACAGACCTTTGGAAATGTCAATGTGGCTTATGAAGTGGAAAGCCACTTGAACATGTGACATGTTTTGATGACTGGCCCTTTAAGAGGCAGACCCTAGAAGTGGACAAACCCTTGAAGAGGTGACAAATTTAGGGAATTATGTCCTTTAAGAGGTTGACCAGGGTTGTGTACAAACCCTCGAAACAACAGCATTTTAAGTGTACTGGCCCTTTAAGAGGTGGACCTGGGAAGCTTACAGACCTTTAAAATTGGCAATACTTTAAGGTGACTGGCCTATGAAGAGGATGACCATGGAAGTGGACAGTCCTTAAAGATGCATTATTGTGTGTGGGTGGCCTTCTAAGAGACAACCCTGGGAATGGACAGACCTTTGGAAATGTCAATGTGGCTTATGAAGTGGAAAGCCACTTGAACATGTGACATGTTTTGATGACTGGCCCTTTAAGAGGCAGACCCTAGAAGTGGACAAACCCTTGAAGAGGTGACAAATTTAGGGAATTATGTCCTTTAAGAGGTTGACCAGGGTTGTGTACAAACCCTTGAAACAACAGCATTTTAAGTGTACTGGCCCTTTAAGAGGTGGACCTGGGAAGCTTACAGACCTTTAAAATTGGCAATACTTTAAGGTGACTGGCCTATGAAGAGGATGACCATGGAAGTGGACAGTCCTTAAAGATGCATTATTGTGTGTGGGTGGCCTTCTAAGAGACAACCCTGGGAATGGACAGACCTTTGGAAATGTCAATGTGGCTTATGAAGTGGAAAGCCACTTGAACATGTGACATGTTTTGATGACTGGCCCTTTAAGAGGCAGACCCTAGAAGTGGACAAACCCTTGAAGAGGTGACAAATTTAGGGAATTATGTCCTTTAAGAGGTTGACCAGGGTTGTGTACAAACCCTTGAAACAACAGCATTTTAAGTGTACTGGCCCTTTAAGAGGTGGACCTGGGAAGCTTACAGACCTTTAAAATTGGCAATACTTTAAGGTGACTGGCCTATGAAGAGGATGACCATGGAAGTGGACAGTCCTTAAAGATGCATTATTGTGTGTGGGTGGCCTTCTAAGAGACAACCCTGGGAATGGACAGACCTTTGGAAATGTCAATGTGGCTTATGAAGTGGAAAGCCACTTGAACATGTGACATGTTTTGATGACTGGCCCTTTAAGAGGCAGACCCTAGAAGTGGACAAACCCTTGAAGAGGTGACAAATTTAGGGAATTATGTCCTTTAAGAGGTTGACCAGGGTTGAGTACAAACCCTTGAAACAACAGCATTTTAAGTGTACTGGCCCTTTAAGAGGTGGACCTGGGAAGCTTACGGACCTTTAAAATTGGCAATACTTTAAGGTGACTGGCCTATGAAGAGGATGACCATGGAAGTGGACAGTCCTTAAAGATGCATTATTGTGTGTGGGTGGCCTTCTAAGAGACAACCCTGGGAATGGACAGACCTTTGGAAATGTCAATGTGGCTTATGAAGTGGAAAGCCACTTGAACATGTGACATGTTTTGCGGACTGGCCCTTTAAGAGGCAGACCCTAGAAGTGG
This sequence comes from Eleutherodactylus coqui, assembly GCF_035609145.1. Taxonomy (NCBI): domain Eukaryota; kingdom Metazoa; phylum Chordata; class Amphibia; order Anura; family Eleutherodactylidae; genus Eleutherodactylus; species Eleutherodactylus coqui. Next base: position 462,428 of record NW_027102273.1, read on the forward strand.
ACAAACCCTTGAAGAGGTGACAAATTTAGGGAATTATGTCCTTTAAGAGGTTGACCAGGGTTGTGTACAAACCCTTGAAACAACAGCATTTTAAGTGTACTGGCCCTTTAAGAGGTGGACCTGGGAAGCTTACAGACCTTTAAAATTGGCAATACTTTAAGGTGACTGGCCTATGTAGAGGATGACCATGGAAGTGGACAGTCCTTAAAGATGCATTATTGTGTGTGGGTGGCCTTCTAAGAGACAACCCTGGGAATGGACAGACCTTTGGAAATGTCAATGTGGCTTATGAAGTGGAAAGCCACTTGAACATGTGACATGTTTTGCGGACTGGCCCTTTAAGAGGCAGACCCTAGAAGTGGACAAACCCTTGAAGAGGTGACAAATTTAGGGAATTATGTCCTTTAAGAGGTTGACCAGGGTTGTGTACAAACCCTTGAAACAACAGCATTTTAAGTGTACTGGCCCTTTAAGAGGTGGACCTGGGAAGCTTACAGACCTTTAAAATTGGCAATACTTTAAGGTGACTGGCCTATGAAGAGGATGACCATGGAAGTGGACAGTCCTTAAAGATGCATTATTGTGTGTGGGTGGCCTTCTAAGAGACAACCCTGGGAATGGACAGACCTTTGGAAATGTCAATGTGGCTTATGAAGTGGAAAGCCACTTGAACATGTGACATGTTTTGCGGACTGGCCCTTTAAGAGGCAGACCCTAGAAGTGGACAAACCCTTGAAGAGGTGACAAATTTAGGGAATTATGTCCTTTAAGAGGTTGACCAGGGTTGTGTACAAACCCTTGAAACAACAGCATTTTAAGTGTACTGGCCCTTTAAGAGGTGGACCTGGGAAGCTTACAGACCTTTAAAATTGGCAATACTTTAAGGTGACTGGCCTATGAAGAGGATGACCATGGAAGTGGACAGTCCTTAAAGATGCATTATTGTGTGTGGGTGGCCTTCTAAGAGACAACCCTGGGAATGGACAGACCTTTGGAAATGTCAATGTGGCTTATGAAGTGGAAAGCCACTTGAACATGTGACATGTTTTGCGGACTGGCCCTTTAAGAGGCAGACCCTAGAAGTGGACAAACCCTTGAAGAGGTGACAAATTTAGGGAATTATGTCCTTTAAGAGGTTGACCAGGGTTGTGTACAAACCCTCGAAACAACAGCATTTTAAGTGTACTGGCCCTTTAAGAGGTGGACCTGGGAAGCTTACGGACCTTTAAAATTGGCAATACTTTAAGGTGACTGGCCTATGAAGAGGATGACCATGGAAGTGGACAGTCCTTAAAGATGCATTATTGTGTGTGGGTGGCCTTCTAAGAGACAACCCTGGGAATGGACAGACCTTTGGAAATGTCAATGTGGCTTATGAAGTGGAAAGCCACTTGAACATGTGACATGTTTTGATGACTGGCCCTTTAAGAGGCAGACCCTAGAAGTGGACAAACCCTTGAAGAGGTGACAAATTTAGGGAATTATGTCCTTTAAGAGGTTGACCAGGGTTGAGTACAAATCCTTGAAACAATAGCATTTTAAGTGTACTGGCCCTTTAAGAGGTGGACCGGGGAAGCTTTGCAGACCTTTAAAATTGGCAATACTTTAAGGTGACTGGCCTATGAAGAGGATGACCATGGAAGTGGACAGTCCTTAAAGATGCATTATTGTGTGTGGGTGGCCTTCTAAGAGACAACCCTGGGAATGGACAGACCTTTGGAAATGTCAATGTGGCTTATGAAGTGGAAAGCCACTTGAACATGTGACATGTTTTGATGACTGGCCCTTTAAGAGGCAGACCCTAGAAGTGGACAAACCCTTGAAGAGGTGACAAATTTAGGGAATTATGTCCTTTAAGAGGTTGACCAGGGTTGTGTACAAACCCTTGAAACAACAGCATTTTAAGTGTACTGGCCCTTTAAGAGGTGGACCTGGGAAGCTTACAGACCTTTAAAATTGGCAATACTTTAAGGTGACTGGCCTATGAAGAGGATGACCATGGAAGTGGACAGTCCTTAAAGATGCATTATTGTGTGTGGGTGGCCTTCTAAGAGACAACCCTGGGAATGGACAGACCTTTGGAAATGTCAATGTGGCTTATGAAGTGGAAAGCCACTTGAACATGTGACATGTTTTGATGACTGGCCCTTTAAGAGGCAGACCCTAGAAGTGGACAAACCCTTGAAGAGGTGACAAATTTAGGGAATTATGTCCTTTAAGAGGTTGACCAGGGTTGTGTACAAACCCTTGAAACAACAGCATTTTAAGTGTACTGGCCCTTTAAGAGGTGGACCTGGGAAGCTTACAGACCTTTAAAATTGGCAATACTTTAAGGTGACTGGCCTATGAAGAGGATGACCATGGAAGTGGACAGTCCTTAAAGATGCATTATTGTGTGTGGGTGGCCTTCTAAGAGACAACCCTGGGAATGGACAGACCTTTGGAAATGTCAATGTGGCTTATGAAGTGGAAAGCCACTTGAACATGTGACATGTTTTGATGACTGGCCCTTTAAGAGGCAGACCCTAGAAGTGGACAAACCCTTGAAGAGGTGACAAATTTAGGGAATTATGTCCTTTAAGAGGTTGACCAGGGTTGAGTACAAACCCTTGAAACAACAGCATTTTAAGTGTACTGGCCCTTTAAGAGGTGGACCTGGGAAGCTTACGGACCTTTAAAATTGGCAATACTTTAAGGTGACTGGCCTATGAAGAGGATGACCATGGAAGTGGACAGTCCTTAAAGATGCATTATTGTGTGTGGGTGGCCTTCTAAGAGACAACCCTGGGAATGGACAGACCTTTGGAAATGTCAATGTGGCTTATGAAGTGGAAAGCCACTTGAACATGTGACATGTTTTGCGGACTGGCCCTTTAAGAGGCAGACCCTAGAAGTGGACAAACCCTTGAAGAGGTGACAAATTTAGGGAATTATGTCCTTTAAGAGGTTGACCAGGGTTGTGTACAAACCCTTGAAACAACAGCATTTTAAGTGTACTGGCCCTTTAAGAGGTGGACCTGGGAAGCTTACAGACCTTTAAAATTGGCAATACTTTAAGGTGACTGGCCTATGTAGAGGATGACCATGGAAGTGGACAGTCCTTAAAGATGCATTATTGTGTGTGGGTGGCCTTCTAAGAGACAACCCTGGGAATGGACAGACCTTTGGAAATGTCAATGTGGCTTATGAAGTGGAAAGCCACTTGAACATGTGACATGTTTTGCGGACTGGCCCTTTAAGAGGCAGACCCTAGAAGTGGACAAACCCTTGAAGAGGTGACAAATTTAGGGAATTATGTCCTTTAAGAGGTTGACCAGGGTTGTGTACAAACCCTTGAAACAACAGCATTTTAAGTGTACTGGCCCTTTAAGAGGTGGACCTGGGAAGCTTACAGACCTTTAAAATTGGCAATACTTTAAGGTGACTGGCCTATGAAGAGGATGACCATGGAAGTGGACAGTCCTTAAAGATGCATTATTGTGTGTGGGTGGCCTTCTAAGAGACAACCCTGGGAATGGACAGACCTTTGGAAATGTCAATGTGGCTTATGAAGTGGAAAGCCACTTGAACATGTGACATGTTTTGCGGACTGGCCCTTTAAGAGGCAGACCCTAGAAGTGGACAAACCCTTGAAGAGGTGACAAATTTAGGGAATTATGTCCTTTAAGAGGTTGACCAGGGTTGTGTACAAACCCTTGAAACAACAGCATTTTAAGTGTACTGGCCCTTTAAGAGGTGGACCTGGGAAGCTTACAGACCTTTAAAATTGGCAATACTTTAAGGTGACTGGCCTATGAAGAGGATGACCATGGAAGTGGACAGTCCTTAAAGATGCATTATTGTGTGTGGGTGGCCTTCTAAGAGACAACCCTGGGAATGGACAGACCTTTGGAAATGTCAATGTGGCTTATGAAGTGGAAAGCCACTTGAACATGTGACATGTTTTGCGGACTGGCCCTTTAAGAGGCAGACCCTAGAAGTGGACAAACCCTTGAAGAGGTGACAAATTTAGGGAATTATGTCCTTTAAGAGGTTGACCAGGGTTGTGTACAAACCCTCGAAACAACAGCATTTTAAGTGTACTGGCCCTTTAAGAGGTGGACCTGGGAAGCTTACGGACCTTTAAAATTGGCAATACTTTAAGGTGACTGGCCTATGAAGAGGATGACCATGGAAGTGGACAGTCCTTAAAGATGCATTATTGTGTGTGGGTGGCCTTCTAAGAGACAACCCTGGGAATGGACAGACCTTTGGAAATGTCAATGTGGCTTATGAAGTGGAAAGCCACTTGAACATGTGACATGTTTTGATGACTGGCCCTTTAAGAGGCAGACCCTAGAAGTGGACAAACCCTTGAAGAGGTGACAAATTTAGGGAATTATGTCCTTTAAGAGGTTGACCAGGGTTGAGTACAAATCCTTGAAACAATAGCATTTTAAGTGTACTGGCCCTTTAAGAGGTGGACCGGGGAAGCTTTGCAGACCTTTAAAATTGGCAATACTTTAAGGTGACTGGCCTATGAAGAGGATGACCATGGAAGTGGACAGTCCTTAAAGATGCATTATTGTGTGTGGGTGGCCTTCTAAGAGACAACCCTGGGAATGGACAGACCTTTGGAAATGTCAATGTGGCTTATGAAGTGGAAAGCCACTTGAACATGTGACATGTTTTGATGACTGGCCCTTTAAGAGGCAGACCCTAGAAGTGGACAAACCCTTGAAGAGGTGACAAATTTAGGGAATTATGTCCTTTAAGAGGTTGACCAGGGTTGAGTACAAACCCTTGAAACAATAGCATTTTAAGTGTACTGGCCCTTTAAGAGGTGGACCTGGGAAGCTTTGCAGACCTTTAAAATTGGCAATACTTTAAGGTGACTGGCCTATGAAGAGGATGACCATGGAAGTGGACAGTCCTTAAAGATGCATTATTGTGTGTGGGTGGCCTTCTAAGAGACAACCCTGGGAATGGACAGACCTTTGGAAATGTCAATGTGGCTTATGAAGTGGAAAGCCACTTGAACATGTGACATGTTTTGATGACTGGCCCTTTAAGAGGCAGACCCTAGAAGTGGACAAACCCTTGAAGAGGTGACAAATTTAGGGAATTATGTCCTTTAAGAGGTTGACCAGGGTTGTGTACAAACCCTTGAAACAACAGCATTTTAAGTGTACTGGCCCTTTAAGAGGTGGACCTGGGAAGCTTACAGACCTTTAAAATTGGCAATACTTTAAGGTGACTGGCCTATGAAGAGGATGACCATGGAAGTGGACAGTCCTTAAAGATGCATTATTGTGTGTGGGTGGCCTTCTAAGAGACAACCCTGGGAATGGACAGACCTTTGGAAATGTCAATGTGGCTTATGAAGTGGAAAGCCACTTGAACATGTGACATGTTTTGATGACTGGCCCTTTAAGAGGCAGACCCTAGAAGTGGACAAACCCTTGAAGAGGTGACAAATTGAGGGAATTATGTCCTTTAAGAGGTTGACCAGGGTTGAGTACAAACCCTTGAAACAATAGCATTTTAAGTGTATTGGCCCTTTAAGAGGTGGACCTGGGAAGCTTTGCAGACCTATAAAATTGGCAATACTTTAAGGTGACTGGCCTATGAAGAGGATGACCATGGAAGTGGACAGTCCTTAAAGATGCATTATTGTGTGTGGGTGGCCTTCTAAGAGACAACCCTGGGAATGGACAGACCTTTGGAAATGTCAATGTGGCTTATGAAGTGGAAAGCCACTTGAACATGTGACATGTTTTGATGACTGGCCCTTTAAGAGGCAGACCCTAGAAGTGGACAAACCCTTGAAGAGGTGACAAATTTAGGGAATTATGTCCTTTAAGAGGTTGACCAGGGTTGTGTACAAACCCTCGAAACAACAGCATTTTAAGTGTACTGGCCCTTTAAGAGGTGGACCTGGGAAGCTTACAGACCTTTAAAATTGGCAATACTTTAAGGTGACTGGCCTATGAAGAGGATGACCATGGAAGTGGACAGTCCTTAAAGATGCATTATTGTGTGTGGGTGGCCTTCTAAGAGACAACCCTGGGAATGGACAGACCTTTGGAAATGTCAATGTGGCTTATGAAGTGGAAAGCCACTTGAACATGTGACATGTTTTGATGACTGGCCCTTTAAGAGGCAGACCCTAGAAGTGGACAAACCCTTGAAGAGGTGACAAATTTAGGGAATTATGTCCTTTAAGAGGTTGACCAGGGTTGTGTACAAACCCTTGAAACAACAGCATTTTAAGTGTACTGGCCCTTTAAGAGGTGGACCTGGGAAGCTTACAGACCTTTAAAATTGGCAATACTTTAAGGTGACTGGCCTATGAAGAGGATGACCATGGAAGTGGACAGTCCTTAAAGATGCATTATTGTGTGTGGGTGGCCTTCTAAGAGACAACCCTGGGAATGGACAGACCTTTGGAAATGTCAATGTGGCTTATGAAGTGGAAAGCCACTTGAACATGTGACATGTTTTGATGACTGGCCCTTTAAGAGGCAGACCCTAGAAGTGGACAAACCCTTGAAGAGGTGACAAATTTAGGGAATTATGTCCTTTAAGAGGTTGACCAGGGTTGTGTACAAACCCTTGAAACAACAGCATTTTAAGTGTACTGGCCCTTTAAGAGGTGGACCTGGGAAGCTTACAGACCTTTAAAATTGGCAATACTTTAAGGTGACTGGCCTATGAAGAGGATGACCATGGAAGTGGACAGTCCTTAAAGATGCATTATTGTGTGTGGGTGGCCTTCTAAGAGACAACCCTGGGAATGGACAGACCTTTGGAAATGTCAATGTGGCTTATGAAGTGGAAAGCCACTTGAACATGTGACATGTTTTGATGACTGGCCCTTTAAGAGGCAGACCCTAGAAGTGGACAAACCCTTGAAGAGGTGACAAATTTAGGGAATTATGTCCTTTAAGAGGTTGACCAGGGTTGAGTACAAACCCTTGAAACAACAGCATTTTAAGTGTACTGGCCCTTTAAGAGGTGGACCTGGGAAGCTTACGGACCTTTAAAATTGGCAATACTTTAAGGTGACTGGCCTATGAAGAGGATGACCATGGAAGTGGACAGTCCTTAAAGATGCATTATTGTGTGTGGGTGGCCTTCTAAGAGACAACCCTGGGAATGGACAGACCTTTGGAAATGTCAATGTGGCTTATGAAGTGGAAAGCCACTTGAACATGTGACATGTTTTGCGGACTGGCCCTTTAAGAGGCAGACCCTAGAAGTGGACAAACCCTTGAAGAGGTGACAAATTTAGGGAATTATGTCCTTTAAGAGGTTGACCAGGGTTGTGTACAAACCCTTGAAACAACAGCATTTTAAGTGTACTGGCCCTTTAAGAGGTGGACCTGGGAAGCTTACAGACCTTTAAAATTGGCAATACTTTAAGGTGACTGGCCTATGTAGAGGATGACCATGGAAGTGGACAGTCCTTAAAGATGCATTATTGTGTGTGGGTGGCCTTCTAAGAGACAACCCTGGGAATGGACAGACCTTTGGAAATGTCAATGTGGCTTATGAAGTGGAAAGCCACTTGAACATGTGACATGTTTTGCGGACTGGCCCTTTAAGAGGCAGACCCTAGAAGTGGACAAACCCTTGAAGAGGTGACAAATTTAGGGAATTATGTCCTTTAAGAGGTTGACCAGGGTTGTGTACAAACCCTTGAAACAACAGCATTTTAAGTGTACTGGCCCTTTAAGAGGTGGACCTGGGAAGCTTACAGACCTTTAAAATTGGCAATACTTTAAGGTGACTGGCCTATGAAGAGGATGACCATGGAAGTGGACAGTCCTTAAAGATGCATTATTGTGTGTGGGTGGCCTTCTAAGAGACAACCCTGGGAATGGACAGACCTTTGGAAATGTCAATGTGGCTTATGAAGTGGAAAGCCACTTGAACATGTGACATGTTTTGCGGACTGGCCCTTTAAGAGGCAGACCCTAGAAGTGGACAAACCCTTGAAGAGGTGACAAATTTAGGGAATTATGTCCTTTAAGAGGTTGACCAGGGTTGTGTACAAACCCTTGAAACAACAGCATTTTAAGTGTACTGGCCCTTTAAGAGGTGGACCTGGGAAGCTTACAGACCTTTAAAATTGGCAATACTTTAAGGTGACTGGCCTATGAAGAGGATGACCATGGAAGTGGACAGTCCTTAAAGATGCATTATTGTGTGTGGGTGGCCTTCTAAGAGACAACCCTGGGAATGGACAGACCTTTGGAAATGTCAATGTGGCTTATGAAGTGGAAAGCCACTTGAACATGTGACATGTTTTGCGGACTGGCCCTTTAAGAGGCAGACCCTAGAAGTGGACAAACCCTTGAAGAGGTGACAAATTTAGGGAATTATGTCCTTTAAGAGGTTGACCAGGGTTGTGTACAAACCCTCGAAACAACAGCATTTTAAGTGTACTGGCCCTTTAAGAGGTGGACCTGGGAAGCTTACGGACCTTTAAAATTGGCAATACTTTAAGGTGACTGGCCTATGAAGAGGATGACCATGGAAGTGGACAGTCCTTAAAGATGCATTATTGTGTGTGGGTGGCCTTCTAAGAGACAACCCTGGGAATGGACAGACCTTTGGAAATGTCAATGTGGCTTATGAAGTGGAAAGCCACTTGAACATGTGACATGTTTTGATGACTGGCCCTTTAAGAGGCAGACCCTAGAAGTGGACAAACCCTTGAAGAGGTGACAAATTTAGGGAATTATGTCCTTTAAGAGGTTGACCAGGGTTGAGTACAAACCCTTGAAACAATAGCATTTTAAGTGTACTGGCCCTTTAAGAGGTGGACCTGGGAAGCTTTGCAGACCTTTAAAATTGGCAATACTTTAAGGTGACTGGCCTATGAAGAGGATGACCATGGAAGTGGACAGTCCTTAAAGATGCATTATTGTGTGTGGGTGGCCTTCTAAGAGACAACCCTGGGAATGGACAGACCTTTGGAAATGTCAATGTGGCTTATGAAGTGGAAAGCCACTTGAACATGTGACATGTTTTGATGACTGGCCCTTTAAGAGGCAGACCCTAGAAGTGGACAAACCCTTGAAGAGGTGACAAATTTAGGGAATTATGTCCTTTAAGAGGTTGACCAGGGTTGAGTACAAACCCTTGAAACAATAGCATTTTAAGTGTACTGGCCCTTTAAGAGGTGGACCTGGGAAGCTTTGCAGACCTTTAAAATTGGCAATACTTTAAGGTGACTGGCCTATGAAGAGGATGACCATGGAAGTGGACAGTCCTTAAAGATGCATTATTGTGTGTGGGTGGCCTTCTAAGAGACAACCCTGGGAATGGACAGACCTTTGGAAATGTCAATGTGGCTTATGAAGTGGAAAGCCACTTGAACATGTGACATGTTTTGATGACTGGCCCTTTAAGAGGCAGACCCTAGAAGTGGACAAACCCTTGAAGAGGTGACAAATTTAGGGAATTATGTCCTTTAAGAGGTTGACCAGGGTTGTGTACAAACCCTTGAAACAACAGCATTTTAAGTGTACTGGCCCTTTAAGAGGTGGACCTGGGAAGCTTACAGACCTTTAAAATTGGCAATACTTTAAGGTGACTGGCCTATGAAGAGGATGACCATGGAAGTGGACAGTCCTTAAAGATGCATTATTGTGTGTGGGTGGCCTTCTAAGAGACAACCCTGGGAATGGACAGACCTTTGGAAATGTCAATGTGGCTTATGAAGTGGAAAGCCACTTGAACATGTGACATGTTTTGATGACTGGCCCTTTAAGAGGCAGACCCTAGAAGTGGACAAACCCTTGAAGAGGTGACAAATTTAGGGAATTATGTCCTTTAAGAGGTTGACCAGGGTTGAGTACAAACCCTTGAAACAACAGCATTTTAAGTGTACTGGCCCTTTAAGAGGTGGACCTGGGAAGCTTACAGACCTTTAAAATTGGCAATACTTTAAGGTGACTGGCCTATGAAGAGGATGACCATGGAAGTGGACAGTCCTTAAAGATGCATTATTGTGTGTGGGTGGCCTTCTAAGAGACAACCCTAGGAATGGACAGACCTTTGGAAATGTCAATGTGGCTTATGAAGTGGAAAGCCACTTGAACATGTGACATGTTTTGCGGACTGGCCCTTTAAGAGGCAGACCCTAGAAGTGGACAAACCCTTGAAGAGGTGACAAATTTAGGGAATTATGTCCTTTAAGAGGTTGACCAGGGTTGTGTACAAACCCTCAAAACAACAGCATTTTAAGTGTACTGGCCCTTTAAGAGGTGGACCTGGGAAGCTTACGGACCTTTAAAATTGGCAATACTTTAAGGTGACTGGCCTATGAAGAGGATGACCATGGAAGTGGACAGTCCTTAAAGATGCATTATTGTGTGTGGGTGGCCTTCTAAGAGACAACCCTGGGAATGGACAGACCTTTGGAAATGTCAATGTGGCTTATGAAGTGGAAAGCCACTTGAACATGTGACATGTTTTGCGGACTGGCCCTTTAAGAGGCAGACCCTAGAAGTGGACAAACCCTTGAAGAGGTGACAAATTTAGGGAATTATGTCCTTTAAGAGGTTGACCAGGGTTGTGTACAAACCCTTGAAACAACAGCATTTTAAGTGTACTGGCCCTTTAAGAGGTGGACCTGGGAAGCTTACAGACCTTTAAAATTGGCAATACTTTAAGGTGACTGGCCTATGAAGAGGATGACCATGGAAGTGGACAGTCCTTAAAGATGCATTATTGTGTGTGGGTGGCCTTCTAAGAGACAACCCTGGGAATGGACAGACCTTTGGAAATGTCAATGTGGCTTATGAAGTGGAAAGCCACTTGAACATGTGACATGTTTTGATGACTGGCCCTTTAAGAGGCAGACCCTAGAAGTGGACAAACCCTTGAAGAGGTGACAAATTTAGGGAATTATGTCCTTTAAGAGGTTGACCAGGGTTGTGTACAAACCCTTGAAACAACAGCATTTTAAGTGTACTGGCCCTTTAAGAGGTGGACCTGGGAAGCTTACAGACCTTTAAAATTGGCAATACTTTAAGGTGACTGGCCTATGAAGAGGATGACCATGGAAGTGGACAGTCCTTAAAGATGCATTATTGTGTGTGGGTGGCCTTCTAAGAGACAACCCTGGGAATGGACAGACATTTGGAAATGTCAATGTGGCTTATGAAGTGGAAAGCCACTTGAACATGTGACATGTTTTGCGGACTGGCCCTTTAAGAGGCAGACCCTAGAAGTGGACAAACCCTTGAAGAGGTGACAAATTTAGGGAATTATGTCCTTTAAGAGGTTGACCAGGGTTGTGTACAAACCCTCGAAACAACAGCATTTTAAGTGTACTGGCCCTTTAAGAGGTGGACCTGGGAAGCTTACGGACCTTTAAAATTGGCAATACTTTAAGGTGACTGGCCTATGAAGAGGATGACCATGGAAGTGGACAGTCCTTAAAGATGCATTATTGTGTGTGGGTGGCCTTCTAAGAGACAACCCTGGGAATGGACAGACCTTTGGAAATGTCAATGTGGCTTATGAAGTGGAAAGCCACTTGAACATGTGACATGTTTTGCGGACTGGCCCTTTAAGAGGCAGACCCTAGAAGTGGACAAACCCTTGAAGAGGTGACAAATTTAGGGAATTATGTCCTTTAAGAGGTTGACCAGGGTTGTGTACAAACCCTCGAAACAACAGCATTTTAAGTGTACTGGCCCTTTAAGAGGTGGACCTGGGAAGCTTACGGACCTTTAAAATTGGCAATACTTTAAGGTGACTGGCCTATGAAGAGGATGACCATGGAAGTGGACAGTCCTTAAAGATGCATTATTGTGTGTGGGTGGCCTTCTAAGAGACAACCCTGGGAATGGACAGACCTTTGGAAATGTCAATGTGGCTTATGAAGTGGAAAGCCACTTGAACATGTGACATGTTTTGCGGACTGGCCCTTTAAGAGGCAGACCCTAGAAGTGGACAAACCCTTGAAGAGGTGACAAATTTAGGGAATTATGTCCTTTAAGAGGTTGACCAGGGTTATGTACAAACCCTTGAAACAACAGCATTTTAAGTGTACTGGCCCTTTAAGAGGTGGACCTGGGAAGCTAACGGACCTTTAAAATTGGCAATACTTTAAGGTGACTGGCCTATGAAGAGGATGACCATGGAAGTGGACAGTCCTTAAAGATGCATTATTGTGTGTGGGTGGCCTTCTAAGAGACAACCCAGGGAATGGACAGACCTTTGGAAATGTCAATGTGGCTTATGAAGTGGAAAGCCACTTGAACATGTGACATGTTTTGATGACTGGCCCTTTAAGAGGCAGACCCTAGAAGTGGACAAACCCTTGAAGAGGTGACAAATTTAGGGAATTATGTCCTTTAAGAGGTTGACCAGGGTTGTGTACAAACCCTTGAAACAACAGCATTTTAAGTGTACTGGCCCTTTAAGAGGTGGACCTGGGAAGCTTACAGACCTTTAAAATTGGCAATACTTTAAGGTGACTGGCCTATGAAGAGGATGACCATGGAAGTGGACAGTCCTTAAAGATGCATTATTGTGTGTGGGTGGCCTTCTAAGAGACAACCCTGGGAATGGACAGACATTTGGAAATGTCAATGTGGCTTATGAAGTGGAAAGCCACTTGAACATGTGACATGTTTTGCGGACTGGCCCTTTAAGAGGCAGACCCTAGAAGTGGACAAACCCTTGAAGAGGTGACAAATTTAGGGAATTATGTCCTTTAAGAGGTTGACCAGGGTTGTGTACAAACCCTCAAAACAACAGCATTTTAAGTGTACTGGCCCTTTAAGAGGTGGACCTGGGAAGCTTACGGACCTTTAAAATTGGCAATACTTTAAGGTGACTGGCCTATGAAGAGGATGACCATGGAAGTGGACAGTCCTTAAAGATGCATTATTGTGTGTGGGTGGCCTTCTAAGAGACAACCCTGGGAATGGACAGACCTTTGGAAATGTCAATGTGGCTTATGAAGTGGAAAGCCACTTGAACATGTGACATGTTTTGCGGACTGGCCCTTTAAGAGGCAGACCCTAGAAGTGGACAAACCCTTGAAGAGGTGACAAATTTAGGGAATTATGTCCTTTAAGAGGTTGACCAGGGTTGTGTACAAACCCTTGAAACAACAGCATTTTAAGTGTACTGGCCCTTTAAGAGGTGGACCTGGGAAGCTTACAGACCTTTAAAATTGGCAATACTTTAAGGTGACTGGCCTATGTAGAGGATGACCATGGAAGTGGACAGTCCTTAAAGATGCATTATTGTGTGTGGGTGGCCTTCTAAGAGACAACCCTGGGAATGGACAGACCTTTGGAAATGTCAATGTGGCTTATGAAGTGGAAAGCCACTTGAACATGTGACATGTTTTGCGGACTGGCCCTTTAAGAGGCAGACCCTAGAAGTGGACAAACCCTTGAAGAGGTGACAAATTTAGGGAATTATGTCCTTTAAGAGGTTGACCAGGGTTGTGTACAAACCCTTGAAACAACAGCATTTTAAGTGTACTGGCCCTTTAAGAGGTGGACCTGGGAAGCTTACAGACCTTTAAAATTGGCAATACTTTAAGGTGACTGGCCTATGAAGAGGATGACCATGGAAGTGGACAGTCCTTAAAGATGCATTATTGTGTGTGGGTGGCCTTCTAAGAGACAACCCTGGGAATGGACAGACCTTTGGAAATGTCAATGTGGCTTATGAAGTGGAAAGCCACTTGAACATGTGACATGTTTTGCGGACTGGCCCTTTAAGAGGCAGACCCTAGAAGTGGACAAACCCTTGAAGAGGTGACAAATTTAGGGAATTATGTCCTTTAAGAGGTTGACCAGGGTTGTGTACAAACCCTTGAAACAACAGCATTTTAAGTGTACTGGCCCTTTAAGAGGTGGACCTGGGAAGCTTACAGACCTTTAAAATTGGCAATACTTTAAGGTGACTGGCCTATGAAGAGGATGACCATGGAAGTGGACAGTCCTTAAAGATGCATTATTGTGTGTGGGTGGCCTTCTAAGAGACAACCCTGGGAATGGACAGACCTTTGGAAATGTCAATGTGGCTTATGAAGTGGAAAGCCACTTGAACATGTGACATGTTTTGCGGACTGGCCCTTTAAGAGGCAGACCCTAGAAGTGGACAAACCCTTGAAGAGGTGACAAATTTAGGGAATTATGTCCTTTAAGAGGTTGACCAGGGTTGTGTACAAACCCTCAAAACAACAGCATTTTAAGTGTACTGGCCCTTTAAGAGGTGGACCTGGGAAGCTTACGGACCTTTAAAATTGGCAATACTTTAAGGTGACTGGCCTATGAAGAGGATGACCATGGAAGTGGACAGTCCTTAAAGATGCATTATTGTGTGTGGGTGGCCTTCTAAGAGACAACCCTGGGAATGGACAGACCTTTGGAAATGTCAATGTGGCTTATGAAGTGGAAAGCCACTTGAACATGTGACATGTTTTGCGGACTGGCCCTTTAAGAGGCAGACCCTAGAAGTGGACAAACCCTTGAAGAGGTGACAAATTTAGGGAATTATGTCCTTTAAGAGGTTGACCAGGGTTGTGTACAAACCCTCGAAACAACAGCATTTTAAGTGTACTGGCCCTTTAAGAGGTGGACCTGGGAAGCTTACGGACCTTTAAAATTGGCAATACTTTAAGGTGACTGGCCTATGAAGAGGATGACCATGGAAGTGGACAGTCCTTAAAGATGCATTATTGTGTGTGGGTGGCCTTCTAAGAGACAACCCTGGGAATGGACAGACCTTTGGAAATGTCAATGTGGCTTATGAAGTGGAAAGCCACTTGAACATGTGACATGTTTTGCGGACTGGCCCTTTAAGAGGCAGACCCTAGAAGTGGACAAACCCTTGAAGAGGTGACAAATTTAGGGAATTATGTCCTTTAAGAGGTTGACCAGGGTTGTGTACAAACCCTCGAAACAACAGCATTTTAAGTGTACTGGCCCTTTAAGAGGTGGACCTGGGAAGCTTACGGACCTTTAAAATTGGCAATACTTTAAGGTGACTGGCCTATGAAGAGGATGACCATGGAAGTGGACAGTCCTTAAAGATGCATTATTGTGTGTGGGTGGCCTTCTAAGAGACAACCCTGGGAATGGACAGACCTTTGGAAATGTCAATGTGGCTTATGAAGTGGAAAGCCACTTGAACATGTGACATGTTTTGCGGACTGGCCCTTTAAGAGGCAGACCCTAGAAGTGGACAAACCCTTGAAGAGGTGACAAATTTAGGGAATTATGTCCTTTAAGAGGTTGACCAGGGTTGTGTACAAACCCTCGAAACAACAGCATTTTAAGTGTACTGGCCCTTTAAGAGGTGGACCTGGGAAGCTTACGGACCTTTAAAATTGGCAATACTTTAAGGTGACTGGCCTATGAAGAGGATGACCATGGAAGTGGACAGTCCTTAAAGATGCATTATTGTGTGTGGGTGGCCTTCTAAGAGACAACCCTGGGAATGGACAGACCTTTGGAAATGTCAATGTGGCTTATGAAGTGGAAAGCCACTTGAACATGTGACATGTTTTGCGGACTGGCCCTTTAAGAGGCAGACCCTAGAAGTGGACAAACCCTTGAAGAGGTGACAAATTTAGGGAATTATGTCCTTTAAGAGGTTGACCAGGGTTGTGTACAAACCCTCGAAACAACAGCATTTTAAGTGTACTGGCCCTTTAAGAGGTGGACCTGGGAAGCTTACGGACCTTTAAAATTGGCAATACTTTAAGGTGACTGGCCTATGAAGAGGATGACCATGGAAGTGGACAGTCCTTAAAGATGCATTATTGTGTGTGGGTGGCCTTCTAAGAGACAACCCTGGGAATGGACAGACCTTTGGAAATGTCAATGTGGCTTATGAAGTGGAAAGCCACTTGAACATGTGACATGTTTTGCGGACTGGCCCTTTAAGAGGCAGACCCTAGAAGTGGACAAACCCTTGAAGAGGTGACAAATTTAGGGAATTATGTCCTTTAAGAGGTTGACCAGGGTTATGTACAAACCCTTGAAACAACAGCATTTTAAGTGTACTGGCCCTTTAAGAGGTGGACCTGGGAAGCTAACGGACCTTTAAAATTGGCAATACTTTAAGGTGACTGGCCTATGAAGAGGATGACCATGGAAGTGGACAGTCCTTAAAGATGCATTATTGTGTGTGGGTGGCCTTCTAAGAGACAACCCAGGGAATGGACAGACCTTTGGAAATGTCAATGTGGCTTATGAAGTGGAAAGCCACTTGAACATGTGACATGTTTTGATGACTGGCCCTTTAAGAGGCAGACCCTAGAAGTGGACAAACCCTTGAAGAGGTGACAAATTTAGGGAATTATGTCCTTTAAGAGGTTGACCAGGGTTGTGTACAAACCCTTGAAACAACAGCATTTTAAGTGTACTGGCCCTTTAAGAGGTGGACCTGGGAAGCTTACAGACCTTTAAAATTGGCAATACTTTAAGGTGACTGGCCTATGAAGAGGATGACCATGGAAGTGGACAGTCCTTAAAGATGCATTATTGTGTGTGGGTGGCCTTCTAAGAGACAACCCTGGGAATGGACAGACATTTGGAAATGTCAATGTGGCTTATGAAGTGGAAAGCCACTTGAACATGTGACATGTTTTGCGGACTGGCCCTTTAAGAGGCAGACCCTAGAAGTGGACAAACCCTTGAAGAGGTGACAAATTTAGGGAATTATGTCCTTTAAGAGGTTGACCAGGGTTGTGTACAAACCCTCGAAACAACAGCATTTTAAGTGTACTGGCCCTTTAAGAGGTGGACCTGGGAAGCTTACGGACCTTTAAAATTGGCAATACTTTAAGGTGACTGGCCTATGAAGAGGATGACCATGGAAGTGGACAGTCCTTAAAGATGCATTATTGTGTGTGGGTGGCCTTCTAAGAGACAACCCTGGGAATGGACAGACCTTTGGAAATGTCAATGTGGCTTATGAAGTGGAAAGCCACTTGAACATGTGACATGTTTTGCGGACTGGCCCTTTAAGAGGCAGACCCTAGAAGTGGACAAACCCTTGAAGAGGTGACAAATTTAGGGAATTATGTCCTTTAAGAGGTTGACCAGGGTTGTGTACAAACCCTTGAAACAACAGCATTTTAAGTGTACTGGCCCTTTAAGAGGTGGACCTGGGAAGCTTACAGACCTTTAAAATTGGCAATACTTTAAGGTGACTGGCCTATGTAGAGGATGACCATGGAAGTGGACAGTCCTTAAAGATGCATTATTGTGTGTGGGTGGCCTTCTAAGAGACAACCCTGGGAATGGACAGACCTTTGGAAATGTCAATGTGGCTTATGAAGTGGAAAGCCACTTGAACATGTGACATGTTTTGCGGACTGGCCCTTTAAGAGGCAGACCCTAGAAGTGGACAAACCCTTGAAGAGGTGACAAATTTAGGGAATTATGTCCTTTAAGAGGTTGACCAGGGTTGTGTACAAACCCTTGAAACAACAGCATTTTAAGTGTACTGGCCCTTTAAGAGGTGGACCTGGGAAGCTTACAGACCTTTAAAATTGGCAATACTTTAAGGTGACTGGCCTATGAAGAGGATGACCATGGAAGTGGACAGTCCTTAAAGATGCATTATTGTGTGTGGGTGGCCTTCTAAGAGACAACCCTGGGAATGGACAGACCTTTGGAAATGTCAATGTGGCTTATGAAGTGGAAAGCCACTTGAACATGTGACATGTTTTGCGGACTGGCCCTTTAAGAGGCAGACCCTAGAAGTGGACAAACCCTTGAAGAGGTGACAAATTTAGGGAATTATGTCCTTTAAGAGGTTGACCAGGGTTGTGTACAAACCCTTGAAACAACAGCATTTTAAGTGTACTGGCCCTTTAAGAGGTGGACCTGGGAAGCTTACAGACCTTTAAAATTGGCAATACTTTAAGGTGACTGGCCTATGAAGAGGATGACCATGGAAGTGGACAGTCCTTAAAGATGCATTATTGTGTGTGGGTGGCCTTCTAAGAGACAACCCTGGGAATGGACAGACCTTTGGAAATGTCAATGTGGCTTATGAAGTGGAAAGCCACTTGAACATGTGACATGTTTTGCGGACTGGCCCTTTAAGAGGCAGACCCTAGAAGTGGACAAACCCTTGAAGAGGTGACAAATTTAGGGAATTATGTCCTTTAAGAGGTTGACCAGGGTTGTGTACAAACCCTCAAAACAACAGCATTTTAAGTGTACTGGCCCTTTAAGAGGTGGACCTGGGAAGCTTACGGACCTTTAAAATTGGCAATACTTTAAGGTGACTGGCCTATGAAGAGGATGACCATGGAAGTGGACAGTCCTTAAAGATGCATTATTGTGTGTGGGTGGCCTTCTAAGAGACAACCCTGGGAATGGACAGACCTTTGGAAATGTCAATGTGGCTTATGAAGTGGAAAGCCACTTGAACATGTGACATGTTTTGCGGACTGGCCCTTTAAGAGGCAGACCCTAGAAGTGGACAAACCCTTGAAGAGGTGACAAATTTAGGGAATTATGTCCTTTAAGAGGTTGACCAGGGTTGTGTACAAACCCTCGAAACAACAGCATTTTAAGTGTACTGGCCCTTTAAGAGGTGGACCTGGGAAGCTTACGGACCTTTAAAATTGGCAATACTTTAAGGTGACTGGCCTATGAAGAGGATGACCATGGAAGTGGACAGTCCTTAAAGATGCATTATTGTGTGTGGGTGGCCTTCTAAGAGACAACCCTGGGAATGGACAGACCTTTGGAAATGTCAATGTGGCTTATGAAGTGGAAAGCCACTTGAACATGTGACATGTTTTGCGGACTGGCCCTTTAAGAGGCAGACCCTAGAAGTGGACAAACCCTTGAAGAGGTGACAAATTTAGGGAATTATGTCCTTTAAGAGGTTGACCAGGGTTGTGTACAAACCCTCGAAACAACAGCATTTTAAGTGTACTGGCCCTTTAAGAGGTGGACCTGGGAAGCTTACGGACCTTTAAAATTGGCAATACTTTAAGGTGACTGGCCTATGAAGAGGATGACCATGGAAGTGGACAGTCCTTAAAGATGCATTATTGTGTGTGGGTGGCCTTCTAAGAGACAACCCTGGGAATGGACAGACCTTTGGAAATGTCAATGTGGCTTATGAAGTGGAAAGCCACTTGAACATGTGACATGTTTTGCGGACTGGCCCTTTAAGAGGCAGACCCTAGAAGTGGACAAACCCTTGAAGAGGTGACAAATTTAGGGAATTATGTCCTTTAAGAGGTTGACCAGGGTTGTGTACAAACCCTCGAAACAACAGCATTTTAAGTGTACTGGCCCTTTAAGAGGTGGACCTGGGAAGCTTACGGACCTTTAAAATTGGCAATACTTTAAGGTGACTGGCCTATGAAGAGGATGACCATGGAAGTGGACAGTCCTTAAAGATGCATTATTGTGTGTGGGTGGCCTTCTAAGAGACAACCCTGGGAATGGACAGACCTTTGGAAATGTCAATGTGGCTTATGAAGTGGAAAGCCACTTGAACATGTGACATGTTTTGCGGACTGGCCCTTTAAGAGGCAGACCCTAGAAGTGGACAAACCCTTGAAGAGGTGACAAATTTAGGGAATTATGTCCTTTAAGAGGTTGACCAGGGTTGTGTACAAACCCTCGAAACAACAGCATTTTAAGTGTACTGGCCCTTTAAGAGGTGGACCTGGGAAGCTTACGGACCTTTAAAATTGGCAATACTTTAAGGTGACTGGCCTATGAAGAGGATGACCATGGAAGTGGACAGTCCTTAAAGATGCATTATTGTGTGTGGGTGGCCTTCTAAGAGACAACCCTGGGAATGGACAGACCTTTGGAAATGTCAATGTGGCTTATGAAGTGGAAAGCCACTTGAACATGTGACATGTTTTGCGGACTGGCCCTTTAAGAGGCAGACCCTAGAAGTGGACAAACCCTTGAAGAGGTGACAAATTTAGGGAATTATGTCCTTTAAGAGGTTGACCAGGGTTATGTACAAACCCTTGAAACAACAGCATTTTAAGTGTACTGGCCCTTTAAGAGGTGGACCTGGGAAGCTAACGGACCTTTAAAATTGGCAATACTTTAAGGTGACTGGCCTATGAAGAGGATGACCATGGAAGTGGACAGTCCTTAAAGATGCATTATTGTGTGTGGGTGGCCTTCTAAGAGACAACCCAGGGAATGGACAGACCTTTGGAAATGTCAATGTGGCTTATGAAGTGGAAAGCCACTTGAACATGTGACATGTTTTGATGACTGGCCCTTTAAGAGGCAGACCCTAGAAGTGGACAAACCCTTGAAGAGGTGACAAATTTAGGGAATTATGTCCTTTAAGAGGTTGACCAGGGTTGTGTACAAACCCTTGAAACAACAGCATTTTAAGTGTACTGGCCCTTTAAGAGGTGGACCTGGGAAGCTTACAGACCTTTAAAATTGGCAATACTTTAAGGTGACTGGCCTATGAAGAGGATGACCATGGAAGTGGACAGTCCTTAAAGATGCATTATTGTGTGTGGGTGGCCTTCTAAGAGACAACCCTGGGAATGGACAGACCTTTGGAAATGTCAATGTGGCTTATGAAGTGGAAAGCCACTTGAACATGTGACATGTTTTGCGGACTGGCCCTTTAAGAGGCAGACCCTAGAAGTGGACAAACCCTTGAAGAGGTGACAAATTTAGGGAATTATGTCCTTTAAGAGGTTGACCAGGGTTGTGTACAAACCCTTGAAACAACAGCATTTTAAGTGTACTGGCCCTTTAAGAGGTGGACCTGGGAAGCTTACAGACCTTTAAAATTGGCAATACTTTAAGGTGACTGGCCTATGAAGAGGATGACCATGGAAGTGGACAGTCCTTAAAGATGCATTATTGTGTGTGGGTGGCCTTCTAAGAGACAACCCTGGGAATGGACAGACCTTTGGAAATGTCAATGTGGCTTATGAAGTGGAAAGCCACTTGAACATGTGACATGTTTTGCGGACTGGCCCTTTAAGAGGCAGACCCTAGAAGTGGACAAACCCTTGAAGAGGTGACAAATTTAGGGAATTATGTCCTTTAAGAGGTTGACCAGGGTTGTGTACAAACCCTTGAAACAACAGCATTTTAAGTGTACTGGCCCTTTAAGAGGTGGACCTGGGAAGCTTACAGACCTTTAAAATTGGCAATACTTTAAGGTGACTGGCCTATGAAGAGGATGACCATGGAAGTGGACAGTCCTTAAAGATGCATTATTGTGTGTGGGTGGCCTTCTAAGAGACAACCCTGGGAATGGACAGACCTTTGGAAATGTCAATGTGGCTTATGAAGTGGAAAGCCACTTGAACATGTGACATGTTTTGCGGACTGGCCCTTTAAGAGGCAGACCCTAGAAGTGGACAAACCCTTGAAGAGGTGACAAATTTAGGGAATTATGTCCTTTAAGAGGTTGACCAGGGTTGTGTACAAACCCTCAAAACAACAGCATTTTAAGTGTACTGGCCCTTTAAGAGGTGGACCTGGGAAGCTTACGGACCTTTAAAATTGGCAATACTTTAAGGTGACTGGCCTATGAAGAGGATGACCATGGAAGTGGACAGTCCTTAAAGATGCATTATTGTGTGTGGGTGGCCTTCTAAGAGACAACCCTGGGAATGGACAGACCTTTGGAAATGTCAATGTGGCTTATGAAGTGGAAAGCCACTTGAACATGTGACATGTTTTGCGGACTGGCCCTTTAAGAGGCAGACCCTAGAAGTGGACAAACCCTTGAAGAGGTGACAAATTTAGGGAATTATGTCCTTTAAGAGGTTGACCAGGGTTGTGTACAAACCCTTGAAACAACAGCATTTTAAGTGTACTGGCCCTTTAAGAGGTGGACCTGGGAAGCTTACAGACCTTTAAAATTGGCAATACTTTAAGGTGACTGGCCTATGAAGAGGATGACCATGGAAGTGGACAGTCCTTAAAGATGCATTATTGTGTGTGGGTGGCCTTCTAAGAGACAACCCTGGGAATGGACAGACCTTTGGAAATGTCAATGTGGCTTATGAAGTGGAAAGCCACTTGAACATGTGACATGTTTTGCGGACTGGCCCTTTAAGAGGCAGACCCTAGAAGTGGACAAACCCTTGAAGAGGTGACAAATTTAGGGAATTATGTCCTTTAAGAGGTTGACCAGGGTTGTGTACAAACCCTCAAAACAACAGCATTTTAAGTGTACTGGCCCTTTAAGAGGTGGACCTGGGAAGATTACGGACCTTTAAAATTGGCAATACTTTAAGGTGACTGGCCTATGAAGAGGATGACCATGGAAGTGGACAGTCCTTAAAGATGCATTATTGTGTGTGGGTGGCCTTCTAAGAGACAACCCTGGGAATTGACAGACCTTTGGAAATGTCAATGTGGCTTATGAAGTGGAAAGCCACTTGAACATGTGACATGTTTTGATGACTGGCCCTTTAAGAGGCAGACCCTAGAAGTGGACAAACCCTTGAAGAGGTGACAAATTTAGGGAATTATGTCCTTTAAGAGGTTGACCAGGGTTGAGTACAAACCCTTGAAACAATAGCATTTTAAGTGTACTGGCCCTTTAAGAGGTGGACCTGGGAAGCTTTGCAGACCTTTAAAATTGGCAATACTTTAAGGTGACTGGCCTATGAAGAGGATGACCATGGAAGTGGACAGTCCTTAAAGATGCATTATTGTGTGTGGGTGGCCTTCTAAGAGACAACCCTGGGAATGGACAGACCTTTGGAAATGTCAATGTGGCTTATGAAGTGGAAAGCCACTTGAACATGTGACATGTTTTGATGACTGGCCCTTTAAGAGGCAGACCCTAGAAGTGGACAAACCCTTGAAGAGGTGACAAATTTAGGGAATTATGTCCTTTAAGAGGTTGACCAGGGTTGTGTACAAACCCTCGAAACAACAGCATTTTAAGTGTACTGGCCCTTTAAGAGGTGGACCTGGGAAGCTTACAGACCTTTAAAATTGGCAATACTTTAAGGTGACTGGCCTATGAAGAGGATGACCATGGAAGTGGACAGTCCTTAAAGATGCATTATTGTGTGTGGGTGGCCTTCTAAGAGACAACCCTGGGAATGGACAGACCTTTGGAAATGTCAATGTGGCTTATGAAGTGGAAAGCCACTTGAACATGTGACATGTTTTGATGACTGGCCCTTTAAGAGGCAGACCCTAGAAGTGGACAAACCCTTGAAGAGGTGACAAATTTAGGGAATTATGTCCTTTAAGAGGTTGACCAGGGTTGAGTACAAACCCTTGAAACAACAGCATTTTAAGTGTACTGGCCCTTTAAGAGGTGGACCTGGGAAGCTTACAGACCTTTAAAATTGGCAATACTTTAAGGTGACTGGCCTATGAAGAGGATGACCATGGAAGTGGACAGTCCTTAAAGATGCATTATTGTGTGTGGGTGGCCTTCTAAGAGACAACCCTAGGAATGGACAGACCTTTGGAAATGTCAATGTGGCTTATGAAGTGGAAAGCCACTTGAACATGTGACATGTTTTGCGGACTGGCCCTTTAAGAGGCAGACCCTAGAAGTGGACAAACCCTTGAAGAGGTGACAAATTTAGGGAATTATGTCCTTTAAGAGGTTGACCAGGGTTGTGTACAAACCCTCAAAACAACAGCATTTTAAGTGTACTGGCCCTTTAAGAGGTGGACCTGGGAAGCTTACGGACCTTTAAAATTGGCAATACTTTAAGGTGACTGGCCTATGAAGAGGATGACCATGGAAGTGGACAGTCCTTAAAGATGCATTATTGTGTGTGGGTGGCCTTCTAAGAGACAACCCTGGGAATGGACAGACCTTTGGAAATGTCAATGTGGCTTATGAAGTGGAAAGCCACTTGAACATGTGACATGTTTTGCGGACTGGCCCTTTAAGAGGCAGACCCTAGAAGTGGACAAACCCTTGAAGAGGTGACAAATTTAGGGAATTATGTCCTTTAAGAGGTTGACCAGGGTTGTGTACAAACCCTTGAAACAACAGCATTTTAAGTGTACTGGCCCTTTAAGAGGTGGACCTGGGAAGCTTACAGACCTTTAAAATTGGCAATACTTTAAGGTGACTGGCCTATGAAGAGGATGACCATGGAAGTGGACAGTCCTTAAAGATGCATTATTGTGTGTGGGTGGCCTTCTAAGAGACAACCCTGGGAATGGACAGACCTTTGGAAATGTCAATGTGGCTTATGAAGTGGAAAGCCACTTGAACATGTGACATGTTTTGCGGACTGGCCCTTTAAGAGGCAGACCCTAGAAGTGGACAAACCCTTGAAGAGGTGACAAATTTAGGGAATTATGTCCTTTAAGAGGTTGACCAGGGTTGTGTACAAACCCTCGAAACAACAGCATTTTAAGTGTACTGGCCCTTTAAGAGGTGGACCTGGGAAGCTTACGGACCTTTAAAATTGGCAATACTTTAAGGTGACTGGCCTATGAAGAGGATGACCATGGAAGTGGACAGTCCTTAAAGATGCATTATTGTGTGTGGGTGGCCTTCTAAGAGACAACCCTGGGAATGGACAGACCTTTGGAAATGTCAATGTGGCTTATGAAGTGGAAAGCCACTTGAACATGTGACATGTTTTGCGGACTGGCCCTTTAAGAGGCAGACCCTAGAAGTGGACAAACCCTTGAAGAGGTGACAAATTTAGGGAATTATGTCCTTTAAGAGGTTGACCAGGGTTGTGTACAAACCCTTGAAACAACAGCATTTTAAGTGTACTGGCCCTTTAAGAGGTGGACCTGGGAAGCTTACAGACCTTTAAAATTGGCAATACTTTAAGGTGACTGGCCTATGTAGAGGATGACCATGGAAGTGGACAGTCCTTAAAGATGCATTATTGTGTGTGGGTGGCCTTCTAAGAGACAACCCTGGGAATGGACAGACCTTTGGAAATGTCAATGTGGCTTATGAAGTGGAAAGCCACTTGAACATGTGACATGTTTTGCGGACTGGCCCTTTAAGAGGCAGACCCTAGAAGTGGACAAACCCTTGAAGAGGTGACAAATTTAGGGAATTATGTCCTTTAAGAGGTTGACCAGGGTTGTGTACAAACCCTTGAAACAACAGCATTTTAAGTGTACTGGCCCTTTAAGAGGTGGACCTGGGAAGCTTACAGACCTTTAAAATTGGCAATACTTTAAGGTGACTGGCCTATGAAGAGGATGACCATGGAAGTGGACAGTCCTTAAAGATGCATTATTGTGTGTGGGTGGCCTTCTAAGAGACAACCCTGGGAATGGACAGACCTTTGGAAATGTCAATGTGGCTTATGAAGTGGAAAGCCACTTGAACATGTGACATGTTTTGCGGACTGGCCCTTTAAGAGGCAGACCCTAGAAGTGGACAAACCCTTGAAGAGGTGACAAATTTAGGGAATTATGTCCTTTAAGAGGTTGACCAGGGTTGTGTACAAACCCTTGAAACAACAGCATTTTAAGTGTACTGGCCCTTTAAGAGGTGGACCTGGGAAGCTTACAGACCTTTAAAATTGGCAATACTTTAAGGTGACTGGCCTATGAAGAGGATGACCATGGAAGTGGACAGTCCTTAAAGATGCATTATTGTGTGTGGGTGGCCTTCTAAGAGACAACCCTGGGAATGGACAGACCTTTGGAAATGTCAATGTGGCTTATGAAGTGGAAAGCCACTTGAACATGTGACATGTTTTGCGGACTGGCCCTTTAAGAGGCAGACCCTAGAAGTGGACAAACCCTTGAAGAGGTGACAAATTTAGGGAATTATGTCCTTTAAGAGGTTGACCAGGGTTGTGTACAAACCCTCAAAACAACAGCATTTTAAGTGTACTGGCCCTTTAAGAGGTGGACCTGGGAAGCTTACGGACCTTTAAAATTGGCAATACTTTAAGGTGACTGGCCTATGAAGAGGATGACCATGGAAGTGGACAGTCCTTAAAGATGCATTATTGTGTGTGGGTGGCCTTCTAAGAGACAACCCTGGGAATGGACAGACCTTTGGAAATGTCAATGTGGCTTATGAAGTGGAAAGCCACTTGAACATGTGACATGTTTTGCGGACTGGCCCTTTAAGAGGCAGACCCTAGAAGTGGACAAACCCTTGAAGAGGTGACAAATTTAGGGAATTATGTCCTTTAAGAGGTTGACCAGGGTTGTGTACAAACCCTCGAAACAACAGCATTTTAAGTGTACTGGCCCTTTAAGAGGTGGACCTGGGAAGCTTACGGACCTTTAAAATTGGCAATACTTTAAGGTGACTGGCCTATGAAGAGGATGACCATGGAAGTGGACAGTCCTTAAAGATGCATTATTGTGTGTGGGTGGCCTTCTAAGAGACAACCCTGGGAATGGACAGACCTTTGGAAATGTCAATGTGGCTTATGAAGTGGAAAGCCACTTGAACATGTGACATGTTTTGCGGACTGGCCCTTTAAGAGGCAGACCCTAGAAGTGGACAAACCCTTGAAGAGGTGACAAATTTAGGGAATTATGTCCTTTAAGAGGTTGACCAGGGTTGTGTACAAACCCTCGAAACAACAGCATTTTAAGTGTACTGGCCCTTTAAGAGGTGGACCTGGGAAGCTTACGGACCTTTAAAATTGGCAATACTTTAAGGTGACTGGCCTATGAAGAGGATGACCATGGAAGTGGACAGTCCTTAAAGATGCATTATTGTGTGTGGGTGGCCTTCTAAGAGACAACCCTGGGAATGGACAGACCTTTGGAAATGTCAATGTGGCTTATGAAGTGGAAAGCCACTTGAACATGTGACATGTTTTGCGGACTGGCCCTTTAAGAGGCAGACCCTAGAAGTGGACAAACCCTTGAAGAGGTGACAAATTTAGGGAATTATGTCCTTTAAGAGGTTGACCAGGGTTGTGTACAAACCCTCGAAACAACAGCATTTTAAGTGTACTGGCCCTTTAAGAGGTGGACCTGGGAAGCTTACGGACCTTTAAAATTGGCAATACTTTAAGGTGACTGGCCTATGAAGAGGATGACCATGGAAGTGGACAGTCCTTAAAGATGCATTATTGTGTGTGGGTGGCCTTCTAAGAGACAACCCTGGGAATGGACAGACCTTTGGAAATGTCAATGTGGCTTATGAAGTGGAAAGCCACTTGAACATGTGACATGTTTTGCGGACTGGCCCTTTAAGAGGCAGACCCTAGAAGTGGACAAACCCTTGAAGAGGTGACAAATTTAGGGAATTATGTCCTTTAAGAGGTTGACCAGGGTTGTGTACAAACCCTCGAAACAACAGCATTTTAAGTGTACTGGCCCTTTAAGAGGTGGACCTGGGAAGCTTACGGACCTTTAAAATTGGCAATACTTTAAGGTGACTGGCCTATGAAGAGGATGACCATGGAAGTGGACAGTCCTTAAAGATGCATTATTGTGTGTGGGTGGCCTTCTAAGAGACAACCCTGGGAATGGACAGACCTTTGGAAATGTCAATGTGGCTTATGAAGTGGAAAGCCACTTGAACATGTGACATGTTTTGCGGACTGGCCCTTTAAGAGGCAGACCCTAGAAGTGGACAAACCCTTGAAGAGGTGACAAATTTAGGGAATTATGTCCTTTAAGAGGTTGACCAGGGTTATGTACAAACCCTTGAAACAACAGCATTTTAAGTGTACTGGCCCTTTAAGAGGTGGACCTGGGAAGCTAACGGACCTTTAAAATTGGCAATACTTTAAGGTGACTGGCCTATGAAGAGGATGACCATGGAAGTGGACAGTCCTTAAAGATGCATTATTGTGTGTGGGTGGCCTTCTAAGAGACAACCCAGGGAATGGACAGACCTTTGGAAATGTCAATGTGGCTTATGAAGTGGAAAGCCACTTGAACATGTGACATGTTTTGATGACTGGCCCTTTAAGAGGCAGACCCTAGAAGTGGACAAACCCTTGAAGAGGTGACAAATTTAGGGAATTATGTCCTTTAAGAGGTTGACCAGGGTTGTGTACAAACCCTTGAAACAACAGCATTTTAAGTGTACTGGCCCTTTAAGAGGTGGACCTGGGAAGCTTACAGACCTTTAAAATTGGCAATACTTTAAGGTGACTGGCCTATGAAGAGGATGACCATGGAAGTGGACAGTCCTTAAAGATGCATTATTGTGTGTGGGTGGCCTTCTAAGAGACAACCCTGGGAATGGACAGACATTTGGAAATGTCAATGTGGCTTATGAAGTGGAAAGCCACTTGAACATGTGACATGTTTTGCGGACTGGCCCTTTAAGAGGCAGACCCTAGAAGTGGACAAACCCTTGAAGAGGTGACAAATTTAGGGAATTATGTCCTTTAAGAGGTTGACCAGGGTTGTGTACAAACCCTCGAAACAACAGCATTTTAAGTGTACTGGCCCTTTAAGAGGTGGACCTGGGAAGCTTACGGACCTTTAAAATTGGCAATACTTTAAGGTGACTGGCCTATGAAGAGGATGACCATGGAAGTGGACAGTCCTTAAAGATGCATTATTGTGTGTGGGTGGCCTTCTAAGAGACAACCCTGGGAATGGACAGACCTTTGGAAATGTCAATGTGGCTTATGAAGTGGAAAGCCACTTGAACATGTGACATGTTTTGCGGACTGGCCCTTTAAGAGGCAGACCCTAGAAGTGGACAAACCCTTGAAGAGGTGACAAATTTAGGGAATTATGTCCTTTAAGAGGTTGACCAGGGTTGTGTACAAACCCTTGAAACAACAGCATTTTAAGTGTACTGGCCCTTTAAGAGGTGGACCTGGGAAGCTTACAGACCTTTAAAATTGGCAATACTTTAAGGTGACTGGCCTATGTAGAGGATGACCATGGAAGTGGACAGTCCTTAAAGATGCATTATTGTGTGTGGGTGGCCTTCTAAGAGACAACCCTGGGAATGGACAGACCTTTGGAAATGTCAATGTGGCTTATGAAGTGGAAAGCCACTTGAACATGTGACATGTTTTGCGGACTGGCCCTTTAAGAGGCAGACCCTAGAAGTGGACAAACCCTTGAAGAGGTGACAAATTTAGGGAATTATGTCCTTTAAGAGGTTGACCAGGGTTGTGTACAAACCCTTGAAACAACAGCATTTTAAGTGTACTGGCCCTTTAAGAGGTGGACCTGGGAAGCTTACAGACCTTTAAAATTGGCAATACTTTAAGGTGACTGGCCTATGAAGAGGATGACCATGGAAGTGGACAGTCCTTAAAGATGCATTATTGTGTGTGGGTGGCCTTCTAAGAGACAACCCTGGGAATGGACAGACCTTTGGAAATGTCAATGTGGCTTATGAAGTGGAAAGCCACTTGAACATGTGACATGTTTTGCGGACTGGCCCTTTAAGAGGCAGACCCTAGAAGTGGACAAACCCTTGAAGAGGTGACAAATTTAGGGAATTATGTCCTTTAAGAGGTTGACCAGGGTTGTGTACAAACCCTTGAAACAACAGCATTTTAAGTGTACTGGCCCTTTAAGAGGTGGACCTGGGAAGCTTACAGACCTTTAAAATTGGCAATACTTTAAGGTGACTGGCCTATGAAGAGGATGACCATGGAAGTGGACAGTCCTTAAAGATGCATTATTGTGTGTGGGTGGCCTTCTAAGAGACAACCCTGGGAATGGACAGACCTTTGGAAATGTCAATGTGGCTTATGAAGTGGAAAGCCACTTGAACATGTGACATGTTTTGCGGACTGGCCCTTTAAGAGGCAGACCCTAGAAGTGGACAAACCCTTGAAGAGGTGACAAATTTAGGGAATTATGTCCTTTAAGAGGTTGACCAGGGTTGTGTACAAACCCTCAAAACAACAGCATTTTAAGTGTACTGGCCCTTTAAGAGGTGGACCTGGGAAGCTTACGGACCTTTAAAATTGGCAATACTTTAAGGTGACTGGCCTATGAAGAGGATGACCATGGAAGTGGACAGTCCTTAAAGATGCATTATTGTGTGTGGGTGGCCTTCTAAGAGACAACCCTGGGAATGGACAGACCTTTGGAAATGTCAATGTGGCTTATGAAGTGGAAAGCCACTTGAACATGTGACATGTTTTGCGGACTGGCCCTTTAAGAGGCAGACCCTAGAAGTGGACAAACCCTTGAAGAGGTGACAAATTTAGGGAATTATGTCCTTTAAGAGGTTGACCAGGGTTGTGTACAAACCCTTGAAACAACAGCATTTTAAGTGTACTGGCCCTTTAAGAGGTGGACCTGGGAAGCTTACAGACCTTTAAAATTGGCAATACTTTAAGGTGACTGGCCTATGAAGAGGATGACCATGGAAGTGGACAGTCCTTAAAGATGCATTATTGTGTGTGGGTGGCCTTCTAAGAGACAACCCTGGGAATGGACAGACCTTTGGAAATGTCAATGTGGCTTATGAAGTGGAAAGCCACTTGAACATGTGACATGTTTTGCGGACTGGCCCTTTAAGAGGCAGACCCTAGAAGTGGACAAACCCTTGAAGAGGTGACAAATTTAGGGAATTATGTCCTTTAAGAGGTTGACCAGGGTTGTGTACAAACCCTCAAAACAACAGCATTTTAAGTGTACTGGCCCTTTAAGAGGTGGACCTGGGAAGATTACGGACCTTTAAAATTGGCAATACTTTAAGGTGACTGGCCTATGAAGAGGATGACCATGGAAGTGGACAGTCCTTAAAGATGCATTATTGTGTGTGGGTGGCCTTCTAAGAGACAACCCTGGGAATTGACAGACCTTTGGAAATGTCAATGTGGCTTATGAAGTGGAAAGCCACTTGAACATGTGACATGTTTTGATGACTGGCCCTTTAAGAGGCAGACCCTAGAAGTGGACAAACCCTTGAAGAGGTGACAAATTTAGGGAATTATGTCCTTTAAGAGGTTGACCAGGGTTGAGTACAAACCCTTGAAACAATAGCATTTTAAGTGTACTGGCCCTTTAAGAGGTGGACCTGGGAAGCTTTGCAGACCTTTAAAATTGGCAATACTTTAAGGTGACTGGCCTATGAAGAGGATGACCATGGAAGTGGACAGTCCTTAAAGATGCATTATTGTGTGTGGGTGGCCTTCTAAGAGACAACCCTGGGAATGGACAGACCTTTGGAAATGTCAATGTGGCTTATGAAGTGGAAAGCCACTTGAACATGTGACATGTTTTGATGACTGGCCCTTTAAGAGGCAGACCCTAGAAGTGGACAAACCCTTGAAGAGGTGACAAATTTAGGGAATTATGTCCTTTAAGAGGTTGACCAGGGTTGTGTACAAACCCTCGAAACAACAGCATTTTAAGTGTACTGGCCCTTTAAGAGGTGGACCTGGGAAGCTTACAGACCTTTAAAATTGGCAATACTTTAAGGTGACTGGCCTATGAAGAGGATGACCATGGAAGTGGACAGTCCTTAAAGATGCATTATTGTGTGTGGGTGGCCTTCTAAGAGACAACCCTGGGAATGGACAGACCTTTGGAAATGTCAATGTGGCTTATGAAGTGGAAAGCCACTTGAACATGTGACATGTTTTGATGACTGGCCCTTTAAGAGGCAGACCCTAGAAGTGGACAAACCCTTGAAGAGGTGACAAATTTAGGGAATTATGTCCTTTAAGAGGTTGACCAGGGTTGAGTACAAACCCTTGAAACAACAGCATTTTAAGTGTACTGGCCCTTTAAGAGGTGGACCTGGGAAGCTTACAGACCTTTAAAATTGGCAATACTTTAAGGTGACTGGCCTATGAAGAGGATGACCATGGAAGTGGACAGTCCTTAAAGATGCATTATTGTGTGTGGGTGGCCTTCTAAGAGACAACCCTAGGAATGGACAGACCTTTGGAAATGTCAATGTGGCTTATGAAGTGGAAAGCCACTTGAACATGTGACATGTTTTGCGGACTGGCCCTTTAAGAGGCAGACCCTAGAAGTGGACAAACCCTTGAAGAGGTGACAAATTTAGGGAATTATGTCCTTTAAGAGGTTGACCAGGGTTGTGTACAAACCCTCAAAACAACAGCATTTTAAGTGTACTGGCCCTTTAAGAGGTGGACCTGGGAAGCTTACGGACCTTTAAAATTGGCAATACTTTAAGGTGACTGGCCTATGAAGAGGATGACCATGGAAGTGGACAGTCCTTAAAGATGCATTATTGTGTGTGGGTGGCCTTCTAAGAGACAACCCTGGGAATGGACAGACCTTTGGAAATGTCAATGTGGCTTATGAAGTGGAAAGCCACTTGAACATGTGACATGTTTTGCGGACTGGCCCTTTAAGAGGCAGACCCTAGAAGTGGACAAACCCTTGAAGAGGTGACAAATTTAGGGAATTATGTCCTTTAAGAGGTTGACCAGGGTTGTGTACAAACCCTTGAAACAACAGCATTTTAAGTGTACTGGCCCTTTAAGAGGTGGACCTGGGAAGCTTACAGACCTTTAAAATTGGCAATACTTTAAGGTGACTGGCCTATGAAGAGGATGACCATGGAAGTGGACAGTCCTTAAAGATGCATTATTGTGTGTGGGTGGCCTTCTAAGAGACAACCCTGGGAATGGACAGACCTTTGGAAATGTCAATGTGGCTTATGAAGTGGAAAGCCACTTGAACATGTGACATGTTTTGCGGACTGGCCCTTTAAGAGGCAGACCCTAGAAGTGGACAAACCCTTGAAGAGGTGACAAATTTAGGGAATTATGTCCTTTAAGAGGTTGACCAGGGTTGTGTACAAACCCTTGAAACAACAGCATTTTAAGTGTACTGGCCCTTTAAGAGGTGGACCTGGGAAGCTTACAGACCTTTAAAATTGGCAATACTTTAAGGTGACTGGCCTATGAAGAGGATGACCATGGAAGTGGACAGTCCTTAAAGATGCATTATTGTGTGTGGGTGGCCTTCTAAGAGACAACCCTGGGAATGGACAGACATTTGGAAATGTCAATGTGGCTTATGAAGTGGAAAGCCACTTGAACATGTGACATGTTTTGCGGACTGGCCCTTTAAGAGGCAGACCCTAGAAGTGGACAAACCCTTGAAGAGGTGACAAATTTAGGGAATTATGTCCTTTAAGAGGTTGACCAGGGTTGTGTACAAACCCTCGAAACAACAGCATTTTAAGTGTACTGGCCCTTTAAGAGGTGGACCTGGGAAGCTTACGGACCTTTAAAATTGGCAATACTTTAAGGTGACTGGCCTATGAAGAGGATGACCATGGAAGTGGACAGTCCTTAAAGATGCATTATTGTGTGTGGGTGGCCTTCTAAGAGACAACCCTGGGAATGGACAGACCTTTGGAAATGTCAATGTGGCTTATGAAGTGGAAAGCCACTTGAACATGTGACATGTTTTGCGGACTGGCCCTTTAAGAGGCAGACCCTAGAAGTGGACAAACCCTTGAAGAGGTGACAAATTTAGGGAATTATGTCCTTTAAGAGGTTGACCAGGGTTGTGTACAAACCCTTGAAACAACAGCATTTTAAGTGTACTGGCCCTTTAAGAGGTGGACCTGGGAAGCTTACAGACCTTTAAAATTGGCAATACTTTAAGGTGACTGGCCTATGTAGAGGATGACCATGGAAGTGGACAGTCCTTAAAGATGCATTATTGTGTGTGGGTGGCCTTCTAAGAGACAACCCTGGGAATGGACAGACCTTTGGAAATGTCAATGTGGCTTATGAAGTGGAAAGCCACTTGAACATGTGACATGTTTTGCGGACTGGCCCTTTAAGAGGCAGACCCTAGAAGTGGACAAACCCTTGAAGAGGTGACAAATTTAGGGAATTATGTCCTTTAAGAGGTTGACCAGGGTTGTGTACAAACCCTTGAAACAACAGCATTTTAAGTGTACTGGCCCTTTAAGAGGTGGACCTGGGAAGCTTACAGACCTTTAAAATTGGCAATACTTTAAGGTGACTGGCCTATGAAGAGGATGACCATGGAAGTGGACAGTCCTTAAAGATGCATTATTGTGTGTGGGTGGCCTTCTAAGAGACAACCCTGGGAATGGACAGACCTTTGGAAATGTCAATGTGGCTTATGAAGTGGAAAGCCACTTGAACATGTGACATGTTTTGCGGACTGGCCCTTTAAGAGGCAGACCCTAGAAGTGGACAAACCCTTGAAGAGGTGACAAATTTAGGGAATTATGTCCTTTAAGAGGTTGACCAGGGTTGTGTACAAACCCTTGAAACAACAGCATTTTAAGTGTACTGGCCCTTTAAGAGGTGGACCTGGGAAGCTTACAGACCTTTAAAATTGGCAATACTTTAAGGTGACTGGCCTATGAAGAGGATGACCATGGAAGTGGACAGTCCTTAAAGATGCATTATTGTGTGTGGGTGGCCTTCTAAGAGACAACCCTGGGAATGGACAGACCTTTGGAAATGTCAATGTGGCTTATGAAGTGGAAAGCCACTTGAACATGTGACATGTTTTGCGGACTGGCCCTTTAAGAGGCAGACCCTAGAAGTGGACAAACCCTTGAAGAGGTGACAAATTTAGGGAATTATGTCCTTTAAGAGGTTGACCAGGGTTGTGTACAAACCCTCAAAACAACAGCATTTTAAGTGTACTGGCCCTTTAAGAGGTGGACCTGGGAAGCTTACGGACCTTTAAAATTGGCAATACTTTAAGGTGACTGGCCTATGAAGAGGATGACCATGGAAGTGGACAGTCCTTAAAGATGCATTATTGTGTGTGGGTGGCCTTCTAAGAGACAACCCTGGGAATGGACAGACCTTTGGAAATGTCAATGTGGCTTATGAAGTGGAAAGCCACTTGAACATGTGACATGTTTTGCGGACTGGCCCTTTAAGAGGCAGACCCTAGAAGTGGACAAACCCTTGAAGAGGTGACAAATTTAGGGAATTATGTCCTTTAAGAGGTTGACCAGGGTTGTGTACAAACCCTTGAAACAACAGCATTTTAAGTGTACTGGCCCTTTAAGAGGTGGACCTGGGAAGCTTACAGACCTTTAAAATTGGCAATACTTTAAGGTGACTGGCCTATGAAGAGGATGACCATGGAAGTGGACAGTCCTTAAAGATGCATTATTGTGTGTGGGTGGCCTTCTAAGAGACAACCCTGGGAATGGACAGACCTTTGGAAATGTCAATGTGGCTTATGAAGTGGAAAGCCACTTGAACATGTGACATGTTTTGCGGACTGGCCCTTTAAGAGGCAGACCCTAGAAGTGGACAAACCCTTGAAGAGGTGACAAATTTAGGGAATTATGTCCTTTAAGAGGTTGACCAGGGTTGTGTACAAACCCTCAAAACAACAGCATTTTAAGTGTACTGGCCCTTTAAGAGGTGGACCTGGGAAGATTACGGACCTTTAAAATTGGCAATACTTTAAGGTGACTGGCCTATGAAGAGGATGACCATGGAAGTGGACAGTCCTTAAAGATGCATTATTGTGTGTGGGTGGCCTTCTAAGAGACAACCCTGGGAATTGACAGACCTTTGGAAATGTCAATGTGGCTTATGAAGTGGAAAGCCACTTGAACATGTGACATGTTTTGATGACTGGCCCTTTAAGAGGCAGACCCTAGAAGTGGACAAACCCTTGAAGAGGTGACAAATTTAGGGAATTATGTCCTTTAAGAGGTTGACCAGGGTTGAGTACAAACCCTTGAAACAATAGCATTTTAAGTGTACTGGCCCTTTAAGAGGTGGACCTGGGAAGCTTTGCAGACCTTTAAAATTGGCAATACTTTAAGGTGACTGGCCTATGAAGAGGATGACCATGGAAGTGGACAGTCCTTAAAGATGCATTATTGTGTGTGGGTGGCCTTCTAAGAGACAACCCTGGGAATGGACAGACCTTTGGAAATGTCAATGTGGCTTATGAAGTGGAAAGCCACTTGAACATGTGACATGTTTTGATGACTGGCCCTTTAAGAGGCAGACCCTAGAAGTGGACAAACCCTTGAAGAGGTGACAAATTTAGGGAATTATGTCCTTTAAGAGGTTGACCAGGGTTGTGTACAAACCCTCGAAACAACAGCATTTTAAGTGTACTGGCCCTTTAAGAGGTGGACCTGGGAAGCTTACAGACCTTTAAAATTGGCAATACTTTAAGGTGACTGGCCTATGAAGAGGATGACCATGGAAGTGGACAGTCCTTAAAGATGCATTATTGTGTGTGGGTGGCCTTCTAAGAGACAACCCTGGGAATGGACAGACCTTTGGAAATGTCAATGTGGCTTATGAAGTGGAAAGCCACTTGAACATGTGACATGTTTTGATGACTGGCCCTTTAAGAGGCAGACCCTAGAAGTGGACAAACCCTTGAAGAGGTGACAAATTTAGGGAATTATGTCCTTTAAGAGGTTGACCAGGGTTGAGTACAAACCCTTGAAACAACAGCATTTTAAGTGTACTGGCCCTTTAAGAGGTGGACCTGGGAAGCTTACAGACCTTTAAAATTGGCAATACTTTAAGGTGACTGGCCTATGAAGAGGATGACCATGGAAGTGGACAGTCCTTAAAGATGCATTATTGTGTGTGGGTGGCCTTCTAAGAGACAACCCTAGGAATGGACAGACCTTTGGAAATGTCAATGTGGCTTATGAAGTGGAAAGCCACTTGAACATGTGACATGTTTTGCGGACTGGCCCTTTAAGAGGCAGACCCTAGAAGTGGACAAACCCTTGAAGAGGTGACAAATTTAGGGAATTATGTCCTTTAAGAGGTTGACCAGGGTTGTGTACAAACCCTCAAAACAACAGCATTTTAAGTGTACTGGCCCTTTAAGAGGTGGACCTGGGAAGCTTACGGACCTTTAAAATTGGCAATACTTTAAGGTGACTGGCCTATGAAGAGGATGACCATGGAAGTGGACAGTCCTTAAAGATGCATTATTGTGTGTGGGTGGCCTTCTAAGAGACAACCCTGGGAATGGACAGACCTTTGGAAATGTCAATGTGGCTTATGAAGTGGAAAGCCACTTGAACATGTGACATGTTTTGCGGACTGGCCCTTTAAGAGGCAGACCCTAGAAGTGGACAAACCCTTGAAGAGGTGACAAATTTAGGGAATTATGTCCTTTAAGAGGTTGACCAGGGTTGTGTACAAACCCTTGAAACAACAGCATTTTAAGTGTACTGGCCCTTTAAGAGGTGGACCTGGGAAGCTTACAGACCTTTAAAATTGGCAATACTTTAAGGTGACTGGCCTATGAAGAGGATGACCATGGAAGTGGACAGTCCTTAAAGATGCATTATTGTGTGTGGGTGGCCTTCTAAGAGACAACCCTGGGAATGGACAGACCTTTGGAAATGTCAATGTGGCTTATGAAGTGGAAAGCCACTTGAACATGTGACATGTTTTGCGGACTGGCCCTTTAAGAGGCAGACCCTAGAAGTGGACAAACCCTTGAAGAGGTGACAAATTTAGGGAATTATGTCCTTTAAGAGGTTGACCAGGGTTGTGTACAAACCCTTGAAACAACAGCATTTTAAGTGTACTGGCCCTTTAAGAGGTGGACCTGGGAAGCTTACAGACCTTTAAAATTGGCAATACTTTAAGGTGACTGGCCTATGAAGAGGATGACCATGGAAGTGGACAGTCCTTAAAGATGCATTATTGTGTGTGGGTGGCCTTCTAAGAGACAACCCTGGGAATGGACAGACCTTTGGAAATGTCAATGTGGCTTATGAAGTGGAAAGCCACTTGAACATGTGACATGTTTTGATGACTGGCCCTTTAAGAGGCAGACCCTAGAAGTGGACAAACCCTTGAAGAGGTGACAAATTTAGGGAATTATGTCCTTTAAGAGGTTGACCAGGGTTGAGTACAAACCCTTGAAACAACAGCATTTTAAGTGTACTGGCCCTTTAAGAGGTGGACCTGGGAAGCTTTGCAGACCTTTAAAATTGGCAATACTTTAAGGTGACTGGCCTATGAAGAGGATGACCATGGAAGTGGACAGTCCTTAAAGATGCATTATTGTGTGTGGGTGGCCTTCTAAGAGACAACCCTGGGAATGGACAGACCTTTGGAAATGTCAATGTGGCTTATGAAGTGGAAAGCCACTTGACCATGTGACATGTTTTGATGACTGGCCCTTTAAGAGGCAGACCCTAGAAGTGGACAAACCCTTGAAGAGGTGACAAATTTAGGGAATTATGTCCTTTAAGAGGTTGACCAGGGTTGAGTACAAACCCTTGAAACAATAGCATTTTAAGTGTACTGGCCCTTTAAGAGGTGGACCTGGGAAGCTTTGCAGACCTTTAAAATTGGCAATACTTTAAGGTGACTGGCCTATGAAGAGGATGACCATGGAAGTGGACAGTCCTTAAAGATGCATTATTGTGTGTGGGTGGCCTTCTAAGAGACAACCCTGGGAATGGACAGACCTTTGGAAATGTCAATGTGGCTTATGAAGTGGAAAGCCACTTGAACATGTGACATGTTTTGATGACTGGCCCTTTAAGAGGCAGACCCTAGAAGTGGACAAACCCTTGAAGAGGTGACAAATTTAGGGAATTATGTCCTTTAAGAGGTTGACCAGGGTTGAGTACAAACCCTTGAAACAATAGCATTTTAAGTGTACTGGCCCTTTAAGAGGTGGACCTGGGAAGCTTTGCAGACCTTTAAAATTGGCAATACTTTAAGGTGACTGGCCTATGAAGAGGATGACCATGGAAGTGGACAGTCCTTAAAGATGCATTATTGTGTGTGGGTGGCCTTCTAAGAGACAACCCTGGGAATGGACAGACCTTTGGAAATGTCAATGTGGCTTATGAAGTGGAAAGCCACTTGAACATGTGACATGTTTTGCGGACTGGCCCTTTAAGAGGCAGACCCTAGAAGTGGACAAACCCTTGAAGAGGTGACAAATTTAGGGAATTATGTCCTTTAAGAGGTTGACCAGGGTTGTGTACAAACCCTTGAAACAACAGCATTTTAAGTGTACTGGCCCTTTAAGAGGTGGACCTGGGAAGCTTACAGACCTTTAAAATTGGCAATACTTTAAGGTGACTGGCCTATGAAGAGGATGACCATGGAAGTGGACAGTCCTTGAAGATGCATTATTGTGTGTGGGTGGCCTTCTAAGAGACAACCCTGGGAATGGACAGACCTTTGGAAATGTCAATGTGGCTTATGAAGTGGAAAGCCACTTGAACATGTGACATGTTTTGCGGACTGGCCCTTTAAGAGGCAGACCCTAGAAGTGGACAAACCCTTGAAGAGGTGACAAATTTAGGGAATTATGTCCTTTAAGAGGTTGACCAGGGTTGAGTACAAACCCTTGAAACAACAGCATTTTAAGTGTACTGGCCCTTTAAGAGGTGGACCTGGAAAGCTTTGCAGACCTTTAAAATTGGCAATACTTTAAGGTGACTGGCCTATGAAGAGGATGACCATGGAAGTGGACAGTCCTTAAAGATGCATTATTGTGTGTGGGTGGCCTTCTAAGAGACAACCCTGGGAATGGACAGACCTTTGGAAATGTCAATGTGGCTTATGAAGTGGAAAGCCACTTGACCATGTGACATGTTTTGATGACTGGCCCTTTAAGAGGCAGACCCTAGAAGTGGACAAACCCTTGAAGAGGTGACAAATTTAGGGAATTATGTCCTTTAAGAGGTTGACCAGGGTTGAGTACAAACCCTTGAAACAATAGCATTTTAAGTGTACTGGCCCTTTAAGAGGTGGACCTGGGAAGCTTTGCAGACCTTTAAAATTGGCAATACTTTAAGGTGACTGGCCTATGAAGAGGATGACCATGGAAGTGGACAGTCCTTAAAGATGCATTATTGTGTGTGGGTGGCCTTCTAAGAGACAACCCTGGGAATGGACAGACCTTTGGAAATGTCAATGTGGCTTATGAAGTGGAAAGCCACTTGAACATGTGACATGTTTTGATGACTGGCCCTTTAAGAGGCAGACCCTAGAAGTGGACAAACCCTTGAAGAGGTGACAAATTTAGGGAATTATGTCCTTTAAGAGGTTGACCAGGGTTGAGTACAAACCCTTGAAACAATAGCATTTTAAGTGTACTGGCCCTTTAAGAGGTGGACCTGGGAAGCTTTGCAGACCTTTAAAATTGGCAATACTTTAAGGTGACTGGCCTATGAAGAGGATGACCATGGAAGTGGACAGTCCTTAAAGATGCATTATTGTGTGTGGGTGGCCTTCTAAGAGACAACCCTGGGAATGGACAGACCTTTGGAAATGTCAATGTGGCTTATGAAGTGGAAAGCCACTTGAACATGTGACATGTTTTGCGGACTGGCCCTTTAAGAGGCAGACCCTAGAAGTGGACAAACCCTTGAAGAGGTGACAAATTTAGGGAATTATGTCCTTTAAGAGGTTGACCAGGGTTGTGTACAAACCCTTGAAACAACAGCATTTTAAGTGTACTGGCCCTTTAAGAGGTGGACCTGGGAAGCTTACAGACCTTTAAAATTGGCAATACTTTAAGGTGACTGGCCTATGAAGAGGATGACCATGGAAGTGGACAGTCCTTGAAGATGCATTATTGTGTGTGGGTGGCCTTCTAAGA
Source organism: Eleutherodactylus coqui (assembly GCF_035609145.1). Lineage (NCBI taxonomy): Eukaryota > Metazoa > Chordata > Amphibia > Anura > Eleutherodactylidae > Eleutherodactylus > Eleutherodactylus coqui. The sequence continues at coordinate 502,867 of NW_027102273.1, forward strand.
GACAACCCTGGGAATGGACAGACCTTTGGAAATGTCAATGTGGCTTATGAAGTGGAAAGCCACTTGAACATGTGACATGTTTTGCGGACTGGCCCTTTAAGAGGCAGACCCTAGAAGTGGACAAACCCTTGAAGAGGTGACAAATTTAGGGAATTATGTCCTTTAAGAGGTTGACCAGGGTTGTGTACAAACCCTCAAAACAACAGCATTTTAAGTGTACTGGCCCTTTAAGAGGTGGACCTGGGAAGCTTACGGACCTTTAAAATTGGCAATACTTTAAGGTGACTGGCCTATGAAGAGGATGACCATGGAAGTGGACAGTCCTTAAAGATGCATTATTGTGTGTGGGTGGCCTTCTAAGAGACAACCCTGGGAATTGACAGACCTTTGGAAATGTCAATGTGGCTTATGAAGTGGAAAGCCACTTGAACATGTGACATGTTTTGATGACTGGCCCTTTAAGAGGCAGACCCTAGAAGTGGACAAACCCTTGAAGAGGTGACAAATTTAGGGAATTATGTCCTTTAAGAGGTTGACCAGGGTTGAGTACAAACCCTTGAAACAATAGCATTTTAAGTGTACTGGCCCTTTAAGAGGTGGACCTGGGAAGCTTTGCAGACCTTTAAAATTGGCAATACTTTAAGGTGACTGGCCTATGAAGAGGATGACCATGGAAGTGGACAGTCCTTAAAGATGCATTATTGTGTGTGGGTGGCCTTCTAAGAGACAACCCTGGGAATGGACAGACCTTTGGAAATGTCAATGTGGCTTATGAAGTGGAAAGCCACTTGAACATGTGACATGTTTTGATGACTGGCCCTTTAAGAGGCAGACCCTAGAAGTGGACAAACCCTTGAAGAGGTGACAAATTTAGGGAATTATGTCCTTTAAGAGGTTGACCAGGGTTGTGTACAAACCCTCGAAACAACAGCATTTTAAGTGTACTGGCCCTTTAAGAGGTGGACCTGGGAAGCTTACAGACCTTTAAAATTGGCAATACTTTAAGGTGACTGGCCTATGAAGAGGATGACCATGGAAGTGGACAGTCCTTAAAGATGCATTATTGTGTGTGGGTGGCCTTCTAAGAGACAACCCTGGGAATGGACAGACCTTTGGAAATGTCAATGTGGCTTATGAAGTGGAAAGCCACTTGAACATGTGACATGTTTTGATGACTGGCCCTTTAAGAGGCAGACCCTAGAAGTGGACAAACCCTTGAAGAGGTGACAAATTTAGGGAATTATGTCCTTTAAGAGGTTGACCAGGGTTGTGTACAAACCCTTGAAACAACAGCATTTTAAGTGTACTGGCCCTTTAAGAGGTGGACCTGGGAAGCTTACAGACCTTTAAAATTGGCAATACTTTAAGGTGACTGGCCTATGAAGAGGATGACCATGGAAGTGGACAGTCCTTAAAGATGCATTATTGTGTGTGGGTGGCCTTCTAAGAGACAACCCTGGGAATGGACAGACCTTTGGAAATGTCAATGTGGCTTATGAAGTGGAAAGCCACTTGAACATGTGACATGTTTTGATGACTGGCCCTTTAAGAGGCAGACCCTAGAAGTGGACAAACCCTTGAAGAGGTGACAAATTTAGGGAATTATGTCCTTTAAGAGGTTGACCAGGGTTGAGTACAAACCCTTGAAACAACAGCATTTTAAGTGTACTGGCCCTTTAAGAGGTGGACCTGGGAAGCTTACAGACCTTTAAAATTGGCAATACTTTAAGGTGACTGGCCTATGAAGAGGATGACCATGGAAGTGGACAGTCCTTAAAGATGCATTATTGTGTGTGGGTGGCCTTCTAAGAGACAACCCTAGGAATGGACAGACCTTTGGAAATGTCAATGTGGCTTATGAAGTGGAAAGCCACTTGAACATGTGACATGTTTTGCGGACTGGCCCTTTAAGAGGCAGACCCTAGAAGTGGACAAACCCTTGAAGAGGTGACAAATTTAGGGAATTATGTCCTTTAAGAGGTTGACCAGGGTTGTGTACAAACCCTCAAAACAACAGCATTTTAAGTGTACTGGCCCTTTAAGAGGTGGACCTGGGAAGCTTACGGACCTTTAAAATTGGCAATACTTTAAGGTGACTGGCCTATGAAGAGGATGACCATGGAAGTGGACAGTCCTTAAAGATGCATTATTGTGTGTGGGTGGCCTTCTAAGAGACAACCCTGGGAATGGACAGACCTTTGGAAATGTCAATGTGGCTTATGAAGTGGAAAGCCACTTGAACATGTGACATGTTTTGCGGACTGGCCCTTTAAGAGGCAGACCCTAGAAGTGGACAAACCCTTGAAGAGGTGACAAATTTAGGGAATTATGTCCTTTAAGAGGTTGACCAGGGTTGTGTACAAACCCTTGAAACAACAGCATTTTAAGTGTACTGGCCCTTTAAGAGGTGGACCTGGGAAGCTTACAGACCTTTAAAATTGGCAATACTTTAAGGTGACTGGCCTATGAAGAGGATGACCATGGAAGTGGACAGTCCTTAAAGATGCATTATTGTGTGTGGGTGGCCTTCTAAGAGACAACCCTGGGAATGGACAGACCTTTGGAAATGTCAATGTGGCTTATGAAGTGGAAAGCCACTTGAACATGTGACATGTTTTGCGGACTGGCCCTTTAAGAGGCAGACCCTAGAAGTGGACAAACCCTTGAAGAGGTGACAAATTTAGGGAATTATGTCCTTTAAGAGGTTGACCAGGGTTGTGTACAAACCCTTGAAACAACAGCATTTTAAGTGTACTGGCCCTTTAAGAGGTGGACCTGGGAAGCTTACAGACCTTTAAAATTGGCAATACTTTAAGGTGACTGGCCTATGAAGAGGATGACCATGGAAGTGGACAGTCCTTAAAGATGCATTATTGTGTGTGGGTGGCCTTCTAAGAGACAACCCTGGGAATGGACAGACCTTTGGAAATGTCAATGTGGCTTATGAAGTGGAAAGCCACTTGAACATGTGACATGTTTTGCGGACTGGCCCTTTAAGAGGCAGACCCTAGAAGTGGACAAACCCTTGAAGAGGTGACAAATTTAGGGAATTATGTCCTTTAAGAGGTTGACCAGGGTTGTGTACAAACCCTCAAAACAACAGCATTATAAGTGTACTGGCCCTTTAAGAGGTGGACCTGGGAAGCTTACGGACCTTTAAAATTGGCAATACTTTAAGGTGACTGGCCTATGAAGAGGATGACCATGGAAGTGGACAGTCCTTAAAGATGCATTATTGTGTGTGGGTGGCCTTCTAAGAGACAACCCTGGGAATTGACAGACCTTTGGAAATGTCAATGTGGCTTATGAAGTGGAAAGCCACTTGAACATGTGACATGTTTTGATGACTGGCCCTTTAAGAGGCAGACCCTAGAAGTGGACAAACCCTTGAAGAGGTGACAAATTTAGGGAATTATGTCCTTTAAGAGGTTGACCAGGGTTGAGTACAAACCCTTGAAACAATAGCATTTTAAGTGTACTGGCCCTTTAAGAGGTGGACCTGGGAAGCTTTGCAGACCTTTAAAATTGGCAATACTTTAAGGTGACTGGCCTATGAAGAGGATGACCATGGAAGTGGACAGTCCTTAAAGATGCATTATTGTGTGTGGGTGGCCTTCTAAGAGACAACCCTGGGAATGGACAGACCTTTGGAAATGTCAATGTGGCTTATGAAGTGGAAAGCCACTTGAACATGTGACATGTTTTGATGACTGGCCCTTTAAGAGGCAGACCCTAGAAGTGGACAAACCCTTGAAGAGGTGACAAATTTAGGGAATTATGTCCTTTAAGAGGTTGACCAGGGTTGTGTACAAACCCTCGAAACAACAGCATTTTAAGTGTACTGGCCCTTTAAGAGGTGGACCTGGGAAGCTTACAGACCTTTAAAATTGGCAATACTTTAAGGTGACTGGCCTATGAAGAGGATGACCATGGAAGTGGACAGTCCTTAAAGATGCATTATTGTGTGTGGGTGGCCTTCTAAGAGACAACCCTGGGAATGGACAGACCTTTGGAAATGTCAATGTGGCTTATGAAGTGGAAAGCCACTTGAACATGTGACATGTTTTGATGACTGGCCCTTTAAGAGGCAGACCCTAGAAGTGGACAAACCCTTGAAGAGGTGACAAATTTAGGGAATTATGTCCTTTAAGAGGTTGACCAGGGTTGTGTACAAACCCTCAAAACAACAGCATTTTAAGTGTACGGGCCCTTTAAGAGGTGGACCTGGGAAGCTTACGGACCTTTAAAATTGGCAATACTTTAAGGTGACTGGCCTATGAAGAGGATGACCATGGAAGTGGACAGTCCTTAAAGATGCATTATTGTGTGTGGGTGGCCTTCTAAGAGACAACCCTGGGAATGGACAGACCTTTGGAAATGTCAATGTGGCTTATGAAGTGGAAAGCCACTTGAACATGTGACATGTTTTGATGACTGGCCCTTTAAGAGGCAGACCCTAGAAGTGGACAAACCCTTGAAGAGGTGACAAATTTAGGGAATTATGTCCTTTAAGAGGTTGACCAGGGTTGAGTACAAACCCTTGAAACAATAGCATTTTAAGTGTACTGGCCCTTTAAGAGGTGGACCTGGGAAGCTTTGCAGACCTTTAAAATTGGCAATACTTTAAGGTGACTGGCCTATGAAGAGGATGACCATGGAAGTGGACAGTCCTTAAAGATGCATTATTGTGTGTGGGTGGCCTTCTAAGAGACAACCCTGGGAATGGACAGACCTTTGGAAATGTCAATGTGGCTTATGAAGTGGAAAGCCACTTGAACATGTGACATGTTTTGATGACTGGCCCTTTAAGAGGCAGACCCTAGAAGTGGACAAACCCTTGAAGAGGTGACAAATTTAGGGAATTATGTCCTTTAAGAGGTTGACCAGGGTTGTGTACAAACCCTCGAAACAACAGCATTTTAAGTGTACTGGCCCTTTAAGAGGTGGACCTGGGAAGCTTACAGACCTTTAAAATTGGCAATACTTTAAGGTGACTGGCCTATGAAGAGGATGACTATGGAAGTGGACAGTCCTTAAAGATGCATTATTGTGTGTGGGTGGCCTTCTAAGAGACAACCCTGGGAATGGACAGACCTTTGGAAATGTCAATGTGGCTTATGAAGTGGAAAGCCACTTGAACATGTGACATGTTTTGATGACTGGCCCTTTAAGAGGCAGACCCTAGAAGTGGACAAACCCTTGAAGAGGTGACAAATTTAGGGAATTATGTCCTTTAAGAGGTTGACCAGGGTTGTGTACAAACCCTTGAAACAACAGCATTTTAAGTGTACTGGCCCTTTAAGAGGTGGACCTGGGAAGCTTACAGACCTTTAAAATTGGCAATACTTTAAGGTGACTGGCCTATGAAGAGGATGACCATGGAAGTGGACAGTCCTTAAAGATGCATTATTGTGTGTGGGTGGCCTTCTAAGAGACAACCCTGGGAATGGACAGACCTTTGGAAATGTCAATGTGGCTTATGAAGTGGAAAGCCACTTGAACATGTGACATGTTTTGATGACTGGCCCTTTAAGAGGCAGACCCTAGAAGTGGACAAACCCTTGAAGAGGTGACAAATTTAGGGAATTATGTCCTTTAAGAGGTTGACCAGGGTTGTGTACAAACCCTTGAAACAACAGCATTTTAAGTGTACTGGCCCTTTAAGAGGTGGACCTGGGAAGCTTACAGACCTTTAAAATTGGCAATACTTTAAGGTGACTGGCCTATGAAGAGGATGACCATGGAAGTGGACAGTCCTTAAAGATGCATTATTGTGTGTGGGTGGCCTTCTAAGAGACAACCCTGGGAATGGACAGACCTTTGGAAATGTCAATGTGGCTTATGAAGTGGAAAGCCACTTGAACATGTGACATGTTTTGCGGACTGGCCCTTTAAGAGGCAGACCCTAGAAGTGGACAAACCCTTGAAGAGGTGACAAATTTAGGGAATTATGTCCTTTAAGAGGTTGACCAGGGTTGTGTACAAACCCTCAAAACAACAGCATTTTAAGTGTACTGGCCCTTTAAGAGGTGGACCTGGGAAGCTTACGGACCTTTAAAATTGGCAATACTTTAAGGTGACTGGCCTATGAAGAGGATGACCATGGAAGTGGACAGTCCTTAAAGATGCATTATTGTGTGTGGGTGGCCTTCTAAGAGACAACCCTGGGAATGGACAGACCTTTGGAAATGTCAATGTGGCTTATGAAGTGGAAAGCCACTTGAACATGTGACATGTTTTGATGACTGGCCCTTTAAGAGGCAGACCCTAGAAGTGGACAAACCCTTGAAGAGGTGACAAATTTAGGGAATTATGTCCTTTAAGAGGTTGACCAGGGTTGAGTACAAACCCTTGAAACAATAGCATTTTAAGTGTACTGGCCCTTTAAGAGGTGGACCTGGGAAGCTTTGCAGACCTTTAAAATTGGCAATACTTTAAGGTGACTGGCCTATGAAGAGGATGACCATGGAAGTGGACAGTCCTTAAAGATGCATTATTGTGTGTGGGTGGCCTTCTAAGAGACAACCCTGGGAATGGACAGACCTTTGGAAATGTCAATGTGGCTTATGAAGTGGAAAGCCACTTGAACATGTGACATGTTTTGATGACTGGCCCTTTAAGAGGCAGACCCTAGAAGTGGACAAACCCTTGAAGAGGTGACAAATTTAGGGAATTATGTCCTTTAAGAGGTTGACCAGGGTTGTGTACAAACCCTCGAAACAACAGCATTTTAAGTGTACTGGCCCTTTAAGAGGTGGACCTGGGAAGCTTACAGACCTTTAAAATTGGCAATACTTTAAGGTGACTGGCCTATGAAGAGGATGACCATGGAAGTGGACAGTCCTTAAAGATGCATTATTGTGTGTGGGTGGCCTTCTAAGAGACAACCCTGGGAATGGACAGACCTTTGGAAATGTCAATGTGGCTTATGAAGTGGAAAGCCACTTGAACATGTGACATGTTTTGATGACTGGCCCTTTAAGAGGCAGACCCTAGAAGTGGACAAACCCTTGAAGAGGTGACAAATTTAGGGAATTATGTCCTTTAAGAGGTTGACCAGGGTTGTGTACAAACCCTTGAAACAACAGCATTTTAAGTGTACTGGCCCTTTAAGAGGTGGACCTGGGAAGCTTACAGACCTTTAAAATTGGCAATACTTTAAGGTGACTGGCCTATGAAGAGGATGACCATGGAAGTGGACAGTCCTTAAAGATGCATTATTGTGTGTGGGTGGCCTTCTAAGAGACAACCCTGGGAATGGACAGACCTTTGGAAATGTCAATGTGGCTTATGAAGTGGAAAGCCACTTGAACATGTGACATGTTTTGATGACTGGCCCTTTAAGAGGCAGACCCTAGAAGTGGACAAACCCTTGAAGAGGTGACAAATTTAGGGAATTATGTCCTTTAAGAGGTTGACCAGGGTTGAGTACAAACCCTTGAAACAACAGCATTTTAAGTGTACTGGCCCTTTAAGAGGTGGACCTGGGAAGCTTACAGACCTTTAAAATTGGCAATACTTTAAGGTGACTGGCCTATGAAGAGGATGACCATGGAAGTGGACAGTCCTTAAAGATGCATTATTGTGTGTGGGTGGCCTTCTAAGAGACAACCCTAGGAATGGACAGACCTTTGGAAATGTCAATGTGGCTTATGAAGTGGAAAGCCACTTGAACATGTGACATGTTTTGCGGACTGGCCCTTTAAGAGGCAGACCCTAGAAGTGGACAAACCCTTGAAGAGGTGACAAATTTAGGGAATTATGTCCTTTAAGAGGTTGACCAGGGTTGTGTACAAACCCTCAAAACAACAGCATTTTAAGTGTACTGGCCCTTTAAGAGGTGGACCTGGGAAGCTTACGGACCTTTAAAATTGGCAATACTTTAAGGTGACTGGCCTATGAAGAGGATGACCATGGAAGTGGACAGTCCTTAAAGATGCATTATTGTGTGTGGGTGGCCTTCTAAGAGACAACCCTGGGAATGGACAGACCTTTGGAAATGTCAATGTGGCTTATGAAGTGGAAAGCCACTTGAACATGTGACATGTTTTGCGGACTGGCCCTTTAAGAGGCAGACCCTAGAAGTGGACAAACCCTTGAAGAGGTGACAAATTTAGGGAATTATGTCCTTTAAGAGGTTGACCAGGGTTGTGTACAAACCCTTGAAACAACAGCATTTTAAGTGTACTGGCCCTTTAAGAGGTGGACCTGGGAAGCTTACAGACCTTTAAAATTGGCAATACTTTAAGGTGACTGGCCTATGAAGAGGATGACCATGGAAGTGGACAGTCCTTAAAGATGCATTATTGTGTGTGGGTGGCCTTCTAAGAGACAACCCTGGGAATGGACAGACCTTTGGAAATGTCAATGTGGCTTATGAAGTGGAAAGCCACTTGAACATGTGACATGTTTTGCGGACTGGCCCTTTAAGAGGCAGACCCTAGAAGTGGACAAACCCTTGAAGAGGTGACAAATTTAGGGAATTATGTCCTTTAAGAGGTTGACCAGGGTTGTGTACAAACCCTCAAAACAACAGCATTATAAGTGTACTGGCCCTTTAAGAGGTGGACCTGGGAAGCTTACGGACCTTTAAAATTGGCAATACTTTAAGGTGACTGGCCTATGAAGAGGATGACCATGGAAGTGGACAGTCCTTAAAGATGCATTATTGTGTGTGGGTGGCCTTCTAAGAGACAACCCTGGGAATTGACAGACCTTTGGAAATGTCAATGTGGCTTATGAAGTGGAAAGCCACTTGAACATGTGACATGTTTTGATGACTGGCCCTTTAAGAGGCAGACCCTAGAAGTGGACAAACCCTTGAAGAGGTGACAAATTTAGGGAATTATGTCCTTTAAGAGGTTGACCAGGGTTGAGTACAAACCCTTGAAACAATAGCATTTTAAGTGTACTGGCCCTTTAAGAGGTGGACCTGGGAAGCTTTGCAGACCTTTAAAATTGGCAATACTTTAAGGTGACTGGCCTATGAAGAGGATGACCATGGAAGTGGACAGTCCTTAAAGATGCATTATTGTGTGTGGGTGGCCTTCTAAGAGACAACCCTGGGAATGGACAGACCTTTGGAAATGTCAATGTGGCTTATGAAGTGGAAAGCCACTTGAACATGTGACATGTTTTGATGACTGGCCCTTTAAGAGGCAGACCCTAGAAGTGGACAAACCCTTGAAGAGGTGACAAATTTAGGGAATTATGTCCTTTAAGAGGTTGACCAGGGTTGTGTACAAACCCTCGAAACAACAGCATTTTAAGTGTACTGGCCCTTTAAGAGGTGGACCTGGGAAGCTTACAGACCTTTAAAATTGGCAATACTTTAAGGTGACTGGCCTATGAAGAGGATGACCATGGAAGTGGACAGTCCTTAAAGATGCATTATTGTGTGTGGGTGGCCTTCTAAGAGACAACCCTGGGAATGGACAGACCTTTGGAAATGTCAATGTGGCTTATGAAGTGGAAAGCCACTTGAACATGTGACATGTTTTGATGACTGGCCCTTTAAGAGGCAGACCCTAGAAGTGGACAAACCCTTGAAGAGGTGACAAATTTAGGGAATTATGTCCTTTAAGAGGTTGACCAGGGTTGTGTACAAACCCTCAAAACAACAGCATTTTAAGTGTACTGGCCCTTTAAGAGGTGGACCTGGGAAGCTTACGGACCTTTAAAATTGGCAATACTTTAAGGTGACTGGCCTATGAAGAGGATGACCATGGAAGTGGACAGTCCTTAAAGATGCATTATTGTGTGTGGGTGGCCTTCTAAGAGACAACCCTGGGAATGGACAGACCTTTGGAAATGTCAATGTGGCTTATGAAGTGGAAAGCCACTTGAACATGTGACATGTTTTGATGACTGGCCCTTTAAGAGGCAGACCCTAGAAGTGGACAAACCCTTGAAGAGGTGACAAATTTAGGGAATTATGTCCTTTAAGAGGTTGACCAGGGTTGAGTACAAACCCTTGAAACAATAGCATTTTAAGTGTACTGGCCCTTTAAGAGGTGGACCTGGGAAGCTTTGCAGACCTTTAAAATTGGCAATACTTTAAGGTGACTGGCCTATGAAGAGGATGACCATGGAAGTGGACAGTCCTTAAAGATGCATTATTGTGTGTGGGTGGCCTTCTAAGAGACAACCCTGGGAATGGACAGACCTTTGGAAATGTCAATGTGGCTTATGAAGTGGAAAGCCACTTGAACATGTGACATGTTTTGATGACTGGCCCTTTAAGAGGCAGACCCTAGAAGTGGACAAACCCTTGAAGAGGTGACAAATTTAGGGAATTATGTCCTTTAAGAGGTTGACCAGGGTTGTGTACAAACCCTCGAAACAACAGCATTTTAAGTGTACTGGCCCTTTAAGAGGTGGACCTGGGAAGCTTACAGACCTTTAAAATTGGCAATACTTTAAGGTGACTGGCCTATGAAGAGGATGACTATGGAAGTGGACAGTCCTTAAAGATGCATTATTGTGTGTGGGTGGCCTTCTAAGAGACAACCCTGGGAATGGACAGACCTTTGGAAATGTCAATGTGGCTTATGAAGTGGAAAGCCACTTGAACATGTGACATGTTTTGATGACTGGCCCTTTAAGAGGCAGACCCTAGAAGTGGACAAACCCTTGAAGAGGTGACAAATTTAGGGAATTATGTCCTTTAAGAGGTTGACCAGGGTTGTGTACAAACCCTTGAAACAACAGCATTTTAAGTGTACTGGCCCTTTAAGAGGTGGACCTGGGAAGCTTACAGACCTTTAAAATTGGCAATACTTTAAGGTGACTGGCCTATGAAGAGGATGACCATGGAAGTGGACAGTCCTTAAAGATGCATTATTGTGTGTGGGTGGCCTTCTAAGAGACAACCCTGGGAATGGACAGACCTTTGGAAATGTCAATGTGGCTTATGAAGTGGAAAGCCACTTGAACATGTGACATGTTTTGATGACTGGCCCTTTAAGAGGCAGACCCTAGAAGTGGACAAACCCTTGAAGAGGTGACAAATTTAGGGAATTATGTCCTTTAAGAGGTTGACCAGGGTTGTGTACAAACCCTTGAAACAACAGCATTTTAAGTGTACTGGCCCTTTAAGAGGTGGACCTGGGAAGCTTACAGACCTTTAAAATTGGCAATACTTTAAGGTGACTGGCCTATGAAGAGGATGACCATGGAAGTGGACAGTCCTTAAAGATGCATTATTGTGTGTGGGTGGCCTTCTAAGAGACAACCCTGGGAATGGACAGACCTTTGGAAATGTCAATGTGGCTTATGAAGTGGAAAGCCACTTGAACATGTGACATGTTTTGCGGACTGGCCCTTTAAGAGGCAGACCCTAGAAGTGGACAAACCCTTGAAGAGGTGACAAATTTAGGGAATTATGTCCTTTAAGAGGTTGACCAGGGTTGTGTACAAACCCTCAAAACAACAGCATTTTAAGTGTACTGGCCCTTTAAGAGGTGGACCTGGGAAGCTTACGGACCTTTAAAATTGGCAATACTTTAAGGTGACTGGCCTATGAAGAGGATGACCATGGAAGTGGACAGTCCTTAAAGATGCATTATTGTGTGTGGGTGGCCTTCTAAGAGACAACCCTGGGAATGGACAGACCTTTGGAAATGTCAATGTGGCTTATGAAGTGGAAAGCCACTTGAACATGTGACATGTTTTGATGACTGGCCCTTTAAGAGGCAGACCCTAGAAGTGGACAAACCCTTGAAGAGGTGACAAATTTAGGGAATTATGTCCTTTAAGAGGTTGACCAGGGTTGAGTACAAACCCTTGAAACAATAGCATTTTAAGTGTACTGGCCCTTTAAGAGGTGGACCTGGGAAGCTTTGCAGACCTTTAAAATTGGCAATACTTTAAGGTGACTGGCCTATGAAGAGGATGACCATGGAAGTGGACAGTCCTTAAAGATGCATTATTGTGTGTGGGTGGCCTTCTAAGAGACAACCCTGGGAATGGACAGACCTTTGGAAATGTCAATGTGGCTTATGAAGTGGAAAGCCACTTGAACATGTGACATGTTTTGATGACTGGCCCTTTAAGAGGCAGACCCTAGAAGTGGACAAACCCTTGAAGAGGTGACAAATTTAGGGAATTATGTCCTTTAAGAGGTTGACCAGGGTTGTGTACAAACCCTCGAAACAACAGCATTTTAAGTGTACTGGCCCTTTAAGAGGTGGACCTGGGAAGCTTACAGACCTTTAAAATTGGCAATACTTTAAGGTGACTGGCCTATGAAGAGGATGACTATGGAAGTGGACAGTCCTTAAAGATGCATTATTGTGTGTGGGTGGCCTTCTAAGAGACAACCCTGGGAATGGACAGACCTTTGGAAATGTCAATGTGGCTTATGAAGTGGAAAGCCACTTGAACATGTGACATGTTTTGATGACTGGCCCTTTAAGAGGCAGACCCTAGAAGTGGACAAACCCTTGAAGAGGTGACAAATTTAGGGAATTATGTCCTTTAAGAGGTTGACCAGGGTTGTGTACAAACCCTTGAAACAACAGCATTTTAAGTGTACTGGCCCTTTAAGAGGTGGACCTGGGAAGCTTACAGACCTTTAAAATTGGCAATACTTTAAGGTGACTGGCCTATGAAGAGGATGACCATGGAAGTGGACAGTCCTTAAAGATGCATTATTGTGTGTGGGTGGCCTTCTAAGAGACAACCCTGGGAATGGACAGACCTTTGGAAATGTCAATGTGGCTTATGAAGTGGAAAGCCACTTGAACATGTGACATGTTTTGATGACTGGCCCTTTAAGAGGCAGACCCTAGAAGTGGACAAACCCTTGAAGAGGTGACAAATTTAGGGAATTATGTCCTTTAAGAGGTTGACCAGGGTTGTGTACAAACCCTTGAAACAACAGCATTTTAAGTGTACTGGCCCTTTAAGAGGTGGACCTGGGAAGCTTACAGACCTTTAAAATTGGCAATACTTTAAGGTGACTGGCCTATGAAGAGGATGACCATGGAAGTGGACAGTCCTTAAAGATGCATTATTGTGTGTGGGTGGCCTTCTAAGAGACAACCCTGGGAATGGACAGACCTTTGGAAATGTCAATGTGGCTTATGAAGTGGAAAGCCACTTGAACATGTGACATGTTTTGCGGACTGGCCCTTTAAGAGGCAGACCCTAGAAGTGGACAAACCCTTGAAGAGGTGACAAATTTAGGGAATTATGTCCTTTAAGAGGTTGACCAGGGTTGTGTACAAACCCTCAAAACAACAGCATTTTAAGTGTACTGGCCCTTTAAGAGGTGGACCTGGGAAGCTTACGGACCTTTAAAATTGGCAATACTTTAAGGTGACTGGCCTATGAAGAGGATGACCATGGAAGTGGACAGTCCTTAAAGATGCATTATTGTGTGTGGGTGGCCTTCTAAGAGACAACCCTGGGAATGGACAGACCTTTGGAAATGTCAATGTGGCTTATGAAGTGGAAAGCCACTTGAACATGTGACATGTTTTGCGGACTGGCCCTTTAAGAGGCAGACCCTAGAAGTGGACAAACCCTTGAAAAGGTGACAAATTTAGGGAATTATGTCCTTTAAGAGGTTGACCAGGGTTGTGTACAAACCCTTGAAACAACAGCATTTTAAGTGTACTGGCCCTTTAAGAGGTGGACCTGGGAAGCTTACAGACCTTTAAAATTGGCAATACTTTAAGGTGACTGGCCTATGTAGAGGATGACCATGGAAGTGGACAGTCCTTAAAGATGCATTATTGTGTGTGGGTGGCCTTCTAAGAGACAACCCTGGGAATGGACAGACCTTTGGAAATGTCAATGTGGCTTATGAAGTGGAAAGCCACTTGAACATGTGACATGTTTTGCGGACAGGCCCTTTAAGAGGCAGACCCTAGAAGTGGACAAACCCTTGAAGAGGTGACAAATTTAGGGAATTATGTCCTTTAAGAGGTTGACCAGGGTTGTGTACAAACCCTTGAAACAACAGCATTTTAAGTGTACTGGCCCTTTAAGAGGTGGACCTGGGAAGCTTACAGACCTTTAAAATTGGCAATACTTTAAGGTGACTGGCCTATGAAGAGGATGACCATGGAAGTGGACAGTCCTTAAAGATGCATTATTGTGTGTGGGTGGCCTTCTAAGAGACAACCCTGGGAATGGACAGACCTTTGGAAATGTCAATGTGGCTTATGAAGTGGAAAGCCACTTGAACATGTGACATGTTTTGCGGACTGGCCCTTTAAGAGGCAGACCCTAGAAGTGGACAAACCCTTGAAGAGGTGACAAATTTAGGGAATTATGTCCTTTAAGAGGTTGACCAGGGTTGTGTACAAACCCTCGAAACAACAGCATTTTAAGTGTACTGGCCCTTTAAGAGGTGGACCTGGGAAGCTTACAGACCTTTAAAATTGGCAATACTTTAAGGTGACTGGCCTATGAAGAGGATGACCATGGAAGTGGACAGTCCTTAAAGATGCATTATTGTGTGTGGGTGGCCTTCTAAGAGACAACCCTGGGAATGGACAGACCTTTGGAAATGTCAATGTGGCTTATGAAGTGGAAAGCCACTTGAACATGTGACATGTTTTGCGGACTGGCCCTTTAAGAGGCAGACCCTAGAAGTGGACAAACCCTTGAAGAGGTGACAAATTTAGGGAATTATGTCCTTTAAGAGGTTGACCAGGGTTGTGTACAAACCCTCAAAACAACAGCATTTTAAGTGTACTGGCCCTTTAAGAGGTGGACCTGGGAAGCTTACGGACCTTTAAAATTGGCAATACTTTAAGGTGACTGGCCTATGAAGAGGATGACCATGGAAGTGGACAGTCCTTAAAGATGCATTATTGTGTGTGGGTGGCCTTCTAAGAGACAACCCTGGGAATGGACAGACCTTTGGAAATGTCAATGTGGCTTATGAAGTGGAAAGCCACTTGAACATGTGACATGTTTTGCGGACTGGCCCTTTAAGAGGCAGACCCTAGAAGTGGACAAACCCTTGAAAAGGTGACAAATTTAGGGAATTATGTCCTTTAAGAGGTTGACCAGGGTTGTGTACAAACCCTTGAAACAACAGCATTTTAAGTGTACTGGCCCTTTAAGAGGTGGACCTGGGAAGCTTACAGACCTTTAAAATTGGCAATACTTTAAGGTGACTGGCCTATGTAGAGGATGACCATGGAAGTGGACAGTCCTTAAAGATGCATTATTGTGTGTGGGTGGCCTTCTAAGAGACAACCCTGGGAATGGACAGACCTTTGGAAATGTCAATGTGGCTTATGAAGTGGAAAGCCACTTGAACATGTGACATGTTTTGCGGACTGGCCCTTTAAGAGGCAGACCCTAGAAGTGGACAAACCCTTGAAGAGGTGACAAATTTAGGGAATTATGTCCTTTAAGAGGTTGACCAGGGTTGTGTACAAACCCTTGAAACAACAGCATTTTAAGTGTACTGGCCCTTTAAGAGGTGGACCTGGGAAGCTTACAGACCTTTAAAATTGGCAATACTTTAAGGTGACTGGCCTATGAAGAGGATGACCATGGAAGTGGACAGTCCTTAAAGATGCATTATTGTGTGTGGGTGGCCTTCTAAGAGACAACCCTGGGAATGGACAGACCTTTGGAAATGTCAATGTGGCTTATGAAGTGGAAAGCCACTTGAACATGTGACATGTTTTGCGGACTGGCCCTTTAAGAGGCAGACCCTAGAAGTGGACAAACCCTTGAAGAGGTGACAAATTTAGGGAATTATGTCCTTTAAGAGGTTGACCAGGGTTGTGTACAAACCCTCAAAACAACAGCATTTTAAGTGTACTGGCCCTTTAAGAGGTGGACCTGGGAAGCTTACAGACCTTTAAAATTGGCAATACTTTAAGGTGACTGGCCTATGAAGAGGATGACCATGGAAGTGGACAGTCCTTAAAGATGCATTATTGTGTGTGGGTGGCCTTCTAAGAGACAACCCTGGGAATGGACAGACCTTTGGAAATGTCAATGTGGCTTATGAAGTGGAAAGCCACTTGAACATGTGACATGTTTTGATGACTGGCCCTTTAAGAGGCAGACCCTAGAAGTGGACAAACCCTTGAAGAGGTGACAAATTTAGGGAATTATGTCCTTTAAGAGGTTGACCAGGGTTGTGTACAAACCCTCGAAACAACAGCATTTTAAGTGTACTGGCCCTTTAAGAGGTGGACCTGGGAAGCTTACAGACCTTTAAAATTGGCAATACTTTAAGGTGACTGGCCTATGAAGAGGATGACCATGGAAGTGGACAGTCCTTAAAGATGCATTATTGTGTGTGGGTGGCCTTCTAAGAGACAACCCTGGGAATGGACAGACCTTTGGAAATGTCAATGTGGCTTATGAAGTGGAAAGCCACTTGAACATGTGACATGTTTTGATGACTGGCCCTTTAAGAGGCAGACCCTAGAAGTGGACAAACCCTTGAAGAGGTGACAAATTTAGGGAATTATGTCCTTTAAGAGGTTGACCAGGGTTGTGTACAAACCCTCGAAACAACAGCATTTTAAGTGTACTGGCCCTTTAAGAGGTGGACCTGGGAAGCTTACAGACCTTTAAAATTGGCAATACTTTAAGGTGACTGGCCTATGAAGAGGATGACCATGGAAGTGGACAGTCCTTAAAGATGCATTATTGTGTGTGGGTGGCCTTCTAAGAGACAACCCTGGGAATGGACAGACCTTTGGAAATGTCAATGTGGCTTATGAAGTGGAAAGCCACTTGAACATGTGACATGTTTTGATGACTGGCCCTTTAAGAGGCAGACCCTAGATATGGACAAACCCTTGAAGAGGTGACAAATTTAGGGAATTATGTCCTTTAAGAGGTTGACCAGGGTTGTGTACAAACCCTTGAAACAACAGTATTTTAAGTGTACTGGCCCTTTAAGAGGTGGACCTGGGAAGCTTACAGACCTTTAAAATTGGCAATACTTTAAGGTGACTGGCCTATGAAGAGGATGACCATGGAAGTGGACAGTCCTTAAAGATGCATTATTGTGTGTGGGTGGCCTTCTAAGAGACAATCCTGGGAATGGACAGACCTTTGGAAATGTCAATGTGGCTTATGAAGTGGAAAGCCACTTGAACATGTGACATGTTTTGCGGACTGGCCCTTTAAGAGGCAGACCCTAGAAGTGGACAAACCCTTGAAGAGGTGACATATTTAGGGAATTATGTCCTTTAAGAGGTTGACCAGGGTTGTGTACAAACCCTCGAAACAACAGCATTTTAAGTGTACTGGCCCTTTAAGAGGTGGACCTGGGAAGCTTACAGACCTTTAAAATTGGCAATACTTTAAGGTGACTGGCCTATGAAGAGGATGACCATGGAAGTGGACAGTCCTTAAAGATGCATTATTGTGTGTGGGTGGCCTTCTAAGAGACAACCCTGGGAATGGACAGACCTTTGGAAATGTCAATGTGGCTTATGAAGTGGAAAGCCACTTGAACATGTGACATGTTTTGATGACTGGCCCTTTAAGAGGCAGACCCTAGAAGTGGACAAACCCTTGAAGAGGTGACAAATTTAGGGAATTATGTCCTTTAAGAGGTTGACCAGGGTTGTGTACAAACCCTCGAAACAACAGCATTTTAAGTGTACTGGCCCTTTAAGAGGTGGACCTGGGAAGCTTACAGACCTTTAAAATTGGCAATACTTTAAGGTGACTGGCCTATGAAGAGGATGACTATGGAAGTGGACAGTCCTTAAAGATGCATTATTGTGTGTGGGTGGCCTTCTAAGAGACAACCCTGGGAATGGACAGACCTTTGGAAATGTCAATGTGGCTTATGAAGTGGAAAGCCACTTGAACATGTGACATGTTTTGATGACTGGCCCTTTAAGAGGCAGACCCTAGAAGTGGACAAACCCTTGAAGAGGTGACAAATTTAGGGAATTATGTCCTTTAAGAGGTTGACCAGGGTTGTGTACAAACCCTTGAAACAACAGCATTTTAAGTGTACTGGCCCTTTAAGAGGTGGACCTGGGAAGCTTACAGACCTTTAAAATTGGCAATACTTTAAGGTGACTGGCCTATGAAGAGGATGACCATGGAAGTGGACAGTCCTTAAAGATGCATTATTGTGTGTGGGTGGCCTTCTAAGAGACAACCCTGGGAATGGACAGACCTTTGGAAATGTCAATGTGGCTTATGAAGTGGAAAGCCACTTGAACATGTGACATGTTTTGATGACTGGCCCTTTAAGAGGCAGACCCTAGAAGTGGACAAACCCTTGAAGAGGTGACAAATTTAGGGAATTATGTCCTTTAAGAGGTTGACCAGGGTTGTGTACAAACCCTTGAAACAACAGCATTTTAAGTGTACTGGCCCTTTAAGAGGTGGACCTGGGAAGCTTACAGACCTTTAAAATTGGCAATACTTTAAGGTGACTGGCCTATGAAGAGGATGACCATGGAAGTGGACAGTCCTTAAAGATGCATTATTGTGTGTGGGTGGCCTTCTAAGAGACAACCCTGGGAATGGACAGACCTTTGGAAATGTCAATGTGGCTTATGAAGTGGAAAGCCACTTGAACATGTGACATGTTTTGCGGACTGGCCCTTTAAGAGGCAGACCCTAGAAGTGGACAAACCCTTGAAGAGGTGACAAATTTAGGGAATTATGTCCTTTAAGAGGTTGACCAGGGTTGTGTACAAACCCTCAAAACAACAGCATTTTAAGTGTACTGGCCCTTTAAGAGGTGGACCTGGGAAGCTTACGGACCTTTAAAATTGGCAATACTTTAAGGTGACTGGCCTATGAAGAGGATGACCATGGAAGTGGACAGTCCTTAAAGATGCATTATTGTGTGTGGGTGGCCTTCTAAGAGACAACCCTGGGAATGGACAGACCTTTGGAAATGTCAATGTGGCTTATGAAGTGGAAAGCCACTTGAACATGTGACATGTTTTGCGGACTGGCCCTTTAAGAGGCAGACCCTAGAAGTGGACAAACCCTTGAAGAGGTGACAAATTTAGGGAATTATGTCCTTTAAGAGGTTGACCAGGGTTGTGTACAAACCCTTGAAACAACAGCATTTTAAGTGTACTGGCCCTTTAAGAGGTGGACCTGGGAAGCTTACAGACCTTTAAAATTGGCAATACTTTAAGGTGACTGGCCTATGAAGAGGATGACCATGGAAGTGGACAGTCCTTAAAGATGCATTATTGTGTGTGGGTGGCCTTCTAAGAGACAACCCTGGGAATGGACAGACCTTTGGAAATGTCAATGTGGCTTATGAAGTGGAAAGCCACTTGAACATGTGACATGTTTTGCGGACTGGCCCTTTAAGAGGCAGACCCTAGAAGTGGACAAACCCTTGAAGAGGTGACAAATTTAGGGAATTATGTCCTTTAAGAGGTTGACCAGGGTTGTGTACAAACCCTCAAAACAACAGCATTTTAAGTGTACTGGCCCTTTAAGAGGTGGACCTGGGAAGATTACGGACCTTTAAAATTGGCAATACTTTAAGGTGACTGGCCTATGAAGAGGATGACCATGGAAGTGGACAGTCCTTAAAGATGCATTATTGTGTGTGGGTGGCCTTCTAAGAGACAACCCTGGGAATGGACAGACCTTTGGAAATGTCAATGTGGCTTATGAAGTGGAAAGCCACTTGAACATGTGACATGTTTTGATGACTGGCCCTTTAAGAGGCAGACCCTAGAAGTGGACAAACCCTTGAAGAGGTGACAAATTTAGGGAATTATGTCCTTTAAGAGGTTGACCAGGGTTGTGTACAAACCCTTGAAACAACAGCATTTTAAGTGTACTGGCCCTTTAAGAGGTGGACCTGGGAAGCTTACAGACCTTTAAAATTGGCAATACTTTAAGGTGACTGGCCTATGAAGAGGATGACCATGGAAGTGGACAGTCCTTAAAGATGCATTATTGTGTGTGGGTGGCCTTCTAAGAGACAACCCTGGGAATGGACAGACCTTTGGAAATGTCAATGTGGCTTATGAAGTGGAAAGCCACTTGAACATGTGACATGTTTTGATGACTGGCCCTTTAAGAGGCAGACCCTAGAAGTGGACAAACCCTTGAAGAGGTGACAAATTTAGGGAATTATGTCCTTTAAGAGGTTGACCAGGGTTGTGTACAAACCCTCGAAACAACAGCATTTTAAGTGTACTGGCCCTTTAAGAGGTGGACCTGGGAAGCTTACAGACCTTTAAAATTGGCAATACTTTAAGGTGACTGGCCTATGAAGAGGATGACCATGGAAGTGGACAGTCCTTAAAGATGCATTATTGTGTGTGGGTGGCCTTCTAAGAGACAACCCTGGGAATGGACAGACCTTTGGAAATGTCAATGTGGCTTATGAAGTGGAAAGCCACTTGAACATGTGACATGTTTTGATGACTGGCCCTTTAAGAGGCAGACCCTAGAAGTGGACAAACCCTTGAAGAGGTGACAAATTTAGGGAATTATGTCCTTTAAGAGGTTGACCAGGGTTGTGTACAAACCCTCGAAACAACAGCATTTTAAGTGTACTGGCCCTTTAAGAGGTGGACCTGGGAAGCTTACAGACCTTTAAAATTGGCAATACTTTAAGGTGACTGGCCTATGAAGAGGATGACCATGGAAGTGGACAGTCCTTAAAGATGCATTATTGTGTGTGGGTGGCCTTCTAAGAGACAACCCTGGGAATGGACAGACCTTTGGAAATGTCAATGTGGCTTATGAAGTGGAAAGCCACTTGAACATGTGACATGTTTTGATGACTGGCCCTTTAAGAGGCAGACCCTAGATATGGACAAACCCTTGAAGAGGTGACAAATTTAGGGAATTATGTCCTTTAAGAGGTTGACCAGGGTTGTGTACAAACCCTTGAAACAACAGTATTTTAAGTGTACTGGCCCTTTAAGAGGTGGACCTGGGAAGCTTACAGACCTTTAAAATTGGCAATACTTTAAGGTGACTGGCCTATGAAGAGGATGACCATGGAAGTGGACAGTCCTTAAAGATGCATTATTGTGTGTGGGTGGCCTTCTAAGAGACAATCCTGGGAATGGACAGACCTTTGGAAATGTCAATGTGGCTTATGAAGTGGAAAGCCACTTGAACATGTGACATGTTTTGCGGACTGGCCCTTTAAGAGGCAGACCCTAGAAGTGGACAAACCCTTGAAGAGGTGACATATTTAGGGAATTATGTCCTTTAAGAGGTTGACCAGGGTTGTGTACAAACCCTCGAAACAACAGCATTTTAAGTGTACTGGCCCTTTAAGAGGTGGACCTGGGAAGCTTACAGACCTTTAAAATTGGCAATACTTTAAGGTGACTGGCCTATGAAGAGGATGACCATGGAAGTGGACAGTCCTTAAAGATGCATTATTGTGTGTGGGTGGCCTTCTAAGAGACAACCCTGGGAATGGACAGACCTTTGGAAATGTCAATGTGGCTTATGAAGTGGAAAGCCACTTGAACATGTGACATGTTTTGATGACTGGCCCTTTAAGAGGCAGACCCTAGAAGTGGACAAACCCTTGAAGAGGTGACAAATTTAGGGAATTATGTCCTTTAAGAGGTTGACCAGGGTTGTGTACAAACCCTCGAAACAACAGCATTTTAAGTGTACTGGCCCTTTAAGAGGTGGACCTGGGAAGCTTACAGACCTTTAAAATTGGCAATACTTTAAGGTGACTGGCCTATGAAGAGGATGACTATGGAAGTGGACAGTCCTTAAAGATGCATTATTGTGTGTGGGTGGCCTTCTAAGAGACAACCCTGGGAATGGACAGACCTTTGGAAATGTCAATGTGGCTTATGAAGTGGAAAGCCACTTGAACATGTGACATGTTTTGATGACTGGCCCTTTAAGAGGCAGACCCTAGAAGTGGACAAACCCTTGAAGAGGTGACAAATTTAGGGAATTATGTCCTTTAAGAGGTTGACCAGGGTTGTGTACAAACCCTTGAAACAACAGCATTTTAAGTGTACTGGCCCTTTAAGAGGTGGACCTGGGAAGCTTACAGACCTTTAAAATTGGCAATACTTTAAGGTGACTGGCCTATGAAGAGGATGACCATGGAAGTGGACAGTCCTTAAAGATGCATTATTGTGTGTGGGTGGCCTTCTAAGAGACAACCCTGGGAATGGACAGACCTTTGGAAATGTCAATGTGGCTTATGAAGTGGAAAGCCACTTGAACATGTGACATGTTTTGATGACTGGCCCTTTAAGAGGCAGACCCTAGAAGTGGACAAACCCTTGAAGAGGTGACAAATTTAGGGAATTATGTCCTTTAAGAGGTTGACCAGGGTTGTGTACAAACCCTTGAAACAACAGCATTTTAAGTGTACTGGCCCTTTAAGAGGTGGACCTGGGAAGCTTACAGACCTTTAAAATTGGCAATACTTTAAGGTGACTGGCCTATGAAGAGGATGACCATGGAAGTGGACAGTCCTTAAAGATGCATTATTGTGTGTGGGTGGCCTTCTAAGAGACAACCCTGGGAATGGACAGACCTTTGGAAATGTCAATGTGGCTTATGAAGTGGAAAGCCACTTGAACATGTGACATGTTTTGCGGACTGGCCCTTTAAGAGGCAGACCCTAGAAGTGGACAAACCCTTGAAGAGGTGACAAATTTAGGGAATTATGTCCTTTAAGAGGTTGACCAGGGTTGTGTACAAACCCTCAAAACAACAGCATTTTAAGTGTACTGGCCCTTTAAGAGGTGGACCTGGGAAGCTTACGGACCTTTAAAATTGGCAATACTTTAAGGTGACTGGCCTATGAAGAGGATGACCATGGAAGTGGACAGTCCTTAAAGATGCATTATTGTGTGTGGGTGGCCTTCTAAGAGACAACCCTGGGAATGGACAGACCTTTGGAAATGTCAATGTGGCTTATGAAGTGGAAAGCCACTTGAACATGTGACATGTTTTGCGGACTGGCCCTTTAAGAGGCAGACCCTAGAAGTGGACAAACCCTTGAAAAGGTGACAAATTTAGGGAATTATGTCCTTTAAGAGGTTGACCAGGGTTGTGTACAAACCCTTGAAACAACAGCATTTTAAGTGTACTGGCCCTTTAAGAGGTGGACCTGGGAAGCTTACAGACCTTTAAAATTGGCAATACTTTAAGGTGACTGGCCTATGTAGAGGATGACCATGGAAGTGGACAGTCCTTAAAGATGCATTATTGTGTGTGGGTGGCCTTCTAAGAGACAACCCTGGGAATGGACAGACCTTTGGAAATGTCAATGTGGCTTATGAAGTGGAAAGCCACTTGAACATGTGACATGTTTTGCGGACTGGCCCTTTAAGAGGCAGACCCTAGAAGTGGACAAACCCTTGAAGAGGTGACAAATTTAGGGAATTATGTCCTTTAAGAGGTTGACCAGGGTTGTGTACAAACCCTTGAAACAACAGCATTTTAAGTGTACTGGCCCTTTAAGAGGTGGACCTGGGAAGCTTACAGACCTTTAAAATTGGCAATACTTTAAGGTGACTGGCCTATGAAGAGGATGACCATGGAAGTGGACAGTCCTTAAAGATGCATTATTGTGTGTGGGTGGCCTTCTAAGAGACAACCCTGGGAATGGACAGACCTTTGGAAATGTCAATGTGGCTTATGAAGTGGAAAGCCACTTGAACATGTGACATGTTTTGCGGACTGGCCCTTTAAGAGGCAGACCCTAGAAGTGGACAAACCCTTGAAGAGGTGACAAATTTAGGGAATTATGTCCTTTAAGAGGTTGACCAGGGTTGTGTACAAACCCTCAAAACAACAGCATTTTAAGTGTACTGGCCCTTTAAGAGGTGGACCTGGGAAGCTTACAGACCTTTAAAATTGGCAATACTTTAAGGTGACTGGCCTATGAAGAGGATGACCATGGAAGTGGACAGTCCTTAAAGATGCATTATTGTGTGTGGGTGGCCTTCTAAGAGACAACCCTGGGAATGGACAGACCTTTGGAAATGTCAATGTGGCTTATGAAGTGGAAAGCCACTTGAACATGTGACATGTTTTGCGGACTGGCCCTTTAAGAGGCAGACCCTAGAAGTGGACAAACCCTTGAAGAGGTGACAAATTTAGGGAATTATGTCCTTTAAGAGGTTGACCAGGGTTGTGTACAAACCCTTGAAACAACAGCATTTTAAGTGTACTGGCCCTTTAAGAGGTGGACCTGGGAAGCTTACAGACCTTTAAAATTGGCAATACTTTAAGGTGACTGGCCTATGAAGAGGATGACCATGGAAGTGGACAGTCCTTAAAGATGCATTATTGTGTGTGGGTGGCCTTCTAAGAGACAACCCTGGGAATGGACAGACCTTTGGAAATGTCAATGTGGCTTATGAAGTGGAAAGCCACTTGAACATGTGACATGTTTTGCGGACTGGCCCTTTAAGAGGCAGACCCTAGAAGTGGACAAACCCTTGAAGAGGTGACAAATTTAGGGAATTATGTCCTTTAAGAGGTTGACCAGGGTTGTGTACAAACCCTCAAAACAACAGCATTTTAAGTGTACTGGCCCTTTAAGAGGTGGACCTGGGAAGATTACGGACCTTTAAAATTGGCAATACTTTAAGGTGACTGGCCTATGAAGAGGATGACCATGGAAGTGGACAGTCCTTAAAGATGCATTATTGTGTGTGGGTGGCCTTCTAAGAGACAACCCTGGGAATGGACAGACCTTTGGAAATGTCAATGTGGCTTATGAAGTGGAAAGCCACTTGAACATGTGACATGTTTTGATGACTGGCCCTTTAAGAGGCAGACCCTAGAAGTGGACAAACCCTTGAAGAGGTGACAAATTTAGGGAATTATGTCCTTTAAGAGGTTGACCAGGGTTGTGTACAAACCCTTGAAACAACAGCATTTTAAGTGTACTGGCCCTTTAAGAGGTGGACCTGGGAAGCTTACAGACCTTTAAAATTGGCAATACTTTAAGGTGACTGGCCTATGAAGAGGATGACCATGGAAGTGGACAGTCCTTAAAGATGCATTATTGTGTGTGGGTGGCCTTCTAAGAGACAACCCTGGGAATGGACAGACCTTTGGAAATGTCAATGTGGCTTATGAAGTGGAAAGCCACTTGAACATGTGACATGTTTTGATGACTGGCCCTTTAAGAGGCAGACCCTAGAAGTGGACAAACCCTTGAAGAGGTGACAAATTTAGGGAATTATGTCCTTTAAGAGGTTGACCAGGGTTGTGTACAAACCCTCGAAACAACAGCATTTTAAGTGTACTGGCCCTTTAAGAGGTGGACCTGGGAAGCTTACAGACCTTTAAAATTGGCAATACTTTAAGGTGACTGGCCTATGAAGAGGATGACCATGGAAGTGGACAGTCCTTAAAGATGCATTATTGTGTGTGGGTGGCCTTCTAAGAGACAACCCTGGGAATGGACAGACCTTTGGAAATGTCAATGTGGCTTATGAAGTGGAAAGCCACTTGAACATGTGACATGTTTTGATGACTGGCCCTTTAAGAGGCAGACCCTAGAAGTGGACAAACCCTTGAAGAGGTGACAAATTTAGGGAATTATGTCCTTTAAGAGGTTGACCAGGGTTGTGTACAAACCCTCGAAACAACAGCATTTTAAGTGTACTGGCCCTTTAAGAGGTGGACCTGGGAAGCTTACAGACCTTTAAAATTGGCAATACTTTAAGGTGACTGGCCTATGAAGAGGATGACCATGGAAGTGGACAGTCCTTAAAGATGCATTATTGTGTGTGGGTGGCCTTCTAAGAGACAACCCTGGTAATGGACAGACCTTTGGAAATGTCAATGTGGCTTATGAAGTGGAAAGCCACTTGAACATGTGACATGTTTTGATGACTGGCCCTTTAAGAGGCAGACCCTAGATATGGACAAACCCTTGAAGAGGTGACAAATTTAGGGAATTATGTCCTTTAAGAGGTTGACCAGGGTTGTGTACAAACCCTTGAAACAACAGTATTTTAAGTGTACTGGCCCTTTAAGAGGTGGACCTGGGAAGCTTACAGACCTTTAAAATTGGCAATACTTTAAGGTGACTGGCCTATGAAGAGGATGACCATGGAAGTGGACAGTCCTTAAAGATGCATTATTGTGTGTGGGTGGCCTTCTAAGAGACAATCCTGGGAATGGACAGACCTTTGGAAATGTCAATGTGGCTTATGAAGTGGAAAGCCACTTGAACATGTGACATGTTTTGCGGACTGGCCCTTTAAGAGGCAGACCCTAGAAGTGGACAAACCCTTGAAGAGGTGACATATTTAGGGAATTATGTCCTTTAAGAGGTTGACCAGGGTTGTGTACAAACCCTCGAAACAACAGCATTTTAAGTGTACTGGCCCTTTAAGAGGTGGACCTGGGAAGCTTACAGACCTTTAAAATTGGCAATACTTTAAGGTGACTGGCCTATGAAGAGGATGACCATGGAAGTGGACAGTCCTTAAAGATGCATTATTGTGTGTGGGTGGCCTTCTAAGAGACAACCCTGGGAATGGACAGACCTTTGGAAATGTCAATGTGGCTTATGAAGTGGAAAGCCACTTGAACATGTGACATGTTTTGATGACTGGCCCTTTAAGAGGCAGACCCTAGAAGTGGACAAACCCTTGAAGAGGTGACAAATTTAGGGAATTATGTCCTTTAAGAGGTTGACCAGGGTTGTGTACAAACCCTCGAAACAACAGCATTTTAAGTGTACTGGCCCTTTAAGAGGTGGACCTGGGAAGCTTACAGACCTTTAAAATTGGCAATACTTTAAGGTGACTGGCCTATGAAGAGGATGACCATGGAAGTGGACAGTCCTTAAAGATGCATTATTGTGTGTGGGTGGCCTTCTAAGAGACAACCCTGGGAATGGACAGACCTTTGGAAATGTCAATGTGGCTTATGAAGTGGAAAGCCACTTGAACATGTGACATGTTTTGATGACTGGCCCTTTAAGAGGCAGACCCTAGAAGTGGACAAACCCTTGAAGAGGTGACAAATTTAGGGAATTATGTCCTTTAAGAGGTTGACCAGGGTTGAGTACAAACCCTTGAAACAACAGCATTTTAAGTGTACTGGCCCTTTAAGAGGTGGACCTCGGAAGCTTTGCAGACCTTTAAAATTGGCAATACTTTAAGGTGACTGGCCTATGAAGAGGATGACCATGGAAGTGGACAGTCCTTAAAGATGCATTATTGTGTGTGGGTGGCCTTCTAAGAGACAACCCTGGGAATGGACAGACCTTTGGAAATGTCAATGTGGCTTATGAAGTGGAAAGCCACTTGAACATGTGACATGTTTTGATGACTGGCCCTTTAAGAGGCAGACCCTAGAAGTGGACAAACCCTTGAAGAGGTGACAAATTTAGGGAATTATGTCCTTTAAGAGGTTGACCAGGGTTGTGTACAAACCCTTGAAACAACAGCATTTTAAGTGTACTGGCCCTTTAAGAGGTGGACCTGGGAAGCTTACGGACCTTTAAAATTGGCAATACTTTAAGGTGACTGGCCTATGAAGAGGATGACCATGGAAGTGGACAGTCCTTAAAGATGCATTATTGTGTGTGGGTGGCCTTCTAAGAGACAACCCTGGGAATGGACAGACCTTTGGAAATGTCAATGTGGCTTATGAAGTGGAAAGCCACTTGAACATGTGACATGTTTTGATGACTGGCCCTTTAAGAGGCAGACCCTAGAAGTGGACAAACCCTTGAAGAGGTGACAAATTTAGGGAATTATGTCCTTTAAGAGGTTGACCAGGGTTGAGTACAAACCCTTGAAACAACAGCATTTTAAGTGTACTGGCCCTTTAAGAGGTGGACCTGGGAAGCTTACAGACCTTTAAAATTGGCAATACTTTAAGGTGACTGGCCTATGAAGAGGATGACCATGGAAGTGGACAGTCCTTAAAGATGCATTATTGTGTGTGGGTGGCCTTCTAAGAGACAACCCTGGGAATGGACAGACCTTTGGAAATGTCAATGTGGCTTATGAAGTGGAAAGCCACTTGAACATGTGACATGTTTTGCGGACTGGCCCTTTAAGAGGCAGACCCTAGAAGTGGACAAACCCTTGAAGAGGTGACAAATTTAGGGAATTATGTCCTTTAAGAGGTTGACCAGGGTTGTGTACAAACCCTCAAAACAACAGCATTTTAAGTGTACTGGCCCTTTAAGAGGTGGACCTGGGAAGCTTACGGACCTTTAAAATTGGCAATACTTTAAGGTGACTGGCCTATGAAGAGGATGACCATGGAAGTGGACAGTCCTTAAAGATGCATTATTGTGTGTGGGTGGCCTTCTAAGAGACAACCCTGGGAATGGACAGACCTTTGGAAATGTCAATGTGGCTTATGAAGTGGAAAGCCACTTGAACATGTGACATGTTTTGATGACTGGCCCTTTAAGAGGCAGACCCTAGAAGTGGACAAACCCTTGAAGAGGTGACAAATTTAGGGAATTATGTCCTTTAAGAGGTTGACCAGGGTTGTGTACAAACCCTTGAAACAACAGCATTTTAAGTGTACTGGCCCTTTAAGAGGTGGACCTGGGAAGCTTACAGACCTTTAAAATTGGCAATACTTTAAGGTGACTGGCCTATGTAGAGGATGACCATGGAAGTGGACAGTCCTTAAAGATGCATTATTGTGTGTGGGTGGCCTTCTAAGAGACAACCCTGGGAATTGACAGACCTTTGGAAATGTCAATGTGGCTTATGAAGTGGAAAGCCACTTGAACATGTGACATGTTTTGCGGACTGGCCCTTTAAGAGGCAGACCCTAGAAGTGGACAAACCCTTGAAGAGGTGACAAATTTAGGGAATTATGTCCTTTAAGAGGTTGACCAGGGTTGTGTACAAACCCTTGAAACAACAGCATTTTAAGTGTACTGGCCCTTTAAGAGGTGGACCTGGGAAGCTTACAGACCTTTAAAATTGGCAATACTTTAAGGTGACTGGCCTATGAAGAGGATGACCATGGAAGTGGACAGTCCTTAAAGATGCATTATTGTGTGTGGGTGGCCTTCTAAGAGACAACCCTGGGAATGGACAGACCTTTGGAAATGTCAATGTGGCTTATGAAGTGGAAAGCCACTTGAACATGTGACATGTTTTGATGACTGGCCCTTTAAGAGGCAGACCCTAGAAGTGGACAAACCCTTGAAGAGGTGACAAATTTAGGGAATTATGTCCTTTAAGAGGTTGACCAGGGTTGTGTACAAACCCTTGAAACAACAGCATTTTAAGTGTACTGGCCCTTTAAGAGGTGGACCTGGGAAGCTTACAGACCTTTAAAATTGGCAATACTTTAAGGTGACTGGCCTATGAAGAGGATGACCATGGAAGTGGACAGTCCTTAAAGATGCATTATTGTGTGTGGGTGGCCTTCTAAGAGACAACCCTGGGAATGGACAGACCTTTGGAAATGTCAATGTGGCTTATGAGGTGGAAAGCCACTTGAACATGTGACATGTTTTGCGGACTGGCCCTTTAAGAGGCAGACCCTAGAAGTGGACAAACCCTTGAAGAGGTGACATATTTAGGGAATTATGTCCTTTAAGAGGTTGACCAGGGTTGTGTACAAACCCTCGAAACAACAGCATTTTAAGTGTACTGGCCCTTTAAGAGGTGGACCTGGGAAGCTTACAGACCTTTAAAATTGGCAATACTTTAAGGTGACTGGCCTATGAAGAGGATGACCATGGAAGTGGACAGTCCTTAAAGATGCATTATTGTGTGTGGGTGGCCTTCTAAGAGACAACCCTGGGAATGGACAGACCTTTGGAAATGTCAATGTGGCTTATGAAGTGGAAAGCCACTTGAACATGTGACATGTTTTGATGACTGGCCCTTTAAGAGGCAGACCCTAGAAGTGGACAAACCCTTGAAGAGGTGACAAATTTAGGGAATTATGTCCTTTAAGAGGTTGACCAGGGTTGTGTACAAACCCTCGAAACAACAGCATTTTAAGTGTACTGGCCCTTTAAGAGGTGGACCTGGGAGGCTTACAGACCTTTAAAATTGGCAATACTTTAAGGTGACTGGCCTATGAAGAGGATGACCATGGAAGTGGACAGTCCTTAAAGATGCATTATTGTGTGTGGGTGGCCTTCTAAGAGACAACCCTGGGAATGGACAGACCTTTGGAAATGTCAATGTGGCTTATGAAGTGGAAAGCTACTTGAACATGTGACATGTTTTGATGACTGGCCCTTTAAGAGGCAGACCCTAGAAGTGGACAAACCCTTGAAGAGGTGACAAATTTAGGGAATTATGTCCTTTAAGAGGTTGACCAGGGTTGAGTACAAACCCTTGAAACAATAGCATTTTAAGTGTACTGGCCCTTTAAGAGGTGGACCTGGGAAGCTTTGCAGACCTTTAAAATTGGCAATACTTTAAGGTGACTGGCCTATGAAGAGGATGACCATGGAAGTGGACAGTCCTTAAAGATGCATTATTGTGTGTGGGTGGCCTTCTAAGAGACAACCCTGGGAATGGACAGACCTTTGGAAATGTCAATGTGGCTTATGAAGTGGAAAGCCACTTGAACATGTGACATGTTTTGATGACTGGCCCTTTAAGAGGCAGACCCTAGAAGTGGACAAACCCTTGAAGAGGTGACAAATTTAGGGAATTATGTCCTTTAAGAGGTTGACCAGGGTTGTGTACAAACCCTTGAAACAACAGCATTTTAAGTGTACTGGCCCTTTAAGAGGTGGACCTGGGAAGCTTACAGACCTTTAAAATTGGCAATACTTTAAGGTGACTGGCCTATGAAGAGGATGACCATGGCAGTGGACAGTCCTTAAAGATGCATTATTGTGTGTGGGTGGCCTTCTAAGAGACAACCCTGGGAATGGACAGACCTTTGGAAATGTCAATGTGGCTTATGAAGTGGAAAGCCACTTGAACATGTGACATGTTTTGATGACTGGCCCTTTAAGAGGCAGACCCTAGAAGTGGACAAACCCTTGAAGAGGTGACAAATTTAGGGAATTATGTCCTTTAAGAGGTTGACCAGGGTTGTGTACAAACCCTTGAAACAACAGCATTTTAAGTGTACTGGCCCTTTAAGAGGTGGACCTGGGAAGCTTACAGACCTTTAAAATTGGCAATACTTTAAGGTGACTGGCCTATGAAGAGGATGACCATGGAAGTGGACAGTCCTTAAAGATGCATTATTGTGTGTGGGTGGCCTTCTAAGAGACAACCCTGGGAATGGACAGACCTTTGGAAATGTCAATGTGGCTTATGAAGTGGAAAGCCACTTGAACATGTGACATGTTTTGATGACTGGCCCTTTAAGAGGCAGACCCTAGAAGTGGACAAACCCTTGAAGAGGTGACAAATTTAGGGAATTATGTCCTTTAAGAGGTTGACCAGGGTTGAGTACAAACCCTTGAAACAACAGCATTTTAAGTGTACTGGCCCTTTAAGAGGTGGACCTGGGAAGCTTACAGACCTTTAAAATTGGCAATACTTTAAGGTGACTGGCCTATGAAGAGGATGACCATGGAAGTGGACAGTCCTTAAAGATGCATTATTGTGTGTGGGTGGCCTTCTAAGAGACAACCCTGGGAATGGACAGACCTTTGGAAATGTCAATGTGGCTTATGAAGTGGAAAGCCACTTGAACATGTGACATGTTTTGCGGACTGGCCCTTTAAGAGGCAGACCCTAGAAGTGGACAAACCCTTGAAGAGGTGACAAATTTAGGGAATTATGTCCTTTAAGAGGTTGACCAGGGTTGTGTACAAACCCTCAAAACAACAGCATTTTAAGTGTACTGGCCCTTTAAGAGGTGGACCTGGGAAGCTTACGGACCTTTAAAATTGGCAATACTTTAAGGTGACTGGCCTATGAAGAGGATGACCATGGAAGTGGACAGTCCTTAAAGATGCATTATTGTGTGTGGGTGGCCTTCTAAGAGACAACCCTGGGAATGGACAGACCTTTGGAAATGTCAATGTGGCTTATGAAGTGGAAAGCCACTTGAACATGTGACATGTTTTGATGACTGGCCCTTTAAGAGGCAGACCCTAGAAGTGGACAAACCCTTGAAGAGGTGACAAATTTAGGGAATTATGTCCTTTAAGAGGTTGACCAGGGTTGTGTACAAACCCTTGAAACAACAGCATTTTAAGTGTACTGGCCCTTTAAGAGGTGGACCTGGGAAGCTTACAGACCTTTAAAATTGGCAATACTTTAAGGTGACTGGCCTATGAAGAGGATGACCATGGAAGTGGACAGTCCTTAAAGATGCATTATTGTGTGTGGGTGGCCTTCTAAGAGACAACCCTGGGAATGGACAGACCTTTGGAAATGTCAATGTGGCTTATGAAGTGGAAAGCCACTTGAACATGTGACATGTTTTGATGACTGGCCCTTTAAGAGGCAGACCCTAGAAGTGGACAAACCCTTGAAGAGGTGACAAATTTAGGGAATTATGTCCTTTAAGAGGTTGACCAGGGTTGTGTACAAACCCTTGAAACAACAGCATTTTAAGTGTACTGGCCCTTTAAGAGGTGGACCTGGGAAGCTTACAGACCTTTAAAATTGGCAATACTTTAAGGTGACTGGCCTATGAAGAGGATGACCATGGAAGTGGACAGTCCTTAAAGATGCATTATTGTGTGTGGGTGGCCTTCTAAGAGACAACCCTGGGAATGGACAGACCTTTGGAAATGTCAATGTGGCTTATGAAGTGGAAAGCCACTTGAACATGTGACATGTTTTGATGACTGGCCCTTTAAGAGGCAGACCCTAGAAGTGGACAAACCCTTGAAGAGGTGACAAATTTAGGGAATTATGTCCTTTAAGAGGTTGACCAGGGTTGAGTACAAACCCTTGAAACAACAGCATTTTAAGTGTACTGGCCCTTTAAGAGGTGGACCTGGGAAGCTTACAGACCTTTAAAATTGGCAATACTTTAAGGTGACTGGCCAATGAAGAGGATGACCATGGAAGTGGACAGTCCTTAAAGATGCATTATTGTGTGTGGGTGGCCTTCTAAGAGACAACCCTGGGAATGGACAGACCTTTGGAAATGTCAATGTGGCTTATGAAGTGGAAAGCCACTTGAACATGTGACATGTTTTGATGACTGGCCCTTTAAGAGGCAGACCCTAGAAGTGGACAAACCCTTGAAGAGGTGACAAATTTAGGGAATTATGTCCTTTAAGAGGTTGACCAGGGTTGTGTACAAACCCTCGAAACAACAGCATTTTAAGTGTACTGGCCCTTTAAGAGGTGGACCTGGGAGGCTTACAGACCTTTAAAATTGGCAATACTTTAAGGTGACTGGCCTATGAAGAGGATGACCATGGAAGTGGACAGTCCTTAAAGATGCATTATTGTGTGTGGGTGGCCTTCTAAGAGACAACCCTGGGAATGGACAGACCTTTGGAAATGTCAATGTGGCTTATGAAGTGGAAAGCTACTTGAACATGTGACATGTTTTGATGACTGGCCCTTTAAGAGGCAGACCCTAGAAGTGGACAAACCCTTGAAGAGGTGACAAATTTAGGGAATTATGTCCTTTAAGAGGTTGACCAGGGTTGAGTACAAACCCTTGAAACAATAGCATTTTAAGTGTACTGGCCCTTTAAGAGGTGGACCTGGGAAGCTTTGCAGACCTTTAAAATTGGCAATACTTTAAGGTGACTGGCCTATGAAGAGGATGACCATGGAAGTGGACAGTCCTTAAAGATGCATTATTGTGTGTGGGTGGCCTTCTAAGAGACAACCCTGGGAATGGACAGACCTTTGGAAATGTCAATGTGGCTTATGAAGTGGAAAGCTACTTGAACATGTGACATGTTTTGATGACTGGCCCTTTAAGAGGCAGACCCTAGAAGTGGACAAACCCTTGAAGAGGTGACAAATTTAGGGAATTATGTCCTTTAAGAGGTTGACCAGGGTTGAGTACAAACCCTTGAAACAATAGCATTTTAAGTGTACTGGCCCTTTAAGAGGTGGACCTGGGAAGCTTTGCAGACCTTTAAAATTGGCAATACTTTAAGGTGACTGGCCTATGAAGAGGATGACCATGGAAGTGGACAGTCCTTAAAGATGCATTATTGTGTGTGGGTGGCCTTCTAAGAGACAACCCTGGGAATGGACAGACCTTTGGAAATGTCAATGTGGCTTATGAAGTGGAAAGCCACTTGAACATGTGACATGTTTTGATGACTGGCCCTTTAAGAGGCAGACCCTAGAAGTGGACAAACCCTTGAAGAGGTGACAAATTTAGGGAATTATGTCCTTTAAGAGGTTGACCAGGGTTGTGTACAAACCCTTGAAACAACAGCATTTTAAGTGTACTGGCCCTTTAAGAGGTGGACCTGGGAAGCTTACAGACCTTTAAAATTGGCAATACTTTAAGGTGACTGGCCTATGAAGAGGATGACCATGGAAGTGGACAGTCCTTAAAGATGCATTATTGTGTGTGGGTGGCCTTCTAAGAGACAACCCTGGGAATGGACAGACCTTTGGAAATGTCAATGTGGCTTATGAAGTGGAAAGCCACTTGAACATGTGACATGTTTTGATGACTGGCCCTTTAAGAGGCAGACCCTAGAAGTGGACAAACCCTTGAAGAGGTGACAAATTTAGGGAATTATGTCCTTTAAGAGGTTGACCAGGGTTGAGTACAAACCCTTGAAACAACAGCATTTTAAGTGTACTGGCCCTTTAAGAGGTGGACCTGGGAAGCTTACAGACCTTTAAAATTGGCAATACTTTAAGGTGACTGGCCTATGAAGAGGATGACCATGGAAGTGGACAGTCCTTAAAGATGCATTATTGTGTGTGGGTGGCCTTCTAAGAGACAACCCTGGGAATGGACAGACCTTTGGAAATGTCAATGTGGCTTATGAAGTGGAAAGCCACTTGAACATGTGACATGTTTTGCGGACTGGCCCTTTAAGAGGCAGACCCTAGAAGTGGACAAACCCTTGAAGAGGTGACAAATTTAGGGAATTATGTCCTTTAAGAGGTTGACCAGGGTTGTGTACAAACCCTCAAAACAACAGCATTTTAAGTGTACTGGCCCTTTAAGAGGTGGACCTGGGAAGCTTACGGACCTTTAAAATTGGCAATACTTTAAGGTGACTGGCCTATGAAGAGGATGACCATGGAAGTGGACAGTCCTTAAAGATGCATTATTGTGTGTGGGTGGCCTTCTAAGAGACAACCCTGGGAATGGACAGACCTTTGGAAATGTCAATGTGGCTTATGAAGTGGAAAGCCACTTGAACATGTGACATGTTTTGATGACTGGCCCTTTAAGAGGCAGACCCTAGAAGTGGACAAACCCTTGAAGAGGTGACAAATTTAGGGAATTATGTCCTTTAAGAGGTTGACCAGGGTTGTGTACAAACCCTCGAAACAACAGCATTTTAAGTGTACTGGCCCTTTAAGAGGTGGACCTGGGAGGCTTACAGACCTTTAAAATTGGCAATACTTTAAGGTGACTGGCCTATGAAGAGGATGACCATGGAAGTGGACAGTCCTTAAAGATGCATTATTGTGTGTGGGTGGCCTTCTAAGAGACAACCCTGGGAATGGACAGACCTTTGGAAATGTCAATGTGGCTTATGAAGTGGAAAGCTACTTGAACATGTGACATGTTTTGATGACTGGCCCTTTAAGAGGCAGACCCTAGAAGTGGACAAACCCTTGAAGAGGTGACAAATTTAGGGAATTATGTCCTTTAAGAGGTTGACCAGGGTTGAGTACAAACCCTTGAAACAATAGCATTTTAAGTGTACTGGCCCTTTAAGAGGTGGACCTGGGAAGCTTTGCAGACCTTTAAAATTGGCAATACTTTAAGGTGACTGGCCTATGAAGAGGATGACCATGGAAGTGGACAGTCCTTAAAGATGCATTATTGTGTGTGGGTGGCCTTCTAAGAGACAACCCTGGGAATGGACAGACCTTTGGAAATGTCAATGTGGCTTATGAAGTGGAAAGCCACTTGAACATGTGACATGTTTTGATGACTGGCCCTTTAAGAGGCAGACCCTAGAAGTGGACAAACCCTTGAAGAGGTGACAAATTTAGGGAATTATGTCCTTTAAGAGGTTGACCAGGGTTGTGTACAAACCCTTGAAACAACAGCATTTTAAGTGTACTGGCCCTTTAAGAGGTGGACCTGGGAAGCTTACAGACCTTTAAAATTGGCAATACTTTAAGGTGACTGGCCTATGAAGAGGATGACCATGGAAGTGGACAGTCCTTAAAGATGCATTATTGTGTGTGGGTGGCCTTCTAAGAGACAACCCTGGGAATGGACAGACCTTTGGAAATGTCAATGTGGCTTATGAAGTGGAAAGCCACTTGAACATGTGACATGTTTTGATGACTGGCCCTTTAAGAGGCAGACCCTAGAAGTGGACAAACCCTTGAAGAGGTGACAAATTTAGGGAATTATGTCCTTTAAGAGGTTGACCAGGGTTGTGTACAAACCCTTGAAACAACAGCATTTTAAGTGTACTGGCCCTTTAAGAGGTGGACCTGGGAAGCTTACAGACCTTTAAAATTGGCAATACTTTAAGGTGACTGGCCTATGAAGAGGATGACCATGGAAGTGGACAGTCCTTAAAGATGCATTATTGTGTGTGGGTGGCCTTCTAAGAGACAACCCTGGGAATGGACAGACCTTTGGAAATGTCAATGTGGCTTATGAAGTGGAAAGCCACTTGAACATGTGACATGTTTTGATGACTGGCCCTTTAAGAGGCAGACCCTAGAAGTGGACAAACCCTTGAAGAGGTGACAAATTTAGGGAATTATGTCCTTTAAGAGGTTGACCAGGGTTGAGTACAAACCCTTGAAACAACAGCATTTTAAGTGTACTGGCCCTTTAAGAGGTGGACCTGGGAAGCTTACAGACCTTTAAAATTGGCAATACTTTAAGGTGACTGGCCTATGAAGAGGATGACCATGGAAGTGGACAGTCCTTAAAGATGCATTATTGTGTGTGGGTGGCCTTCTAAGAGACAACCCTGGGAATGGACAGACCTTTGGAAATGTCAATGTGGCTTATGAAGTGGAAAGCCACTTGAACATGTGACATGTTTTGCGGACTGGCCCTTTAAGAGGCAGACCCTAGAAGTGGACAAACCCTTGAAGAGGTGACAAATTTAGGGAATTATGTCCTTTAAGAGGTTGACCAGGGTTGTGTACAAACCCTCAAAACAACAGCATTTTAAGTGTACTGGCCCTTTAAGAGGTGGACCTGGGAAGCTTACGGACCTTTAAAATTGGCAATACTTTAAGGTGACTGGCCTATGAAGAGGATGACCATGGAAGTGGACAGTCCTTAAAGATGCATTATTGTGTGTGGGTGGCCTTCTAAGAGACAACCCTGGGAATGGACAGACCTTTGGAAATGTCAATGTGGCTTATGAAGTGGAAAGCCACTTGAACATGTGACATGTTTTGCGGACTGGCCCTTTAAGAGGCAGACCCTAGAAGTGGACAAACCCTTGAAGAGGTGACAAATTTAGGGAATTATGTCCTTTAAGAGGTTGACCAGGGTTGTGTACAAACCCTTGAAACAACAGCATTTTAAGTGTACTGGCCCTTTAAGAGGTGGACCTGGGAAGCTTACAGACCTTTAAAATTGGCAATACTTTAAGGTGACTGGCCTATGAAGAGGATGACCATGGAAGTGGACAGTCCTTAAAGATGCATTATTGTGTGTGGGTGGCCTTCTAAGAGACAACCCTGGGAATGGACAGACCTTTGGAAATGTCAATGTGGCTTATGAAGTGGAAAGCCACTTGAACATGTGACATGTTTTGATGACTGGCCCTTTAAGAGGCAGACCCTAGAAGTGGACAAACCCTTGAAGAGGTGACAAATTTAGGGAATTATGTCCTTTAAGAGGTTGACCAGGGTTGTGTACAAACCCTTGAAACAACAGCATTTTAAGTGTACTGGCCCTTTAAGAGGTGGACCTGGGAAGCTTACAGACCTTTAAAATTGGCAATACTTTAAGGTGACTGGCCTATGAAGAGGATGACCATGGAAGTGGACAGTCCTTAAAGATGCATTATTGTGTGTGGGTGGCCTTCTAAGAGACAACCCTGGGAATGGACAGACCTTTGGAAATGTCAATGTGGCTTATGAAGTGGAAAGCCACTTGAACATGTGACATGTTTTGATGACTGGCCCTTTAAGAGGCAGACCCTAGAAGTGGACAAACCCTTGAAGAGGTGACAAATTTAGGGAATTATGTCCTTTAAGAGGTTGACCAGGGTTGAGTACAAACCCTTGAAACAACAGCATTTTAAGTGTACTGGCCCTTTAAGAGGTGGACCTGGGAAGCTTACAGACCTTTAAAATTGGCAATACTTTAAGGTGACTGGCCTATGAAGAGGATGACCATGGAAGTGGACAGTCCTTAAAGATGCATTATTGTGTGTGGGTGGCCTTCTAAGAGACAACCCTGGGAATGGACAGACCTTTGGAAATGTCAATGTGGCTTATGAAGTGGAAAGCCACTTGAACATGTGACATGTTTTGCGGACTGGCCCTTTAAGAGGCAGACCCTAGAAGTGGACAAACCCTTGAAGAGGTGACAAATTTAGGGAATTATGTCCTTTAAGAGGTTGACCAGGGTTGTGTACAAACCCTCAAAACAACAGCATTTTAAGTGTACTGGCCCTTTAAGAGGTGGACCTGGGAAGCTTACGGACCTTTAAAATTGGCAATACTTTAAGGTGACTGGCCTATGAAGAGGATGACCATGGAAGTGGACAGTCCTTAAAGATGCATTATTGTGTGTGGGTGGCCTTCTAAGAGACAACCCTGGGAATGGACAGACCTTTGGAAATGTCAATGTGGCTTATGAAGTGGAAAGCCACTTGAACATGTGACATGTTTTGCGGACTGGCCCTTTAAGAGGCAGACCCTAGAAGTGGACAAACCCTTGAAGAGGTGACAAATTTAGGGAATTATGTCCTTTAAGAGGTTGACCAGGGTTGTGTACAAACCCTTGAAACAACAGCATTTTAAGTGTACTGGCCCTTTAAGAGGTGGACCTGGGAAGCTTACAGACCTTTAAAATTGGCAATACTTTAAGGTGACTGGCCTATGAAGAGGATGACCATGGAAGTGGACAGTCCTTAAAGATGCATTATTGTGTGTGGGTGGCCTTCTAAGAGACAACCCTGGGAATGGACAGACCTTTGGAAATGTCAATGTGGCTTATGAAGTGGAAAGCCACTTGAACATGTGACATGTTTTGATGACTGGCCCTTTAAGAGGCAGACCCTAGAAGTGGACAAACCCTTGAAGAGGTGACAAATTTAGGGAATTATGTCCTTTAAGAGGTTGACCAGGGTTGTGTACAAACCCTTGAAACAACAGCATTTTAAGTGTACTGGCCCTTTAAGAGGTGGACCTGGGAAGCTTACAGACCTTTAAAATTGGCAATACTTTAAGGTGACTGGCCTATGAAGAGGATGACCATGGAAGTGGACAGTCCTTAAAGATGCATTATTGTGTGTGGGTGGCCTTCTAAGAGACAACCCTGGGAATGGACAGACCTTTGGAAATGTCAATGTGGCTTATGAAGTGGAAAGCCACTTGAACATGTGACATGTTTTGATGACTGGCCCTTTAAGAGGCAGACCCTAGAAGTGGACAAACCCTTGAAGAGGTGACAAATTTAGGGAATTATGTCCTTTAAGAGGTTGACCAGGGTTGAGTACAAACCCTTGAAACAACAGCATTTTAAGTGTACTGGCCCTTTAAGAGGTGGACCTGGGAAGCTTACAGACCTTTAAAATTGGCAATACTTTAAGGTGACTGGCCTATGAAGAGGATGACCATGGAAGTGGACAGTCCTTAAAGATGCATTATTGTGTGTGGGTGGCCTTCTAAGAGACAACCCTGGGAATGGACAGACCTTTGGAAATGTCAATGTGGCTTATGAAGTGGAAAGCCAATTGAACATGTGACATGTTTTGCGGACTGGCCCTTTAAGAGGCAAACCCTAGAAGTGGACAAACCCTTGAAGAGGTGACAAATTTAGGGAATTATGTCCTTTAAGAGGTTGACCAGGGTTGTGTACAAACCCTCAAAACAACAGCATTTTAAGTGTACTGGCCCTTTAAGAGGTGGACCTGGGAAGCTTACGGACCTTTAAAATTGGCAATACTTTAAGGTGACTGGCCTATGAAGAGGATGACCATGGAAGTGGACAGTCCTTAAAGATGCATTATTGTGTGTGGGTGGCCTTCTAAGAGACAACCCTGGGAATGGACAGACCTTTGGAAATGTCAATGTGGCTTATGAAGTGGAAAGCCACTTGAACATGTGACATGTTTTGATGACTGGCCCTTTAAGAGGCAGACCCTAGAAGTGGACAAACCCTTGAAGAGGTGACACATTTAGGGAATTATGTCCTTTAAGAGGTTGACCAGGGTTGTGTACAAACCCTTGAAACAACAGCATTTTAAGTGTACTGGCCCTTTAAGAGGTGGACCTGGGAAGCTTACAGACCTTTAAAATTGGCAATACTTTAAGGTGACTGGCCTATGAAGAGGATGACCATGGAAGTGGACAGTCCTTAAAGATGCATTATTGTGTGTGGGTGGCCTTCTAAGAGACAACCCTGGGATTGGACAGACCTTTGGAAATGTCAAAGTGGCTTATGAAGTGGAAAGCCACTTGAACATGTGACATGTTTTGCGGACTGGCCCTTTAAGAAGTAGACCCTAGAAGTGGACAAACCCTTGAAGAGGTGACAAATTTAGGGAATTATGTCCTTTAAGAGGTTGACCAGAGTTGTGTACAAAACCTCGAAACAACAGCATTTTAAGTGTACTGGCCCTTTAAGAGGTGGACCTGGGAAGCTTACAGACCTTTAAAATTGGCAATACTTTAAGGTGACTGGCCTATGAAGAGGATGACCATGGAAGTGGACAGTCCTTAAAGATGCATTATTGTGTGTGGGTGGCCTTCTAAGAGACAACCCTGGGAATGGACAGACCTTTGGAAATGTCAATGTGGCTTATGAAGTGGAAAGCCACTTGAACATGTGACATGTTTTGATGACTGGCCCTTTAAGAGGCAGACCCTAGAAGTGGACAAACCCTTGAAGAGGTGACAAATTTAGGGAATTATGTCCTTTAAGAGGTTGACCAGGGTTGTGTACAAACCCTCGAAACAACAACATTTTAAGTGTACTGGCCCTTTAAGAGGTGGACCTGGGAAGCTTACAGACCTTTAAAATTGGCAATACTTTAAGGTGACTGGCCTATGAAGAGGATGACCATGGAAGTGGACAGTCCTTAAAGATGCATTATTGTGTGTGGGTGGCCTTCTAAGAGACAACCCTGGGAATGGACAGACCTTTGGAAATGTCAATGTGGCTTATGAAGTGGAAAGCCACTTGAACATGTGACATGTTTTGATGACTGGCCCTTTAAGAGGCAGACCCTAGAAGTGGACAAACCCTTGAAGAGGTGACAAATTTAGGGAATTATGTCCTTTAAGAGGTTGACCAGGGTTGTGTACAAACCCTCGAAACAACAGCATTTTAAGTGTACTGGCCCTTTAAGAGGTGGACCTGGGAAGCTTACAGACCTTTAAAATTGGCAATACTTTAAGGTGACTGGCCTATGAAGAGGATGACCATGGAAGTGGACAGTCCTTAAAGATGCATTATTGTGTGTGGGTGGCCTTCTAAGAGACAACCCTGGGAATGGACAGACCTTTGGAAATGTCAATGTGGCTTATGAAGTGGAAAGCCACTTGAACATGTGACATGTTTTGATGACTGGCCCTTTAAGAGGCAGACCCTAGAAGTGGACAAACCCTTGAAGAGGTGACAAATTTAGGGAATTATGTCCTTTAAGAGGTTGACCAGGGTTGAGTACAAACCCTTGAAACAACAGCATTTTAAGTGTACTGGCCCTTTAAGAGGTGGACCTGGGAAGCTTACAGACCTTTAAAATTGGCAATACTTTAAGGTGACTGGCCTATGAAGAGGATGACCATGGAAGTGGACAGTCCTTAAAGATGCATTATTGTGTGTGGGTGGCCTTCTAAGAGACAACCCTGGGAATGGACAGACCTTTGGAAATGTCAATGTGGCTTATGAAGTGGAAAGCCACTTGAACATG
Source organism: Eleutherodactylus coqui (assembly GCF_035609145.1). Taxonomy (NCBI): domain Eukaryota; kingdom Metazoa; phylum Chordata; class Amphibia; order Anura; family Eleutherodactylidae; genus Eleutherodactylus; species Eleutherodactylus coqui. Next base: position 544,943 of record NW_027102273.1, read on the forward strand.
TGACATGTTTTGATGACTGGCCCTTTAAGAGGCAGACCCTAGAAGTGGACAAACCCTTGAAGAGGTGACAAATTTAGGGAATTATGTCCTTTAAGAGGTTGACCAGGGTTGTGTACAAACCCTTGAAACAACAGCATTTTAAGTGTACTGGCCCTTTAAGAGGTGGACCTGGGAAGCTTACAGACCTTTAAAATTGGCAATACTTTAAGGTGACTGGCCTATGAAGAGGATGACCATGGAAGTGGACAGTCCTTAAAGATGCATTATTGTGTGTGGGTGGCCTTCTAAGAGACAACCCTGGGAATGGACAGACCTTTGGAAATGTCAATGTGGCTTATGAAGTGGAAAGCCACTTGAACATGTGACATGTTTTGATGACTGGCCCTTTAAGAGGCAGACCCTAGAAGTGGACAAACCCTTGAAGAGGTGACAAATTTAGGGAATTATGTCCTTTAAGAGGTTGACCAGGGTTGTGTACAAACCCTTGAAACAACAGCATTTTAAGTGTACTGGCCCTTTAAGAGGTGGACCTGGGAAGCTTACAGACCTTTAAAATTGGCAATACTTTAAGGTGACTGGCCTATGAAGAGGATGACCATGGAAGTGGACAGTCCTTAAAGATGCATTATTGTGTGTGGGTGGCCTTCTAAGAGACAACCCTGGGAATGGACAGACCTTTGGAAATGTCAATGTGGCTTATGAAGTGGAAAGCCACTTGAACATGTGACATGTTTTGATGACTGGCCCTTTAAGAGGCAGACCCTAGATATGGACAAACCCTTGAAGAGGTGACAAATTTAGGGAATTATGTCCTTTAAGAGGTTGACCAGGGTTGAGTACAAACCCTTGAAACAACAGCATTTTAAGTGTACTGGCCCTTTAAGAGGTGGACCTGGGAAGCTTACAGACCTTTAAAATTGGCAATACTTTAAGGTGACTGGCCTATGAAGAGGATGACCATGGAAGTGGACAGTCCTTAAAGATGCATTATTGTGTGTGGGTGGCCTTCTAAGAGACAACCCTGGGAATGGACAGACCTTTGGAAATGTCAATGTGGCTTATGAAGTGGAAAGCCACTTGAACATGTGACATGTTTTGATGACTGGCCCTTTAAGAGGCAGACCCTAGAAGTGGACAAACCCTTGAAGAGGTGACACATTTAGGGAATTATGTCCTTTAAGAGGTTGACCAGGGTTGTGTACAAACCCTTGAAACAACAGCATTTTAAGTGTACTGGCCCTTTAAGAGGTGGACCTGGGAAGCTTACAGACCTTTAAAATTGGCAATACTTTAAGGTGACTGGCCTATGAAGAGGATGACCATGGAAGTGGACAGTCCTTAAAGATGCATTATTGTGTGTGGGTGGCCTTCTAAGAGACAACCCTGGGATTGGACAGACCTTTGGAAATGTCAAAGTGGCTTATGAAGTGGAAAGCCACTTGAACATGTGACATGTTTTGCGGACTGGCCCTTTAAGAAGTAGACCCTAGAAGTGGACAAACCCTTGAAGAGGTGACAAATTTAGGGAATTATGTCCTTTAAGAGGTTGACCAGAGTTGTGTACAAAACCTCGAAACAACAGCATTTTAAGTGTACTGGCCCTTTAAGAGGTGGACCTGGGAAGCTTACAGACCTTTAAAATTGGCAATACTTTAAGGTGACTGGCCTATGAAGAGGATGACCATGGAAGTGGACAGTCCTTAAAGATGCATTATTGTGTGTGGGTGGCCTTCTAAGAGACAACCCTGGGAATGGACAGACCTTTGGAAATGTCAATGTGGCTTATGAAGTGGAAAGCCACTTGAACATGTGACATGTTTTGATGACTGGCCCTTTAAGAGGCAGACCCTAGAAGTGGACAAACCCTTGAAGAGGTGACAAATTTAGGGAATTATGTCCTTTAAGAGGTTGACCAGGGTTGTGTACAAACCCTCGAAACAACAACATTTTAAGTGTACTGGCCCTTTAAGAGGTGGACCTGGGAAGCTTACAGACCTTTAAAATTGGCAATACTTTAAGGTGACTGGCCTATGAAGAGGATGACCATGGAAGTGGACAGTCCTTAAAGATGCATTATTGTGTGTGGGTGGCCTTCTAAGAGACAACCCTGGGAATGGACAGACCTTTGGAAATGTCAATGTGGCTTATGAAGTGGAAAGCCACTTGAACATGTGACATGTTTTGATGACTGGCCCTTTAAGAGGCAGACCCTAGAAGTGGACAAACCCTTGAAGAGGTGACAAATTTAGGGAATTATGTCCTTTAAGAGGTTGACCAGGGTTGTGTACAAACCCTCGAAACAACAGCATTTTAAGTGTACTGGCCCTTTAAGAGGTGGACCTGGGAAGCTTACAGACCTTTAAAATTGGCAATACTTTAAGGTGACTGGCCTATGAAGAGGATGACCATGGAAGTGGACAGTCCTTAAAGATGCATTATTGTGTGTGGGTGGCCTTCTAAGAGACAACCCTGGGAATGGACAGACCTTTGGAAATGTCAATGTGGCTTATGAAGTGGAAAGCCACTTGAACATGTGACATGTTTTGATGACTGGCCCTTTAAGAGGCAGACCCTAGAAGTGGACAAACCCTTGAAGAGGTGACAAATTTAGGGAATTATGTCCTTTAAGAGGTTGACCAGGGTTGAGTACAAACCCTTGAAACAACAGCATTTTAAGTGTACTGGCCCTTTAAGAGGTGGACCTGGGAAGCTTACAGACCTTTAAAATTGGCAATACTTTAAGGTGACTGGCCTATGAAGAGGATGACCATGGAAGTGGACAGTCCTTAAAGATGCATTATTGTGTGTGGGTGGCCTTCTAAGAGACAACCCTGGGAATGGACAGACCTTTGGAAATGTCAATGTGGCTTATGAAGTGGAAAGCCACTTGAACATGTGACATGTTTTGATGACTGGCCCTTTAAGAGGCAGACCCTAGAAGTGGACAAACCCTTGAAGAGGTGACAAATTTAGGGAATTATGTCCTTTAAGAGGTTGACCAGGGTTGTGTACAAACCCTTGAAACAACAGCATTTTAAGTGTACTGGCCCTTTAAGAGGTGGACCTGGGAAGCTTACAGACCTTTAAAATTGGCAATACTTTAAGGTGACTGGCCTATGAAGAGGATGACCATGGAAGTGGACAGTCCTTAAAGATGCATTATTGTGTGTGGGTGGCCTTCTAAGAGACAACCCTGGGAATGGACAGACCTTTGGAAATGTCAATGTGGCTTATGAAGTGGAAAGCCACTTGAACATGTGACATGTTTTGATGACTGGCCCTTTAAGAGGCAGACCCTAGAAGTGGACAAACCCTTGAAGAGGTGACAAATTTAGGGAATTATGTCCTTTAAGAGGTTGACCAGGGTTGTGTACAAACCCTTGAAACAACAGCATTTTAAGTGTACTGGCCCTTTAAGAGGTGGACCTGGGAAGCTTACAGACCTTTAAAATTGGCAATACTTTAAGGTGACTGGCCTATGAAGAGGATGACCATGGAAGTGGACAGTCCTTAAAGATGCATTATTGTGTGTGGGTGGCCTTCTAAGAGACAACCCTGGGAATGGACAGACCTTTGGAAATGTCAATGTGGCTTATGAAGTGGAAAGCCACTTGAACATGTGACATGTTTTGATGACTGGCCCTTTAAGAGGCAGACCCTAGATATGGACAAACCCTTGAAGAGGTGACAAATTTAGGGAATTATGTCCTTTAAGAGGTTGACCAGGGTTGAGTACAAACCCTTGAAACAACAGCATTTTAAGTGTACTGGCCCTTTAAGAGGTGGACCTGGGAAGCTTACAGACCTTTAAAATTGGCAATACTTTAAGGTGACTGGCCTATGAAGAGGATGACCATGGAAGTGGACAGTCCTTAAAGATGCATTATTGTGTGTGGGTGGCCTTCTAAGAGACAACCCTGGGAATGGACAGACCTTTGGAAATGTCAATGTGGCTTATGAAGTGGAAAGCCACTTGAACATGTGACATGTTTTGATGACTGGCCCTTTAAGAGGCAGACCCTAGAAGTGGACAAACCCTTGAAGAGGTGACACATTTAGGGAATTATGTCCTTTAAGAGGTTGACCAGGGTTGTGTACAAACCCTTGAAACAACAGCATTTTAAGTGTACTGGCCCTTTAAGAGGTGGACCTGGGAAGCTTACAGACCTTTAAAATTGGCAATACTTTAAGGTGACTGGCCTATGAAGAGGATGACCATGGAAGTGGACAGTCCTTAAAGATGCATTATTGTGTGTGGGTGGCCTTCTAAGAGACAACCCTGGGATTGGACAGACCTTTGGAAATGTCAAAGTGGCTTATGAAGTGGAAAGCCACTTGAACATGTGACATGTTTTGCGGACTGGCCCTTTAAGAAGTAGACCCTAGAAGTGGACAAACCCTTGAAGAGGTGACAAATTTAGGGAATTATGTCCTTTAAGAGGTTGACCAGAGTTGTGTACAAAACCTCGAAACAACAGCATTTTAAGTGTACTGGCCCTTTAAGAGGTGGACCTGGGAAGCTTACAGACCTTTAAAATTGGCAATACTTTAAGGTGACTGGCCTATGAAGAGGATGACCATGGAAGTGGACAGTCCTTAAAGATGCATTATTGTGTGTGGGTGGCCTTCTAAGAGACAACCCTGGGAATGGACAGACCTTTGGAAATGTCAATGTGGCTTATGAAGTGGAAAGCCACTTGAACATGTGACATGTTTTGATGACTGGCCCTTTAAGAGGCAGACCCTAGAAGTGGACAAACCCTTGAAGAGGTGACAAATTTAGGGAATTATGTCCTTTAAGAGGTTGACCAGGGTTGTGTACAAACCCTCGAAACAACAACATTTTAAGTGTACTGGCCCTTTAAGAGGTGGACCTGGGAAGCTTACAGACCTTTAAAATTGGCAATACTTTAAGGTGACTGGCCTATGAAGAGGATGACCATGGAAGTGGACAGTCCTTAAAGATGCATTATTGTGTGTGGGTGGCCTTCTAAGAGACAACCCTGGGAATGGACAGACCTTTGGAAATGTCAATGTGGCTTATGAAGTGGAAAGCCACTTGAACATGTGACATGTTTTGATGACTGGCCCTTTAAGAGGCAGACCCTAGAAGTGGACAAACCCTTGAAGAGGTGACAAATTTAGGGAATTATGTCCTTTAAGAGGTTGACCAGGGTTGTGTACAAACCCTTGAAACAACAGCATTTTAAGTGTACTGGCCCTTTAAGAGGTGGACCTGGGAAGCTTACAGACCTTTAAAATTGGCAATACTTTAAGGTGACTGGCCTATGAAGAGGATGACCATGGAAGTGGACAGTCCTTAAAGATGCATTATTGTGTGTGGGTGGCCTTCTAAGAGACAACCCTGGGATTGGACAGACCTTTGGAAATGTCAATGTGGCTTATGAAGTGGAAAGCCACTTGAACATGTGACATGTTTTGCGGACTGGCCCTTTAAGAGGCAGACCCTAGAAGTGGACAAACCCTTGAAGAGGTGACAAATTTAAGGAATTATATCCTTTAAGAGGTTGACCAGGGTTGTGTACAAACCCTCGAAACAACAGCATTTTAAGTGTACTGGCCCTTTAAGAGGTGGACCTGGGAAGCTTACAGACCTTTAAAATTGGCAATACTTTAAGGTGACTGGCCTATGAAGAGGATGACCATGGAAGTGGACAGTCCTTAAAGATGCATTATTGTGTGTGGGTGGCCTTCTAAGAGACAACCCTGGGAATGGACAGACCTTTGGAAATGTCAATGTGGCTTATGAAGTGGAAAGCCACTTGAACATGTGACATGTTTTGATGACTGGCCCTTTAAGAGGCAGACCCTAGAAGTGGACAAACCCTTGAAGAGGTGACAAATTTAGGGAATTATGTCCTTTAAGAGGTTGACCAGGGTTGTGTACAAACCCTCGAAACAACAGCATTTTAAGTGTACTGGCCCTTTAAGAGGTGGACCTGGGAAGCTTACAGACCTTTAAAATTGGCAATACTTTAAGGTGACTGGCCTATGAAGAGGATGACCATGGAAGTGGACAGTCCTTAAAGATGCATTATTGTGTGTGGGTGGCCTTCTAAGAGACAACCCTGGGAATGGACAGACCTTTGGAAATGTCAATGTGGCTTATGAAGTGGAAAGCCACTTGAACATGTGACATGTTTTGATGACTGGCCCTTTAAGAGGCAGACCCTAGAAGTGGACAAACCCTTGAAGAGGTGACAAATTTAGGGAATTATGTCCTTTAAGAGGTTGACCAGGGTTGAGTACAAACCCTTGAAACAACAGCATTTTAAGTGTACTGGCCCTTTAAGAGGTGGACCTGGGAAGCTTACAGACCTTTAAAATTGGCAATACTTTAAGGTGACTGGCCTATGAAGAGGATGACCATGGAAGTGGACAGTCCTTAAAGATGCATTATTGTGTGTGGGTGGCCTTCTAAGAGACAACCCTGGGAATGGACAGACCTTTGGAAATGTCAATGTGGCTTATGAAGTGGAAAGCCACTTGAACATGTGACATGTTTTGATGACTGGCCCTTTAAGAGGCAGACCCTAGAAGTGGACAAACCCTTGAAGAGGTGACAAATTTAGGGAATTATGTCCTTTAAGAGGTTGACCAGGGTTGTGTACAAACCCTCGAAACAACAGCATTTTAAGTGTACTGGCCCTTTAAGAGGTGGACCTGGGAAGCTTACAGACCTTTAAAATTGGCAATACTTTAAGGTGACTGGCCTATGAAGAGGATGACCATGGAAGTGGACAGTCCTTAAAGATGCATTATTGTGTGTGGGTGGCCTTCTAAGAGACAACCCTGGGAATGGACAGACCTTTGGAAATGTCAATGTGGCTTATGAAGTGGAAAGCCACTTGAACATGTGACATGTTTTGATGACTGGCCCTTTAAGAGGCAGACCCTAGAAGTGGACAAACCCTTGAAGAGGTGACAAATTTAGGGAATTATGTCCTTTAAGAGGTTGACCAGGGTTGTGTACAAACCCTTGAAACAACAGCATTTTAAGTGTACTGGCCCTTTAAGAGGTGGACCTGGGAAGCTTACAGACCTTTAAAATTGGCAATACTTTAAGGTGACTGGCCTATGAAGAGGATGACCATGGAAGTGGACAGTCCTTAAAGATGCATTATTGTGTGTGGGTGGCCTTCTAAGAGACAACCCTGGGAATGGACAGACCTTTGGAAATGTCAATGTGGCTTATGAAGTGGAAAGCCACTTGAACATGTGACATGTTTTGATGACTGGCCCTTTAAGAGGCAGACCCTAGATATGGACAAACCCTTGAAGAGGTGACAAATTTAGGGAATTATGTCCTTTAAGAGGTTGACCAGGGTTGAGTACAAACCCTTGAAACAACAGCATTTTAAGTGTACTGGCCCTTTAAGAGGTGGACCTGGGAAGCTTACAGACCTTTAAAATTGGCAATACTTTAAGGTGACTGGCCTATGAAGAGGATGACCATGGAAGTGGACAGTCCTTAAAGATGCATTATTGTGTGTGGGTGGCCTTCTAAGAGACAACCCTGGGAATGGACAGACCTTTGGAAATGTCAATGTGGCTTATGAAGTGGAAAGCCACTTGAACATGTGACATGTTTTGATGACTGGCCCTTTAAGAGGCAGACCCTAGAAGTGGACAAACCCTTGAAGAGGTGACACATTTAGGGAATTATGTCCTTTAAGAGGTTGACCAGGGTTGTGTACAAACCCTTGAAACAACAGCATTTTAAGTGTACTGGCCCTTTAAGAGGTGGACCTGGGAAGCTTACAGACCTTTAAAATTGGCAATACTTTAAGGTGACTGGCCTATGAAGAGGATGACCATGGAAGTGGACAGTCCTTAAAGATGCATTATTGTGTGTGGGTGGCCTTCTAAGAGACAACCCTGGGATTGGACAGACCTTTGGAAATGTCAAAGTGGCTTATGAAGTGGAAAGCCACTTGAACATGTGACATGTTTTGCGGACTGGCCCTTTAAGAAGTAGACCCTAGAAGTGGACAAACCCTTGAAGAGGTGACAAATTTAGGGAATTATGTCCTTTAAGAGGTTGACCAGAGTTGTGTACAAAACCTCGAAACAACAGCATTTTAAGTGTACTGGCCCTTTAAGAGGTGGACCTGGGAAGCTTACAGACCTTTAAAATTGGCAATACTTTAAGGTGACTGGCCTATGAAGAGGATGACCATGGAAGTGGACAGTCCTTAAAGATGCATTATTGTGTGTGGGTGGCCTTCTAAGAGACAACCCTGGGAATGGACAGACCTTTGGAAATGTCAATGTGGCTTATGAAGTGGAAAGCCACTTGAACATGTGACATGTTTTGATGACTGGCCCTTTAAGAGGCAGACCCTAGAAGTGGACAAACCCTTGAAGAGGTGACAAATTTAGGGAATTATGTCCTTTAAGAGGTTGACCAGGGTTGTGTACAAACCCTCGAAACAACAACATTTTAAGTGTACTGGCCCTTTAAGAGGTGGACCTGGGAAGCTTACAGACCTTTAAAATTGGCAATACTTTAAGGTGACTGGCCTATGAAGAGGATGACCATGGAAGTGGACAGTCCTTAAAGATGCATTATTGTGTGTGGGTGGCCTTCTAAGAGACAACCCTGGGAATGGACAGACCTTTGGAAATGTCAATGTGGCTTATGAAGTGGAAAGCCACTTGAACATGTGACATGTTTTGATGACTGGCCCTTTAAGAGGCAGACCCTAGAAGTGGACAAACCCTTGAAGAGGTGACAAATTTAGGGAATTATGTCCTTTAAGAGGTTGACCAGGGTTGTGTACAAACCCTTGAAACAACAGCATTTTAAGTGTACTGGCCCTTTAAGAGGTGGACCTGGGAAGCTTACAGACCTTTAAAATTGGCAATACTTTAAGGTGACTGGCCTATGAAGAGGATGACCATGGAAGTGGACAGTCCTTAAAGATGCATTATTGTGTGTGGGTGGCCTTCTAAGAGACAACCCTGGGATTGGACAGACCTTTGGAAATGTCAATGTGGCTTATGAAGTGGAAAGCCACTTGAACATGTGACATGTTTTGCGGACTGGCCCTTTAAGAGGCAGACCCTAGAAGTGGACAAACCCTTGAAGAGGTGACAAATTTAAGGAATTATATCCTTTAAGAGGTTGACCAGGGTTGTGTACAAACCCTCGAAACAACAGCATTTTAAGTGTACTGGCCCTTTAAGAGGTGGACCTGGGAAGCTTACAGACCTTTAAAATTGGCAATACTTTAAGGTGACTGGCCTATGAAGAGGATGACCATGGAAGTGGACAGTCCTTAAAGATGCATTATTGTGTGTGGGTGGCCTTCTAAGAGACAACCCTGGGAATGGACAGACCTTTGGAAATGTCAATGTGGCTTATGAAGTGGAAAGCCACTTGAACATGTGACATGTTTTGATGACTGGCCCTTTAAGAGGCAGACCCTAGAAGTGGACAAACCCTTGAAGAGGTGACAAATTTAGGGAATTATGTCCTTTAAGAGGTTGACCAGGGTTGTGTACAAACCCTCGAAACAACAGCATTTTAAGTGTACTGGCCCTTTAAGAGGTGGACCTGGGAAGCTTACAGACCTTTAAAATTGGCAATACTTTAAGGTGACTGGCCTATGAAGAGGATGACCATGGAAGTGGACAGTCCTTAAAGATGCATTATTGTGTGTGGGTGGCCTTCTAAGAGACAACCCTGGGAATGGACAGACCTTTGGAAATGTCAATGTGGCTTATGAAGTGGAAAGCCACTTGAACATGTGACATGTTTTGATGACTGGCCCTTTAAGAGGCAGACCCTAGAAGTGGACAAACCCTTGAAGAGGTGACAAATTTAGGGAATTATGTCCTTTAAGAGGTTGACCAGGGTTGAGTACAAACCCTTGAAACAACAGCATTTTAAGTGTACTGGCCCTTTAAGAGGTGGACCTGGGAAGCTTACAGACCTTTAAAATTGGCAATACTTTAAGGTGACTGGCCTATGAAGAGGATGACCATGGAAGTGGACAGTCCTTAAAGATGCATTATTGTGTGTGGGTGGCCTTCTAAGAGACAACCCTGGGAATGGACAGACCTTTGGAAATGTCAATGTGGCTTATGAAGTGGAAAGCCACTTGAACATGTGACATGTTTTGATGACTGGCCCTTTAAGAGGCAGACCCTAGAAGTGGACAAACCCTTGAAGAGGTGACAAATTTAGGGAATTATGTCCTTTAAGAGGTTGACCAGGGTTGTGTACAAACCCTCGAAACAACAGCATTTTAAGTGTACTGGCCCTTTAAGAGGTGGACCTGGGAAGCTTACAGACCTTTAAAATTGGCAATACTTTAAGGTGACTGGCCTATGAAGAGGATGACCATGGAAGTGGACAGTCCTTAAAGATGCATTATTGTGTGTGGGTGGCCTTCTAAGAGACAACCCTGGGAATGGACAGACCTTTGGAAATGTCAATGTGGCTTATGAAGTGGAAAGCCACTTGAACATGTGACATGTTTTGATGACTGGCCCTTTAAGAGGCAGACCCTAGAAGTGGACAAACCCTTGAAGAGGTGACAAATTTAGGGAATTATGTCCTTTAAGAGGTTGACCAGGGTTGTGTACAAACCCTTGAAACAACAGCATTTTAAGTGTACTGGCCCTTTAAGAGGTGGACCTGGGAAGCTTACAGACCTTTAAAATTGGCAATACTTTAAGGTGACTGGCCTATGAAGAGGATGACCATGGAAGTGGACAGTCCTTAAAGATGCATTATTGTGTGTGGGTGGCCTTCTAAGAGACAACCCTGGGAATGGACAGACCTTTGGAAATGTCAATGTGGCTTATGAAGTGGAAAGCCACTTGAACATGTGACATGTTTTGATGACTGGCCCTTTAAGAGGCAGACCCTAGATATGGACAAACCCTTGAAGAGGTGACAAATTTAGGGAATTATGTCCTTTAAGAGGTTGACCAGGGTTGAGTACAAACCCTTGAAACAACAGCATTTTAAGTGTACTGGCCCTTTAAGAGGTGGACCTGGGAAGCTTACAGACCTTTAAAATTGGCAATACTTTAAGGTGACTGGCCTATGAAGAGGATGACCATGGAAGTGGACAGTCCTTAAAGATGCATTATTGTGTGTGGGTGGCCTTCTAAGAGACAACCCTGGGAATGGACAGACCTTTGGAAATGTCAATGTGGCTTATGAAGTGGAAAGCCACTTGAACATGTGACATGTTTTGATGACTGGCCCTTTAAGAGGCAGACCCTAGAAGTGGACAAACCCTTGAAGAGGTGACACATTTAGGGAATTATGTCCTTTAAGAGGTTGACCAGGGTTGTGTACAAACCCTTGAAACAACAGCATTTTAAGTGTACTGGCCCTTTAAGAGGTGGACCTGGGAAGCTTACAGACCTTTAAAATTGGCAATACTTTAAGGTGACTGGCCTATGAAGAGGATGACCATGGAAGTGGACAGTCCTTAAAGATGCATTATTGTGTGTGGGTGGCCTTCTAAGAGACAACCCTGGGATTGGACAGACCTTTGGAAATGTCAAAGTGGCTTATGAAGTGGAAAGCCACTTGAACATGTGACATGTTTTGCGGACTGGCCCTTTAAGAAGTAGACCCTAGAAGTGGACAAACCCTTGAAGAGGTGACAAATTTAGGGAATTATGTCCTTTAAGAGGTTGACCAGAGTTGTGTACAAAACCTCGAAACAACAGCATTTTAAGTGTACTGGCCCTTTAAGAGGTGGACCTGGGAAGCTTACAGACCTTTAAAATTGGCAATACTTTAAGGTGACTGGCCTATGAAGAGGATGACCATGGAAGTGGACAGTCCTTAAAGATGCATTATTGTGTGTGGGTGGCCTTCTAAGAGACAACCCTGGGAATGGACAGACCTTTGGAAATGTCAATGTGGCTTATGAAGTGGAAAGCCACTTGAACATGTGACATGTTTTGATGACTGGCCCTTTAAGAGGCAGACCCTAGAAGTGGACAAACCCTTGAAGAGGTGACAAATTTAGGGAATTATGTCCTTTAAGAGGTTGACCAGGGTTGTGTACAAACCCTCGAAACAACAACATTTTAAGTGTACTGGCCCTTTAAGAGGTGGACCTGGGAAGCTTACAGACCTTTAAAATTGGCAATACTTTAAGGTGACTGGCCTATGAAGAGGATGACCATGGAAGTGGACAGTCCTTAAAGATGCATTATTGTGTGTGGGTGGCCTTCTAAGAGACAACCCTGGGAATGGACAGACCTTTGGAAATGTCAATGTGGCTTATGAAGTGGAAAGCCACTTGAACATGTGACATGTTTTGATGACTGGCCCTTTAAGAGGCAGACCCTAGAAGTGGACAAACCCTTGAAGAGGTGACAAATTTAGGGAATTATGTCCTTTAAGAGGTTGACCAGGGTTGTGTACAAACCCTTGAAACAACAGCATTTTAAGTGTACTGGCCCTTTAAGAGGTGGACCTGGGAAGCTTACAGACCTTTAAAATTGGCAATACTTTAAGGTGACTGGCCTATGAAGAGGATGACCATGGAAGTGGACAGTCCTTAAAGATGCATTATTGTGTGTGGGTGGCCTTCTAAGAGACAACCCTGGGAATGGACAGACCTTTGGAAATGTCAATGTGGCTTATGAAGTGGAAAGCCACTTGAACATGTGACATGTTTTGATGACTGGCCCTTTAAGAGGCAGACCCTAGAAGTGGACAAACCCTTGAAGAGGTGACAAATTTAGGGAATTATGTCCTTTAAGAGGTTGACCAGGGTTGTGTACAAACCCTTGAAACAACAGCATTTTAAGTGTACTGGCCCTTTAAGAGGTGGACCTGGGAAGCTTACAGACCTTTAAAATTGGCAATACTTTAAGGTGACTGGCCTATGAAGAGGATGACCATGGAAGTGGACAGTCCTTAAAGATGCATTATTGTGTGTGGGTGGCCTTCTAAGAGACAACCCTGGGAATGGACAGACCTTTGGAAATGTCAATGTGGCTTATGAAGTGGAAAGCCACTTGAACATGTGACATGTTTTGATGACTGGCCCTTTAAGAGGCAGACCCTAGAAGTGGACAAACCCTTGAAGAGGTGACAAATTTAGGGAATTATGTCCTTTAAGAGGTTGACCAGGGTTGAGTACAAACCCTTGAAACAACAGCATTTTAAGTGTACTGGCCCTTTAAGAGGTGGACCTGGGAAGCTTACAGACCTTTAAAATTGGCAATACTTTAAGGTGACTGGCCTATGAAGAGGATGACCATGGAAGTGGACAGTCCTTAAAGATGCATTATTGTGTGTGGGTGGCCTTCTAAGAGACAACCCTGGGAATGGACAGACCTTTGGAAATGTCAATGTGGCTTATGAAGTGGAAAGCCACTTGAACATGTGACATGTTTTGCGGACTGGCCCTTTAAGAGGCAGACCCTAGAAGTGGACAAACCCTTGAAGAGGTGACAAATTTAGGGAATTATGTCCTTTAAGAGGTTGACCAGGGTTGTGTACAAACCCTCAAAACAACAGCATTTTAAGTGTACTGGCCCTTTAAGAGGTGGACCTGGGAAGCTTACGGACCTTTAAAATTGGCAATACTTTAAGGTGACTGGCCTATGAAGAGGATGACCATGGAAGTGGACAGTCCTTAAAGATGCATTATTGTGTGTGGGTGGCCTTCTAAGAGACAACCCTGGGAATGGACAGACCTTTGGAAATGTCAATGTGGCTTATGAAGTGGAAAGCCACTTGAACATGTGACATGTTTTGATGACTGGCCCTTTAAGAGGCAGACCCTAGAAGTGGACAAACCCTTGAAGAGGTGACAAATTTAGGGAATTATGTCCTTTAAGAGGTTGACCAGGGTTGTGTACAAACCCTTGAAACAACAGCATTTTAAGTGTACTGGCCCTTTAAGAGGTGGACCTGGGAAGCTTACAGACCTTTAAAATTGGCAATACTTTAAGGTGACTGGCCTATGAAGAGGATGACCATGGAAGTGGACAGTCCTTAAAGATGCATTATTGTGTGTGGGTGGCCTTCTAAGAGACAACCCTGGGAATGGACAGACCTTTGGAAATGTCAATGTGGCTTATGAAGTGGAAAGCCACTTGAACATGTGACATGTTTTGATGACTGGCCCTTTAAGAGGCAGACCCTAGAAGTGGACAAACCCTTGAAGAGGTGACAAATTTAGGGAATTATGTCCTTTAAGAGGTTGACCAGGGTTGTGTACAAACCCTTGAAACAACAGCATTTTAAGTGTACTGGCCCTTTAAGAGGTGGACCTGGGAAGCTTACAGACCTTTAAAATTGGCAATACTTTAAGGTGACTGGCCTATGAAGAGGATGACCATGGAAGTGGACAGTCCTTAAAGATGCATTATTGTGTGTGGGTGGCCTTCTAAGAGACAACCCTGGGAATGGACAGACCTTTGGAAATGTCAATGTGGCTTATGAAGTGGAAAGCCACTTGAACATGTGACATGTTTTGATGACTGGCCCTTTAAGAGGCAGACCCTAGAAGTGGACAAACCCTTGAAGAGGTGACAAATTTAGGGAATTATGTCCTTTAAGAGGTTGACCAGGGTTGAGTACAAACCCTTGAAATAACAGCATTTTAAGTGTACTGGCCCTTTAAGAGGTGGACCTGGGAAGCTTACAGACCTTTAAAATTGGCAATACTTTAAGGTGACTGGCCTATGAAGAGGATGACCATGGAAGTGGACAGTCCTTAAAGATGCATTATTGTGTCTGGGTGGCCTTCTAAGAGACAACCCTGGGAATGGACAGACCTTTGGAAATGTCAATGTGGCTTATGAAGTGGAAAGCCACTTGAACATGTGACATGTTTTGCGGACTGGCCCTTTAAGAGGCAGACCCTAGAAGTGGACAAACCCTTGAAGAGGTGACAAATTTAGGGAATTATGTCCTTTAAGAGGTTGACCAGGGTTGTGTACAAACCCTCAAAACAACAGCATTTTAAGTGTACTGGCCCTTTAAGAGGTGGACCTGGGAAGCTTACGGACCTTTAAAATTGGCAATACTTTAAGGTGACTGGCCTATGAAGAGGATGACCATGGAAGTGGACAGTCCTTAAAGATGCATTATTGTGTGTGGGTGGCCTTCTAAGAGACAACCCTGGGAATGGACAGACCTTTGGAAATGTCAATGTGGCTTATGAAGTGGAAAGCCACTTGAACATGTGACATGTTTTGCGGACTGGCCCTTTAAGAGGCAGACCCTAGAAGTGGACAAACCCTTGAAGAGGTGACAAATTTAGGGAATTATGTCCTTTAAGAGGTTGACCAGGGTTGTGTACAAACCCTTGAAACAACAGCATTTTAAGTGTACTGGCCCTTTAAGAGGTGGACCTGGGAAGCTTACAGACCTTTAAAATTGGCAATACTTTAAGGTGACTGGCCTATGAAGAGGATGACCATGGAAGTGGACAGTCCTTAAAGATGCATTATTGTGTGTGGGTGGCCTTCTAAGAGACAACCCTGGGAATGGACAGACCTTTGGAAATGTCAATGTGGCTTATGAAGTGGAAAGCCACTTGAACATGTGACATGTTTTGATGACTGGCCCTTTAAGAGGCAGACCCTAGAAGTGGACAAACCCTTGAAGAGGTGACAAATTTAGGGAATTATGTCCTTTAAGAGGTTGACCAGGGTTGTGTACAAACCCTTGAAACAACAGCATTTTAAGTGTACTGGCCCTTTAAGAGGTGGACCTGGGAAGCTTACAGACCTTTAAAATTGGCAATACTTTAAGGTGACTGGCCTATGAAGAGGATGACCATGGAAGTGGACAGTCCTTAAAGATGCATTATTGTGTGTGGGTGGCCTTCTAAGAGACAACCCTGGGAATGGACAGACCTTTGGAAATGTCAATGTGGCTTATGAAGTGGAAAGCCACTTGAACATGTGACATGTTTTGATGACTGGCCCTTTAAGAGGCAGACCCTAGAAGTGGACAAACCCTTGAAGAGGTGACAAATTTAGGGAATTATGTCCTTTAAGAGGTTGACCAGGGTTGAGTACAAACCCTTGAAACAACAGCATTTTAAGTGTACTGGCCCTTTAAGAGGTGGACCTGGGAAGCTTACAGACCTTTAAAATTGGCAATACTTTAAGGTGACTGGCCTATGAAGAGGATGACCATGGAAGTGGACAGTCCTTAAAGATGCATTATTGTGTGTGGGTGGCCTTCTAAGAGACAACCCTGGGAATGGACAGACCTTTGGAAATGTCAATGTGGCTTATGAAGTGGAAAGCCACTTGAACATGTGACATGTTTTGCGGACTGGCCCTTTAAGAGGCAAACCCTAGAAGTGGACAAACCCTTGAAGAGGTGACAAATTTAGGGAATTATGTCCTTTAAGAGGTTGACCAGGGTTGTGTACAAACCCTCAAAACAACAGCATTTTAAGTGTACTGGCCCTTTAAGAGGTGGACCTGGGAAGCTTACGGACCTTTAAAATTGGCAATACTTTAAGGTGACTGGCCTATGAAGAGGATGACCATGGAAGTGGACAGTCCTTAAAGATGCATTATTGTGTGTGGGTGGCCTTCTAAGAGACAACCCTGGGAATGGACAGACCTTTGGAAATGTCAATGTGGCTTATGAAGTGGAAAGCCACTTGAACATGTGACATGTTTTGCGGACTGGCCCTTTAAGAGGCAGACCCTAGAAGTGGACAAACCCTTGAAGAGGTGACAAATTTAGGGAATTATGTCCTTTAAGAGGTTGACCAGGGTTGTGTACAAACCCTTGAAACAACAGCATTTTAAGTGTACTGGCCCTTTAAGAGGTGGACCTGGGAAGCTTACAGACCTTTAAAATTGGCAATACTTTAAGGTGACTGGCCTATGAAGAGGATGACCATGGAAGTGGACAGTCCTTAAAGATGCATTATTGTGTGTGGGTGGCCTTCTAAGAGACAACCCTGGGAATGGACAGACCTTTGGAAATGTCAATGTGGCTTATGAAGTGGAAAGCCACTTGAACATGTGACATGTTTTGATGACTGGCCCTTTAAGAGGCAGACCCTAGATATGGACAAACCCTTGAAGAGGTGACAAATTTAGGGAATTATGTCCTTTAAGAGGTTGACCAGGGTTGTGTACAAACCCTTGAAACAACAGTATTTTAAGTGTACTGGCCCTTTAAGAGGTGGACCTGGGAAGCTTACAGACCTTTAAAATTGGCAATACTTTAAGGTGACTGGCCTATGAAGAGGATGACCATGGAAGTGGACAGTCCTTAAAGATGCATTATTGTGTGTGGGTGGCCTTCTAAGAGACAACCCTGGGAATGGACAGACCTTTGGAAATGTCAATGTGGCTTATGAAGTGGAAAGCCACTTGAACATGTGACATGTTTTGCGGACTGGCCCTTTAAGAGGCAGACCCTAGAAGTGGACAAACCCTTGAAGAGGTGACATATTTAGGGAATTATGTCCTTTAAGAGGTTGACCAGGGTTGTGTACAAACCCTCGAAACAACAGCATTTTAAGTGTACTGGCCCTTTAAGAGGTGGACCTGGGAAGCTTACAGACCTTTAAAATTGGCAATACTTTAAGGTGACTGGCCTATGAAGAGGATGACCATGGAAGTGGACAGTCCTTAAAGATGCATTATTGTGTGTGGGTGGCCTTCTAAGAGACAACCCTGGGAATGGACAGACCTTTGGAAATGTCAATGTGGCTTATGAAGTGGAAAGCCACTTGAACATGTGACATGTTTTGATGACTGGCCCTTTAAGAGGCAGACCCTAGAAGTGGACAAACCCTTGAAGAGGTGACAAATTTAGGGAATTATGTCCTTTAAGAGGTTGACCAGGGTTGTGTACAAACCCTCGAAACAACAGCATTTTAAGTGTACTGGCCCTTTAAGAGGTGGACCTGGGAAGCTTACAGACCTTTAAAATTGGCAATACTTTAAGGTGACTGGCCTATGAAGAGGATGACCATGGAAGTGGACAGTCCTTAAAGATGCATTATTGTGTGTGGGTGGCCTTCTAAGAGACAACCCTGGGAATGGACAGACCTTTGGAAATGTCAATGTGGCTTATGAAGTGGAAAGCCACTTGAACATGTGACATGTTTTGATGACTGGCCCTTTAAGAGGCAGACCCTAGAAGTGGACAAACCCTTGAAGAGGTGACAAATTTAGGGAATTATGTCCTTTAAGAGGTTGACCAGGGTTGAGTACAAACCCTTGAAACAACAGCATTTTAAGTGTACTGGCCCTTTAAGAGGTGGACCTCGGAAGCTTTGCAGACCTTTAAAATTGGCAATACTTTAAGGTGACTGGCCTATGAAGAGGATGACCATGGAAGTGGACAGTCCTTAAAGATGCATTATTGTGTGTGGGTGGCCTTCTAAGAGACAACCCTGGGAATGGACAGACCTTTGGAAATGTCAATGTGGCTTATGAAGTGGAAAGCCACTTGAACATGTGACATGTTTTGCGGACTGGCCCTTTAAGAGGCAGACCCTAGAAGTGGACAAACCCTTGAAGAGGTGACAAATTTAGGGAATTATGTCCTTTAAGAGGTTGACCAGGGTTGTGTACAAACCCTCAAAACAACAGCATTTTAAGTGTACTGGCCCTTTAAGAGGTGGACCTGGGAAGCTTACGGACCTTTAAAATTGGCAATACTTTAAGGTGACTGGCCTATGAAGAGGATGACCATGGAAGTGGACAGTCCTTAAAGATGCATTATTGTGTGTGGGTGGCCTTCTAAGAGACAACCCTGGGAATGGACAGACCTTTGGAAATGTCAATGTGGCTTATGAAGTGGAAAGCCACTTGAACATGTGACATGTTTTGCGGACTGGCCCTTTAAGAGGCAGACCCTAGAAGTGGACAAACCCTTGAAGAGGTGACAAATTTAGGGAATTATGTCCTTTAAGAGGTTGACCAGGGTTGTGTACAAACCCTTGAAACAACAGCATTTTAAGTGTACTGGCCCTTTAAGAGGTGGACCTGGGAAGCTTACAGACCTTTAAAATTGGCAATACTTTAAGGTGACTGGCCTATGAAGAGGATGACCATGGAAGTGGACAGTCCTTAAAGATGCATTATTGTGTGTGGGTGGCCTTCTAAGAGACAACCCTGGGAATGGACAGACCTTTGGAAATGTCAATGTGGCTTATGAAGTGGAAAGCCACTTGAACATGTGACATGTTTTGATGACTGGCCCTTTAAGAGGCAGACCCTAGAAGTGGACAAACCCTTGAAGAGGTGACAAATTTAGGGAATTATGTCCTTTAAGAGGTTGACCAGGGTTGAGTACAAACCCTTGAAACAACAGCATTTTAAGTGTACTGGCCCTTTAAGAGGTGGACCTGGGAAGCTTACAGACCTTTAAAATTGGCAATACTTTAAGGTGACTGGCCTATGAAGAGGATGACCATGGAAGTGGACAGTCCTTAAAGATGCATTATTGTGTGTGGGTGGCCTTCTAAGAGACAACCCTGGGAATGGACAGACCTTTGGAAATGTCAATGTGGCTTATGAAGTGGAAAGCCACTTGAACATGTGACATGTTTTGCGGACTGGCCCTTTAAGAGGCAAACCCTAGAAGTGGACAAACCCTTGAAGAGGTGACAAATTTAGGGAATTATGTCCTTTAAGAGGTTGACCAGGGTTGTGTACAAACCCTCAAAACAACAGCATTTTAAGTGTACTGGCCCTTTAAGAGGTGGACCTGGGAAGCTTACGGACCTTTAAAATTGGCAATACTTTAAGGTGACTGGCCTATGAAGAGGATGACCATGGAAGTGGACAGTCCTTAAAGATGCATTATTGTGTGTGGGTGGCCTTCTAAGAGACAACCCTGGGAATGGACAGACCTTTGGAAATGTCAATGTGGCTTATGAAGTGGAAAGCCACTTGAACATGTGACATGTTTTGCGGACTGGCCCTTTAAGAGGCAGACCCTAGAAGTGGACAAACCCTTGAAGAGGTGACAAATTTAGGGAATTATGTCCTTTAAGAGGTTGACCAGGGTTGTGTACAAACCCTTGAAACAACAGCATTTTAAGTGTACTGGCCCTTTAAGAGGTGGACCTGGGAAGCTTACAGACCTTTAAAATTGGCAATACTTTAAGGTGACTGGCCTATGAAGAGGATGACCATGGAAGTGGACAGTCCTTAAAGATGCATTATTGTGTGTGGGTGGCCTTCTAAGAGACAACCCTGGGAATGGACAGACCTTTGGAAATGTCAATGTGGCTTATGAAGTGGAAAGCCACTTGAACATGTGACATGTTTTGATGACTGGCCCTTTAAGAGGCAGACCCTAGATATGGACAAACCCTTGAAGAGGTGACAAATTTAGGGAATTATGTCCTTTAAGAGGTTGACCAGGGTTGTGTACAAACCCTTGAAACAACAGTATTTTAAGTGTACTGGCCCTTTAAGAGGTGGACCTGGGAAGCTTACAGACCTTTAAAATTGGCAATACTTTAAGGTGACTGGCCTATGAAGAGGATGACCATGGAAGTGGACAGTCCTTAAAGATGCATTATTGTGTGTGGGTGGCCTTCTAAGAGACAACCCTGGGAATGGACAGACCTTTGGAAATGTCAATGTGGCTTATGAAGTGGAAAGCCACTTGAACATGTGACATGTTTTGCGGACTGGCCCTTTAAGAGGCAGACCCTAGAAGTGGACAAACCCTTGAAGAGGTGACATATTTAGGGAATTATGTCCTTTAAGAGGTTGACCAGGGTTGTGTACAAACCCTCGAAACAACAGCATTTTAAGTGTACTGGCCCTTTAAGAGGTGGACCTGGGAAGCTTACAGACCTTTAAAATTGGCAATACTTTAAGGTGACTGGCCTATGAAGAGGATGACCATGGAAGTGGACAGTCCTTAAAGATGCATTATTGTGTGTGGGTGGCCTTCTAAGAGACAACCCTGGGAATGGACAGACCTTTGGAAATGTCAATGTGGCTTATGAAGTGGAAAGCCACTTGAACATGTGACATGTTTTGATGACTGGCCCTTTAAGAGGCAGACCCTAGAAGTGGACAAACCCTTGAAGAGGTGACAAATTTAGGGAATTATGTCCTTTAAGAGGTTGACCAGGGTTGTGTACAAACCCTCGAAACAACAGCATTTTAAGTGTACTGGCCCTTTAAGAGGTGGACCTGGGAAGCTTACAGACCTTTAAAATTGGCAATACTTTAAGGTGACTGGCCTATGAAGAGGATGACCATGGAAGTGGACAGTCCTTAAAGATGCATTATTGTGTGTGGGTGGCCTTCTAAGAGACAACCCTGGGAATGGACAGACCTTTGGAAATGTCAATGTGGCTTATGAAGTGGAAAGCCACTTGAACATGTGACATGTTTTGATGACTGGCCCTTTAAGAGGCAGACCCTAGAAGTGGACAAACCCTTGAAGAGGTGACAAATTTAGGGAATTATGTCCTTTAAGAGGTTGACCAGGGTTGAGTACAAACCCTTGAAACAACAGCATTTTAAGTGTACTGGCCCTTTAAGAGGTGGACCTCGGAAGCTTTGCAGACCTTTAAAATTGGCAATACTTTAAGGTGACTGGCCTATGAAGAGGATGACCATGGAAGTGGACAGTCCTTAAAGATGCATTATTGTGTGTGGGTGGCCTTCTAAGAGACAACCCTGGGAATGGACAGACCTTTGGAAATGTCAATGTGGCTTATGAAGTGGAAAGCCACTTGAACATGTGACATGTTTTGCGGACTGGCCCTTTAAGAGGCAGACCCTAGAAGTGGACAAACCCTTGAAGAGGTGACAAATTTAGGGAATTATGTCCTTTAAGAGGTTGACCAGGGTTGTGTACAAACCCTCAAAACAACAGCATTTTAAGTGTACTGGCCCTTTAAGAGGTGGACCTGGGAAGCTTACGGACCTTTAAAATTGGCAATACTTTAAGGTGACTGGCCTATGAAGAGGATGACCATGGAAGTGGACAGTCCTTAAAGATGCATTATTGTGTGTGGGTGGCCTTCTAAGAGACAACCCTGGGAATGGACAGACCTTTGGAAATGTCAATGTGGCTTATGAAGTGGAAAGCCACTTGAACATGTGACATGTTTTGCGGACTGGCCCTTTAAGAGGCAGACCCTAGAAGTGGACAAACCCTTGAAGAGGTGACAAATTTAGGGAATTATGTCCTTTAAGAGGTTGACCAGGGTTGTGTACAAACCCTTGAAACAACAGCATTTTAAGTGTACTGGCCCTTTAAGAGGTGGACCTGGGAAGCTTACAGACCTTTAAAATTGGCAATACTTTAAGGTGACTGGCCTATGAAGAGGATGACCATGGAAGTGGACAGTCCTTAAAGATGCATTATTGTGTGTGGGTGGCCTTCTAAGAGACAACCCTGGGAATGGACAGACCTTTGGAAATGTCAATGTGGCTTATGAAGTGGAAAGCCACTTGAACATGTGACATGTTTTGATGACTGGCCCTTTAAGAGGCAGACCCTAGAAGTGGACAAACCCTTGAAGAGGTGACAAATTTAGGGAATTATGTCCTTTAAGAGGTTGACCAGGGTTGAGTACAAACCCTTGAAACAACAGCATTTTAAGTGTACTGGCCCTTTAAGAGGTGGACCTGGGAAGCTTACAGACCTTTAAAATTGGCAATACTTTAAGGTGACTGGCCTATGAAGAGGATGACCATGGAAGTGGACAGTCCTTAAAGATGCATTATTGTGTGTGGGTGGCCTTCTAAGAGACAACCCTGGGAATGGACAGACCTTTGGAAATGTCAATGTGGCTTATGAAGTGGAAAGCCACTTGAACATGTGACATGTTTTGCGGACTGGCCCTTTAAGAGGCAAACCCTAGAAGTGGACAAACCCTTGAAGAGGTGACAAATTTAGGGAATTATGTCCTTTAAGAGGTTGACCAGGGTTGTGTACAAACCCTCAAAACAACAGCATTTTAAGTGTACTGGCCCTTTAAGAGGTGGACCTGGGAAGCTTACGGACCTTTAAAATTGGCAATACTTTAAGGTGACTGGCCTATGAAGAGGATGACCATGGAAGTGGACAGTCCTTAAAGATGCATTATTGTGTGTGGGTGGCCTTCTAAGAGACAACCCTGGGAATGGACAGACCTTTGGAAATGTCAATGTGGCTTATGAAGTGGAAAGCCACTTGAACATGTGACATGTTTTGCGGACTGGCCCTTTAAGAGGCAGACCCTAGAAGTGGACAAACCCTTGAAGAGGTGACAAATTTAGGGAATTATGTCCTTTAAGAGGTTGACCAGGGTTGTGTACAAACCCTCAAAACAACAGCATTTTAAGTGTACTGGCCCTTTAAGAGGTGGACCTGGGAAGCTTACGGACCTTTAAAATTGGCAATACTTTAAGGTGACTGGCCTATGAAGAGGATGACCATGGAAGTGGACAGTCCTTAAAGATGCATTATTGTGTGTGGGTGGCCTTCTAAGAGACAACCCTGGGAATGGACAGACCTTTGGAAATGTCAATGTGGCTTATGAAGTGGAAAGCCACTTGAACATGTGACATGTTTTGCGGACTGGCCCTTTAAGAGGCAGACCCTAGAAGTGGACAAACCCTTGAAGAGGTGACAAATTTAGGGAATTATGTCCTTTAAGAGGTTGACCAGGGTTGTGTACAAACCCTTGAAACAACAGCATTTTAAGTGTACTGGCCCTTTAAGAGGTGGACCTGGGAAGCTTACAGACCTTTAAAATTGGCAATACTTTAAGGTGACTGGCCTATGAAGAGGATGACCATGGAAGTGGACAGTCCTTAAAGATGCATTATTGTGTGTGGGTGGCCTTCTAAGAGACAACCCTGGGAATGGACAGACCTTTGGAAATGTCAATGTGGCTTATGAAGTGGAAAGCCACTTGAACATGTGACATGTTTTGATGACTGGCCCTTTAAGAGGCAGACCCTAGATATGGACAAACCCTTGAAGAGGTGACAAATTTAGGGAATTATGTCCTTTAAGAGGTTGACCAGGGTTGTGTACAAACCCTTGAAACAACAGTATTTTAAGTGTACTGGCCCTTTAAGAGGTGGACCTGGGAAGCTTACAGACCTTTAAAATTGGCAATACTTTAAGGTGACTGGCCTATGAAGAGGATGACCATGGAAGTGGACAGTCCTTAAAGATGCATTATTGTGTGTGGGTGGCCTTCTAAGAGACAACCCTGGGAATGGACAGACCTTTGGAAATGTCAATGTGGCTTATGAAGTGGAAAGCCACTTGAACATGTGACATGTTTTGCGGACTGGCCCTTTAAGAGGCAGACCCTAGAAGTGGACAAACCCTTGAAGAGGTGACATATTTAGGGAATTATGTCCTTTAAGAGGTTGACCAGGGTTGTGTACAAACCCTCGAAACAACAGCATTTTAAGTGTACTGGCCCTTTAAGAGGTGGACCTGGGAAGCTTACAGACCTTTAAAATTGGCAATACTTTAAGGTGACTGGCCTATGAAGAGGATGACCATGGAAGTGGACAGTCCTTAAAGATGCATTATTGTGTGTGGGTGGCCTTCTAAGAGACAACCCTGGGAATGGACAGACCTTTGGAAATGTCAATGTGGCTTATGAAGTGGAAAGCCACTTGAACATGTGACATGTTTTGATGACTGGCCCTTTAAGAGGCAGACCCTAGAAGTGGACAAACCCTTGAAGAGGTGACAAATTTAGGGAATTATGTCCTTTAAGAGGTTGACCAGGGTTGTGTACAAACCCTCGAAACAACAGCATTTTAAGTGTACTGGCCCTTTAAGAGGTGGACCTGGGAAGCTTACAGACCTTTAAAATTGGCAATACTTTAAGGTGACTGGCCTATGAAGAGGATGACCATGGAAGTGGACAGTCCTTAAAGATGCATTATTGTGTGTGGGTGGCCTTCTAAGAGACAACCCTGGGAATGGACAGACCTTTGGAAATGTCAATGTGGCTTATGAAGTGGAAAGCCACTTGAACATGTGACATGTTTTGATGACTGGCCCTTTAAGAGGCAGACCCTAGAAGTGGACAAACCCTTGAAGAGGTGACAAATTTAGGGAATTATGTCCTTTAAGAGGTTGACCAGGGTTGAGTACAAACCCTTGAAACAACAGCATTTTAAGTGTACTGGCCCTTTAAGAGGTGGACCTCGGAAGCTTTGCAGACCTTTAAAATTGGCAATACTTTAAGGTGACTGGCCTATGAAGAGGATGACCATGGAAGTGGACAGTCCTTAAAGATGCATTATTGTGTGTGGGTGGCCTTCTAAGAGACAACCCTGGGAATGGACAGACCTTTGGAAATGTCAATGTGGCTTATGAAGTGGAAAGCCACTTGAACATGTGACATGTTTTGCGGACTGGCCCTTTAAGAGGCAGACCCTAGAAGTGGACAAACCCTTGAAGAGGTGACAAATTTAGGGAATTATGTCCTTTAAGAGGTTGACCAGGGTTGTGTACAAACCCTCAAAACAACAGCATTTTAAGTGTACTGGCCCTTTAAGAGGTGGACCTGGGAAGCTTACGGACCTTTAAAATTGGCAATACTTTAAGGTGACTGGCCTATGAAGAGGATGACCATGGAAGTGGACAGTCCTTAAAGATGCATTATTGTGTGTGGGTGGCCTTCTAAGAGACAACCCTGGGAATGGACAGACCTTTGGAAATGTCAATGTGGCTTATGAAGTGGAAAGCCACTTGAACATGTGACATGTTTTGCGGACTGGCCCTTTAAGAGGCAGACCCTAGAAGTGGACAAACCCTTGAAGAGGTGACAAATTTAGGGAATTATGTCCTTTAAGAGGTTGACCAGGGTTGTGTACAAACCCTTGAAACAACAGCATTTTAAGTGTACTGGCCCTTTAAGAGGTGGACCTGGGAAGCTTACAGACCTTTAAAATTGGCAATACTTTAAGGTGACTGGCCTATGAAGAGGATGACCATGGAAGTGGACAGTCCTTAAAGATGCATTATTGTGTGTGGGTGGCCTTCTAAGAGACAACCCTGGGAATGGACAGACCTTTGGAAATGTCAATGTGGCTTATGAAGTGGAAAGCCACTTGAACATGTGACATGTTTTGATGACTGGCCCTTTAAGAGGCAGACCCTAGAAGTGGACAAACCCTTGAAGAGGTGACAAATTTAGGGAATTATGTCCTTTAAGAGGTTGACCAGGGTTGAGTACAAACCCTTGAAACAACAGCATTTTAAGTGTACTGGCCCTTTAAGAGGTGGACCTGGGAAGCTTACAGACCTTTAAAATTGGCAATACTTTAAGGTGACTGGCCTATGAAGAGGATGACCATGGAAGTGGACAGTCCTTAAAGATGCATTATTGTGTGTGGGTGGCCTTCTAAGAGACAACCCTGGGAATGGACAGACCTTTGGAAATGTCAATGTGGCTTATGAAGTGGAAAGCCACTTGAACATGTGACATGTTTTGCGGACTGGCCCTTTAAGAGGCAAACCCTAGAAGTGGACAAACCCTTGAAGAGGTGACAAATTTAGGGAATTATGTCCTTTAAGAGGTTGACCAGGGTTGTGTACAAACCCTCAAAACAACAGCATTTTAAGTGTACTGGCCCTTTAAGAGGTGGACCTGGGAAGCTTACGGACCTTTAAAATTGGCAATACTTTAAGGTGACTGGCCTATGAAGAGGATGACCATGGAAGTGGACAGTCCTTAAAGATGCATTATTGTGTGTGGGTGGCCTTCTAAGAGACAACCCTGGGAATGGACAGACCTTTGGAAATGTCAATGTGGCTTATGAAGTGGAAAGCCACTTGAACATGTGACATGTTTTGCGGACTGGCCCTTTAAGAGGCAGACCCTAGAAGTGGACAAACCCTTGAAGAGGTGACAAATTTAGGGAATTATGTCCTTTAAGAGGTTGACCAGGGTTGTGTACAAACCCTCAAAACAACAGCATTTTAAGTGTACTGGCCCTTTAAGAGGTGGACCTGGGAAGCTTACGGACCTTTAAAATTGGCAATACTTTAAGGTGACTGGCCTATGAAGAGGATGACCATGGAAGTGGACAGTCCTTAAAGATGCATTATTGTGTGTGGGTGGCCTTCTAAGAGACAACCCTGGGAATGGACAGACCTTTGGAAATGTCAATGTGGCTTATGAAGTGGAAAGCCACTTGAACATGTGACATGTTTTGCGGACTGGCCCTTTAAGAGGCAGACCCTAGAAGTGGACAAACCCTTGAAGAGGTGACAAATTTAGGGAATTATGTCCTTTAAGAGGTTGACCAGGGTTGTGTACAAACCCTTGAAACAACAGCATTTTAAGTGTACTGGCCCTTTAAGAGGTGGACCTGGGAAGCTTACAGACCTTTAAAATTGGCAATACTTTAAGGTGACTGGCCTATGAAGAGGATGACCATGGAAGTGGACAGTCCTTAAAGATGCATTATTGTGTGTGGGTGGCCTTCTAAGAGACAACCCTGGGAATGGACAGACCTTTGGAAATGTCAATGTGGCTTATGAAGTGGAAAGCCACTTGAACATGTGACATGTTTTGATGACTGGCCCTTTAAGAGGCAGACCCTAGATATGGACAAACCCTTGAAGAGGTGACAAATTTAGGGAATTATGTCCTTTAAGAGGTTGACCAGGGTTGTGTACAAACCCTTGAAACAACAGTATTTTAAGTGTACTGGCCCTTTAAGAGGTGGACCTGGGAAGCTTACAGACCTTTGAAATTGGCAATACTTTAAGGTGACTGGCCTATGAAGAGGATGACCATGGAAGTGGACAGTCCTTAAAGATGCATTATTGTGTGTGGGTGGCCTTCTAAGAGACAACCCTGGGAATGGACAGACCTTTGGAAATGTCAATGTGGCTTATGAAGTGGAAAGCCACTTGAACATGTGACATGTTTTGCGGACTGGCCCTTTAAGAGGCAGACCCTAGAAGTGGACAAACCCTTGAAGAGGTGACATATTTAGGGAATTATGTCCTTTAAGAGGTTGACCAGGGTTGTGTACAAACCCTCGAAACAACAGCATTTTAAGTGTACTGGCCCTTTAAGAGGTGGACCTGGGAAGCTTACAGACCTTTAAAATTGGCAATACTTTAAGGTGACTGGCCTATGAAGAGGATGACCATGGAAGTGGACAGTCCTTAAAGATGCATTATTGTGTGTGGGTGGCCTTCTAAGAGACAACCCTGGGAATGGACAGACCTTTGGAAATGTCAATGTGGCTTATGAAGTGGAAAGCCACTTGAACATGTGACATGTTTTGCGGACTGGCCCTTTAAGAGGCAGACCCTAGAAGTGGACAAACCCTTGAAGAGGTGACAAATTTAGGGAATTATGTCCTTTAAGAGGTTGACCAGGGTTGTGTACAAACCCTCAAAACAACAGCATTTTAAGTGTACTGGCCCTTTAAGAGGTGGACCTGGGAAGCTTACGGACCTTTAAAATTGGCAATACTTTAAGGTGACTGGCCTATGAAGAGGATGACCATGGAAGTGGACAGTCCTTAAAGATGCATTATTGTGTGTGGGTGGCCTTCTAAGAGACAACCCTGGGAATGGACAGACCTTTGGAAATGTCAATGTGGCTTATGAAGTGGAAAGCCACTTGAACATGTGACATGTTTTGCGGACTGGCCCTTTAAGAGGCAGACCCTAGAAGTGGACAAACCCTTGAAGAGGTGACAAATTTAGGGAATTATGTCCTTTAAGAGGTTGACCAGGGTTGTGTACAAACCCTTGAAACAACAGCATTTTAAGTGTACTGGCCCTTTAAGAGGTGGACCTGGGAAGCTTACAGACCTTTAAAATTGGCAATACTTTAAGGTGACTGGCCTATGAAGAGGATGACCATGGAAGTGGACAGTCCTTAAAGATGCATTATTGTGTGTGGGTGGCCTTCTAAGAGACAACCCTGGGAATGGACAGACCTTTGGAAATGTCAATGTGGCTTATGAAGTGGAAAGCCACTTGAACATGTGACATGTTTTGATGACTGGCCCTTTAAGAGGCAGACCCTAGAAGTGGACAAACCCTTGAAGAGGTGACAAATTTAGGGAATTATGTCCTTTAAGAGGTTGACCAGGGTTGAGTACAAACCCTTGAAACAACAGCATTTTAAGTGTACTGGCCCTTTAAGAGGTGGACCTGGGAAGCTTACAGACCTTTAAAATTGGCAATACTTTAAGGTGACTGGCCTATGAAGAGGATGACCATGGAAGCGGACAGTCCTTAAAGATGCATTATTGTGTGTGGGTGGCCTTCTAAGAGACAACCCTGGGAATGGACAGACCTTTGGAAATGTCAATGTGGCTTATGAAGTGGAAAGCCACTTGAACATGTGACATGTTTTGCGGACTGGCCCTTTAAGAGGCAAACCCTAGAAGTGGACAAACCCTTGAAGAGGTGACAAATTTAGGGAATTATGTCCTTTAAGAGGTTGACCAGGGTTGTGTACAAACCCTCAAAACAACAGCATTTTAAGTGTACTGGCCCTTTAAGAGGTGGACCTGGGAAGCTTACGGACCTTTAAAATTGGCAATACTTTAAGGTGACTGGCCTATGAAGAGGATGACCATGGAAGTGGACAGTCCTTAAAGATGCATTATTGTGTGTGGGTGGCCTTCTAAGAGACAACCCTGGGAATGGACAGACCTTTGGAAATGTCAATGTGGCTTATGAAGTGGAAAGCCACTTGAACATGTGACATGTTTTGCGGACTGGCCCTTTAAGAGGCAGACCCTAGAAGTGGACAAACCCTTGAAGAGGTGACAAATTTAGGGAATTATGTCCTTTAAGAGGTTGACCAGGGTTGTGTACAAACCCTCAAAACAACAGCATTTTAAGTGTACTGGCCCTTTAAGAGGTGGACCTGGGAAGCTTACGGACCTTTAAAATTGGCAATACTTTAAGGTGACTGGCCTATGAAGAGGATGACCATGGAAGTGGACAGTCCTTAAAGATGCATTATTGTGTGTGGGTGGCCTTCTAAGAGACAACCCTGGGAATGGACAGACCTTTGGAAATGTCAATGTGGCTTATGAAGTGGAAAGCCACTTGAACATGTGACATGTTTTGCGGACTGGCCCTTTAAGAGGCAGACCCTAGAAGTGGACAAACCCTTGAAGAGGTGACAAATTTAGGGAATTATGTCCTTTAAGAGGTTGACCAGGGTTGTGTACAAACCCTTGAAACAACAGCATTTTAAGTGTACTGGCCCTTTAAGAGGTGGACCTGGGAAGCTTACAGACCTTTAAAATTGGCAATACTTTAAGGTGACTGGCCTATGAAGAGGATGACCATGGAAGTGGACAGTCCTTAAAGATGCATTATTGTGTGTGGGTGGCCTTCTAAGAGACAACCCTGGGAATGGACAGACCTTTGGAAATGTCAATGTGGCTTATGAAGTGGAAAGCCACTTGAACATGTGACATGTTTTGATGACTGGCCCTTTAAGAGGCAGACCCTAGATATGGACAAACCCTTGAAGAGGTGACAAATTTAGGGAATTATGTCCTTTAAGAGGTTGACCAGGGTTGTGTACAAACCCTTGAAACAACAGTATTTTAAGTGTACTGGCCCTTTAAGAGGTGGACCTGGGAAGCTTACAGACCTTTGAAATTGGCAATACTTTAAGGTGACTGGCCTATGAAGAGGATGACCATGGAAGTGGACAGTCCTTAAAGATGCATTATTGTGTGTGGGTGGCCTTCTAAGAGACAACCCTGGGAATGGACAGACCTTTGGAAATGTCAATGTGGCTTATGAAGTGGAAAGCCACTTGAACATGTGACATGTTTTGCGGACTGGCCCTTTAAGAGGCAGACCCTAGAAGTGGACAAACCCTTGAAGAGGTGACATATTTAGGGAATTATGTCCTTTAAGAGGTTGACCAGGGTTGTGTACAAACCCTCGAAACAACAGCATTTTAAGTGTACTGGCCCTTTAAGAGGTGGACCTGGGAAGCTTACAGACCTTTAAAATTGGCAATACTTTAAGGTGACTGGCCTATGAAGAGGATGACCATGGAAGTGGACAGTCCTTAAAGATGCATTATTGTGTGTGGGTGGCCTTCTAAGAGACAACCCTGGGAATGGACAGACCTTTGGAAATGTCAATGTGGCTTATGAAGTGGAAAGCCACTTGAACATGTGACATGTTTTGATGACTGGCCCTTTAAGAGGCAGACCCTAGAAGTGGACAAACCCTTGAAGAGGTGACAAATTTAGGGAATTATGTCCTTTAAGAGGTTGACCAGGGTTGAGTACAAACCCTTGAAACAACAGCATTTTAAGTGTACTGGCCCTTTAAGAGGTGGACCTGGGAAGCTTACAGACCTTTAAAATTGGCAATACTTTAAGGTGACTGGCCTATGAAGAGGATGACCATGGAAGTGGACAGTCCTTAAAGATGCATTATTGTGTGTGGGTGGCCTTCTAAGAGACAACCCTGGGAATGGACAGACCTTTGGAAATGTCAATGTGGCTTATGAAGTGGAAAGCCACTTGAACATGTGACATGTTTTGCGGACTGGCCCTTTAAGAGGCAAACCCTAGAAGTGGACAAACCCTTGAAGAGGTGACAAATTTAGGGAATTATGTCCTTTAAGAGGTTGACCAGGGTTGTGTACAAACCCTCAAAACAACAGCATTTTAAGTGTACTGGCCCTTTAAGAGGTGGACCTGGGAAGCTTACGGACCTTTAAAATTGGCAATACTTTAAGGTGACTGGCCTATGAAGAGGATGACCATGGAAGTGGACAGTCCTTAAAGATGCATTATTGTGTGTGGGTGGCCTTCTAAGAGACAACCCTGGGAATGGACAGACCTTTGGAAATGTCAATGTGGCTTATGAAGTGGAAAGCCACTTGAACATGTGACATGTTTTGCGGACTGGCCCTTTAAGAGGCAGACCCTAGAAGTGGACAAACCCTTGAAGAGGTGACAAATTTAGGGAATTATGTCCTTTAAGAGGTTGACCAGGGTTGTGTACAAACCCTCAAAACAACAGCATTTTAAGTGTACTGGCCCTTTAAGAGGTGGACCTGGGAAGCTTACGGACCTTTAAAATTGGCAATACTTTAAGGTGACTGGCCTATGAAGAGGATGACCATGGAAGTGGACAGTCCTTAAAGATGCATTATTGTGTGTGGGTGGCCTTCTAAGAGACAACCCTGGGAATGGACAGACCTTTGGAAATGTCAATGTGGCTTATGAAGTGGAAAGCCACTTGAACATGTGACATGTTTTGCGGACTGGCCCTTTAAGAGGCAGACCCTAGAAGTGGACAAACCCTTGAAGAGGTGACAAATTTAGGGAATTATGTCCTTTAAGAGGTTGACCAGGGTTGTGTACAAACCCTTGAAACAACAGCATTTTAAGTGTACTGGCCCTTTAAGAGGTGGACCTGGGAAGCTTACAGACCTTTAAAATTGGCAATACTTTAAGGTGACTGGCCTATGAAGAGGATGACCATGGAAGTGGACAGTCCTTAAAGATGCATTATTGTGTGTGGGTGGCCTTCTAAGAGACAACCCTGGGAATGGACAGACCTTTGGAAATGTCAATGTGGCTTATGAAGTGGAAAGCCACTTGAACATGTGACATGTTTTGATGACTGGCCCTTTAAGAGGCAGACCCTAGATATGGACAAACCCTTGAAGAGGTGACAAATTTAGGGAATTATGTCCTTTAAGAGGTTGACCAGGGTTGTGTACAAACCCTTGAAACAACAGTATTTTAAGTGTACTGGCCCTTTAAGAGGTGGACCTGGGAAGCTTACAGACCTTTGAAATTGGCAATACTTTAAGGTGACTGGCCTATGAAGAGGATGACCATGGAAGTGGACAGTCCTTAAAGATGCATTATTGTGTGTGGGTGGCCTTCTAAGAGACAACCCTGGGAATGGACAGACCTTTGGAAATGTCAATGTGGCTTATGAAGTGGAAAGCCACTTGAACATGTGACATGTTTTGCGGACTGGCCCTTTAAGAGGCAGACCCTAGAAGTGGACAAACCCTTGAAGAGGTGACATATTTAGGGAATTATGTCCTTTAAGAGGTTGACCAGGGTTGTGTACAAACCCTCGAAACAACAGCATTTTAAGTGTACTGGCCCTTTAAGAGGTGGACCTGGGAAGCTTACAGACCTTTAAAATTGGCAATACTTTAAGGTGACTGGCCTATGAAGAGGATGACCATGGAAGTGGACAGTCCTTAAAGATGCATTATTGTGTGTGGGTGGCCTTCTAAGAGACAACCCTGGGAATGGACAGACCTTTGGAAATGTCAATGTGGCTTATGAAGTGGAAAGCCACTTGAACATGTGACATGTTTTGCGGACTGGCCCTTTAAGAGGCAGACCCTAGAAGTGGACAAACCCTTGAAGAGGTGACAAATTTAGGGAATTATGTCCTTTAAGAGGTTGACCAGGGTTGTGTACAAACCCTCAAAACAACAGCATTTTAAGTGTACTGGCCCTTTAAGAGGTGGACCTGGGAAGCTTACGGACCTTTAAAATTGGCAATACTTTAAGGTGACTGGCCTATGAAGAGGATGACCATGGAAGTGGACAGTCCTTAAAGATGCATTATTGTGTGTGGGTGGCCTTCTAAGAGACAACCCTGGGAATGGACAGACCTTTGGAAATGTCAATGTGGCTTATGAAGTGGAAAGCCACTTGAACATGTGACATGTTTTGCGGACTGGCCCTTTAAGAGGCAGACCCTAGAAGTGGACAAACCCTTGAAGAGGTGACAAATTTAGGGAATTATGTCCTTTAAGAGGTTGACCAGGGTTGTGTACAAACCCTTGAAACAACAGCATTTTAAGTGTACTGGCCCTTTAAGAGGTGGACCTGGGAAGCTTACAGACCTTTAAAATTGGCAATACTTTAAGGTGACTGGCCTATGAAGAGGATGACCATGGAAGTGGACAGTCCTTAAAGATGCATTATTGTGTGTGGGTGGCCTTCTAAGAGACAACCCTGGGAATGGACAGACCTTTGGAAATGTCAATGTGGCTTATGAAGTGGAAAGCCACTTGAACATGTGACATGTTTTGATGACTGGCCCTTTAAGAGGCAGACCCTAGAAGTGGACAAACCCTTGAAGAGGTGACAAATTTAGGGAATTATGTCCTTTAAGAGGTTGACCAGGGTTGAGTACAAACCCTTGAAACAACAGCATTTTAAGTGTACTGGCCCTTTAAGAGGTGGACCTGGGAAGCTTACAGACCTTTAAAATTGGCAATACTTTAAGGTGACTGGCCTATGAAGAGGATGACCATGGAAGCGGACAGTCCTTAAAGATGCATTATTGTGTGTGGGTGGCCTTCTAAGAGACAACCCTGGGAATGGACAGACCTTTGGAAATGTCAATGTGGCTTATGAAGTGGAAAGCCACTTGAACATGTGACATGTTTTGCGGACTGGCCCTTTAAGAGGCAAACCCTAGAAGTGGACAAACCCTTGAAGAGGTGACAAATTTAGGGAATTATGTCCTTTAAGAGGTTGACCAGGGTTGTGTACAAACCCTCAAAACAACAGCATTTTAAGTGTACTGGCCCTTTAAGAGGTGGACCTGGGAAGCTTACGGACCTTTAAAATTGGCAATACTTTAAGGTGACTGGCCTATGAAGAGGATGACCATGGAAGTGGACAGTCCTTAAAGATGCATTATTGTGTGTGGGTGGCCTTCTAAGAGACAACCCTGGGAATGGACAGACCTTTGGAAATGTCAATGTGGCTTATGAAGTGGAAAGCCACTTGAACATGTGACATGTTTTGATGACTGGCCCTTTAAGAGGCAGACCCTAGATATGGACAAACCCTTGAAGAGGTGACAAATTTAGGGAATTATGTCCTTTAAGAGGTTGACCAGGGTTGTGTACAAACCCTTGAAACAACAGTATTTTAAGTGTACTGGCCCTTTAAGAGGTGGACCTGGGAAGCTTACAGACCTTTGAAATTGGCAATACTTTAAGGTGACTGGCCTATGAAGAGGATGACCATGGAAGTGGACAGTCCTTAAAGATGCATTATTGTGTGTGGGTGGCCTTCTAAGAGACAACCCTGGGAATGGACAGACCTTTGGAAATGTCAATGTGGCTTATGAAGTGGAAAGCCACTTGAACATGTGACATGTTTTGCGGACTGGCCCTTTAAGAGGCAGACCCTAGAAGTGGACAAACCCTTGAAGAGGTGACATATTTAGGGAATTATGTCCTTTAAGAGGTTGACCAGGGTTGTGTACAAACCCTCGAAACAACAGCATTTTAAGTGTACTGGCCCTTTAAGAGGTGGACCTGGGAAGCTTACAGACCTTTAAAATTGGCAATACTTTAAGGTGACTGGCCTATGAAGAGGATGACCATGGAAGTGGACAGTCCTTAAAGATGCATTATTGTGTGTGGGTGGCCTTCTAAGAGACAACCCTGGGAATGGACAGACCTTTGGAAATGTCAATGTGGCTTATGAAGTGGAAAGCCACTTGAACATGTGACATGTTTTGATGACTGGCCCTTTAAGAGGCAGACCCTAGAAGTGGACAAACCCTTGAAGAGGTGACAAATTTAGGGAATTATGTCCTTTAAGAGGTTGACCAGGGTTGTGTACAAACCCTCGAAACAACAGCATTTTAAGTGTACGGGCCCTTTAAGAGGTGGACCTGGGAAGCTTACAGACCTTTAAAATTGGCAATACTTTAAGGTGACTGGCCTATGAAGAGGATGACCATGGAAGTGGACAGTCCTTAAAGATGCATTATTGTGTGTGGGTGGCCTTCTAAGAGACAACCCTGGGAATGGACAGACCTTTGGAAATGTCAATGTGGCTTATGAAGTGGAAAGCCACTTGAACATGTGACATGTTTTGATGACTGGCCCTTTAAGAGGCAGACCCTAGAAGTGGACAAACCCTTGAAGAGGTGACAAATTTAGGGAATTATGTCCTTTAAGAGGTTGACCAGGGTTGAGTACAAACCCTCGAAACAACAGCATTTTAAGTGTACTGGCCCTTTAAGAGGTGGACCTGGGAAGCTTACGGACCTTTAAAATTGGCAATACTTTAAGGTGACTGGCCTATGAAGAGGATGACCATGGAAGTGGACAGTCCTTAAAGATGCATTATTGTGTGTGGGTGGCCTTCTAAGAGACAACCCTGGGAATGGACAGACCTTTGGAAATGTCAATGTGGCTTATGAAGTGGAAAGCCACTTGAACATGTGACATGTTTTGCGGACTGGCCCTTTAAGAGGCAGACCCTAGAAGTGGACAAACCCTTGAAGAGGTGACAAATTTAGGGAATTATGTCCTTTAAGAGGTTGACCAGGGTTGTGTACAAACCCTTGAAACAACAGCATTTTAAGTGTACTGGCCCTTTAAGAGGTGGACCTGGGAAGCTTACAGACCTTTAAAATTGGCAATACTTTAAGGTGACTGGCCTATGAAGAGGATGACCATGGAAGTGGACAGTCCTTAAAGATGCATTATTGTGTGTGGGTGGCCTTCTAAGAGACAACCCTGGGAATGGACAGACCTTTGGAAATGTCAATGTGGCTTATGAAGTGGAAAGCCACTTGAACATGTGACATGTTTTGCGGACTGGCCCTTTAAGAGGCAGACCCTAGAAGTGGACAAACCCTTGAAGAGGTGACAAATTTAGGGAATTATGTCCTTTAAGAGGTTGACCAGGGTTGTGTACAAACCCTCAAAACAACAGCATTTTAAGTGTACTGGCCCTTTAAGAGGTGGACCTGGGAAGCTTACGGACCTTTAAAATTGGCAATACTTTAAGGTGACTGGCCTATGAAGAGGATGACCATGGAAGTGGACAGTCCTTAAAGATGCATTATTGTGTGTGGGTGGCCTTCTAAGAGACAACCCTGGGAATGGACAGACCTTTGGAAATGTCAATGTGGCTTATGAAGTGGAAAGCCACTTGAACATGTGACATGTTTTGCGGACTGGCCCTTTAAGAGGCAGACCCTAGAAGTGGACAAACCCTTGAAGAGGTGACAAATTTAGGGAATTATGTCCTTTAAGAGGTTGACCAGGGTTGTGTACAAACCCTTGAAACAACAGCATTTTAAGTGTACTGGCCCTTTAAGAGGTGGACCTGGGAAGCTTACAGACCTTTAAAATTGGCAATACTTTAAGGTGACTGGCCTATGAAGAGGATGACCATGGAAGTGGACAGTCCTTAAAGATGCATTATTGTGTGTGGGTGGCCTTCTAAGAGACAACCCTGGGAATGGACAGACCTTTGGAAATGTCAATGTGGCTTATGAAGTGGAAAGCCACTTGAACATGTGACATGTTTTGATGACTGGCCCTTTAAGAGGCAGACCCTAGAAGTGGACAAACCCTTGAAGAGGTGACAAATTTAGGGAATTATGTCCTTTAAGAGGTTGACCAGGGTTGAGTACAAACCCTTGAAACAACAGCATTTTAAGTGTACTGGCCCTTTAAGAGGTGGACCTGGGAAGCTTACAGACCTTTAAAATTGGCAATACTTTAAGGTGACTGGCCTATGAAGAGGATGACCATGGAAGTGGACAGTCCTTAAAGATGCATTATTGTGTGTGGGTGGCCTTCTAAGAGACAACCCTGGGAATGGACAGACCTTTGGAAATGTCAATGTGGCTTATGAAGTGGAAAGCCACTTGAACATGTGACATGTTTTGCGGACTGGCCCTTTAAGAGGCAAACCCTAGAAGTGGACAAACCCTTGAAGAGGTGACAAATTTAGGGAATTATGTCCTTTAAGAGGTTGACCAGGGTTGTGTACAAACCCTCAAAACAACAGCATTTTAAGTGTACTGGCCCTTTAAGAGGTGGACCTGGGAAGCTTACGGACCTTTAAAATTGGCAATACTTTAAGGTGACTGGCCTATGAAGAGGATGACCATGGAAGTGGACAGTCCTTAAAGATGCATTATTGTGTGTGGGTGGCCTTCTAAGAGACAACCCTGGGAATGGACAGACCTTTGGAAATGTCAATGTGGCTTATGAAGTGGAAAGCCACTTGAACATGTGACATGTTTTGCGGACTGGCCCTTTAAGAGGCAGACCCTAGAAGTGGACAAACCCTTGAAGAGGTGACAAATTTAGGGAATTATGTCCTTTAAGAGGTTGACCAGGGTTGTGTACAAACCCTTGAAACAACAGCATTTTAAGTGTACTGGCCCTTTAAGAGGTGGACCTGGGAAGCTTACAGACCTTTAAAATTGGCAATACTTTAAGGTGACTGGCCTATGAAGAGGATGACCATGGAAGTGGACAGTCCTTAAAGATGCATTATTGTGTGTGGGTGGCCTTCTAAGAGACAACCCTGGGAATGGACAGACCTTTGGAAATGTCAATGTGGCTTATGAAGTGGAAAGCCACTTGAACATGTGACATGTTTTGATGACTGGCCCTTTAAGAGGCAGACCCTAGATATGGACAAACCCTTGAAGAGGTGACAAATTTAGGGAATTATGTCCTTTAAGAGGTTGACCAGGGTTGTGTACAAACCCTTGAAACAACAGTATTTTAAGTGTACTGGCCCTTTAAGAGGTGGACCTGGGAAGCTTACAGACCTTTAAAATTGGCAATACTTTAAGGTGACTGGCCTATGAAGAGGATGACCATGGAAGTGGACAGTCCTTAAAGATGCATTATTGTGTGTGGGTGGCCTTCTAAGAGACAACCCTGGGAATGGACAGACCTTTGGAAATGTCAATGTGGCTTATGAAGTGGAAAGCCACTTGAACATGTGACATGTTTTGCGGACTGGCCCTTTAAGAGGCAGACCCTAGAAGTGGACAAACCCTTGAAGAGGTGACATATTTAGGGAATTATGTCCTTTAAGAGGTTGACCAGGGTTGTGTACAAACCCTCGAAACAACAGCATTTTAAGTGTACTGGCCCTTTAAGAGGTGGACCTGGGAAGCTTACAGACCTTTAAAATTGGCAATACTTTAAGGTGACTGGCCTATGAAGAAGATGACCATGGAAGTGGACAGTCCTTAAAGATGCATTATTGTGTGTGGGTGGCCTTCTAAGAGACAACCCTGGGAATGGACAGACCTTTGGAAATGTCAATGTGGCTTATGAAGTGGAAAGCCACTTGAACATGTGACATGTTTTGATGACTGGCCCTTTAAGAGGCAGACCCTAGAAGTGGACAAACCCTTGAAGAGGTGACAAATTTAGGGAATTATGTCCTTTAAGAGGTTGACCAGGGTTGTGTACAAACCCTCGAAACAACAGCATTTTAAGTGTACTGGCCCTTTAAGAGGTGGACCTGGGAAGCTTACAGACCTTTAAAATTGGCAATACTTTAAGGTGACTGGCCTATGAAGAGGATGACCATGGAAGTGGACAGTCCTTAAAGATGCATTATTGTGTGTGGGTGGCCTTCTAAGAGACAACCCTGGGAATGGACAGACCTTTGGAAATGTCAATGTGGCTTATGAAGTGGAAAGCCACTTGAACATGTGACATGTTTTGATGACTGGCCCTTTAAGAGGCAGACCCTAGAAGTGGACAAACCCTTGAAGAGGTGACAAATTTAGGGAATTATGTCCTTTAAGAGGTTGACCAGGGTTGAGTACAAACCCTTGAAACAACAGCATTTTAAGTGTACTGGCCCTTTAAGAGGTGGACCTCGGAAGCTTTGCAGACCTTTAAAATTGGCAATACTTTAAGGTGACTGGCCTATGAAGAGGATGACCATGGAAGTGGACAGTCCTTAAAGATGCATTATTGTGTGTGGGTGGCCTTCTAAGAGACAACCCTGGGAATGGACAGACCTTTGGAAATGTCAATGTGGCTTATGAAGTGGAAAGCCACTTGAACATGTGACATGTTTTGCGGACTGGCCCTTTAAGAGGCAGACCCTAGAAGTGGACAAACCCTTGAAGAGGTGACAAATTTAGGGAATTATGTCCTTTAAGAGGTTGACCAGGGTTGTGTACAAACCCTCAAAACAACAGCATTTTAAGTGTACTGGCCCTTTAAGAGGTGGACCTGGGAAGCTTACGGACCTTTAAAATTGGCAATACTTTAAGGTGACTGGCCTATGAAGAGGATGACCATGGAAGTGGACAGTCCTTAAAGATGCATTATTGTGTGTGGGTGGCCTTCTAAGAGACAACCCTGGGAATGGACAGACCTTTGGAAATGTCAATGTGGCTTATGAAGTGGAAAGCCACTTGAACATGTGACATGTTTTGCGGACTGGCCCTTTAAGAGGCAGACCCTAGAAGTGGACAAACCCTTGAAGAGGTGACAAATTTAGGGAATTATGTCCTTTAAGAGGTTGACCAGGGTTGTGTACAAACCCTTGAAACAACAGCATTTTAAGTGTACTGGCCCTTTAAGAGGTGGACCTGGGAAGCTTACAGACCTTTAAAATTGGCAATACTTTAAGGTGACTGGCCTATGAAGAGGATGACCATGGAAGTGGACAGTCCTTAAAGATGCATTATTGTGTGTGGGTGGCCTTCTAAGAGACAACCCTGGGAATGGACAGACCTTTGGAAATGTCAATGTGGCTTATGAAGTGGAAAGCCACTTGAACATGTGACATGTTTTGATGACTGGCCCTTTAAGAGGCAGACCCTAGATATGGACAAACCCTTGAAGAGGTGACAAATTTAGGGAATTATGTCCTTTAAGAGGTTGACCAGGGTTGTGTACAAACCCTTGAAACAACAGTATTTTAAGTGTACTGGCCCTTTAAGAGGTGGACCTGGGAAGCTTACAGACCTTTGAAATTGGCAATACTTTAAGGTGACTGGCCTATGAAGAGGATGACCATGGAAGTGGACAGTCCTTAAAGATGCATTATTGTGTGTGGGTGGCCTTCTAAGAGACAACCCTGGGAATGGACAGACCTTTGGAAATGTCAATGTGGCTTATGAAGTGGAAAGCCACTTGAACATGTGACATGTTTTGCGGACTGGCCCTTTAAGAGGCAGACCCTAGAAGTGGACAAACCCTTGAAGAGGTGACATATTTAGGGAATTATGTCCTTTAAGAGGTTGACCAGGGTTGTGTACAAACCCTCGAAACAACAGCATTTTAAGTGTACTGGCCCTTTAAGAGGTGGACCTGGGAAGCTTACAGACCTTTAAAATTGGCAATACTTTAAGGTGACTGGCCTATGAAGAAGATGACCATGGAAGTGGACAGTCCTTAAAGATGCATTATTGTGTGTGGGTGGCCTTCTAAGAGACAACCCTGGGAATGGACAGACCTTTGGAAATGTCAATGTGGCTTATGAAGTGGAAAGCCACTTGAACATGTGACATGTTTTGATGACTGGCCCTTTAAGAGGCAGACCCTAGAAGTGGACAAACCCTTGAAGAGGTGACAAATTTAGGGAATTATGTCCTTTAAGAGGTTGACCAGGGTTGTGTACAAACCCTCGAAACAACAGCATTTTAAGTGTACTGGCCCTTTAAGAGGTGGACCTGGGAAGCTTACAGACCTTTAAAATTGGCAATACTTTAAGGTGACTGGCCTATGAAGAGGATGACCATGGAAGTGGACAGTCCTTAAAGATGCATTATTGTGTGTGGGTGGCCTTCTAAGAGACAACCCTGGGAATGGACAGACCTTTGGAAATGTCAATGTGGCTTATGAAGTGGAAAGCCACTTGAACATGTGACATGTTTTGATGACTGGCCCTTTAAGAGGCAGACCCTAGAAGTGGACAAACCCTTGAAGAGGTGACAAATTTAGGGAATTATGTCCTTTAAGAGGTTGACCAGGGTTGAGTACAAACCCTTGAAACAACAGCATTTTAAGTGTACTGGCCCTTTAAGAGGTGGACCTCGGAAGCTTTGCAGACCTTTAAAATTGGCAATACTTTAAGGTGACTGGCCTATGAAGAGGATGACCATGGAAGTGGACAGTCCTTAAAGATGCATTATTGTGTGTGGGTGGCCTTCTAAGAGACAACCCTGGGAATGGACAGACCTTTGGAAATGTCAATGTGGCTTATGAAGTGGAAAGCCACTTGAACATGTGACATGTTTTGCGGACTGGCCCTTTAAGAGGCAGACCCTAGAAGTGGACAAACCCTTGAAGAGGTGACAAATTTAGGGAATTATGTCCTTTAAGAGGTTGACCAGGGTTGTGTACAAACCCTCAAAACAACAGCATTTTAAGTGTACTGGCCCTTTAAGAGGTGGACCTGGGAAGCTTACGGACCTTTAAAATTGGCAATACTTTAAGGTGACTGGCCTATGAAGAGGATGACCATGGAAGTGGACAGTCCTTAAAGATGCATTATTGTGTGTGGGTGGCCTTCTAAGAGACAACCCTGGGAATGGACAGACCTTTGGAAATGTCAATGTGGCTTATGAAGTGGAAAGCCACTTGAACATGTGACATGTTTTGCGGACTGGCCCTTTAAGAGGCAGACCCTAGAAGTGGACAAACCCTTGAAGAGGTGACAAATTTAGGGAATTATGTCCTTTAAGAGGTTGACCAGGGTTGTGTACAAACCCTTGAAACAACAGCATTTTAAGTGTACTGGCCCTTTAAGAGGTGGACCTGGGAAGCTTACAGACCTTTAAAATTGGCAATACTTTAAGGTGACTGGCCTATGAAGAGGATGACCATGGAAGTGGACAGTCCTTAAAGATGCATTATTGTGTGTGGGTGGCCTTCTAAGAGACAACCCTGGGAATGGACAGACCTTTGGAAATGTCAATGTGGCTTATGAAGTGGAAAGCCACTTGAACATGTGACATGTTTTGCGGACTGGCCCTTTAAGAGGCAGACCCTAGAAGTGGACAAACCCTTGAAGAGGTGACAAATTTAGGGAATTATGTCCTTTAAGAGGTTGACCAGGGTTGTGTACAAACCCTCAAAACAACAGCATTTTAAGTGTACTGGCCCTTTAAGAGGTGGACCTGGGAAGCTTACGGACCTTTAAAATTGGCAATACTTTAAGGTGACTGGCCTATGAAGAGGATGACCATGGAAGTGGACAGTCCTTAAAGATGCATTATTGTGTGTGGGTGGCCTTCTAAGAGACAACCCTGGGAATGGACAGACCTTTGGAAATGTCAATGTGGCTTATGAAGTGGAAAGCCACTTGAACATGTGACATGTTTTGATGACTGGCCCTTTAAGAGGCAGACCCTAGAAGTGGACAAACCCTTGAAGAGGTGACAAATTTAGGGAATTATGTCCTTTAAGAGGTTGACCAGG
This sequence comes from Eleutherodactylus coqui, assembly GCF_035609145.1. Lineage (NCBI taxonomy): Eukaryota > Metazoa > Chordata > Amphibia > Anura > Eleutherodactylidae > Eleutherodactylus > Eleutherodactylus coqui. Next base: position 588,133 of record NW_027102273.1, read on the forward strand.
GTTGTGTACAAACCCTTGAAACAACAGCATTTTAAGTGTACTGGCCCTTTAAGAGGTGGACCTGGGAAGCTTACAGACCTTTAAAATTGGCAATACTTTAAGGTGACTGGCCTATGAAGAGGATGACCATGGAAGTGGACAGTCCTTAAAGATGCATTATTGTGTGTGGGTGGCCTTCTAAGAGACAACCCTGGGAATGGACAGACCTTTGGAAATGTCAATGTGGCTTATGAAGTGGAAAGCCACTTGAACATGTGACATGTTTTGATGACTGGCCCTTTAAGAGGCAGACCCTAGAAGTGGACAAACCCTTGAAGAGGTGACAAATTTAGGGAATTATGTCCTTTAAGAGGTTGACCAGGGTTGTGTACAAACCCTCGAAACAACAGCATTTTAAGTGTACTGGCCCTTTAAGAGGTGGACCTGGGAAGCTTACATACCTTTAAAATTGGCAATACTTTAAGGTGACTGGCCTATGAAGAGGATGACCATGGAAGTGGACAGTCCTTAAAGATGCATTATTGTGTGTGGGTGGCCTTCTAAGAGACAACCCTGGGAATGGACAGACCTTTGGAAATGTCAATGTGGCTTATGAGGTGGAAAGCCACTTGAACATGTGACATGTTTTGCGGACTGGCCCTTTAAGAGGCAGACCCTAGAAGTGGACAAACCCTTGAAGAGGTGACATATTTAGGGAATTATGTCCTTTAAGAGGTTGACCAGGGTTGTGTACAAACCCTCGAAACAACAGCATTTTAAGTGTACTGGCCCTTTAAGAGGTGGACCTGGGAAGCTTACAGACCTTTAAAATTGGCAATACTTTAAGGTGACTGGCCTATGAAGAGGATGACCATGGAAGTGGACAGTCCTTAAAGATGCATTATTGTGTGTGGGTGGCCTTCTAAGAGACAACCCTGGGAATGGACAGACCTTTGGAAATGTCAATGTGGCTTATGAAGTGGAAAGCCACTTGAACATGTGACATGTTTTGATGACTGGCCCTTTAAGAGGCAGACCCTAGAAGTGGACAAACCCTTGAAGAGGTGACAAATTTAGGGAATTATGTCCTTTAAGAGGTTGACCAGGGTTGTGTACAAACCCTCGAAACAACAGCATTTTAAGTGTACTGGCCCTTTAAGAGGTGGACCTGGGAGGCTTACAGACCTTTAAAATTGGCAATACTTTAAGGTGACTGGCCTATGAAGAGGATGACCATGGAAGTGGACAGTCCTTAAAGATGCATTATTGTGTGTGGGTGGCCTTCTAAGAGACAACCCTGGGAATGGACAGACCTTTGGAAATGTCAATGTGGCTTATGAAGTGGAAAGCCACTTGAACATGTGACATGTTTTGCGGACTGGCCCTTTAAGAGGCAGACCCTAGAAGTGGACACACCCTTGAAGAGGTGACAAATTTAGGGAATTATGTCCTTTAAGAGGTTGACCAGGGTTGTGTACAAACCCTCAAAACAACAGCATTTTAAGTGTACTGGCCCTTTAAGAGGTGGACCTGGGAAGCTTACGGACCTTTAAAATTGGCAATACTTTAAGGTGACTGGCCTATGAAGAGGATGACCATGGAAGTGGACAGTCCTTAAAGATGCATTATTGTGTGTGGGTGGCCTTCTAAGAGACACCCCTGGGAATGGACAGACCTTTGGAAATGTCAATGTGGCTTATGAAGTGGAAATCCACTTAAACATGTGACATGTTTTGATGACTGGCCCTTTAAGAGGCAGACCCTAGATATGGACAAACCCTTGAAGAGGTGACAAATTTAGGGAATTATGTCCTTTAAGAGGTTGACCAGGGTTGTGTACAAACCCTTGAAACAACAGTATTTTAAGTGTACTGGCCCTTTAAGAGGTGGACCTGGGAAGCTTACAGACCTTTAAAATTGGCAATACTTTAAGGTGACTGGCCTATGAAGAGGATGACCATGGAAGTGGACAGTCCTTAAAGATGCATTATTGTGTGTGGGTGGCCTTCTAAGAGACAACCCTGGGAATGGACAGACCTTTGGAAATGTCAATGTGGCTTATGAAGTGGAAAGCCACTTGAACATGTGACATGTTTTGCGGACTGGCCCTTTAAGAGGCAGACCCTAGAAGTGGACACACCCTTGAAGAGGTGACAAATTTAGGGAATTATGTCCTTTAAGAGGTTGACCAGGGTTGTGTACAAACCCTCAAAACAACAGCATTTTAAGTGTACTGGCCCTTTAAGAGGTGGACCTGGGAAGCTTACGGACCTTTAAAATTGGCAATACTTTAAGGTGACTGGCCTATGAAGAGGATGACCATGGAAGTGGACAGTCCTTAAAGATGCATTATTGTGTGTGGGTGGCCTTCTAAGAGACACCCCTGGGAATGGACAGACCTTTGGAAATGTCAATGTGGCTTATGAAGTGGAAATCCACTTAAACATGTGACATGTTTTGATGACTGGCCCTTTAAGAGGCAGACCCTAGATATGGACAAACCCTTGAAGAGGTGACAAATTTAGGGAATTATGTCCTTTAAGAGGTTGACCAGGGTTGTGTACAAACCCTTGAAACAACAGTATTTTAAGTGTACTGGCCCTTTAAGAGGTGGACCTGGGAAGCTTACAGACCTTTAAAATTGGCAATACTTTAAGGTGACTGGCCTATGAAGAGGATGACCATGGAAGTGGACAGTCCTTAAAGATGCATTATTGTGTGTGGGTGGCCTTCTAAGAGACAACCCTGGGAATGGACAGACCTTTGGAAATGTCAATGTGGCTTATGAAGTGGAAAGCCACTTGAACATGTGACATGTTTTGCGGACTGGCCCTTTAAGAGGCAGACCCTAGAAGTGGACACACCCTTGAAGAGGTGACAAATTTAGGGAATTATGTCATTTAAGAGGTTGACCAGGGTTGTGTACAAACCCTCAAAACAACAGCATTTTAAGTGTACTGGCCCTTTAAGAGGTGGACCTGGGAAGCTTACGGACCTTTAAAATTGGCAATACTTTAAGGTGACTGGCCTATGAAGAGGATGACCATGGAAGTGGACAGTCCTTAAAGATGCATTATTGTGTGTGGGTGGCCTTCTAAGAGACACCCCTGGGAATGGACAGACCTTTGGAAATGTCAATGTGGCTTATGAAGTGGAAATCCACTTAAACATGTGACATGTTTTGATGACTGGCCCTTTAAGAGGCAGACCCTAGATATGGACAAACCCTTGAAGAGGTGACAAATTTAGGGAATTATGTCCTTTAAGAGGTTGACCAGGGTTGTGTACAAACCCTTGAAACAACAGTATTTTAAGTGTACTGGCCCTTTAAGAGGTGGACCTGGGAAGCTTACAGACCTTTAAAATTGGCAATACTTTAAGGTGACTGGCCTATGAAGAGGATGACCATGGAAGTGGACAGTCCTTAAAGATGCATTATTGTGTGTGGGTGGCCTTCTAAGAGACAACCCTGGGAATGGACAGACCTTTGGAAATGTCAATGTGGCTTATGAAGTGGAAAGCCACTTGAACATGTGACATGTTTTGCGGACTGGCCCTTTAAGAGGCAGACCCTAGAAGTGGACAAACCCTTGAAGAGGTGACAAATTTAGGGAATTATGTCCTTTAAGAGGTTGACCAGGGTTGTGTACAAACCCTCGAAACAACAGCATTTTAAGTGTACTGGCCCTTTAAGAGGTGGACCTGGGAAGCTTACAGACCTTTAAAATTGGCAATACTTTAAGGTGACTGGCCTATGAAGAGGATGACCATGGAAGTGGACAGTCCTTAAAGATGCATTATTGTGTGTGGGTGGCCTTCTAAGAGACAACCCTGGGAATGGACAGACCTTGGGAAATGTCAATGTGGCTTATGAAGTGGAAATCCACTTGAACATGTGACATGTTTTGATGACTGGCCCTTTAAGAGGCAGACCCTAGATATGGACAAACCCTTGAAGAGGTGACAAATTTAGGGAATTATGTCCTTTAAGAGGTTGACCAGGGTTGTGTACAAACTCTTGAAACAACAGAATTTTAAGTGTACTGGCCCTTTAAGAGGTGGACCTGGGAAGCTTACAGACCTTTAAAATTGGCAATACTTTAAGGTGACTGGCCTATGAAGAGGATGACCATGGAAGTGGACAGTCCTTAAAGATGCATTATTGTGTGTGGGTGGCCTTCTAAGAGACAACCCTGGGAATGGACAGACCTTTGGAAATGTCAATGTGGCTTATGAAGTGGAAAGCCACTTGAACATGTGACATGTTTTGCGGACTGGCCCTTTAAGAGGCAGACCCTAGAAGTGGACACACCCTTGAAGAGGTGACAAATTTAGGGAATTATGTCCTTTAAGAGGTTGACCAGGGTTGTGTACAAACCCTCAAAACAACAGCATTTTAAGTGTACTGGCCCTTTAAGAGGTGGACCTGGGAAGCTTACGGACCTTTAAAATTGGCAATACTTTAAGGTGACTGGCCTATGAAGAGGATGACCATGGAAGTGGACAGTCCTTAAAGATGCATTATTGTGTGTGGGTGGCCATCTAAGAGACAACCCTGGGAATGGACAGACCTTTGGAAATGTCAATGTGGCTTATGAAGTGGAAAGCCACTTGAACATGTGACATGTTTTGATGACTGGCCCTTTAAGAGGCAGACCCTAGAAGTGGACAAACCCTTGAAGAGGTGACAAATTTAGGGAATTATGTCCTTTAAGAGGTTGACCAGGGTTGTGTACAAACCCTCAAAACAACAGCATTTTAAGTGTACTGGCCCTTTAAGAGGTGGACCTGGGAAGCTTACGGACCTTTAAAATTGGCAATACTTTAAGGTGACTGGCCTATGAAGAGGATGACCATGGAAGTGGACAGTCCTTAAAGATGCATTATTGTGTGTGGGTGGCCTTCTAAGAGACACCCCTGGGAATGGACAGACCTTTGGAAATGTCAATGTGGCTTATGAAGTGGAAATCCACTTGAACATGTGACATGTTTTGACGACTGGCCCTTTAAGAGGCAGACCCTAGATATGGACAAACTCTTGAAGAGGTGACAAATTTAGGGAATTATGTCCTTTAAGAGGTTGACCAGGGTTGTGTACAAACCCTTGAAACAACAGTATTTTAAGTGTACTGGCCCTTTAAGAGGTGGACCTGGGAAGCTTACAGACCTTTAAAATTGGCAATACTTTAAGGTGACTGGCCTATGAAGAGGATGACCATGGAAGTGGACAGTCCTTAAAGATGCATTATTGTGTGTGGGTGGCCTTCTAAGAGACAACCCTGGGAATGGACAGACCTTTGGAAATGTCAATGTGGCTTATGAAGTGGAAAGCCACTTGAACATGTGACATGTTTTGCGGACTGGCCCTTTAAGAGGCAGACCCTAGAAGTGGACAAACCCTTGAAGAGGTGACAAATTTAGGGAATTATGTCCTTTAAGAGGTTGACCAGGGTTGTGTACAAACCCTCGAAACAACAGCATTTTAAGTGTACTGGCCCTTTAAGAGGTGGACCTGGGAAGCTTACAGACCTTTAAAATTGGCAATACTTTAAGGTGACTGGCCTATGAAGAGGATGACCATGGAAGTGGACAGTCCTTAAAGATGCATTATTGTGTGTGGGTGGCCTTCTAAGAGACAACCCTGGGAATGGACAGACCTTGGGAAATGTCAATGTGGCTTATGAAATGGAAATCCACTTGAACATGTGACATGTTTTGATGACTGGCCCTTTAAGAGGCAGACCCTAGATATGGACAAACCCTTGAAGAGGTGACAAATTTAGGGAATTATGTCCTTTAAGAGGTTGACCAGGGTTGTGTACAAACCCTCGAAACAACAGCATTTTAAGTGTACTGGCCCTTTAAGAGGTGGACCTGGGAAGCTTACAGACCTTTAAAATTGGCAATACTTTAAGGTGACTGGCCTATGAAGAGGATGACCATGGAAGTGGACAGTCCTTAAAGATGCATTATTGTGTGTGGGTGGCCTTCTAAGAGACAACCCTGGGAATGGACAGACCTTGGGAAATGTCAATGTGGCTTATGAAGTGGAAATCCACTTGAACATGTGACATGTTTTGATGACTGGCCCTTTAAGAGGCAGACCCTAGATATGGACAAACCCTTGAAGAGGTGACAAATTTAGGGAATTATGTCCTTTAAGAGGTTGACCAGGGTTGTGTACAAACTCTTGAAACAACAGAATTTTAAGTGTACTGGCCCTTTAAGAGGTGGACCTGGGAAGCTTACAGACCTTTAAAATTGGCAATACTTTAAGGTGACTGGCCTATGAAGAGGATGACCATGGAAGTGGACAGTCCTTAAAGATGCATTATTGTGTGTGGGTGGCCTTCTAAGAGACAACCCTGGGAATGGACAGACCTTTGGAAATGTCAATGTGGCTTATGAAGTGGAAAGCCACTTGAACATGTGACATGTTTTGCGGACTGGCCCTTTAAGAGGCAGACCCTAGAAGTGGACACACCCTTGAAGAGGTGACAAATTTAGGGAATTATGTCCTTTAAGAGGTTGACCAGGGTTGTGTACAAACCCTCAAAACAACAGCATTTTAAGTGTACTGGCCCTTTAAGAGGTGGACCTGGGAAGCTTACGGACCTTTAAAATTGGCAATACTTTAAGGTGACTGGCCTATGAAGAGGATGACCATGGAAGTGGACAGTCCTTAAAGATGCATTATTGTGTGTGGGTGGCCATCTAAGAGACAACCCTGGGAATGGACAGACCTTTGGAAATGTCAATGTGGCTTATGAAGTGGAAAGCCACTTGAACATGTGACATGTTTTGATGACTGGCCCTTTAAGAGGCAGACCCTAGAAGTGGACAAACCCTTGAAGAGGTGACAAATTTAGGGAATTATGTCCTTTAAGAGGTTGACCAGGGTTGTGTACAAACCCTCAAAACAACAGCATTTTAAGTGTACTGGCCCTTTAAGAGGTGGACCTGGGAAGCTTACGGACCTTTAAAATTGGCAATACTTTAAGGTGACTGGCCTATGAAGAGGATGACCATGGAAGTGGACAGTCCTTAAAGATGCATTATTGTGTGTGGGTGGCCTTCTAAGAGACACCCCTGGGAATGGACAGACCTTTGGAAATGTCAATGTGGCTTATGAAGTGGAAATCCACTTGAACATGTGACATGTTTTGACGACTGGCCCTTTAAGAGGCAGACCCTAGATATGGACAAACTCTTGAAGAGGTGACAAATTTAGGGAATTATGTCCTTTAAGAGGTTGACCAGGGTTGTGTACAAACCCTTGAAACAACAGTATTTTAAGTGTACTGGCCCTTTAAGAGGTGGACCTGGGAAGCTTACAGACCTTTAAAATTGGCAATACTTTAAGGTGACTGGCCTATGAAGAGGATGACCATGGAAGTGGACAGTCCTTAAAGATGCATTATTGTGTGTGGGTGGCCTTCTAAGAGACAACCCTGGGAATGGACAGACCTTTGGAAATGTCAATGTGGCTTATGAAGTGGAAAGCCACTTGAACATGTGACATGTTTTGCGGACTGGCCCTTTAAGAGGCAGACCCTAGAAGTGGACAAACCCTTGAAGAGGTGACAAATTTAGGGAATTATGTCCTTTAAGAGGTTGACCAGGGTTGTGTACAAACCCTCGAAACAACAGCATTTTAAGTGTACTGGCCCTTTAAGAGGTGGACCTGGGAAGCTTACAGACCTTTAAAATTGGCAATACTTTAAGGTGACTGGCCTATGAAGAGGATGACCATGGAAGTGGACAGTCCTTAAAGATGCATTATTGTGTGTGGGTGGCCTTCTAAGAGACAACCCTGGGAATGGACAGACCTTGGGAAATGTCAATGTGGCTTATGAAATGGAAATCCACTTGAACATGTGACATGTTTTGATGACTGGCCCTTTAAGAGGCAGACCCTAGATATGGACAAACCCTTGAAGAGGTGACAAATTTAGGGAATTATGTCCTTTAAGAGGTTGACCAGGGTTGTGTACAAACCCTTGAAACAACAGAATTTTAAGTGTACTGGCCCTTTAAGAGGTGGACCTGGGAAGCTTACAGACCTTTAAAATTGGCAATACTTTAAGGTGACTGGCCTATGAAGAGGATGACCATGGAAGTGGACAGTCCTTAAAGATGCATTATTGTGTGTGGGTGGCCTTCTAAGAGACAACCCTGGGAATGGACAGACCTTTGGAAATGTCAATGTGGCTTATGAAGTGGAAAGCCACTTGAACATGTGACATGTTTTGCGGACTGGCCCTTTAAGAGGCAGACCCTAGAAGTGGACACACCCTTGAAGAGGTGACAAATTTAGGGAATTATGTCCTTTAAGAGGTTGACCAGGGTTGTGTACAAACCCTCAAAACAACAGCATTTTAAGTGTACTGGCCCTTTAAGAGGTGGACCTGGGAAGCTTACGGACCTTTAAAATTGGCAATACTTTAAGGTGACTGGCCTATGAAGAGGATGACCATGGAAGTGGACAGTCCTTAAAGATGCATTATTGTGTGTGGGTGGCCTTCTAAGAGACACCCCTGGGAATGGACAGACCTTTGGAAATGTCAATGTGGCTTATGAAGTGGAAATCCACTTAAACATGTGACATGTTTTGATGACTGGCCCTTTAAGAGGCAGACCCTAGATATGGACAAACCCTTGAAGAGGTGACAAATTTAGGGAATTATGTCCTTTAAGAGGTTGACCAGGGTTGTGTACAAACCCTTGAAACAACAGTATTTTAAGTGTACTGGCCCTTTAAGAGGTGGACCTGGGAAGCTTACAGACCTTTAAAATTGGCAATACTTTAAGGTGACTGGCCTATGAAGAGGATGACCATGGAAGTGGACAGTCCTTAAAGATGCATTATTGTGTGTGGGTGGCCTTCTAAGAGACAACCCTGGGAATGGACAGACCTTTGGAAATGTCAATGTGGCTTATGAAGTGGAAAGCCACTTGAACATGTGACATGTTTTGCGGACTGGCCCTTTAAGAGGCAGACCCTAGAAGTGGACACACCCTTGAAGAGGTGACAAATTTAGGGAATTATGTCCTTTAAGAGGTTGACCAGGGTTGTGTACAAACCCTCAAAACAACAGCATTTTAAGTGTACTGGCCCTTTAAGAGGTGGACCTGGGAAGCTTACGGACCTTTAAAATTGGCAATACTTTAAGGTGACTGGCCTATGAAGAGGATGACCATGGAAGTGGACAGTCCTTAAAGATGCATTATTGTGTGTGGGTGGCCTTCTAAGAGACACCCCTGGGAATGGACAGACCTTTGGAAATGTCAATGTGGCTTATGAAGTGGAAATCCACTTAAACATGTGACATGTTTTGATGACTGGCCCTTTAAGAGGCAGACCCTAGATATGGACAAACCCTTGAAGAGGTGACAAATTTAGGGAATTATGTCCTTTAAGAGGTTGACCAGGGTTGTGTGCAAACCCTTGAAACAACAGTATTTTAAGTGTACTGGCCCTTTAAGAGGTGGACCTGGGAAGCTTACAGACCTTTAAAATTGGCAATACTTTAAGGTGACTGGCCTATGAAGAGGATGACCATGGAAGTGGACAGTCCTTAAAGATGCATTATTGTGTGTGGGTGGCCTTCTAAGAGACAACCCTGGGAATGGACAGACCTTTGGAAATGTCAATGTGGCTTATGAAGTGGAAAGCCACTTGAACATGTGACATGTTTTGCGGACTGGCCCTTTAAGAGGCAGACCCTAGAAGTGGACACACCCTTGAAGAGGTGACAAATTTAGGGAATTATGTCCTTTAAGAGGTTGACCAGGGTTGTGTACAAACCCTCAAAACAACAGCATTTTAAGTGTACTGGCCCTTTAAGAGGTGGACCTGGGAAGCTTACGGACCTTTAAAATTGGCAATACTTTAAGGTGACTGGCCTATGAAGAGGATGACCATGGAAGTGGACAGTCCTTAAAGATGCATTATTGTGTGTGGGTGGCCTTCTAAGAGACAACCCTGGGAATGGACAGACCTTTGGAAATGTCAATGTGGCTTATGAAGTGGAAAGCCACTTGAACATGTGACATGTTTTGCGGACTGGCCCTTTAAGAGGCAGACCCTAGAAGTGGACAAACCCTTGAAGAGGTGACAAATTTAGGGAATTATGTCCTTTAAGAGGTTGACCAGGGTTGTGTACAAACCCTTGAAACAACAGCATTTTAAGTGTACTGGCCCTTTAAGAGGTGGACCTGGGAAGCTTACAGACCTTTAAAATTGGCAATACTTTAAGGTGACTGGCCTATGAAGAGGATGACCATGGAAGTGGACAGTCCTTAAAGATGCATTATTGTGTGTGGGTGGCCTTCTAAGAGACAACCCTGGGAATGGACAGACCTTTGGAAATGTCAATGTGGCTTATGAAGTGGAAAGCCACTTGAACATGTGACATGTTTTGATGACTGGCCCTTTAAGAGGCAGACCCTAGATATGGACAAACCCTTGAAGAGGTGACAAATTTAGGGAATTATGTCCTTTAAGAGGTTGACCAGGGTTGTGTACAAACCCTTGAAACAACAGTATTTTAAGTGTACTGGCCCTTTAAGAGGTGGACCTGGGAAGCTTACAGACCTTTGAAATTGGCAATACTTTAAGGTGACTGGCCTATGAAGAGGATGACCATGGAAGTGGACAGTCCTTAAAGATGCATTATTGTGTGTGGGTGGCCTTCTAAGAGACAACCCTGGGAATGGACAGACCTTTGGAAATGTCAATGTGGCTTATGAAGTGGAAAGCCACTTGAACATGTGACATGTTTTGCGGACTGGCCCTTTAAGAGGCAGACCCTAGAAGTGGACAAACCCTTGAAGAGGTGACATATTTAGGGAATTATGTCCTTTAAGAGGTTGACCAGGGTTGTGTACAAACCCTCGAAACAACAGCATTTTAAGTGTACTGGCCCTTTAAGAGGTGGACCTGGGAAGCTTACAGACCTTTAAAATTGGCAATACTTTAAGGTGACTGGCCTATGAAGAAGATGACCATGGAAGTGGACAGTCCTTAAAGATGCATTATTGTGTGTGGGTGGCCTTCTAAGAGACAACCCTGGGAATGGACAGACCTTTGGAAATGTCAATGTGGCTTATGAAGTGGAAAGCCACTTGAACATGTGACATGTTTTGATGACTGGCCCTTTAAGAGGCAGACCCTAGAAGTGGACAAACCCTTGAAGAGGTGACAAATTTAGGGAATTATGTCCTTTAAGAGGTTGACCAGGGTTGTGTACAAACCCTCGAAACAACAGCATTTTAAGTGTACTGGCCCTTTAAGAGGTGGACCTGGGAAGCTTACAGACCTTTAAAATTGGCAATACTTTAAGGTGACTGGCCTATGAAGAGGATGACCATGGAAGTGGACAGTCCTTAAAGATGCATTATTGTGTGTGGGTGGCCTTCTAAGAGACAACCCTGGGAATGGACAGACCTTTGGAAATGTCAATGTGGCTTATGAAGTGGAAAGCCACTTGAACATGTGACATGTTTTGATGACTGGCCCTTTAAGAGGCAGACCCTAGAAGTGGACAAACCCTTGAAGAGGTGACAAATTTAGGGAATTATGTCCTTTAAGAGGTTGACCAGGGTTGAGTACAAACCCTTGAAACAACAGCATTTTAAGTGTACTGGCCCTTTAAGAGGTGGACCTCGGAAGCTTTGCAGACCTTTAAAATTGGCAATACTTTAAGGTGACTGGCCTATGAAGAGGATGACCATGGAAGTGGACAGTCCTTAAAGATGCATTATTGTGTGTGGGTGGCCTTCTAAGAGACAACCCTGGGAATGGACAGACCTTTGGAAATGTCAATGTGGCTTATGAAGTGGAAAGCCACTTGAACATGTGACATGTTTTGCGGACTGGCCCTTTAAGAGGCAGACCCTAGAAGTGGACAAACCCTTGAAGAGGTGACAAATTTAGGGAATTATGTCCTTTAAGAGGTTGACCAGGGTTGTGTACAAACCCTCAAAACAACAGCATTTTAAGTGTACTGGCCCTTTAAGAGGTGGACCTGGGAAGCTTACGGACCTTTAAAATTGGCAATACTTTAAGGTGACTGGCCTATGAAGAGGATGACCATGGAAGTGGACAGTCCTTAAAGATGCATTATTGTGTGTGGGTGGCCTTCTAAGAGACAACCCTGGGAATGGACAGACCTTTGGAAATGTCAATGTGGCTTATGAAGTGGAAAGCCACTTGAACATGTGACATGTTTTGCGGACTGGCCCTTTAAGAGGCAGACCCTAGAAGTGGACAAACCCTTGAAGAGGTGACAAATTTAGGGAATTATGTCCTTTAAGAGGTTGACCAGGGTTGTGTACAAACCCTTGAAACAACAGCATTTTAAGTGTACTGGCCCTTTAAGAGGTGGACCTGGGAAGCTTACAGACCTTTAAAATTGGCAATACTTTAAGGTGACTGGCCTATGAAGAGGATGACCATGGAAGTGGACAGTCCTTAAAGATGCATTATTGTGTGTGGGTGGCCTTCTAAGAGACAACCCTGGGAATGGACAGACCTTTGGAAATGTCAATGTGGCTTATGAAGTGGAAAGCCACTTGAACATGTGACATGTTTTGCGGACTGGCCCTTTAAGAGGCAGACCCTAGAAGTGGACAAACCCTTGAAGAGGTGACAAATTTAGGGAATTATGTCCTTTAAGAGGTTGACCAGGGTTGTGTACAAACCCTCAAAACAACAGCATTTTAAGTGTACTGGCCCTTTAAGAGGTGGACCTGGGAAGCTTACGGACCTTTAAAATTGGCAATACTTTAAGGTGACTGGCCTATGAAGAGGATGACCATGGAAGTGGACAGTCCTTAAAGATGCATTATTGTGTGTGGGTGGCCTTCTAAGAGACAACCCTGGGAATGGACAGACCTTTGGAAATGTCAATGTGGCTTATGAAGTGGAAAGCCACTTGAACATGTGACATGTTTTGATGACTGGCCCTTTAAGAGGCAGACCCTAGAAGTGGACAAACCCTTGAAGAGGTGACAAATTTAGGGAATTATGTCCTTTAAGAGGTTGACCAGGGTTGTGTACAAACCCTTGAAACAACAGCATTTTAAGTGTACTGGCCCTTTAAGAGGTGGACCTGGGAAGCTTACAGACCTTTAAAATTGGCAATACTTTAAGGTGACTGGCCTATGAAGAGGATGACCATGGAAGTGGACAGTCCTTAAAGATGCATTATTGTGTGTGGGTGGCCTTCTAAGAGACAACCCTGGGAATGGACAGACCTTTGGAAATGTCAATGTGGCTTATGAAGTGGAAAGCCACTTGAACATGTGACATGTTTTGATGACTGGCCCTTTAAGAGGCAGACCCTAGAAGTGGACAAACCCTTGAAGAGGTGACAAATTTAGGGAATTATGTCCTTTAAGAGGTTGACCAGGGTTGTGTACAAACCCTCGAAACAACAGCATTTTAAGTGTACTGGCCCTTTAAGAGGTGGACCTGGGAAGCTTACATACCTTTAAAATTGGCAATACTTTAAGGTGACTGGCCTATGAAGAGGATGACCATGGAAGTGGACAGTCCTTAAAGATGCATTATTGTGTGTGGGTGGCCTTCTAAGAGACAACCCTGGGAATGGACAGACCTTTGGAAATGTCAATGTGGCTTATGAGGTGGAAAGCCACTTGAACATGTGACATGTTTTGCGGACTGGCCCTTTAAGAGGCAGACCCTAGAAGTGGACAAACCCTTGAAGAGGTGACATATTTAGGGAATTATGTCCTTTAAGAGGTTGACCAGGGTTGTGTACAAACCCTCGAAACAACAGCATTTTAAGTGTACTGGCCCTTTAAGAGGTGGACCTGGGAAGCTTACAGACCTTTAAAATTGGCAATACTTTAAGGTGACTGGCCTATGAAGAGGATGACCATGGAAGTGGACAGTCCTTAAAGATGCATTATTGTGTGTGGGTGGCCTTCTAAGAGACAACCCTGGGAATGGACAGACCTTTGGAAATGTCAATGTGGCTTATGAAGTGGAAAGCCACTTGAACATGTGACATGTTTTGATGACTGGCCCTTTAAGAGGCAGACCCTAGAAGTGGACAAACCCTTGAAGAGGTGACAAATTTAGGGAATTATGTCCTTTAAGAGGTTGACCAGGGTTGTGTACAAACCCTCGAAACAACAGCATTTTAAGTGTACTGGCCCTTTAAGAGGTGGACCTGGGAGGCTTACAGACCTTTAAAATTGGCAATACTTTAAGGTGACTGGCCTATGAAGAGGATGACCATGGAAGTGGACAGTCCTTAAAGATGCATTATTGTGTGTGGGTGGCCTTCTAAGAGACAACCCTGGGAATGGACAGACCTTTGGAAATGTCAATGTGGCTTATGAAGTGGAAAGCCACTTGAACATGTGACATGTTTTGCGGACTGGCCCTTTAAGAGGCAGACCCTAGAAGTGGACAAACCCTTGAAGAGGTGACAAATTTAGGGAATTATGTCCTTTAAGAGGTTGACCAGGGTTGTGTACAAACCCTCAAAACAACAGCATTTTAAGTGTACTGGCCCTTTAAGAGGTGGACCTGGGAAGCTTACGGACCTTTAAAATTGGCAATACTTTAAGGTGACTGGCCTATGAAGAGGATGACCATGGAAGTGGACAGTCCTTAAAGATGCATTATTGTGTGTGGGTGGCCTTCTAAGAGACAACCCTGGGAATGGACAGACCTTTGGAAATGTCAATGTGGCTTATGAAGTGGAAAGCCACTTGAACATGTGACATGTTTTGCGGACTGGCCCTTTAAGAGGCAGACCCTAGAAGTGGACAAACCCTTGAAGAGGTGACAAATTTAGGGAATTATGTCCTTTAAGAGGTTGACCAGGGTTGTGTACAAACCCTTGAAACAACAGCATTTTAAGTGTACTGGCCCTTTAAGAGGTGGACCTGGGAAGCTTACAGACCTTTAAAATTGGCAATACTTTAAGGTGACTGGCCTATGAAGAGGATGACCATGGAAGTGGACAGTCCTTAAAGATGCATTATTGTGTGTGGGTGGCCTTCTAAGAGACAACCCTGGGAATGGACAGACCTTTGGAAATGTCAATGTGGCTTATGAAGTGGAAAGCCACTTGAACATGTGACATGTTTTGCGGACTGGCCCTTTAAGAGGCAGACCCTAGAAGTGGACAAACCCTTGAAGAGGTGACAAATTTAGGGAATTATGTCCTTTAAGAGGTTGACCAGGGTTGTGTACAAACCCTCAAAACAACAGCATTTTAAGTGTACTGGCCCTTTAAGAGGTGGACCTGGGAAGCTTACGGACCTTTAAAATTGGCAATACTTTAAGGTGACTGGCCTATGAAGAGGATGACCATGGAAGTGGACAGTCCTTAAAGATGCATTATTGTGTGTGGGTGGCCTTCTAAGAGACAACCCTGGGAATGGACAGACCTTTGGAAATGTCAATGTGGCTTATGAAGTGGAAAGCCACTTGAACATGTGACATGTTTTGATGACTGGCCCTTTAAGAGGCAGACCCTAGAAGTGGACAAACCCTTGAAGAGGTGACAAATTTAGGGAATTATGTCCTTTAAGAGGTTGACCAGGGTTGTGTACAAACCCTTGAAACAACAGCATTTTAAGTGTACTGGCCCTTTAAGAGGTGGACCTGGGAAGCTTACAGACCTTTAAAATTGGCAATACTTTAAGGTGACTGGCCTATGAAGAGGATGACCATGGAAGTGGACAGTCCTTAAAGATGCATTATTGTGTGTGGGTGGCCTTCTAAGAGACAACCCTGGGAATGGACAGACCTTTGGAAATGTCAATGTGGCTTATGAAGTGGAAAGCCACTTGAACATGTGACATGTTTTGATGACTGGCCCTTTAAGAGGCAGACCCTAGAAGTGGACAAACCCTTGAAGAGGTGACAAATTTAGGGAATTATGTCCTTTAAGAGGTTGACCAGGGTTGTGTACAAACCCTCGAAACAACAGCATTTTAAGTGTACTGGCCCTTTAAGAGGTGGACCTGGGAAGCTTACAGACCTTTAAAATTGGCAATACTTTAAGGTGACTGGCCTATGAAGAGGATGACCATGGAAGTGGACAGTCCTTAAAGATGCATTATTGTGTGTGGGTGGCCTTCTAAGAGACAACCCTGGGAATGGACAGACCTTTGGAAATGTCAATGTGGCTTATGAGGTGGAAAGCCACTTGAACATGTGACATGTTTTGCGGACTGGCCCTTTAAGAGGCAGACCCTAGAAGTGGACAAACCCTTGAAGAGGTGACATATTTAGGGAATTATGTCCTTTAAGAGGTTGACCAGGGTTGTGTACAAACCCTCGAAACAACAGCATTTTAAGTGTACTGGCCCTTTAAGAGGTGGACCTGGGAAGCTTACAGACCTTTAAAATTGGCAATACTTTAAGGTGACTGGCCTATGAAGAGGATGACCATGGAAGTGGACAGTCCTTAAAGATGCATTATTGTGTGTGGGTGGCCTTCTAAGAGACAACCCTGGGAATGGACAGACCTTTGGAAATGTCAATGTGGCTTATGAAGTGGAAAGCCACTTGAACATGTGACATGTTTTGATGACTGGCCCTTTAAGAGGCAGACCCTAGAAGTGGACAAACCCTTGAAGAGGTGACAAATTTAGGGAATTATGTCCTTTAAGAGGTTGACCAGGGTTGTGTACAAACCCTCGAAACAACAGCATTTTAAGTGTACTGGCCCTTTAAGAGGTGGACCTGGGAGGCTTACAGACCTTTAAAATTGGCAATACTTTAAGGTGACTGGCCTATGAAGAGGATGACCATGGAAGTGGACAGTCCTTAAAGATGCATTATTGTGTGTGGGTGGCCTTCTAAGAGACAACCCTGGGAATGGACAGACCTTTGGAAATGTCAATGTGGCTTATGAAGTGGAAAGCCACTTGAACATGTGACATGTTTTGATGACTGGCCCTTTAAGAGGCAGACCCTAGAAGTGGACAAACCCTTGAAGAGGTGACAAATTTAGGGAATTATGTCCTTTAAGAGGTTGACCAGGGTTGAGTACAAACCCTTGAAACAATAGCATTTTAAGTGTACTGGCCCTTTAAGAGGTGGACCTGGGAAGCTTTGCAGACCTTTAAAATTGGCAATACTTTAAGGTGACTGGCCTATGAAGAGGATGACCATGGAAGTGGACAGTCCTTAAAGATGCATTATTGTGTGTGGGTGGCCTTCTAAGAGACAACCCTGGGAATGGACAGACCTTTGGAAATGTCAATGTGGCTTATGAAGTGGAAAGCCACTTGAACATGTGACATGTTTTGATGACTGGCCCTTTAAGAGGCAGACCCTAGAAGTGGACAAACCCTTGAAGAGGTGACAAATTTAGGGAATTATGTCCTTTAAGAGGTTGACCAGGGTTGTGTACAAACCCTTGAAACAACAGCATTTTAAGTGTACTGGCCCTTTAAGAGGTGGACCTGGGAAGCTTACAGACCTTTAAAATTGGCAATACTTTAAGGTGACTGGCCTATGAAGAGGATGACCATGGAAGTGGACAGTCCTTAAAGATGCATTATTGTGTGTGGGTGGCCTTCTAAGAGACAACCCTGGGAATGGACAGACCTTTGGAAATGTCAATGTGGCTTATGAAGTGGAAAGCCACTTGAACATGTGACATGTTTTGATGACTGGCCCTTTAAGAGGCAGACCCTAGAAGTGGACAAACCCTTGAAGAGGTGACAAATTTAGGGAATTATGTCCTTTAAGAGGTTGACCAGGGTTGAGTACAAACCCTTGAAACAACAGCATTTTAAGTGTACTGGCCCTTTAAGAGGTGGACCTGGGAAGCTTACAGACCTTTAAAATTGGCAATACTTTAAGGTGACTGGCCTATGAAGAGGATGACCATGGAAGTGGACAGTCCTTAAAGATGCATTATTGTGTGTGGGTGGCCTTCTAAGAGACAACCCTGGGAATGGACAGACCTTTGGAAATGTCAATGTGGCTTATGAAGTGGAAAGCCACTTGAACATGTGACATGTTTTGCGGACTGGCCCTTTAAGAGGCAGACCCTAGAAGTGGACAAACCCTTGAAGAGGTGACAAATTTAGGGAATTATGTCCTTTAAGAGGTTGACCAGGGTTGTGTACAAACCCTCAAAACAACAGCATTTTAAGTGTACTGGCCCTTTAAGAGGTGGACCTGGGAAGCTTACGGACCTTTAAAATTGGCAATACTTTAAGGTGACTGGCCTATGAAGAGGATGACCATGGAAGTGGACAGTCCTTAAAGATGCATTATTGTGTGTGGGTGGCCTTCTAAGAGACAACCCTGGGAATGGACAGACCTTTGGAAATGTCAATGTGGCTTATGAAGTGGAAAGCCACTTGAACATGTGACATGTTTTGCGGACTGGCCCTTTAAGAGGCAGACCCTAGAAGTGGACAAACCCTTGAAGAGGTGACAAATTTAGGGAATTATGTCCTTTAAGAGGTTGACCAGGGTTGTGTACAAACCCTCAAAACAACAGCATTTTAAGTGTACTGGCCCTTTAAGAGGTGGACCTGGGAACCTTACAGACCTTTAAAATTGGCAATACTTTAAGGTGACTGGCCTATGAAGAGGATGACCATGGAAGTGGACAGTCCTTAAAGATGCATTATTGTGTGTGGGTGGCCTTCTAAGAGACAACCCTGGGAATGGACAGACCTTTGGAAATGTCAATGTGGCTTATGAAGTGGAAAGCCACTTGAACATGTGACATGTTTTGATGACTGGCCCTTTAAGAGGCAGACCCTAGAAGTGGACAAACCCTTGAAGAGGTGACAAATTTAGGGAATTATGTCCTTTAAGAGGTTGACCAGGGTTGTGTACAAACCCTTGAAACAACAGCATTTTAAGTGTACTGGCCCTTTAAGAGGTGGACCTGGGAAGCTTACAGACCTTTAAAATTGGCAATACTTTAAGGTGACTGGCCTATGAAGAGGATGACCATGGAAGTGGACAGTCCTTAAAGATGCATTATTGTGTGTGGGTGGCCTTCTAAGAGACAACCCTGGGAATGGACAGACCTTTGGAAATGTCAATGTGGCTTATGAAGTGGAAAGCCACTTGAACATGTGACATGTTTTGATGACTGGCCCTTTAAGAGGCAGACCCTAGAAGTGGACAAACCCTTGAAGAGGTGACAAATTTAGGGAATTATGTCCTTTAAGAGGTTGACCAGGGTTGAGTACAAACCCTTGAAACAACAGCATTTTAAGTGTACTGGCCCTTTAAGAGGTGGACCTGGGAAGCTTACAGACCTTTAAAATTGGCAATACTTTAAGGTGACTGGCCTATGAAGAGGATGACCATGGAAGTGGACAGTCCTTAAAGATGCATTATTGTGTGTGGGTGGCCTTCTAAGAGACAACCCTGGGAATGGACAGACCTTTGGAAATGTCAATGTGGCTTATGAAGTGGAAAGCCACTTGAACATGTGACATGTTTTGCGGACTGGCCCTTTAAGAGGCAAACCCTAGAAGTGGACAAACCCTTGAAGAGGTGACAAATTTAGGGAATTATGTCCTTTAAGAGGTTGACCAGGGTTGTGTACAAACCCTCAAAACAACAGCATTTTAAGTGTACTGGCCCTTTAAGAGGTGGACCTGGGAAGCTTACGGACCTTTAAAATTGGCAATACTTTAAGGTGACTGGCCTATGAAGAGGATGACCATGGAAGTGGACAGTCCTTAAAGATGCATTATTGTGTGTGGGTGGCCTTCTAAGAGACAACCCTGGGAATGGACAGACCTTTGGAAATGTCAATGTGGCTTATGAAGTGGAAAGCCACTTGAACATGTGACATGTTTTGCGGACTGGCCCTTTAAGAGGCAGACCCTAGAAGTGGACAAACCCTTGAAGAGGTGACAAATTTAGGGAATTATGTCCTTTAAGAGGTTGACCAGGGTTGTGTACAAACCCTTGAAACAACAGCATTTTAAGTGTACTGGCCCTTTAAGAGGTGGACCTGGGAAGCTTACAGACCTTTGAAATTGGCAATACTTTAAGGTGACTGGCCTATGAAGAGGATGACCATGGAAGTGGACAGTCCTTAAAGATGCATTATTGTGTGTGGGTGGCCTTCTAAGAGACAACCCTGGGAATGGACAGACCTTTGGAAATGTCAATGTGGCTTATGAAGTGGAAAGCCACTTGAACATGTGACATGTTTTGATGACTGGCCCTTTAAGAGGCAGACCCTAGATATGGACAAACCCTTGAAGAGGTGACAAATTTAGGGAATTATGTCCTTTAAGAGGTTGACCAGGGTTGTGTACAAACCCTTGAAACAACAGTATTTTAAGTGTACTGGCCCTTTAAGAGGTGGACCTGGGAAGCTTACAGACCTTTAAAATTGGCAATACTTTAAGGTGACTGGCCTATGAAGAGGATGACCATGGAAGTGGACAGTCCTTAAAGATGCATTATTGTGTGTGGGTGGCCTTCTAAGAGACAACCCTGGGAATGGACAGACCTTTGGAAATGTCAATGTGGCTTATGAAGTGGAAAGCCACTTGAACATGTGACATGTTTTGCGGACTGGCCCTTTAAGAGGCAGACCCTAGAAGTGGACAAATCCTTGAAGAGGTGACATATTTAGGGAATTATGTCCTTTAAGAGGTTGACCAGGGTTGTGTACAAACCCTCGAAACAACAGCATTTTAAGTGTACTGGCCCTTTAAGAGGTGGACCTGGGAAGCTTACAGACCTTTAAAATTGGCAATACTTTAAGGTGACTGGCCTATGAAGAGGATGACCATGGAAGTGGACAGTCCTTAAAGATGCATTATTGTGTGTGGGTGGCCTTCTAAGAGACAACCCTGGGAATGGACAGACCTTTGGAAATGTCAATGTGGCTTATGAAGTGGAAAGCCACTTGAACATGTGACATGTTTTGATGACTGGCCCTTTAAGAGGCAGACCCTAGAAGTGGACAAACCCTTGAAGAGGTGACAAATTTAGGGAATTATGTCCTTTAAGAGGTTGACCAGGGTTGAGTACAAACCCTTGAAACAACAGCATTTTAAGTGTACTGGCCCTTTAAGAGGTTGACCTGGGAAGCTTACAGACCTTTAAAATTGGCAATACTTTAAGGTGACTGGCCTATGAAGAGGATGACCATGGAAGTGGACAGTCCTTAAAGATGCATTATTGTGTGTGGGTGGCCTTCTAAGAGACAACCCTGGGAATGGACAGACCTTTGGAAATGTCAATGTGGCTTATGAAGTGGAAAGCCACTTGAACATGTGACATGTTTTGCGGACTGGCCCTTTAAGAGGCAAACCCTAGAAGTGGACAAACCCTTGAAGAGGTGACAAATTTAGGGAATTATGTCCTTTAAGAGGTTGACCAGGGTTGTGTACAAACCCTCAAAACAACAGCATTTTAAGTGTACTGGCCCTTTAAGAGGTGGACCTGGGAAGCTTACGGACCTTTAAAATTGGCAATACTTTAAGGTGACTGGCCTATGAAGAGGATGACCATGGAAGTGGACAGTCCTTAAAGATGCATTATTGTGTGTGGGTGGCCTTCTAAGAGACAACCCTGGGAATGGACAGACCTTTGGAAATGTCAATGTGGCTTATGAAGTGGAAAGCCACTTGAACATGTGACATGTTTTGCGGACTGGCCCTTTAAGAGGCAGACCCTAGAAGTGGACAAACCCTTGAAGAGGTGACAAATTTAGGGAATTATGTCCTTTAAGAGGTTGACCAGGGTTGTGTACAAACCCTTGAAACAACAGCATTTTAAGTGTACTGGCCCTTTAAGAGGTGGACCTGGGAAGCTTACAGACCTTTGAAATTGGCAATACTTTAAGGTGACTGGCCTATGAAGAGGATGACCATGGAAGTGGACAGTCCTTAAAGATGCATTATTGTGTGTGGGTGGCCTTCTAAGAGACAACCCTGGGAATGGACAGACCTTTGGAAATGTCAATGTGGCTTATGAAGTGGAAAGCCACTTGAACATGTGACATGTTTTGATGACTGGCCCTTTAAGAGGCAGACCCTAGATATGGACAAACCCTTGAAGAGGTGACAAATTTAGGGAATTATGTCCTTTAAGAGGTTGACCAGGGTTGTGTACAAACCCTTGAAACAACAGTATTTTAAGTGTACTGGCCCTTTAAGAGGTGGACCTGGGAAGCTTACAGACCTTTAAAATTGGCAATACTTTAAGGTGACTGGCCTATGAAGAGGATGACCATGGAAGTGGACAGTCCTTAAAGATGCATTATTGTGTGTGGGTGGCCTTCTAAGAGACAACCCTGGGAATGGACAGACCTTTGGAAATGTCAATGTGGCTTATGAAGTGGAAAGCCACTTGAACATGTGACATGTTTTGCGGACTGGCCCTTTAAGAGGCAGACCCTAGAAGTGGACAAACCCTTGAAGAGGTGACATATTTAGGGAATTATGTCCTTTAAGAGGTTGACCAGGGTTGTGTACAAACCCTCGAAACAACAGCATTTTAAGTGTACTGGCCCTTTAAGAGGTGGACCTGGGAAGCTTACAGACCTTTAAAATTGGCAATACTTTAAGGTGACTGGCCTATGAAGAGGATGACCATGGAAGTGGACAGTCCTTAAAGATGCATTATTGTGTGTGGGTGGCCTTCTAAGAGACAACCCTGGGAATGGACAGACCTTTGGAAATGTCAATGTGGCTTATGAAGTGGAAAGCCACTTGAACATGTGACATGTTTTGATGACTGGCCCTTTAAGAGGCAGACCCTAGAAGTGGACAAACCCTTGAAGAGGTGACAAATTTAGGGAATTATGTCCTTTAAGAGGTTGACCAGGGTTGAGTACAAACCCTTGAAACAACAGCATTTTAAGTGTACTGGCCCTTTAAGAGGTGGACCTGGGAAGCTTACAGACCTTTAAAATTGGCAATACTTTAAGGTGACTGGCCTATGAAGAGGATGACCATGGAAGTGGACAGTCCTTAAAGATGCATTATTGTGTGTGGGTGGCCTTCTAAGAGACAACCCTGGGAATGGACAGACCTTTGGAAATGTCAATGTGGCTTATGAAGTGGAAAGCCACTTGAACATGTGACATGTTTTGCGGACTGGCCCTTTAAGAGGCAGACCCTAGAAGTGGACAAACCCTTGAAGAGGTGACAAATTTAGGGAATTATGTCCTTTAAGAGGTTGACCAGGGTTGTGTACAAACCCTCAAAACAACAGCATTTTAAGTGTACTGGCCCTTTAAGAGGTGGACCTGGGAAGCTTACGGACCTTTAAAATTGGCAATACTTTAAGGTGACTGGCCTATGAAGAGGATGACCATGGAAGTGGACAGTCCTTAAAGATGCATTATTGTGTGTGGGTGGCCTTCTAAGAGACAACCCTGGGAATGGACAGACCTTTGGAAATGTCAATGTGGCTTATGAAGTGGAAAGCCACTTGAACATGTGACATGTTTTGCGGACTGGCCCTTTAAGAGGCAGACCCTAGAAGTGGACAAACCCTTGAAGAGGTGACAAATTTAGGGAATTATGTCCTTTAAGAGGTTGACCAGGGTTGTGTACAAACCCTCAAAACAACAGCATTTTAAGTGTACTGGCCCTTTAAGAGGTGGACCTGGGAACCTTACAGACCTTTAAAATTGGCAATACTTTAAGGTGACTGGCCTATGAAGAGGATGACCATGGAAGTGGACAGTCCTTAAAGATGCATTATTGTGTGTGGGTGGCCTTCTAAGAGACAACCCTGGGAATGGACAGACCTTTGGAAATGTCAATGTGGCTTATGAAGTGGAAAGCCACTTGAACATGTGACATGTTTTGATGACTGGCCCTTTAAGAGGCAGACCCTAGAAGTGGACAAACCCTTGAAGAGGTGACAAATTTAGGGAATTATGTCCTTTAAGAGGTTGACCAGGGTTGTGTACAAACCCTTGAAACAACAGCATTTTAAGTGTACTGGCCCTTTAAGAGGTGGACCTGGGAAGCTTACAGACCTTTAAAATTGGCAATACTTTAAGGTGACTGGCCTATGAAGAGGATGACCATGGAAGTGGACAGTCCTTAAAGATGCATTATTGTGTGTGGGTGGCCTTCTAAGAGACAACCCTGGGAATGGACAGACCTTTGGAAATGTCAATGTGGCTTATGAAGTGGAAAGCCACTTGAACATGTGACATGTTTTGATGACTGGCCCTTTAAGAGGCAGACCCTAGAAGTGGACAAACCCTTGAAGAGGTGACAAATTTAGGGAATTATGTCCTTTAAGAGGTTGACCAGGGTTGAGTACAAACCCTTGAAACAACAGCATTTTAAGTGTACTGGCCCTTTAAGAGGTGGACCTGGGAAGCTTACAGACCTTTAAAATTGGCAATACTTTAAGGTGACTGGCCTATGAAGAGGATGACCATGGAAGTGGACAGTCCTTAAAGATGCATTATTGTGTGTGGGTGGCCTTCTAAGAGACAACCCTGGGAATGGACAGACCTTTGGAAATGTCAATGTGGCTTATGAAGTGGAAAGCCACTTGAACATGTGACATGTTTTGATGACTGGCCCTTTAAGAGGCAGACCCTAGAAGTGGACAAACCCTTGAAGAGGTGACAAATTTAGGGAATTATGTCCTTTAAGAGGTTGACCAGGGTTGAGTACAAACCCTTGAAACAACAGCATTTTAAGTGTACTGGCCCTTTAAGAGGTGGACCTGGGAAGCTTACAGACCTTTAAAATTGGCAATACTTTAAGGTGACTGGCCTATGAAGAGGATGACCATGGAAGTGGACAGTCCTTAAAGATGCATTATTGTGTGTGGGTGGCCTTCTAAGAGACAACCCTGGGAATGGACAGACCTTTGGAAATGTCAATGTGGCTTATGAAGTGGAAAGCCACTTGAACATGTGACATGTTTTGCGGACTGGCCCTTTAAGAGGCAGACCCTAGAAGTGGACAAACCCTTGAAGAGGTGACAAATTTAGGGAATTATGTCCTTTAAGAGGTTGACCAGGGTTGTGTACAAACCCTCAAAACAACAGCATTTTAAGTGTACTGGCCCTTTAAGAGGTGGACCTGGGAAGCTTACGGACCTTTAAAATTGGCAATACTTTAAGGTGACTGGCCTATGAAGAGGATGACCATGGAAGTGGACAGTCCTTAAAGATGCATTATTGTGTGTGGGTGGCCTTCTAAGAGACAACCCTGGGAATGGACAGACCTTTGGAAATGTCAATGTGGCTTATGAAGTGGAAAGCCACTTGAACATGTGACATGTTTTGCGGACTGGCCCTTTAAGAGGCAGACCCTAGAAGTGGACAAACCCTTGAAGAGGTGACAAATTTAGGGAATTATGTCCTTTAAGAGGTTGACCAGGGTTGTGTACAAACCCTCAAAACAACAGCATTTTAAGTGTACTGGCCCTTTAAGAGGTGGACCTGGGAACCTTACAGACCTTTAAAATTGGCAATACTTTAAGGTGACTGGCCTATGAAGAGGATGACCATGGAAGTGGACAGTCCTTAAAGATGCATTATTGTGTGTGGGTGGCCTTCTAAGAGACAACCCTGGGAATGGACAGACCTTTGGAAATGTCAATGTGGCTTATGAAGTGGAAAGCCACTTGAACATGTGACATGTTTTGATGACTGGCCCTTTAAGAGGCAGACCCTAGAAGTGGACAAACCCTTGAAGAGGTGACAAATTTAGGGAATTATGTCCTTTAAGAGGTTGACCAGGGTTGTGTACAAACCCTTGAAACAACAGCATTTTAAGTGTACTGGCCCTTTAAGAGGTGGACCTGGGAAGCTTACAGACCTTTAAAATTGGCAATACTTTAAGGTGACTGGCCTATGAAGAGGATGACCATGGAAGTGGACAGTCCTTAAAGATGCATTATTGTGTGTGGGTGGCCTTCTAAGAGACAACCCTGGGAATGGACAGACCTTTGGAAATGTCAATGTGGCTTATGAAGTGGAAAGCCACTTGAACATGTGACATGTTTTGATGACTGGCCCTTTAAGAGGCAGACCCTAGAAGTGGACAAACCCTTGAAGAGGTGACAAATTTAGGGAATTATGTCCTTTAAGAGGTTGACCAGGGTTGAGTACAAACCCTTGAAACAACAGCATTTTAAGTGTACTGGCCCTTTAAGAGGTGGACCTGGGAAGCTTACAGACCTTTAAAATTGGCAATACTTTAAGGTGACTGGCCTATGAAGAGGATGACCATGGAAGTGGACAGTCCTTAAAGATGCATTATTGTGTGTGGGTGGCCTTCTAAGAGACAACCCTGGGAATGGACAGACCTTTGGAAATGTCAATGTGGCTTATGAAGTGGAAAGCCACTTGAACATGTGACATGTTTTGCGGACTGGCCCTTTAAGAGGCAAACCCTAGAAGTGGACAAACCCTTGAAGAGGTGACAAATTTAGGGAATTATGTCCTTTAAGAGGTTGACCAGGGTTGTGTACAAACCCTCAAAACAACAGCATTTTAAGTGTACTGGCCCTTTAAGAGGTGGACCTGGGAAGCTTACGGACCTTTAAAATTGGCAATACTTTAAGGTGACTGGCCTATGAAGAGGATGACCATGGAAGTGGACAGTCCTTAAAGATGCATTATTGTGTGTGGGTGGCCTTCTAAGAGACAACCCTGGGAATGGACAGACCTTTGGAAATGTCAATGTGGCTTATGAAGTGGAAAGCCACTTGAACATGTGACATGTTTTGCGGACTGGCCCTTTAAGAGGCAGACCCTAGAAGTGGACAAACCCTTGAAGAGGTGACAAATTTAGGGAATTATGTCCTTTAAGAGGTTGACCAGGGTTGTGTACAAACCCTTGAAACAACAGCATTTTAAGTGTACTGGCCCTTTAAGAGGTGGACCTGGGAAGCTTACAGACCTTTGAAATTGGCAATACTTTAAGGTGACTGGCCTATGAAGAGGATGACCATGGAAGTGGACAGTCCTTAAAGATGCATTATTGTGTGTGGGTGGCCTTCTAAGAGACAACCCTGGGAATGGACAGACCTTTGGAAATGTCAATGTGGCTTATGAAGTGGAAAGCCACTTGAACATGTGACATGTTTTGATGACTGGCCCTTTAAGAGGCAGACCCTAGATATGGACAAACCCTTGAAGAGGTGACAAATTTAGGGAATTATGTCCTTTAAGAGGTTGACCAGGGTTGTGTACAAACCCTTGAAACAACAGTATTTTAAGTGTACTGGCCCTTTAAGAGGTGGACCTGGGAAGCTTACAGACCTTTAAAATTGGCAATACTTTAAGGTGACTGGCCTATGAAGAGGATGACCATGGAAGTGGACAGTCCTTAAAGATGCATTATTGTGTGTGGGTGGCCTTCTAAGAGACAACCCTGGGAATGGACAGACCTTTGGAAATGTCAATGTGGCTTATGAAGTGGAAAGCCACTTGAACATGTGACATGTTTTGCGGACTGGCCCTTTAAGAGGCAGACCCTAGAAGTGGACAAATCCTTGAAGAGGTGACATATTTAGGGAATTATGTCCTTTAAGAGGTTGACCAGGGTTGTGTACAAACCCTCGAAACAACAGCATTTTAAGTGTACTGGCCCTTTAAGAGGTGGACCTGGGAAGCTTACAGACCTTTAAAATTGGCAATACTTTAAGGTGACTGGCCTATGAAGAGGATGACCATGGAAGTGGACAGTCCTTAAAGATGCATTATTGTGTGTGGGTGGCCTTCTAAGAGACAACCCTGGGAATGGACAGACCTTTGGAAATGTCAATGTGGCTTATGAAGTGGAAAGCCACTTGAACATGTGACATGTTTTGATGACTGGCCCTTTAAGAGGCAGACCCTAGAAGTGGACAAACCCTTGAAGAGGTGACAAATTTAGGGAATTATGTCCTTTAAGAGGTTGACCAGGGTTGAGTACAAACCCTTGAAACAACAGCATTTTAAGTGTACTGGCCCTTTAAGAGGTGGACCTGGGAAGCTTACAGACCTTTAAAATTGGCAATACTTTAAGGTGACTGGCCTATGAAGAGGATGACCATGGAAGTGGACAGTCCTTAAAGATGCACTATTGTGTGTGGGTGGCCTTCTAAGAGACAACCCTGGGAATGGACAGACCTTTGGAAATGTCAATGTGGCTTATGAAGTGGAAAGCCACTTGAACATGTGACATGTTTTGCGGACTGGCCCTTTAAGAGGCAAACCCTAGAAGTGGACAAACCCTTGAAGAGGTGACAAATTTAGGGAATTATGTCCTTTAAGAGGTTGACCAGGGTTGTGTACAAACCCTCAAAACAACAGCATTTTAAGTGTACTGGCCCTTTAAGAGGTGGACCTGGGAAGCTTACGGACCTTTAAAATTGGCAATACTTTAAGGTGACTGGCCTATGAAGAGGATGACCATGGAAGTGGACAGTCCTTAAAGATGCATTATTGTGTGTGGGTGGCCTTCTAAGAGACAACCCTGGGAATGGACAGACCTTTGGAAATGTCAATGTGGCTTATGAAGTGGAAAGCCACTTGAACATGTGACATGTTTTGCGGACTGGCCCTTTAAGAGGCAGACCCTAGAAGTGGACAAACCCTTGAAGAGGTGACAAATTTAGGGAATTATGTCCTTTAAGAGGTTGACCAGGGTTGTGTACAAACCCTTGAAACAACAGCATTTTAAGTGTACTGGCCCTTTAAGAGGTGGACCTGGGAAGCTTACAGACCTTTGAAATTGGCAATACTTTAAGGTGACTGGCCTATGAAGAGGATGACCATGGAAGTGGACAGTCCTTAAAGATGCATTATTGTGTGTGGGTGGCCTTCTAAGAGACAACCCTGGGAATGGACAGACCTTTGGAAATGTCAATGTGGCTTATGAAGTGGAAAGCCACTTGAACATGTGACATGTTTTGATGACTGGCCCTTTAAGAGGCAGACCCTAGATATGGACAAACCCTTGAAGAGGTGACAAATTTAGGGAATTATGTCCTTTAAGAGGTTGACCAGGGTTGTGTACAAACCCTTGAAACAACAGTATTTTAAGTGTACTGGCCCTTTAAGAGGTGGACCTGGGAAGCTTACAGACCTTTAAAATTGGCAATACTTTAAGGTGACTGGCCTATGAAGAGGATGACCATGGAAGTGGACAGTCCTTAAAGATGCATTATTGTGTGTGGGTGGCCTTCTAAGAGACAACCCTGGGAATGGACAGACCTTTGGAAATGTCAATGTGGCTTATGAAGTGGAAAGCCACTTGAACATGTGACATGTTTTGCGGACTGGCCCTTTAAGAGGCAGACCCTAGAAGTGGACAAACCCTTGAAGAGGTGACATATTTAGGGAATTATGTCCTTTAAGAGGTTGACCAGGGTTGTGTACAAACCCTCGAAACAACAGCATTTTAAGTGTACTGGCCCTTTAAGAGGTGGACCTGGGAAGCTTACAGACCTTTAAAATTGGCAATACTTTAAGGTGACTGGCCTATGAAGAGGATGACCATGGAAGTGGACAGTCCTTAAAGATGCATTATTGTGTGTGGGTGGCCTTCTAAGAGACAACCCTGGGAATGGACAGACCTTTGGAAATGTCAATGTGGCTTATGAAGTGGAAAGCCACTTGAACATGTGACATGTTTTGATGACTGGCCCTTTAAGAGGCAGACCCTAGAAGTGGACAAACCCTTGAAGAGGTGACAAATTTAGGGAATTATGTCCTTTAAGAGGTTGACCAGGGTTGAGTACAAACCCTTGAAACAACAGCATTTTAAGTGTACTGGCCCTTTAAGAGGTGGACCTGGGAAGCTTACAGACCTTTAAAATTGGCAATACTTTAAGGTGACTGGCCTATGAAGAGGATGACCATGGAAGTGGACAGTCCTTAAAGATGCATTATTGTGTGTGGGTGGCCTTCTAAGAGACAACCCTGGGAATGGACAGACCTTTGGAAATGTCAATGTGGCTTATGAAGTGGAAAGCCACTTGAACATGTGACATGTTTTGCGGACTGGCCCTTTAAGAGGCAGACCCTAGAAGTGGACAAACCCTTGAAGAGGTGACAAATTTAGGGAATTATGTCCTTTAAGAGGTTGACCAGGGTTGTGTACAAACCCTCAAAACAACAGCATTTTAAGTGTACTGGCCCTTTAAGAGGTGGACCTGGGAAGCTTACGGACCTTTAAAATTGGCAATACTTTAAGGTGACTGGCCTATGAAGAGGATGACCATGGAAGTGGACAGTCCTTAAAGATGCATTATTGTGTGTGGGTGGCCTTCTAAGAGACAACCCTGGGAATGGACAGACCTTTGGAAATGTCAATGTGGCTTATGAAGTGGAAAGCCACTTGAACATGTGACATGTTTTGCGGACTGGCCCTTTAAGAGGCAGACCCTAGAAGTGGACAAACCCTTGAAGAGGTGACAAATTTAGGGAATTATGTCCTTTAAGAGGTTGACCAGGGTTGTGTACAAACCCTCAAAACAACAGCATTTTAAGTGTACTGGCCCTTTAAGAGGTGGACCTGGGAACCTTACAGACCTTTAAAATTGGCAATACTTTAAGGTGACTGGCCTATGAAGAGGATGACCATGGAAGTGGACAGTCCTTAAAGATGCATTATTGTGTGTGGGTGGCCTTCTAAGAGACAACCCTGGGAATGGACAGACCTTTGGAAATGTCAATGTGGCTTATGAAGTGGAAAGCCACTTGAACATGTGACATGTTTTGATGACTGGCCCTTTAAGAGGCAGACCCTAGAAGTGGACAAACCCTTGAAGAGGTGACAAATTTAGGGAATTATGTCCTTTAAGAGGTTGACCAGGGTTGTGTACAAACCCTTGAAACAACAGCATTTTAAGTGTACTGGCCCTTTAAGAGGTGGACCTGGGAAGCTTACAGACCTTTAAAATTGGCAATACTTTAAGGTGACTGGCCTATGAAGAGGATGACCATGGAAGTGGACAGTCCTTAAAGATGCATTATTGTGTGTGGGTGGCCTTCTAAGAGACAACCCTGGGAATGGACAGACCTTTGGAAATGTCAATGTGGCTTATGAAGTGGAAAGCCACTTGAACATGTGACATGTTTTGATGACTGGCCCTTTAAGAGGCAGACCCTAGAAGTGGACAAACCCTTGAAGAGGTGACAAATTTAGGGAATTATGTCCTTTAAGAGGTTGACCAGGGTTGAGTACAAACCCTTGAAACAACAGCATTTTAAGTGTACTGGCCCTTTAAGAGGTGGACCTGGGAAGCTTACAGACCTTTAAAATTGGCAATACTTTAAGGTGACTGGCCTATGAAGAGGATGACCATGGAAGTGGACAGTCCTTAAAGATGCATTATTGTGTGTGGGTGGCCTTCTAAGAGACAACCCTGGGAATGGACAGACCTTTGGAAATGTCAATGTGGCTTATGAAGTGGAAAGCCACTTGAACATGTGACATGTTTTGCGGACTGGTCCTTTAAGAGGCAAACCCTAGAAGTGGACAAACCCTTGAAGAGGTGACAAATTTAGGGAATTATGTCCTTTAAGAGGTTGACCAGGGTTGTGTACAAACCCTCAAAACAACAGCATTTTAAGTGTACTGGCCCTTTAAGAGGTGGACCTGGGAAGCTTACGGACCTTTAAAATTGGCAATACTTTAAGGTGACTGGCCTATGAAGAGGATGACCATGGAAGTGGACAGTCCTTAAAGATGCATTATTGTGTGTGGGTGGCCTTCTAAGAGACAACCCTGGGAATGGACAGACCTTTGGAAATGTCAATGTGGCTTATGAAGTGGAAAGCCACTTGAACATGTGACATGTTTTGCGGACTGGCCCTTTAAGAGGCAGACCCTAGAAGTGGACAAACCCTTGAAGAGGTGACAAATTTAGGGAATTATGTCCTTTAAGAGGTTGACCAGGGTTGTGTACAAACCCTTGAAACAACAGCATTTTAAGTGTACTGGCCCTTTAAGAGGTGGACCTGGGAAGCTTACAGACCTTTGAAATTGGCAATACTTTAAGGTGACTGGCCTATGAAGAGGATGACCATGGAAGTGGACAGTCCTTAAAGATGCATTATTGTGTGTGGGTGGCCTTCTAAGAGACAACCCTGGGAATGGACAGACCTTTGGAAATGTCAATGTGGCTTATGAAGTGGAAAGCCACTTGAACATGTGACATGTTTTGCGGACTGGCCCTTTAAGAGGCAGACCCTAGAAGTGGACAAACCCTTGAAGAGGTGACAAATTTAGGGAATTATGTCCTTTAAGAGGTTGACCAGGGTTGTGTACAAACCCTTGAAACAACAGCATTTTAAGTGTACTGGCCCTTTAAGAGGTGGACCTGGGAAGCTTACAGACCTTTAAAATTGGCAATACTTTAAGGTGACTGGCCTATGAAGAGGATGACCATGGAAGTGGACAGTCCTTAAAGATGCATTATTGTGTGTGGGTGGCCTTCTAAGAGACAACCCTGGGAATGGACAGACCTTTGGAAATGTCAATGTGGCTTATGAAGTGGAAAGCCACTTGAACATGTGACATGTTTTGCGGACTGGCCCTTTAAGAGGCAGACCCTAGAAGTGGACAAACCCTTGAAGAGGTGACAAATTTAGGGAATTATGTCCTTTAAGAGGTTGACCAGGGTTGTGTACAAACCCTTGAAACAACAGCATTTTAAGTGTACTGGCCCTTTAAGAGGTGGACCTGGGAAGCTTACAGACCTTTAAAATTGGCAATACTTTAAGGTGACTGGCCTATGAAGAGGATGACCATGGAAGTGGACAGTCCTTAAAGATGCATTATTGTGTGTGGGTGGCCTTCTAAGAGACAACCCTGGGAATGGACAGACCTTTGGAAATGTCAATGTGGCTTATGAAGTGGAAAGCCACTTGAACATGTGACATGTTTTGATGACTGGCCCTTTAAGAGGCAGACCCTAGAAGTGGACAAACCCTTGAAGAGGTGACAAATTTAGGGAATTATGTCCTTTAAGAGGTTGACCAGGGTTGTGTACAAACCCTCGAAACAACAGCATTTTAAGTGTACTGGCCCTTTAAGAGGTGGACCTGGGAAGCTTACAGACCTTTAAAATTGGCAATACTTTAAGGTGACTGGCCTATGAAGAGGATGACCATGGAAGTGGACAGTCCTTAAAGATGCATTATTGTGTGTGGGTGGCCTTCTAAGAGACAACCCTGGGAATGGACAGACCTTTGGAAATGTCAATGTGGCTTATGAAGTGGAAAGCCACTTGAACATGTGACATGTTTTGATGACTGGCCCTTTAAGAGGCAGACCCTAGAAGTGGACAAACCCTTGAAGAGGTGACAAATCTAGGGAATTATGTCCTTTAAGAGGTTGACCAGGGTTGAGTACAAACCCTTGAAACAACAGCATTTTAAGTGTACTGGCCCTTTAAGAGGTGGACCTCGGAAGCTTTGCAGACCTTTAAAATTGGCAATACTTTAAGGTGACTGGCCTATGAAGAGGATGACCATGGAAGTGGACAGTCCTTAAAGATGCATTATTGTGTGTGGGTGGCCTTCTAAGAGACAACCCTGGGAATTGACAGACCTTTGGAAATGTCAATGTGGCTTATGAAGTGGAAAGCCACTTGAACATGTGACATGTTTTGATGACTGGCCCTTTAAGAGGCAGACCCTAGAAGTGGACAAACCCTTGAAGAGGTGACAAATTTAGGGAATTATGTCCTTTAAGAGGTTGACCAGGGTTGAGTACAAACCCTTGAAACAACAGCATTTTAAGTGTACTGGCCCTTTAAGAGG
The DNA here is from genome assembly GCF_035609145.1 of Eleutherodactylus coqui. Classification (NCBI taxonomy): domain Eukaryota; kingdom Metazoa; phylum Chordata; class Amphibia; order Anura; family Eleutherodactylidae; genus Eleutherodactylus; species Eleutherodactylus coqui. The sequence continues at coordinate 621,858 of NW_027102273.1, forward strand.
TGGACCTGGGAAGCTTACAGACCTTTAAAATTGGCAATACTTTAAGGTGACTGGCCTATGAAGAGGATGACCATGGAAGTGGACAGTCCTTAAAGATGCATTATTGTGTGTGGGTGGCCTTCTAAGAGACAACCCTGGGAATGGACAGACCTTTGGAAATGTCAATGTGGCTTATGAAGTGGAAAGCCACTTGAACATGTGACATGTTTTGCGGACTGGCCCTTTAAGAGGCAAACCCTAGAAGTGGACAAACCCTTGAAGAGGTGACAAATTTAGGGAATTATGTCCTTTAAGAGGTTGACCAGGGTTGTGTACAAACCCTCAAAACAACAGCATTTTAAGTGTACTGGCCCTTTAAGAGGTGGACCTGGGAAGCTTACGGACCTTTAAAATTGGCAATACTTTAAGGTGACTGGCCTATGAAGAGGATGACCATGGAAGTGGACAGTCCTTAAAGATGCATTATTGTGTGTGGGTGGCCTTCTAAGAGACAACCCTGGGAATGGACAGACCTTTGGAAATGTCAATGTGGCTTATGAAGTGGAAAGCCACTTGAACATGTGACATGTTTTGCGGACTGGCCCTTTAAGAGGCAGACCCTAGAAGTGGACAAACCCTTGAAGAGGTGACAAATTTAGGGAATTATGTCCTTTAAGAGGTTGACCAGGGTTGTGTACAAACCCTTGAAACAACAGCATTTTAAGTGTACTGGCCCTTTAAGAGGTGGACCTGGGAAGCTTACAGACCTTTGAAATTGGCAATACTTTAAGGTGACTGGCCTATGAAGAGGATGACCATGGAAGTGGACAGTCCTTAAAGATGCATTATTGTGTGTGGGTGGCCTTCTAAGAGACAACCCTGGGAATGGACAGACCTTTGGAAATGTCAATGTGGCTTATGAAGTGGAAAGCCACTTGAACATGTGACATGTTTTGATGACTGGCCCTTTAAGAGGCAGACCCTAGATATGGACAAACCCTTGAAGAGGTGACAAATTTAGGGAATTATGTCCTTTAAGAGGTTGACCAGGGTTGTGTACAAACCCTTGAAACAACAGTATTTTAAGTGTACTGGCCCTTTAAGAGGTGGACCTGGGAAGCTTACAGACCTTTAAAATTGGCAATACTTTAAGGTGACTGGCCTATGAAGAGGATGACCATGGAAGTGGACAGTCCTTAAAGATGCATTATTGTGTGTGGGTGGCCTTCTAAGAGACAACCCTGGGAATGGACAGACCTTTGGAAATGTCAATGTGGCTTATGAAGTGGAAAGCCACTTGAACATGTGACATGTTTTGCGGACTGGCCCTTTAAGAGGCAGACCCTAGAAGTGGACAAATCCTTGAAGAGGTGACATATTTAGGGAATTATGTCCTTTAAGAGGTTGACCAGGGTTGTGTACAAACCCTCGAAACAACAGCATTTTAAGTGTACTGGCCCTTTAAGAGGTGGACCTGGGAAGCTTACAGACCTTTAAAATTGGCAATACTTTAAGGTGACTGGCCTATGAAGAGGATGACCATGGAAGTGGACAGTCCTTAAAGATGCATTATTGTGTGTGGGTGGCCTTCTAAGAGACAACCCTGGGAATGGACAGACCTTTGGAAATGTCAATGTGGCTTATGAAGTGGAAAGCCACTTGAACATGTGACATGTTTTGATGACTGGCCCTTTAAGAGGCAGACCCTAGAAGTGGACAAACCCTTGAAGAGGTGACAAATTTAGGGAATTATGTCCTTTAAGAGGTTGACCAGGGTTGAGTACAAACCCTTGAAACAACAGCATTTTAAGTGTACTGGCCCTTTAAGAGGTGGACCTGGGAAGCTTACAGACCTTTAAAATTGGCAATACTTTAAGGTGACTGGCCTATGAAGAGGATGACCATGGAAGTGGACAGTCCTTAAAGATGCACTATTGTGTGTGGGTGGCCTTCTAAGAGACAACCCTGGGAATGGACAGACCTTTGGAAATGTCAATGTGGCTTATGAAGTGGAAAGCCACTTGAACATGTGACATGTTTTGCGGACTGGCCCTTTAAGAGGCAAACCCTAGAAGTGGACAAACCCTTGAAGAGGTGACAAATTTAGGGAATTATGTCCTTTAAGAGGTTGACCAGGGTTGTGTACAAACCCTCAAAACAACAGCATTTTAAGTGTACTGGCCCTTTAAGAGGTGGACCTGGGAAGCTTACGGACCTTTAAAATTGGCAATACTTTAAGGTGACTGGCCTATGAAGAGGATGACCATGGAAGTGGACAGTCCTTAAAGATGCATTATTGTGTGTGGGTGGCCTTCTAAGAGACAACCCTGGGAATGGACAGACCTTTGGAAATGTCAATGTGGCTTATGAAGTGGAAAGCCACTTGAACATGTGACATGTTTTGCGGACTGGCCCTTTAAGAGGCAGACCCTAGAAGTGGACAAACCCTTGAAGAGGTGACAAATTTAGGGAATTATGTCCTTTAAGAGGTTGACCAGGGTTGTGTACAAACCCTTGAAACAACAGCATTTTAAGTGTACTGGCCCTTTAAGAGGTGGACCTGGGAAGCTTACAGACCTTTGAAATTGGCAATACTTTAAGGTGACTGGCCTATGAAGAGGATGACCATGGAAGTGGACAGTCCTTAAAGATGCATTATTGTGTGTGGGTGGCCTTCTAAGAGACAACCCTGGGAATGGACAGACCTTTGGAAATGTCAATGTGGCTTATGAAGTGGAAAGCCACTTGAACATGTGACATGTTTTGATGACTGGCCCTTTAAGAGGCAGACCCTAGATATGGACAAACCCTTGAAGAGGTGACAAATTTAGGGAATTATGTCCTTTAAGAGGTTGACCAGGGTTGTGTACAAACCCTTGAAACAACAGTATTTTAAGTGTACTGGCCCTTTAAGAGGTGGACCTGGGAAGCTTACAGACCTTTAAAATTGGCAATACTTTAAGGTGACTGGCCTATGAAGAGGATGACCATGGAAGTGGACAGTCCTTAAAGATGCATTATTGTGTGTGGGTGGCCTTCTAAGAGACAACCCTGGGAATGGACAGACCTTTGGAAATGTCAATGTGGCTTATGAAGTGGAAAGCCACTTGAACATGTGACATGTTTTGCGGACTGGCCCTTTAAGAGGCAGACCCTAGAAGTGGACAAACCCTTGAAGAGGTGACATATTTAGGGAATTATGTCCTTTAAGAGGTTGACCAGGGTTGTGTACAAACCCTCGAAACAACAGCATTTTAAGTGTACTGGCCCTTTAAGAGGTGGACCTGGGAAGCTTACAGACCTTTAAAATTGGCAATACTTTAAGGTGACTGGCCTATGAAGAGGATGACCATGGAAGTGGACAGTCCTTAAAGATGCATTATTGTGTGTGGGTGGCCTTCTAAGAGACAACCCTGGGAATGGACAGACCTTTGGAAATGTCAATGTGGCTTATGAAGTGGAAAGCCACTTGAACATGTGACATGTTTTGATGACTGGCCCTTTAAGAGGCAGACCCTAGAAGTGGACAAACCCTTGAAGAGGTGACAAATTTAGGGAATTATGTCCTTTAAGAGGTTGACCAGGGTTGAGTACAAACCCTTGAAACAACAGCATTTTAAGTGTACTGGCCCTTTAAGAGGTGGACCTGGGAAGCTTACAGACCTTTAAAATTGGCAATACTTTAAGGTGACTGGCCTATGAAGAGGATGACCATGGAAGTGGACAGTCCTTAAAGATGCATTATTGTGTGTGGGTGGCCTTCTAAGAGACAACCCTGGGAATGGACAGACCTTTGGAAATGTCAATGTGGCTTATGAAGTGGAAAGCCACTTGAACATGTGACATGTTTTGCGGACTGGCCCTTTAAGAGGCAGACCCTAGAAGTGGACAAACCCTTGAAGAGGTGACAAATTTAGGGAATTATGTCCTTTAAGAGGTTGACCAGGGTTGTGTACAAACCCTCAAAACAACAGCATTTTAAGTGTACTGGCCCTTTAAGAGGTGGACCTGGGAAGCTTACGGACCTTTAAAATTGGCAATACTTTAAGGTGACTGGCCTATGAAGAGGATGACCATGGAAGTGGACAGTCCTTAAAGATGCATTATTGTGTGTGGGTGGCCTTCTAAGAGACAACCCTGGGAATGGACAGACCTTTGGAAATGTCAATGTGGCTTATGAAGTGGAAAGCCACTTGAACATGTGACATGTTTTGCGGACTGGCCCTTTAAGAGGCAGACCCTAGAAGTGGACAAACCCTTGAAGAGGTGACAAATTTAGGGAATTATGTCCTTTAAGAGGTTGACCAGGGTTGTGTACAAACCCTCAAAACAACAGCATTTTAAGTGTACTGGCCCTTTAAGAGGTGGACCTGGGAACCTTACAGACCTTTAAAATTGGCAATACTTTAAGGTGACTGGCCTATGAAGAGGATGACCATGGAAGTGGACAGTCCTTAAAGATGCATTATTGTGTGTGGGTGGCCTTCTAAGAGACAACCCTGGGAATGGACAGACCTTTGGAAATGTCAATGTGGCTTATGAAGTGGAAAGCCACTTGAACATGTGACATGTTTTGATGACTGGCCCTTTAAGAGGCAGACCCTAGAAGTGGACAAACCCTTGAAGAGGTGACAAATTTAGGGAATTATGTCCTTTAAGAGGTTGACCAGGGTTGTGTACAAACCCTTGAAACAACAGCATTTTAAGTGTACTGGCCCTTTAAGAGGTGGACCTGGGAAGCTTACAGACCTTTAAAATTGGCAATACTTTAAGGTGACTGGCCTATGAAGAGGATGACCATGGAAGTGGACAGTCCTTAAAGATGCATTATTGTGTGTGGGTGGCCTTCTAAGAGACAACCCTGGGAATGGACAGACCTTTGGAAATGTCAATGTGGCTTATGAAGTGGAAAGCCACTTGAACATGTGACATGTTTTGATGACTGGCCCTTTAAGAGGCAGACCCTAGAAGTGGACAAACCCTTGAAGAGGTGACAAATTTAGGGAATTATGTCCTTTAAGAGGTTGACCAGGGTTGAGTACAAACCCTTGAAACAACAGCATTTTAAGTGTACTGGCCCTTTAAGAGGTGGACCTGGGAAGCTTACAGACCTTTAAAATTGGCAATACTTTAAGGTGACTGGCCTATGAAGAGGATGACCATGGAAGTGGACAGTCCTTAAAGATGCATTATTGTGTGTGGGTGGCCTTCTAAGAGACAACCCTGGGAATGGACAGACCTTTGGAAATGTCAATGTGGCTTATGAAGTGGAAAGCCACTTGAACATGTGACATGTTTTGCGGACTGGTCCTTTAAGAGGCAAACCCTAGAAGTGGACAAACCCTTGAAGAGGTGACAAATTTAGGGAATTATGTCCTTTAAGAGGTTGACCAGGGTTGTGTACAAACCCTCAAAACAACAGCATTTTAAGTGTACTGGCCCTTTAAGAGGTGGACCTGGGAAGCTTACGGACCTTTAAAATTGGCAATACTTTAAGGTGACTGGCCTATGAAGAGGATGACCATGGAAGTGGACAGTCCTTAAAGATGCATTATTGTGTGTGGGTGGCCTTCTAAGAGACAACCCTGGGAATGGACAGACCTTTGGAAATGTCAATGTGGCTTATGAAGTGGAAAGCCACTTGAACATGTGACATGTTTTGCGGACTGGCCCTTTAAGAGGCAGACCCTAGAAGTGGACAAACCCTTGAAGAGGTGACAAATTTAGGGAATTATGTCCTTTAAGAGGTTGACCAGGGTTGTGTACAAACCCTTGAAACAACAGCATTTTAAGTGTACTGGCCCTTTAAGAGGTGGACCTGGGAAGCTTACAGACCTTTGAAATTGGCAATACTTTAAGGTGACTGGCCTATGAAGAGGATGACCATGGAAGTGGACAGTCCTTAAAGATGCATTATTGTGTGTGGGTGGCCTTCTAAGAGACAACCCTGGGAATGGACAGACCTTTGGAAATGTCAATGTGGCTTATGAAGTGGAAAGCCACTTGAACATGTGACATGTTTTGCGGACTGGCCCTTTAAGAGGCAGACCCTAGAAGTGGACAAACCCTTGAAGAGGTGACAAATTTAGGGAATTATGTCCTTTAAGAGGTTGACCAGGGTTGTGTACAAACCCTTGAAACAACAGCATTTTAAGTGTACTGGCCCTTTAAGAGGTGGACCTGGGAAGCTTACAGACCTTTAAAATTGGCAATACTTTAAGGTGACTGGCCTATGAAGAGGATGACCATGGAAGTGGACAGTCCTTAAAGATGCATTATTGTGTGTGGGTGGCCTTCTAAGAGACAACCCTGGGAATGGACAGACCTTTGGAAATGTCAATGTGGCTTATGAAGTGGAAAGCCACTTGAACATGTGACATGTTTTGCGGACTGGCCCTTTAAGAGGCAGACCCTAGAAGTGGACAAACCCTTGAAGAGGTGACAAATTTAGGGAATTATGTCCTTTAAGAGGTTGACCAGGGTTGTGTACAAACCCTTGAAACAACAGCATTTTAAGTGTACTGGCCCTTTAAGAGGTGGACCTGGGAAGCTTACAGACCTTTAAAATTGGCAATACTTTAAGGTGACTGGCCTATGAAGAGGATGACCATGGAAGTGGACAGTCCTTAAAGATGCATTATTGTGTGTGGGTGGCCTTCTAAGAGACAACCCTGGGAATGGACAGACCTTTGGAAATGTCAATGTGGCTTATGAAGTGGAAAGCCACTTGAACATGTGACATGTTTTGATGACTGGCCCTTTAAGAGGCAGACCCTAGAAGTGGACAAACCCTTGAAGAGGTGACAAATTTAGGGAATTATGTCCTTTAAGAGGTTGACCAGGGTTGTGTACAAACCCTCGAAACAACAGCATTTTAAGTGTACTGGCCCTTTAAGAGGTGGACCTGGGAAGCTTACAGACCTTTAAAATTGGCAATACTTTAAGGTGACTGGCCTATGAAGAGGATGACCATGGAAGTGGACAGTCCTTAAAGATGCATTATTGTGTGTGGGTGGCCTTCTAAGAGACAACCCTGGGAATGGACAGACCTTTGGAAATGTCAATGTGGCTTATGAAGTGGAAAGCCACTTGAACATGTGACATGTTTTGATGACTGGCCCTTTAAGAGGCAGACCCTAGAAGTGGACAAACCCTTGAAGAGGTGACAAATCTAGGGAATTATGTCCTTTAAGAGGTTGACCAGGGTTGAGTACAAACCCTTGAAACAACAGCATTTTAAGTGTACTGGCCCTTTAAGAGGTGGACCTCGGAAGCTTTGCAGACCTTTAAAATTGGCAATACTTTAAGGTGACTGGCCTATGAAGAGGATGACCATGGAAGTGGACAGTCCTTAAAGATGCATTATTGTGTGTGGGTGGCCTTCTAAGAGACAACCCTGGGAATTGACAGACCTTTGGAAATGTCAATGTGGCTTATGAAGTGGAAAGCCACTTGAACATGTGACATGTTTTGATGACTGGCCCTTTAAGAGGCAGACCCTAGAAGTGGACAAACCCTTGAAGAGGTGACAAATTTAGGGAATTATGTCCTTTAAGAGGTTGACCAGGGTTGAGTACAAACCCTTGAAACAACAGCATTTTAAGTGTACTGGCCCTTTAAGAGGTGGACCTCGGAAGCTTTGCAGACCTTTAAAATTGGCAATACTTTAAGGTGACTGGCCTATGAAGAGGATGACCATGGAAGTGGACAGTCCTTAAAGATGCATTATTGTGTGTGGGTGGCCTTCTAAGAGACAACCCTGGGAATTGACAGACCTTTGGAAATGTCAATGTGGCTTATGAAGTGGAAAGCCACTTGAACATGTGACATGTTTTGATGACTGGCCCTTTAAGAGGCAGACCCTAGAAGTGGACAAACCCTTGAAGAGGTGACAAATTTAGGGAATTATGTCCTTTAAGAGGTTGACCAGGGTTGTGTACAAACCCTTGAAACAACAGCATTTTAAGTGTACTGGCCCTTTAAGAGGTGGACCTGGGAAGCTTACAGACCTTTAAAATTGGCAATACTTTAAGGTGACTGGCCTATGAAGAGGATGACCATGGAAGTGGACAGTCCTTAAAGATGCATTATTGTGTGTGGGTGGCCTTCTAAGAGACAACCCTGGGAATGGACAGACCTTTGGAAATGTCAATGTGGCTTATGAAGTGGAAAGCCACTTGAACATGTGACATGTTTTGATGACTGGCCCTTTAAGAGGCAGACCCTAGAAGTGGACAAACCCTTGAAGAGGTGACAAATTTAGGGAATTATGTCCTTTAAGAGGTTGACCAGGGTTGAGTACAAACCCTTGAAACAACAGCATTTTAAGTGTACTGGCCCTTTAAGAGGTGGACCTGGGAAGCTTACAGACCTTTAAAATTGGCAATACTTTAAGGTGACTGGCCTATGAAGAGGATGACCATGGAAGTGGACAGTTCTTAAAGATGCATTATTGTGTGTGGGTGGCCTTCTAAGAGACAACCCTGGGAATGGACAGACCTTTGGAAATGTCAATGTGGCTTATGAAGTGGAAAGCCACTTGAACATGTGACATGTTTTGCGGAATGGCCCTTTAAGAGGCAGACCCTAGAAGTGGACAAACCCTTGAAGAGGTGACAAATTTAGGGAATTATGTCCTTTAAGAGGTTGACCAGGGTTGTGTACAAACCCTCAAAACAACAGCATTTTAAGTGTACTGGCCCTTTAAGAGGTGGACCTGGGAAGCTTACGGACCTTTAAAATTGGCAATACTTTAAGGTGACTGGCCTATGAAGAGGATGACCATGGAAGTGGACAGTCCTTAAAGATGCATTATTGTGTGTGGGTGGCCTTCTAAGAGACAACCCTGGGAATGGACAGACCTTTGGAAATGTCAATGTGGCTTATGAAGTGGAAAGCCACTTGAACATGTGACATGTTTTGCGGACTGGCCCTTTAAGAGGCAGACCCTAGAAGTGGACAAACCCTTGAAGAGGTGACAAATTTAGGGAATTATGTCCTTTAAGAGGTTGACCAGGGTTGTGTACAAACCCTTGAAACAACAGCATTTTAAGTGTACTGGCCCTTTAAGAGGTGGACCTGGGAAGCTTACAGACCTTTAAAATTGGCAATACTTTAAGGTGACTGGCCTATGAAGAGGATGACCATGGAAGTGGACAGTCCTTAAAGATGCATTATTGTGTGTGGGTGGCCTTCTAAGAGACAACCCTGGGAATGGACAGACCTTTGGAAATGTCAATGTGGCTTATGAAGTGGAAAGCCACTTGAACATGTGACATGTTTTGCGGACTGGCCCTTTAAGAGGCAGACCCTAGAAGTGGACAAACCCTTGAAGAGGTGACAAATTTAGGGAATTATGTCCTTTAAGAGGTTGACCAGGGTTGTGTACAAACCCTTGAAACAACAGCATTTTAAGTGTACTGGCCCTTTAAGAGGTGGACCTGGGAAGCTTACAGACCTTTAAAATTGGCAATACTTTAAGGTGACTGGCCTATGAAGAGGATGACCATGGAAGTGGACAGTCCTTAAAGATGCATTATTGTGTGTGGGTGGCCTTCTAAGAGACAACCCTGGGAATGGACAGACCTTTGGAAATGTCAATGTGGCTTATGAAGTGGAAAGCCACTTGAACATGTGACATGTTTTGCGGACTGGCCCTTTAAGAGGCAGACCCTAGAAGTGGACAAACCCTTGAAGAGGTGACAAATTTAGGGAATTATGTCCTTTAAGAGGTTGACCAGGGTTGTGTACAAACCCTCAAAACAACAGCATTTTAAGTGTACTGGCCCTTTAAGAGGTGGACCTGGGAAGCTTACGGACCTTTAAAATTGGCAATACTTTAAGGTGACTGGCCTATGAAGAGGATGACCATGGAAGTGGACAGTCCTTAAAGATGCATTATTGTGTGTGGGTGGCCTTCTAAGAGACAACCCTGGGAATGGACAGACCTTTGGAAATGTCAATGTGGCTTATGAAGTGGAAAGCCACTTGAACATGTGACATGTTTTGCGGACTGGCCCTTTAAGAGGCAGACCCTAGAAGTGGACAAACCCTTGAAGAGGTGACAAATTTAGGGAATTATGTCCTTTAAGAGGTTGACCAGGGTTGTGTACAAACCCTTGAAACAACAGCATTTTAAGTGTACTGGCCCTTTAAGAGGTGGACCTGGGAAGCTTACAGACCTTTAAAATTGGCAATACTTTAAGGTGACTGGCCTATGAAGAAGATGACCATGGAAGTGGACAGTCCTTAAAGATGCATTATTGTGTGTGGGTGGCCTTCTAAGAGACAACCCTGGGAATGGACAGACCTTTGGAAATGTCAATGTGGCTTATGAAGTGGAAAGCCACTTGAACATGTGACATGTTTTGCGGACTGGCCCTTTAAGAGGCAGACCCTAGAAGTGGACAAACCCTTGAAGAGGTGACAAATTTAGGGAATTATGTCCTTTAAGAGGTTGACCAGGGTTGTGTACAAACCCTCAAAACAACAGCATTTTAAGTGTACTGGCCCTTTAAGAGGTGGACCTGGGAAGCTTACGGACCTTTAAAATTGGCAATACTTTAAGGTGACTGGCCTATGAAGAGGATGACCATGGAAGTGGACAGTCCTTAAAGATGCATTATTGTGTGTGGGTGGCCTTCTAAGAGACAACCCTGGGAATGGACAGACCTTTGGAAATGTCAATGTGGCTTATGAAGTGGAAAGCCACTTGAACATGTGACATGTTTTGCGGACTGGCCCTTTAAGAGGCAGACCCTAGAAGTGGACAAACCCTTGAAGAGGTGACAAATTTAGGGAATTATGTCCTTTAAGAGGTTGACCAGGGTAGTGTACAAACCCTTGAAACAACAGCATTTTAAGTGTACTGGCCCTTTAAGAGGTGGACCTGGGAAGCTTACAGACCTTTAAAATTGGCAATACTTTAAGGTGACTGGCCTATGAAGAGGATGACCATGGAAGTGGACAGTCCTTAAAGATGCATTATTGTGTGTGGGTGGCCTTCTAAGAGACAACCCTGGGAATGGACAGACCTTTGGAAATGTCAATGTGGCTTATGAAGTGGAAAGCCACTTGAACATGTGACATGTTTTGATGACTGGCCCTTTAAGAGGCAGACCCTAGAAGTGGACAAACCCTTGAAGAGGTGACAAATTTAGGGAATTATGTCCTTTAAGAGGTTGACCAGGGTTGTGTACAAACCCTTGAAACAACAGCATTTTAAGTGTACTGGCCCTTTAAGAGGTGGACCTGGGAAGCTTACAGACCTTTAAAATTGGCAATACTTTAAGGTGACTGGCCTATGAAGAGGATGACCATGGAAGTGGACAGTCCTTAAAGATGCGTTATTGTGTGTGGGTGGCCTTCTAAGAGACAACCCTGGGAATGGACAGACCTTTGGAAATGTCAATGTGGCTTATGAAGTGGAAAGCCACTTGAACATGTGACATGTTTTGATGACTGGCCCTTTAAGAGGCAGACCCTAGAAGTGGACAAACCCTTGAAGAGGTGACAAATTTAGGGAATTATGTCCTTTAAGAGGTTGACCAGGGTTGTGTACAAACCCTCGAAACAACAGCATTTTAAGTGTACTGGCCCTTTAAGAGGTGGACCTGGGAAGCTTACAGACCTTTAAAATTGGCAATACTTTAAGGTGACTGGCCTATGAAGAGGATGACCATGGAAGTGGACAGTCCTTAAAGATGCATTATTGTGTGTGGGTGGCCTTCTAAGAGACAACCCTGGGAATGGACAGACCTTTGGAAATGTCAATGTGGCTTATGAGGTGGAAAGCCACTTGAACATGTGACATGTTTTGCGGACTGGCCCTTTAAGAGGCAGACCCTAGAAGTGGACAAACCCTTGAAGAGGTGACATATTTAGGGAATTATGTCCTTTAAGAGGTTGACCAGGGTTGTGTACAAACCCTCGAAACAACAGCATTTTAAGTGTACTGGCCCTTTAAGAGGTGGACCTGGGAAGCTTACAGACCTTTAAAATTGGCAATACTTTAAGGTGACTGGCCTATGAAGAGGATGACCATGGAAGTGGACAGTCCTTAAAGATGCATTATTGTGTGTGGGTGGCCTTCTAAGAGACAACCCTGGGAATGGACAGACCTTTGGAAATGTCAATGTGGCTTATGAAGTGGAAAGCCACTTGAACATGTGACATGTTTTGATGACTGGCCCTTTAAGAGGCAGACCCTAGAAGTGGACAAACCCTTGAAGAGGTGACAAATTTAGGGAATTATGTCCTTTAAGAGGTTGACCAGGGTTGTGTACAAACCCTCGAAACAACAGCATTTTAAGTGTACTGGCCCTTTAAGAGGTGGACCTGGGAGGCTTACAGACCTTTAAAATTGGCAATACTTTAAGGTGACTGGCCTATGAAGAGGATGACCATGGAAGTGGACAGTCCTTAAAGATGCATTATTGTGTGTGGGTGGCCTTCTAAGAGACAACCCTGGGAATGGACAGACCTTTGGAAATGTCAATGTGGCTTATGAAGTGGAAAGCCACTTTAACATGTGACATGTTTTGATGACTGGCCCTTTAAGAGGCAGACCCTAGAAGTGGACAAACCCTTGAAGAGGTGACAAATTTAGGGAATTATGTCCTTTAAGAGGTTGACCAGGGTTGAGTACAAACCCTTGAAACAATAGCATTTTAAGTGTACTGGCCCTTTAAGAGGTGGACCTGGGAAGCTTTGCAGACCTTTAAAATTGGCAATACTTTAAGGTGACTGGCCTATGAAGAGGATGACCATGGAAGTGGACAGTCCTTAAAGATGCATTATTGTGTGTGGGTGGCCTTCTAAGAGACAACCCTGGGAATGGACAGACCTTTGGAAATGTCAATGTGGCTTATGAAGTGGAAAGCCACTTGAACATGTGACATGTTTTGATGACTGGCCCTTTAAGAGGCAGACCCTAGAAGTGGACAAACCCTTGAAGAGGTGACAAATTTAGGGAATTATGTCCTTTAAGAGGTTGACCAGGGTTGTGTACAAACCCTTGAAACAACAGCATTTTAAGTGTACTGGCCCTTTAAGAGGTGGACCTGGGAAGCTTACAGACCTTTAAAATTGGCAATACTTTAAGGTGACTGGCCTATGAAGAGGATGACCATGGAAGTGGACAGTCCTTAAAGATGCATTATTGTGTGTGGGTGGCCTTCTAAGAGACAACCCTGGGAATGGACAGACCTTTGGAAATGTCAATGTGGCTTATGAAGTGGAAAGCCACTTGAACATGTGACATGTTTTGATGACTGGCCCTTTAAGAGGCAGACCCTAGAAGTGGACAAACCCTTGAAGAGGTGACAAATTTAGGGAATTATGTCCTTTAAGAGGTTGACCAGGGTTGTGTACAAACCCTTGAAACAACAGCATTTTAAGTGTACTGGCCCTTTAAGAGGTGGACCTGGGAAGCTTACAGACCTTTAAAATTGGCAATACTTTAAGGTGACTGGCCTATGAAGAGGATGACCATGGAAGTGGACAGTCCTTAAAGATGCATTATTGTGTGTGGGTGGCCTTCTAAGAGACAACCCTGGGAATGGACAGACCTTTGGAAATGTCAATGTGGCTTATGAAGTGGAAAGCCACTTGAACATGTGACATGTTTTGATGACTGGCCCTTTAAGAGGCAGACCCTAGAAGTGGACAAACCCTTGAAGAGGTGACAAATTTAGGGAATTATGTCCTTTAAGAGGTTGACCAGGGTTGAGTACAAACCCTTGAAACAACAGCATTTTAAGTGTACTGGCCCTTTAAGAGGTGGACCTGGGAAGCTTACAGACCTTTAAAATTGGCAATACTTTAAGGTGACTGGCCTATGAAGAGGATGACCATGGAAGTGGACAATCCTTAAAGATGCATTATTGTGTGTGGGTGGCCTTCTAAGAGACAACCCTGGGAATGGACAGACCTTTGGAAATGTCAATGTGGCTTATGAAGTGGAAAGCCACTTGAACATGTGACATGTTTTGCGGACTGGCCCTTTAAGAGGCAGACCCTAGAAGTGGACAAACCCTTGAAGAGGTGACAAATTTAGGGAATTATGTCCTTTAAGAGGTTGACCAGGGTTGTGTACAAACCCTCAAAACAACAGCATTTTAAGTGTACTGGCCCTTTAAGAGGTGGACCTGGGAAGCTTACGGACCTTTAAAATTGGCAATACTTTAAGGTGACTGGCCTATGAAGAGGATGACCATGGAAGTGGACAGTCCTTAAAGATGCATTATTGTGTGTGGGTGGCCTTCTAAGAGACAACCCTGGGAATGGACAGACCTTTGGAAATGTCAATGTGGCTTATGAAGTGGAAAGCCACTTGAACATGTGACATGTTTTGCGGACTGGCCCTTTAAGAGGCAGACCCTAGAAGTGGACAAACCCTTGAAGAGGTGACAAATTTAGGGAATTATGTCCTTTAAGAGGTTGACCAGGGTTGTGTACAAACCCTCAAAACAACAGCATTTTAAGTGTACTGGCCCTTTAAGAGGTGGACCTGGGAAGCTTACAGACCTTTAAAATTGGCAATACTTTAAGGTGACTGGCCTATGAAGAGGATGACCATGGAAGTGGACAGTCCTTAAAGATGCATTATTGTGTGTGGGTGGCCTTCTAAGAGACAACCCTGGGAATGGACAGACCTTTGGAAATGTCAATGTGGCTTATGAAGTGGAAAGCCACTTGAACATGTGACATGTTTTGATGACTGGCCTTTAAGAGGCAGACCCTAGCAGTGGACAAACCCTTGAAGAGGTGACAAATTTAGGGAATTATGTCCTTTAAGAGGTTGACCAGGGTTGTGTACAAACCCTTGAAACAACAGCATTTTAAGTGTACTGGCCCTTTAAGAGGTGGACCTGGGAAGCTTACAGACCTTTAAAATTGGCAATACTTTAAGGTGACTGGCCTATGAAGAGGATGACCATGGAAGTGGACAGTCCTTAAAGATGCATTATTGTGTGTGGGTGGCCTTCTAAGAGACAACCCTGGGAATGGACAGACCTTTGGAAATGTCAATGTGGCTTATGAAGTGGAAAGCCACTTGAACATGTGACATGTTTTGATGACTGGCCCTTTAAGAGGCAGACCCTAGAAGTGGACAAACAGTTGAAGAGGTGACAAATTTAGGGAATTATGTCCTTTAAGAGGTTGACCAGGGTTGAGTACAAACCCTTGAAACAACAGCATTTTAAGTGTACTGGCCCTTTAAGAGGTGGACCTGGGAAGCTTACAGACCTTTAAAATTGGCAATACTTTAAGGTGACTGGCCTATGAAGAGGATGACCATGGAAGTGGACAGTCCTTAAAGATGCATTATTGTGTGTGGGTGGCCTTCTAAGAGACAACCCTGGGAATGGACAGACCTTTGGAAATGTCAATGTGGCTTATGAAGTGGAAAGCCACTTGAACATGTGACATGTTTTGCGGACTGGCCCTTTAAGAGGCAAACCCTTGAAGTGGACAAACCCTTGAAGAGGTGACAAATTTAGGGAATTATGTCCTTTAAGAGGTTGACCAGGGTTGTGTACAAACCCTCAAAACAACAGCATTTTAAGTGTACTGGCCCTTTAAGAGGTGGACCTGGGAAGCTTACGGACCTTTAAAATTGGCAATACTTTAAGGTGACTGGCCTATGAAGAGGATGACCATGGAAGTGGACAGTCCTTAAAGATGCATTATTGTGTGTGGGTGGCCTTCTAAGAGACAACCCTGGGAATGGACAGACCTTTGGAAATGTCAATGTGGCTTATGAAGTGGAAAGCCACTTGAACATGTGACATGTTTTGCGGACTGGCCCTTTAAGAGGCAGACCCTAGAAGTGGACAAACCCTTGAAGAGGTGACAAATTTAGGGAATTATGTCCTTTAAGAGGTTGACCAGGGTTGTGTACAAACCCTTGAAACAACAGCATTTTAAGTGTACTGGCCCTTTAAGAGGTGGACCTGGGAAGCTTACAGACCTTTAAAATTGGCAATACTTTAAGGTGACTGGCCTATGAAGAGGATGACCATGGAAGTGGACAGTCCTTAAAGATGCATTATTGTGTGTGGGTGGCCTTCTAAGAGACAACCCTGGGAATGGACAGACCTTTGGAAATGTCAATGTGGCTTATGAAGTGGAAAGCCACTTGAACATGTGACATGTTTTGATGACTGGCCCTTTAAGAGGCAGACCCTAGATATGGACAAACCCTTGAAGAGGTGACAAATTTAGGGAATTATGTCCTTTAAGAGGTTGACCAGGGTTGTGTACAAACCCTTGAAACAACAGTATTTTAAGTGTACTGGCCCTTTAAGAGGTGGACCTGGGAAGCTTACAGACCTTTAAAATTGGCAATACTTTAAGGTGACTGGCCTATGAAGAGGATGACCATGGAAGTGGACAGTCCTTAAAGATGCATTATTGTGTGTGGGTGGCCTTCTAAGAGACAACCCTGGGAATGGACAGACCTTTGGAAATGTCAATGTGGCTTATGAAGTGGAAAGCCACTTGAACATGTGACATGTTTTGCGGACTGGCCCTTTAAGAGGCAGACCCTAGAAGTGGACAAACCCTTGAAGAGGTGACATATTTAGGGAATTATGTCCTTTAAGAGGTTGACCAGGGTTGTGTACAAACCCACGAAACAACAGCATTTTAAGTGTACTGGCCCTTTAAGAGGTGGACCTGGGAAGCTTACAGACCTTTAAAATTGGCAATACTTTAAGGTGACTGGCCTATGAAGAGGATGACCATGGAAGTGGACAGTCCTTAAAGATGCATTATTGTGTGTGGGTGGCCTTCTAAGAGACAACCCTGGGAATGGACAGACCTTTGGAAATGTCAATGTGGCTTATGAAGTGGAAAGCCACTTGAACATGTGACATGTTTTGATGACTGGCCCTTTAAGAGGCAGACCCTAGAAGTGGACAAACCCTTGAAGAGGTTACAAATTTAGGGAATTATGTCCTTTAAGAGGTTGACCAGGGTTGTGTACAAACCCTCGAAACAACAGCATTTTAAGTGTACTGGCCCTTTAAGAGGTGGACCTGGGAAGCTTACGGACCTTTAAAATTGGCAATACTTTAAGGTGACTGGCCTATGAAGAGGATGACCATGGAAGTGGACAGTCCTTAAAGATGCATTATTGTGTGTGGGTGGCCTTCTAAGAGACAACCCTGGGAATGGACAGACCTTTGGAAATGTCAATGTGGCTTATGAAGTGGAAAGCCACTTGAACATGTGACATGTTTTGCGGACTGGCCCTTTAAGAGGCAGACCCTAGAAGTGGACAAACCCTTGAAGAGGTGACAAATTTAGGGAATTATGTCCTTTAAGAGGTTGACCAGGGTTGTGTACAAACCCTCAAAACAACAGCATTTTAAGTGTACTGGCCCTTTAAGAGGTGGACCTGGGAAGCTTACAGACCTTTAAAATTGGCAATACTTTAAGGTGACTGGCCTATGAAGAGGATGACCATGGAAGTGGACAGTCCTTAAAGATGCATTATTGTGTGTGGGTGGCCTTCTAAGAGACAACCCTGGGAATGGACAGACCTTTGGAAATGTCAATGTGGCTTATGAAGTGGAAAGCCACTTGAACATGTGACATGTTTTGATGACTGGCCCTTTAAGAGGCAGACCCTAGATATGGACAAACCCTTGAAGAGGTGACAAATTTAGGGAATTATGTCCTTTAAGAGGTTGACCAGGGTTGTGTACAAACCCTTGAAACAACAGTATTTTAAGTGTACTGGCCCTTTAAGAGGTGGACCTGGGAAGCTTACAGACCTTTAAAATTGGCAATACTTTAAGGTGACTGGCCTATGAAGAGGATGACCATGGAAGTGGACAGTCCTTAAAGATGCATTATTGTGTGTGGGTGGCCTTCTAAGAGACAACCCTGGGAATGGACAGACCTTTGGAAATGTCAATGTGGCTTATGAAGTGGAAAGCCACTTGAACATGTGACATGTTTTGCGGACTGGCCCTTTAAGAGGCAGACCCTAGAAGTGGACAAACCCTTGAAGAGGTGACATATTTAGGGAATTATGTCCTTTAAGAGGTTGACCAGGGTTGTGTACAAACCCACGAAACAACAGCATTTTAAGTGTACTGGCCCTTTAAGAGGTGGACCTGGGAAGCTTACAGACCTTTAAAATTGGCAGAACTTTAAGGTGACTGGCCTATGAAGAGGATGACCATGGAAGTGGACAGTCCTTAAAGATGCATTATTGTGTGTGGGTGGCCTTCTAAGAGACAACCCTGGGAATGGACAGACCTTTGGAAATGTCAATGTGGCTTATGAAGTGGAAAGCCACTTGAACATGTGACATGTTTTGATGACTGGCCCTTTAAGAGGCAGACCCTAGAAGTGGACAAACCCTTGAAGAGGTTACAAATTTAGGGAATTATGTCCTTTAAGAGGTTGACCAGGGTTGTGTACAAACCCTCGAAACAACAGCATTTTAAGTGTACTGGCCCTTTAAGAGGTGGAACTGGGAAGCTTACAGACCTTTAAAATTGGCAATACTTTAAGGTGACTGGCCTATGAAGAGGATGACCATGGAAGTGGACAGTCCTTAAAGATGCATTATTGTGTGTGGGTGGCCTTCTAAGAGACAACCCTGGGAATGGACAGACCTTTGGAAATGTCAATGTGGCTTATGAAGTGGAAAGCCACTTGAACATGTGACATGTTTTGATGACTGGCCCTTTAAGAGGCAGACCCTAGAAGTGGACAAACCCTTGAAGAGGTGACAAATTTAGGGAATTATGTCCTTTAAGAGGTTGACCAGGGTTGAGTACAAACCCTTGAAACAACAGCATTTTAAGTGTACTGGCCCTTTAAGAGGTGGACCTCGGAAGCTTTGCAGACCTTTAAAATTGGCAATACTTTAAGGTGACTGGCCTATGAAGAGGATGACCATGGAAGTGGACAGTCCTTAAAGATGCATTATTGTGTGTGGGTGGCCTTCTAAGAGACAACCCTGGGAATGGACAGACCTTTGGAAATGTCAATGTGGCTTATGAAGTGGAAAGCCACTTGAACATGTGACATGTTTTGATGACTGGCCCTTTAAGAGGCAGACCCTAGAAGTGGACAAACCCTTGAAGAGGTGACAAATTTAGGGAATTATGTCCTTTAAGAGGTTGACCAGGGTTGTGTACAAACCCTTGAAACAACAGCATTTTAAGTGTACTGGCCCTTTAAGAGGTGGACCTGGGAAGCTTACAGACCTTTAAAATTGGCAATACTTTAAGGTGACTGGCCTATGAAGAGGATGACCATGGAAGTGGACAGTCCTTAAAGATGCATTATTGTGTGTGGGTGGCCTTCTAAGAGACAACCCTGGGAATGGACAGACCTTTGGAAATGTCAATGTGGCTTATGAAGTGGAAAGCCACTTGAACATGTGACATGTTTTGATGACTGGCCCTTTAAGAGGCAGACCCTAGAAGTGGACAAACCCTTGAAGAGGTGACAAATTTAGGGAATTATGTCCTTTAAGAGGTTGACCAGGGTTGTGTACAAACCCTTGAAACAACAGCATTTTAAGTGTACTGGCCCTTTAAGAGGTGGACCTGGGAAGCTTACAGACCTTTAAAATTGGCAATACTTTAAGGTGACTGGCCTATGAAGAGGATGACCATGGAAGTGGACAGTCCTTAAAGATGCATTATTGTGTGTGGGTGGCCTTCTAAGAGACAACCCTGGGAATGGACAGACCTTTGGAAATGTCAATGTGGCTTATGAAGTGGAAAGCCACTTGAACATGTGACATGTTTTGATGACTGGCCCTTTAAGAGGCAGACCCTAGAAGTGGACAAACCCTTGAAGAGGTGACAAATTTAGGGAATTATGTCCTTTAAGAGGTTGACCAGGGTTGAGTACAAACCCTTGAAACAACAGCATTTTAAGTGTACTGGCCCTTTAAGAGGTGGACCTGGGAAGCTTACAGACCTTTAAAATTGGCAATACTTTAAGGTGACTGGCCTATGAAGAGGATGACCATGGAAGTGGACAGTCCTTAAAGATGCATTATTGTGTGTGGGTGGCCTTCTAAGAGACAACCCTGGGAATGGACAGACCTTTGGAAATGTCAATGTGGCTTATGAAGTGGAAAGCCACTTGAACATGTGACATGTTTTGCGGACTGGCCCTTTAAGAGGCAGACCCTAGAAGTGGACAAACCCTTGAAGAGGTGACAAATTTAGGGAATTATGTCCTTTAAGAGGTTGACCAGGGTTGTGTACAAACCCTCAAAACAACAGCATTTTAAGTGTACTGGCCCTTTAAGAGGTGGACCTGGGAAGCTTACGGACCTTTAAAATTGGCAATACTTTAAGGTGACTGGCCTATGAAGAGGATGACCATGGAAGTGGACAGTCCTTAAAGATGCATTATTGTGTGTGGGTGGCCTTCTAAGAGACAACCCTGGGAATGGACAGACCTTTGGAAATGTCAATGTGGCTTATGAAGTGGAAAGCCACTTGAACATGTGACATGTTTTGATGACTGGCCCTTTAAGAGGCAGACCCTAGAAGTGGACAAACCCTTGAAGAGGTGACAAATTTAGGGAATTATGTCCTTTAAGAGGTTGACCAGGGTTGTGTACAAACCCTCGAAACAACAGCATTTTAAGTGTACTGGCCCTTTAAGAGGTGGACCTGGGAGGCTTACAGACCTTTAAAATTGGCAATACTTTAAGGTGACTGGCCTATGAAGAGGATGACCATGGAAGTGGACAGTCCTTAAAGATGCATTATTGTGTGTGGGTGGCCTTCTAAGAGACAACCCTGGGAATGGACAGACCTTTGGAAATGTCAATGTGGCTTATGAAGTGGAAAGCCACTTTAACATGTGACATGTTTTGATGACTGGCCCTTTAAGAGGCAGACCCTAGAAGTGGACAAACCCTTGAAGAGGTGACAAATTTAGGGAATTATGTCCTTTAAGAGGTTGACCAGGGTTGAGTACAAACCCTTGAAACAATAGCATTTTAAGTGTACTGGCCCTTTAAGAGGTGGACCTGGGAAGCTTTGCAGACCTTTAAAATTGGCAATACTTTAAGGTGACTGGCCTATGAAGAGGATGACCATGGAAGTGGACAGTCCTTAAAGATGCATTATTGTGTGTGGGTGGCCTTCTAAGAGACAACCCTGGGAATGGACAGACCTTTGGAAATGTCAATGTGGCTTATGAAGTGGAAAGCCACTTGAACATGTGACATGTTTTGATGACTGGCCCTTTAAGAGGCAGACCCTAGAAGTGGACAAACCCTTGAAGAGGTGACAAATTTAGGGAATTATGTCCTTTAAGAGGTTGACCAGGGTTGTGTACAAACCCTTGAAACAACAGCATTTTAAGTGTACTGGCCCTTTAAGAGGTGGACCTGGGAAGCTTACAGACCTTTAAAATTGGCAATACTTTAAGGTGACTGGCCTATGAAGAGGATGACCATGGAAGTGGACAGTCCTTAAAGATGCATTATTGTGTGTGGGTGGCCTTCTAAGAGACAACCCTGGGAATGGACAGACCTTTGGAAATGTCAATGTGGCTTATGAAGTGGAAAGCCACTTGAACATGTGACATGTTTTGATGACTGGCCCTTTAAGAGGCAGACCCTAGAAGTGGACAAACCCTTGAAGAGGTGACAAATTTAGGGAATTATGTCCTTTAAGAGGTTGACCAGGGTTGTGTACAAACCCTTGAAACAACAGCATTTTAAGTGTACTGGCCCTTTAAGAGGTGGACCTGGGAAGCTTACAGACCTTTAAAATTGGCAATACTTTAAGGTGACTGGCCTATGAAGAGGATGACCATGGAAGTGGACAGTCCTTAAAGATGCATTATTGTGTGTGGGTGGCCTTCTAAGAGACAACCCTGGGAATGGACAGACCTTTGGAAATGTCAATGTGGCTTATGAAGTGGAAAGCCACTTGAACATGTGACATGTTTTGATGACTGGCCCTTTAAGAGGCAGACCCTAGAAGTGGACAAACCCTTGAAGAGGTGACAAATTTAGGGAATTATGTCCTTTAAGAGGTTGACCAGGGTTGAGTACAAACCCTTGAAACAACAGCATTTTAAGTGTACTGGCCCTTTAAGAGGTGGACCTGGGAAGCTTACAGACCTTTAAAATTGGCAATACTTTAAGGTGACTGGCCTATGAAGAGGATGACCATGGAAGTGGACAATCCTTAAAGATGCATTATTGTGTGTGGGTGGCCTTCTAAGAGACAACCCTGGGAATGGACAGACCTTTGGAAATGTCAATGTGGCTTATGAAGTGGAAAGCCACTTGAACATGTGACATGTTTTGCGGACTGGCCCTTTAAGAGGCAGACCCTAGAAGTGGACAAACCCTTGAAGAGGTGACAAATTTAGGGAATTATGTCCTTTAAGAGGTTGACCAGGGTTGTGTACAAACCCTCAAAACAACAGCATTTTAAGTGTACTGGCCCTTTAAGAGGTGGACCTGGGAAGCTTACGGACCTTTAAAATTGGCAATACTTTAAGGTGACTGGCCTATGAAGAGGATGACCATGGAAGTGGACAGTCCTTAAAGATGCATTATTGTGTGTGGGTGGCCTTCTAAGAGACAACCCTGGGAATGGACAGACCTTTGGAAATGTCAATGTGGCTTATGAAGTGGAAAGCCACTTGAACATGTGACATGTTTTGCGGACTGGCCCTTTAAGAGGCAGACCCTAGAAGTGGACAAACCCTTGAAGAGGTGACAAATTTAGGGAATTATGTCCTTTAAGAGGTTGACCAGGGTTGTGTACAAACCCTCAAAACAACAGCATTTTAAGTGTACTGGCCCTTTAAGAGGTGGACCTGGGAAGCTTACAGACCTTTAAAATTGGCAATACTTTAAGGTGACTGGCCTATGAAGAGGATGACCATGGAAGTGGACAGTCCTTAAAGATGCATTATTGTGTGTGGGTGGCCTTCTAAGAGACAACCCTGGGAATGGACAGACCTTTGGAAATGTCAATGTGGCTTATGAAGTGGAAAGCCACTTGAACATGTGACATGTTTTGATGACTGGCCCTTTAAGAGGCAGACCCTAGCAGTGGACAAACCCTTGAAGAGGTGACAAATTTAGGGAATTATGTCCTTTAAGAGGTTGACCAGGGTTGTGTACAAACCCTTGAAACAACAGCATTTTAAGTGTACTGGCCCTTTAAGAGGTGGACCTGGGAAGCTTACAGACCTTTAAAATTGGCAATACTTTAAGGTGACTGGCCTATGAAGAGGATGACCATGGAAGTGGACAGTCCTTAAAGATGCATTATTGTGTGTGGGTGGCCTTCTAAGAGACAACCCTGGGAATGGACAGACCTTTGGAAATGTCAATGTGGCTTATGAAGTGGAAAGCCACTTGAACATGTGACATGTTTTGCGGACTGGCCCTTTAAGAGGCAGACCCTAGAAGTGGACAAACCCTTGAAGAGGTGACAAATTTAGGGAATTATGTCCTTTAAGAGGTTGACCAGGGTTGTGTACAAACCCTCGAAACAACAGCATTTTAAGTGTACTGGCCCTTTAAGAGGTGGACCTGGGAAGCTTACAGACCTTTAAAATTGGCAATACTTTAAGGTGACTGGCCTATGAAGAGGATGACCATGGAAGTGGACAGTCCTTAAAGATGCATTATTGTGTGTGGGTGGCCTTCTAAGAGACAACCCTGGGAATGGACAGACCTTTGGAAATGTCAATGTGGCTTATGAAGTGGAAAGCCACTTGAACATGTGACATGTTTTGCGGACTGGCCCTTTAAGAGGCAGACCCTAGAAGTGGACAAACCCTTGAAGAGGTGACAAATTTAGGGAATTATGTCCTTTAAGAGGTTGACCAGGGTTGTGTACAAACCCTTGAAACAACAGCATTTTAAGTGTACTGGCCCTTTAAGAGGTGGACCTGGGAAGCTTACAGACCTTTAAAATTGGCAATACTTTAAGGTGACTGGCCTATGAAGAGGATGACCATGGAAGTGGACAGTCCTTAAAGATGCATTATTGTGTGTGGGTGGCCTTCTAAGAGACAACCCTGGGAATGGACAGACCTTTGGAAATGTCAATGTGGCTTATGAAGTGGAAAGCCACTTGAACATGTGACATGTTTTGCGGACTGGCCCTTTAAGAGGCAGACCCTAGAAGTGGACAAACCCTTGAAGAGGTGACAAATTTAGGGAATTATGTCCTTTAAGAGGTTGACCAGGGTTATGTACAAACCCTCGAAACAACAGCATTTTAAGTGTACTGGCCCTTTAAGAGGTGGACCTGGGAAGCTTACAGACCTTTAAAATTGGCAATACTTTAAGGTGACTGGCCTATGAAGTGGATGACCATGGAAGTGGACAGTCCTTAAAGATGCATTATTGTGTGTGGGTGGCCTTCTAAGAGACAACCCTGGGAATGGACAGACCTTTGGAAATGTCAATGTGGCTTATGAAGTGGAAAGCCACTTGAACATGTGACATGTTTTGCGGACTGGCCCTTTAAGAGGCAGACCCTAGAAGTGGACAAACCCTTGAAGAGGTGACAAATTTAGGGAATTATGTCCTTTAAGAGGTTGACCAGGGTTGTGTACAAACCCTCGAAACAACAGCATTTTAAGTGTACTGGCCCTTTAAGAGGTGGACCTGGGAAGCTTACGGACCTTTAAAATTGGCAATACTTTAAGGTGACTGGCCTATGAAGAGGATGACCATGGAAGTGGACAGTCCTTAAAGATGCATTATTGTGTGTGGGTGGCCTTCTAAGAGACAACCCTGGGAATGGACAGACCTTTGGAAATGTCAATGTGGCTTATGAAGTGGAAAGCCACTTGAACATGTGACATGTTTTGCGGACTGGCCCTTTAAGAGGCAGACCCTAGAAGTGGACAAACCCTTGAAGAGGTGACAAATTTAGGGAATTATGTCCTTTAAGAGGTTGACCAGGGTTGTGTACAAACCCTCAAAACAACAGCATTTTAAGTGTACTGGCCCTTTAAGAGGTGGACCTGGGAAGCTTACGGACCTTTAAAATTGGCAATACTTTAAGGTGACTGGCCTATGAAGAGGATGACCATGGAAGTGGACAGTCCTTAAAGATGCATTATTGTGTGTGGGTGGCCTTCTAAGAGACAACCCTGGGAATGGACAGACCTTTGGAAATGTCAATGTGGCTTATGAAGTGGAAAGCCACTTGAACATGTGACATGTTTTGCGGACTGGCCCTTTAAGAGGCAGACCCTAGAAGTGGACAAACCCTTGAAGAGGTGACAAATTTAGGGAATTATGTCCTTTAAGAGGTTGACCAGGGTTGTGTACAAACCCTCGAAACAACAGCATTTTAAGTGTACTGGCCCTTTAAGAGGTGGACCTGGGAAGCTTACAAACCTTTAAAATTGTCAATACTTTAAGGTGACTGGCCTATGAAGAGGATGACCATGGAAGTGGACAGTCCTTAAAGATGCATTATTGTGTGTGGGTGGCCTTCTAAGAGACAACCCTGGGAATGGACAGACCTTTGGAAATGTCAATGTGGCTTATGAAGTGGAAAGCCACTTGAACATGTGACATGTTTTGCGGACTGGCCCTTTAAGAGGCAGACCCTAGAAGTGGACAAACCCTTGAAGAGGTGACAAATTTAGGGAATTATGTCCTTTAAGAGGTTGACCAGGGTTGTGTACAAACCCTCGAAACAACAGCATTTTAAGTGTACTGGCCCTTTAAGAGGTGGACCTGGGAAGCTTACAGACCTTTAAAATTGGCAATACTTTAAGGTGACTGGCCTATGAAGAGGATGACCATGGAAGTGGACAGTCCTTAAAGAGGCATTATTGTGTGTGGGTGGCCTTCTAAGAGACAACCCTGGGAATGGACAGACCTTTGGAAATGTCAATGTGGCTTATGAAGTGGAAAACCACTTGAACATGTGACATGTTTTGATGACTGGCCCTTTAAGAGGCAGACCCTAGAAGTGGACAAACCCTTGAAGAGGTGACAAATTTAGGGAATTATGTCCTTTAAGAGGTTGACCAGGGTTGAGTACAAACCCTTGAAACAACAGCATTTTAAGTGTACTGGCCCTTTAAGAGGTGGACCTGGGAAGCTTACAGACCTTTAAAATTGGCAATACTTTAAGGTGACTGGCCTATGAAGAGGATGACCATGGAAGTGGACAGTCCTTAAAGATGCATTATTGTGTGTGGGTGGCCTTCTAAGAGACAACCCTGGGAATGGACAGACCTTTGGAAATGTCAATGTGGCTTATGAAGTGGAAAGCCACTTGAACATGTGACATGTTTTGCGGACTGGCCCTTTAAGAGGCAGACCCTAGAAGTGGACAAACCCTTGAAGAGGTGACAAATTTAGGGAATTATGTCCTTTAAGAGGTTGACCAGGGTTGTGTACAAACCCTCGAAACAACAGCATTTTAAGTGTACTGGCCCTTTAAGAGGTGGACCTGGGAAGCTTACGGACCTTTAAAATTGGCAATACTTTAAGGTGACTGGCCTATGAAGAGGATGACCATGGAAGTGGACAGTCCTTAAAGATGCATTATTGTGTGTGGGTGGCCTTCTAAGAGACAACCCTGGGAATGGACAGACCTTTGGAAATGTCAATGTGGCTTATGAAGTGGAAAGCCACTTGAACATGTGACATGTTTTGCGGACTGGCCCTTTAAGAGGCAGACCCTAGAAGTGGACAAACCCTTGAAGAGGTGACAAATTTAGGGAATTATGTCCTTTAAGAGGTTGACCAGGGTTGTGTACAAACCCTCAAAACAACAGCATTTTAAGTGTACTGGCCCTTTAAGAGGTGGACCTGGGAAGCTTACGGACCTTTAAAATTGGCAATACTTTAAGGTGACTGGCCTATGAAGAGGATGACCATGGAAGTGGACAGTCCTTAAAGATGCATTATTGTGTGTGGGTGGCCTTCTAAGAGACAACCCTGGGAATGGACAGACCTTTGGAAATGTCAATGTGGCTTATGAAGTGGAAAGCCACTTGAACATGTGACATGTTTTGCGGACTGGCCCTTTAAGAGGCAGACCCTAGAAGTGGACAAACCCTTGAAGAGGTGACAAATTTAGGGAATTATGTCCTTTAAGAGGTTGACCAGGGTTGTGTACAAACCCTTGAAACAACAGCATTTTAAGTGTACTGGCCCTTTAAGAGGTGGACCTGGGAAGCTTACAGACCTTTAAAATTGGCAATACTTTAAGGTGACTGGCCTATGAAGAGGATGACCATGGAAGTGGACAGTCCTTAAAGATGCATTATTGTGTGTGGGTGGCCTTCTAAGAGACAACCCTGGGAATGGACAGACCTTTGGAAATGTCAATGTGGCTTATGAAGTGGAAAGCCACTTGAACATGTGACATGTTTTGCGGACTGGCCCTTTAAGAGGCAGACCCTAGAAGTGGACAAACCCTTGAAGAGGTGACAAATTTAGGGAATTATGTCCTTTAAGAGGTTGACCAGGGTTGTATACAAACCCTCGAAACAACAGCATTTTAAGTGTACTGGCCCTTTAAGAGGTGGACCTGGGAAGCTTACAGACCTTTAAAATTGGCAATACTTTAAGGTGACTGGCCTATGAAGAGGATGACCATGGAAGTGGACAGTCCTTAAAGATGCATTATTGTGTGTGGGTGGCCTTCTAAGAGACAACCCTGGGAATGGACAGACCTTTGGAAATGTCAATGTGGCTTATGAAGTGGAAAGCCACTTGAACATGTGACATGTTTTGCGGACTGGCCCTTTAAGAGGCAGACCCTAGAAGTGGACAAACCCTTGAAGAGGTGACAAATTTAGGGAATTATGTCCTTTAAGAGGTTGACCAGGGTTGTGTACAAACCCTTGAAACAACAGCATTTTAAGTGTACTGGCCCTTTAAGAGGTGGACCTGGGAAGCTTACAGACCTTTAAAATTGGCAATACTTTAAGGTGACTGGCCTATGAAGAGGATGACCATGGAAGTGGACAGTCCTTAAAGATGCATTATTGTGTGTGGGTGGCCTTCTAAGAGACAACCCTGGGAATGGACAGACCTTTGGAAATGTCAATGTGGCTTATGAAGTGGAAAGCCACTTGAACATGTGACATGTTTTGATGACTGGCCCTTTAAGAGGCAGACCCTAGAAGTGGACAAACCCTTGAAGAGGTGACAAATTTAGGGAATTATGTCCTTTAAGAGGTTGACCAGGGTTGTGTACAAACCCTTGAAACAACAGCATTTTAAGTGTACTGGCCCTTTAAGAGGTGGACCTGGGAAGCTTACAGACCTTTAAAATTGGCAATACTTTAAGGTGACTGGCCTATGAAGAGGATGACCATGGAAGTGGACAGTCCTTAAAGATGCATTATTGTGTGTGGGTGGCCTTCTAAGAGACAACCCTGGGAATGGACAGACCTTTGGAAATGTCAATGTGGCTTATGAAGTGGAAAGCCACTTGAACATGTGACATGTTTTGATGACTGGCCCTTTAAGAGGCAGACCCTAGAAGTGGACAAACCCTTGAAGAGGTGACAAATTTAGGGAATTATGTCCTTTAAGAGGTTGACCAGGGTTGTGTACAAACCCTTGAAACAACAGCATTTTAAGTGTACTGGCCCTTTAAGAGGTGGACCTGGGAAGCTTACAGACCTTTAAAATTGGCAATACTTTAAGGTGACTGGCCTATGAAGAGGATGACCATGGAAGTGGACAGTCCTTAAAGATGCATTATTGTGTGTGGGTGGCCTTCTAAGAGACAACCCTGGGAATGGACAGACCTTTGGAAATGTCAATGTGGCTTATGAAGTGGAAAGCCACTTGAACATGTGACATGTTTTGATGACTGGCCCTTTAAGAGGCAGACCCTAGAAGTGGACAAACCCTTGAAGAGGTGACAAATTTAGGGAATTATGTCCTTTAAGAGGTTGACCAGGGTTGAGTACAAACCCTTGAAACAACAGCATTTTAAGTGTACTGGCCCTTTAAGAGGTGGACCTGGGAAGCTTACAGACCTTTAAAATTGGCAATACTTTAAGGTGACTGGCCTATGAAGAGGATGACCATGGAAGTGGACAATCCTTAAAGATGCATTATTGTGTGTGGGTGGCCTTCTAAGAGACAACCCTGGGAATGGACAGACCTTTGGAAATGTCAATGTGGCTTATGAAGTGGAAAGCCACTTGAACATGTGACATGTTTTGCGGACTGGCCCTTTAAGAGGCAGACCCTAGAAGTGGACAAACCCTTGAAGAGGTGACAAATTTAGGGAATTATGTCCTTTAAGAGGTTGACCAGGGTTGTGTACAAACCCTCAAAACAACAGCATTTTAAGTGTACTGGCCCTTTAAGAGGTGGACCTGGGAAGCTTACGGACCTTTAAAATTGGCAATACTTTAAGGTGACTGGCCTATGAAGAGGATGACCATGGAAGTGGACAGTCCTTAAAGATGCATTATTGTGTGTGGGTGGCCTTCTAAGAGACAACCCTGGGAATGGACAGACCTTTGGAAATGTCAATGTGGCTTATGAAGTGGAAAGCCACTTGAACATGTGACATGTTTTGCGGACTGGCCCTTTAAGAGGCAGACCCTAGAAGTGGACAAACCCTTGAAGAGGTGACAAATTTAGGGAATTATGTCCTTTAAGAGGTTGACCAGGGTTGTGTACAAACCCTCAAAACAACAGCATTTTAAGTGTACTGGCCCTTTAAGAGGTGGACCTGGGAAGCTTACAGACCTTTAAAATTGGCAATACTTTAAGGTGACTGGCCTATGAAGAGGATGACCATGGAAGTGGACAGTCCTTAAAGATGCATTATTGTGTGTGGGTGGCCTTCTAAGAGACAACCCTGGGAATGGACAGACCTTTGGAAATGTCAATGTGGCTTATGAAGTGGAAAGCCACTTGAACATGTGACATGTTTTGATGACTGGCCCTTTAAGAGGCAGACCCTAGCAGTGGACAAACCCTTGAAGAGGTGACAAATTTAGGGAATTGTGTCCTTTAAGAGGTTGACCAGGGTTGTGTACAAACCCTTGAAACAACAGCATTTTAAGTGTACTGGCCCTTTAAGAGGTGGACCTGGGAAGCTTACAGACCTTTAAAATTGGCAATACTTTAAGGTGACTGGCCTATGAAGAGGATGACCATGGAAGTGGACAGTCCTTAAAGATGCATTATTGTGTGTGGGTGGCCTTCTAAGAGACAACCCTGGGAATGGACAGACCTTTGGAAATGTCAATGTGGCTTATGAAGTGGAAAGCCACTTGAACATGTGACATGTTTTGCGGACTGGCCCTTTAAGAGGCAGACCCTAGAAGTGGACAAACCCTTGAAGAGGTGACAAATTTAGGGAATTATGTCCTTTAAGAGGTTGACCAGGGTTGTGTACAAACCCTCGAAACAACAGCATTTTAAGTGTACTGGCCCTTTAAGAGGTGGACCTGGGAAGCTTACAGACCTTTAAAATTGGCAATACTTTAAGGTGACTGGCCTATGAAGAGGATGACCATGGAAGTGGACAGTCCTTAAAGATGCATTATTGTGTGTGGGTGGCCTTCTAAGAGACAACCCTGGGAATGGACAGACCTTTGGAAATGTCAATGTGGCTTATGAAGTGGAAAGCCACTTGAACATGTGACATGTTTTGCGGACTGGCCCTTTAAGAGGCAGACCCTAGAAGTGGACAAACCCTTGAAGAGGTGACAAATTTAGGGAATTATGTCCTTTAAGAGGTTGACCAGGGTTGTGTACAAACCCTTGAAACAACAGCATTTTAAGTGTACTGGCCCTTTAAGAGGTGGACCTGGGAAGCTTACAGACCTTTAAAATTGGCAATACTTTAAGGTGACTGGCCTATGAAGAGGATGACCATGGAAGTGGACAGTCCTTAAAGATGCATTATTGTGTGTGGGTGGCCTTCTAAGAGACAACCCTGGGAATGGACAGACCTTTGGAAATGTCAATGTGGCTTATGAAGTGGAAAGCCACTTGAACATGTGACATGTTTTGCGGACTGGCCCTTTAAGAGGCAGACCCTAGAAGTGGACAAACCCTTGAAGAGGTGACAAATTTAGGGAATTATGTCCTTTAAGAGGTTGACCAGGGTTATGTACAAACCCTCGAAACAACAGCATTTTAAGTGTACTGGCCCTTTAAGAGGTGGACCTGGGAAGCTTACAGACCTTTAAAATTGGCAATACTTTAAGGTGACTGGCCTATGAAGTGGATGACCATGGAAGTGGACAGTCCTTAAAGATGCATTATTGTGTGTGGGTGGCCTTCTAAGAGACAACCCTGGGAATGGACAGACCTTTGGAAATGTCAATGTGGCTTATGAAGTGGAAAGCCACTTGAACATGTGACATGTTTTGCGGACTGGCCCTTTAAGAGGCAGACCCTAGAAGTGGACAAACCCTTGAAGAGGTGACAAATTTAGGGAATTATGTCCTTTAAGAGGTTGACCAGGGTTGTGTACAAACCCTCGAAACAACAGCATTTTAAGTGTACTGGCCCTTTAAGAGGTGGACCTGGGAAGCTTACGGACCTTTAAAATTGGCAATACTTTAAGGTGACTGGCCTATGAAGAGGATGACCATGGAAGTGGACAGTCCTTAAAGATGCATTATTGTGTGTGGGTGGCCTTCTAAGAGACAACCCTGGGAATGGACAGACCTTTGGAAATGTCAATGTGGCTTATGAAGTGGAAAGCCACTTGAACATGTGACATGTTTTGCGGACTGGCCCTTTAAGAGGCAGACCCTAGAAGTGGACAAACCCTTGAAGAGGTGACAAATTTAGGGAATTATGTCCTTTAAGAGGTTGACCAGGGTTGTGTACAAACCCTCAAAACAACAGCATTTTAAGTGTACTGGCCCTTTAAGAGGTGGACCTGGGAAGCTTACGGACCTTTAAAATTGGCAATACTTTAAGGTGACTGGCCTATGAAGAGGATGACCATGGAAGTGGACAGTCCTTAAAGATGCATTATTGTGTGTGGGTGGCCTTCTAAGAGACAACCCTGGGAATGGACAGACCTTTGGAAATGTCAATGTGGCTTATGAAGTGGAAAGCCACTTGAACATGTGACATGTTTTGCGGACTGGCCCTTTAAGAGGCAGACCCTAGAAGTGGACAAACCCTTGAAGAGGTGACAAATTTAGGGAATTATGTCCTTTAAGAGGTTGACCAGGGTTGTGTACAAACCCTCGAAACAACAGCATTTTAAGTGTACTGGCCCTTTAAGAGGTGGACCTGGGAAGCTTACAGACCTTTAAAATTGTCAATACTTTAAGGTGACTGGCCTATGAAGAGGATGACCATGGAAGTGGACAGTCCTTAAAGATGCATTATTGTGTGTGGGTGGCCTTCTAAGAGACAACCCTGGGAATGGACAGACCTTTGGAAATGTCAATGTGGCTTATGAAGTGGAAAGCCACTTGAACATGTGACATGTTTTGCGGACTGGCCCTTTAAGAGGCAGACCCTAGAAGTGGACAAACCCTTGAAGAGGTGACAAATTTAGGGAATTATGTCCTTTAAGAGGTTGACCAGGGTTGTGTACAAACCCTCGAAACAACAGCATTTTAAGTGTACTGGCCCTTTAAGAGGTGGACCTGGGAAGCTTACAGACCTTTAAAATTGGCAATACTTTAAGGTGACTGGCCTATGAAGAGGATGACCATGGAAGTGGACAGTCCTTAAAGAGGCATTATTGTGTGTGGGTGGCCTTCTAAGAGACAACCCTGGGAATGGACAGACCTTTGGAAATGTCAATGTGGCTTATGAAGTGGAAAACCACTTGAACATGTGACATGTTTTGATGACTGGCCCTTTAAGAGGCAGACCCTAGAAGTGGACAAACCCTTGAAGAGGTGACAAATTTAGGGAATTATGTCCTTTAAGAGGTTGACCAGGGTTGAGTACAAACCCTTGAAACAACAGCATTTTAAGTGTACTGGCCCTTTAAGAGGTGGACCTGGGAAGCTTACAGACCTTTA
The DNA here is from genome assembly GCF_035609145.1 of Eleutherodactylus coqui. Classification (NCBI taxonomy): domain Eukaryota; kingdom Metazoa; phylum Chordata; class Amphibia; order Anura; family Eleutherodactylidae; genus Eleutherodactylus; species Eleutherodactylus coqui. The sequence goes on from NW_027102273.1 coordinate 654,831, forward strand.
AAATTGGCAATACTTTAAGGTGACTGGCCTATGAAGAGGATGACCATGGAAGTGGACAGTCCTTAAAGATGCATTATTGTGTGTGGGTGGCCTTCTAAGAGACAACCCTGGGAATGGACAGACCTTTGGAAATGTCAATGTGGCTTATGAAGTGGAAAGCCACTTGAACATGTGACATGTTTTGCGGACTGGCCCTTTAAGAGGCAGACCCTAGAAGTGGACAAACCCTTGAAGAGGTGACAAATTTAGGGAATTATGTCCTTTAAGAGGTTGACCAGGGTTGTGTACAAACCCTCGAAACAACAGCATTTTAAGTGTACTGGCCCTTTAAGAGGTGGACCTGGGAAGCTTACGGACCTTTAAAATTGGCAATACTTTAAGGTGACTGGCCTATGAAGAGGATGACCATGGAAGTGGACAGTCCTTAAAGATGCATTATTGTGTGTGGGTGGCCTTCTAAGAGACAACCCTGGGAATGGACAGACCTTTGGAAATGTCAATGTGGCTTATGAAGTGGAAAGCCACTTGAACATGTGACATGTTTTGCGGACTGGCCCTTTAAGAGGCAGACCCTAGAAGTGGACAAACCCTTGAAGAGGTGACAAATTTAGGGAATTATGTCCTTTAAGAGGTTGACCAGGGTTGTGTACAAACCCTCAAAACAACAGCATTTTAAGTGTACTGGCCCTTTAAGAGGTGGACCTGGGAAGCTTACGGACCTTTAAAATTGGCAATACTTTAAGGTGACTGGCCTATGAAGAGGATGACCATGGAAGTGGACAGTCCTTAAAGATGCATTATTGTGTGTGGGTGGCCTTCTAAGAGACAACCCTGGGAATGGACAGACCTTTGGAAATGTCAATGTGGCTTATGAAGTGGAAAGCCACTTGAACATGTGACATGTTTTGCGGACTGGCCCTTTAAGAGGCAGACCCTAGAAGTGGACAAACCCTTGAAGAGGTGACAAATTTAGGGAATTATGTCCTTTAAGAGGTTGACCAGGGTTGTGTACAAACCCTTGAAACAACAGCATTTTAAGTGTACTGGCCCTTTAAGAGGTGGACCTGGGAAGCTTACAGACCTTTAAAATTGGCAATACTTTAAGGTGACTGGCCTATGAAGAGGATGACCATGGAAGTGGACAGTCCTTAAAGATGCATTATTGTGTGTGGGTGGCCTTCTAAGAGACAACCCTGGGAATGGACAGACCTTTGGAAATGTCAATGTGGCTTATGAAGTGGAAAGCCACTTGAACATGTGACATGTTTTGCGGACTGGCCCTTTAAGAGGCAGACCCTAGAAGTGGACAAACCCTTGAAGAGGTGACAAATTTAGGGAATTATGTCCTTTAAGAGGTTGACCAGGGTTGTATACAAACCCTCGAAACAACAGCATTTTAAGTGTACTGGCCCTTTAAGAGGTGGACCTGGGAAGCTTACAGACCTTTAAAATTGGCAATACTTTAAGGTGACTGGCCTATGAAGAGGATGACCATGGAAGTGGACAGTCCTTAAAGATGCATTATTGTGTGTGGGTGGCCTTCTAAGAGACAACCCTGGGAATGGACAGACCTTTGGAAATGTCAATGTGGCTTATGAAGTGGAAAGCCACTTGAACATGTGACATGTTTTGCGGACTGGCCCTTTAAGAGGCAGACCCTAGAAGTGGACAAACCCTTGAAGAGGTGACAAATTTAGGGAATTATGTCCTTTAAGAGGTTGACCAGGGTTGTGTACAAACCCTTGAAACAACAGCATTTTAAGTGTACTGGCCCTTTAAGAGGTGGACCTGGGAAGCTTACAGACCTTTAAAATTGGCAATACTTTAAGGTGACTGGCCTATGAAGAGGATGACCATGGAAGTGGACAGTCCTTAAAGATGCATTATTGTGTGTGGGTGGCCTTCTAAGAGACAACCCTGGGAATGGACAGACCTTTGGAAATGTCAATGTGGCTTATGAAGTGGAAAGCCACTTGAACATGTGACATGTTTTGCGGACTGGCCCTTTAAGAGGCAGACCCTAGAAGTGGACAAACCCTTGAAGAGGTGACAAATTTAGGGAATTATGTCCTTTAAGAGGTTGACCAGGGTTATGTACAAACCCTCGAAACAACAGCATTTTAAGTGTACTGGCCCTTTAAGAGGTGGACCTGGGAAGCTTACAGACCTTTAAAATTGGCAATACTTTAAGGTGACTGGCCTATGAAGTGGATGACCATGGAAGTGGACAGTCCTTAAAGATGCATTATTGTGTGTGGGTGGCCTTCTAAGAGACAACCCTGGGAATGGACAGACCTTTGGAAATGTCAATGTGGCTTATGAAGTGGAAAGCCACTTGAACATGTGACATGTTTTGCGGACTGGCCCTTTAAGAGGCAGAACCTAGAAGTGGACAAACCCTTGAAGAGGTGACAAATTTAGGGAATTATGTCCTTTAAGAGGTTGACCAGGGTTGTGTACAAACCCTCGAAACAACAGCATTTTAAGTGTACTGGCCCTTTAAGAGGTGGACCTGGGAAGCTTACGGACCTTTAAAATTGGCAATACTTTAAGGTGACTGGCCTATGAAGAGGATGACCATGGAAGTGGACAGTCCTTAAAGATGCATTATTGTGTGTGGGTGGCCTTCTAAGAGACAACCCTGGGAATGGACAGACCTTTGGAAATGTCAATGTGGCTTATGAAGTGGAAAGCCACTTGAACATGTGACATGTTTTGAGGACTGGCCCTTTAAGAGGCAGACCCTAGAAGTGGACAAACCCTTGAAGAGGTGACAAATTTAGGGAATTATGTCCTTTAAGAGGTTGACCAGGGTTGTGTACAAACCCTCAAAACAACAGCATTTTAAGTGTACTGGCCCTTTAAGAGGTGGACCTGGGAAGCTTACGGACCTTTAAAATTGGCAATACTTTAAGGTGACTGGCCTATGAAGAGGATGACCATGGAAGTGGACAGTCCTTAAAGATGCATTATTGTGTGTGGGTGGCCTTCTAAGAGACAACCCTGGGAATGGACAGACCTTTGGAAATGTCAATGTGGCTTATGAAGTGGAAAGCCACTTGAACATGTGACATGTTTTGCGGACTGGCCCTTTAAGAGGCAGACCCTAGAAGTGGACAAACCCTTGAAGAGGTGACAAATTTAGGGAATTATGTCCTTTAAGAGGTTGACCAGGGTTGTGTACAAACCCTCGAAACAACAGCATTTTAAGTGTACTGGCCCTTTAAGAGGTGGACCTGGGAAGCTTACAGACCTTTAAAATTGGCAATACTTTAAGGTGACTGGCCTATGAAGAGGATGACCATGGAAGTGGACAGTCCTTAAAGATGCATTATTGTGTGTGGGTGGCCTTCTAAGAGACAACCCTGGGAATGGACAGACCTTTGGAAATGTCAATGTGGCTTATGAAGTGGAAAGCCACTTGAACATGTGACATGTTTTGCGGACTGGCCCTTTAAGAGGCAGACCCTAGAAGTGGACAAACCCTTGAAGAGGTGACAAATTTAGGGAATTATGTCCTTTAAGAGGTTGACCAGGGTTGTGTACAAACCCTCGAAACAACAGCATTTTAAGTGTACTGGCCCTTTAAGAGGTGGACCTGGGAAGCTTACAGACCTTTAAAATTGGCAATACTTTAAGGTGACTGGCCTATGAAGAGGATGACCATGGAAGTGGACAGTCCTTAAAGAGGCATTATTGTGTGTGGGTGGCCTTCTAAGAGACAACCCTGGGAATGGACAGACCTTTGGAAATGTCAATGTGGCTTATGAAGTGGAAAACCACTTGAACATGTGACATGTTTTGATGACTGGCCCTTTAAGAGGCAGACCCTAGAAGTGGACAAACCCTTGAAGAGGTGACAAATTTAGGGAATTATGTCCTTTAAGAGGTTGACCAGGGTTGAGTACAAACCCTTGAAACAACAGCATTTTAAGTGTACTGGCCCTTTAAGAGGTGGACCTGGGAAGCTTACAGACCTTTAAAATTGGCAATACTTTAAGGTGACTGGCCTATGAAGAGGATGACCATGGAAGTGGACAGTCCTTAAAGATGCATTATTGTGTGTGGGTGGCCTTCTAAGAGACAACCCTGGGAATGGACAGACCTTTGGAAATGTCAATGTGGCTTATGAAGTGGAAAGCCACTTGAACATGTGACATGTTTTGCGGACTGGCCCTTTAAGAGGCAGACCCTAGAAGTGGACAAACCCTTGAAGAGGTGACAAATTTAGGGAATTATGTCCTTTAAGAGGTTGACCAGGGTTGTGTACAAACCCTCGAAACAACAGCATTTTAAGTGTACTGGCCCTTTAAGAGGTGGACCTGGGAAGCTTACGGACCTTTAAAATTGGCAATACTTTAAGGTGACTGGCCTATGAAGAGGATGACCATGGAAGTGGACAGTCCTTAAAGATGCATTATTGTGTGTGGGTGGCCTTCTAAGAGACAACCCTGGGAATGGACAGACCTTTGGAAATGTCAATGTGGCTTATGAAGTGGAAAGCCACTTGAACATGTGACATGTTTTGCGGACTGGCCCTTTAAGAGGCAGACCCTAGAAGTGGACAAACCCTTGAAGAGGTGACAAATTTAGGGAATTATGTCCTTTAAGAGGTTGACCAGGGTTGTGTACAAACCCTCAAAACAACAGCATTTTAAGTGTACTGGCCCTTTAAGAGGTGGACCTGGGAAGCTTACGGACCTTTAAAATTGGCAATACTTTAAGGTGACTGGCCTATGAAGAGGATGACCATGGAAGTGGACAGTCCTTAAAGATGCATTATTGTGTGTGGGTGGCCTTCTAAGAGACAACCCTGGGAATGGACAGACCTTTGGAAATGTCAATGTGGCTTATGAAGTGGAAAGCCACTTGAACATGTGACATGTTTTGCGGACTGGCCCTTTAAGAGGCAGACCCTAGAAGTGGACAAACCCTTGAAGAGGTGACAAATTTAGGGAATTATGTCCTTTAAGAGGTTGACCAGGGTTGTGTACAAACCCTTGAAACAACAGCATTTTAAGTGTACTGGCCCTTTAAGAGGTGGACCTGGGAAGCTTACAGACCTTTAAAATTGGCAATACTTTAAGGTGACTGGCCTATGAAGAGGATGACCATGGAAGTGGACAGTCCTTAAAGATGCATTATTGTGTGTGGGTGGCCTTCTAAGAGACAACCCTGGGAATGGACAGACCTTTGGAAATGTCAATGTGGCTTATGAAGTGGAAAGCCACTTGAACATGTGACATGTTTTGCGGACTGGCCCTTTAAGAGGCAGACCCTAGAAGTGGACAAACCCTTGAAGAGGTGACAAATTTAGGGAATTATGTCCTTTAAGAGGTTGACCAGGGTTGTATACAAACCCTCGAAACAACAGCATTTTAAGTGTACTGGCCCTTTAAGAGGTGGACCTGGGAAGCTTACAGACCTTTAAAATTGGCAATACTTTAAGGTGACTGGCCTATGAAGAGGATGACCATGGAAGTGGACAGTCCTTAAAGATGCATTATTGTGTGTGGGTGGCCTTCTAAGAGACAACCCTGGGAATGGACAGACCTTTGGAAATGTCAATGTGGCTTATGAAGTGGAAAGCCACTTGAACATGTGACATGTTTTGCGGACTGGCCCTTTAAGAGGCAGACCCTAGAAGTGGACAAACCCTTGAAGAGGTGACAAATTTAGGGAATTATGTCCTTTAAGAGGTTGACCAGGGTTGTGTACAAACCCTTGAAACAACAGCATTTTAAGTGTACTGGCCCTTTAAGAGGTGGACCTGGGAAGCTTACAGACCTTTAAAATTGGCAATACTTTAAGGTGACTGGCCTATGAAGAGGATGACCATGGAAGTGGACAGTCCTTAAAGATGCATTATTGTGTGTGGGTGGCCTTCTAAGAGACAACCCTGGGAATGGACAGACCTTTGGAAATGTCAATGTGGCTTATGAAGTGGAAAGCCACTTGAACATGTGACATGTTTTGCGGACTGGCCCTTTAAGAGGCAGACCCTAGAAGTGGACAAACCCTTGAAGAGGTGACAAATTTAGGGAATTATGTCCTTTAAGAGGTTGACCAGGGTTATGTACAAACCCTCGAAACAACAGCATTTTAAGTGTACTGGCCCTTTAAGAGGTGGACCTGGGAAGCTTACAGACCTTTAAAATTGGCAATACTTTAAGGTGACTGGCCTATGAAGTGGATGACCATGGAAGTGGACAGTCCTTAAAGATGCATTATTGTGTGTGGGTGGCCTTCTAAGAGACAACCCTGGGAATGGACAGACCTTTGGAAATGTCAATGTGGCTTATGAAGTGGAAAGCCACTTGAACATGTGACATGTTTTGCAGACTGGCCCTTTAAGAGGCAGACCCTAGAAGTGGACAAACCCTTGAAGAGGTGACAAATTTAGGGAATTATGTCCTTTAAGAGGTTGACCAGGGTTGTGTACAAACCCTCAAAACAACAGCATTTTAAGTGTACTGGCCCTTTAAGAGGTGGACCTGGGAAGCTTACGGACCTTTAAAATTGGCAATACTTTAAGGTGACTGGCCTATGAAGAGGATGACCATGGAAGTGGACAGTCCTTAAAGATGCATTATTGTGTGTGGGTGGCCTTCTAAGAGACAACCCTGGGAATGGACAGACCTTTGGAAATGTCAATGTGGCTTATGAAGTGGAAAGCCACTTGAACAGGTGACATGTTTTGATGACTGGCCCTTTAAGAGGCAGACCCTAGAAGTGGACAAACCCTTGAAGAGGTGACAAATTTAGGGAATTATGTCCTTTAAGAGGTTGACCAGGGTTGTGTACAAACCCTCGAAACAACAGCATTTGAAGTGTACTGGCCCTTTAAGAGGTGGACCTGGGAAGCTTACAGACCTTTAAAATTGGCAATACTTTAAGGTGACTGGCCTATGAAGAGGATGACCATGGAAGTGGACAGTCCTTAAAGATGCATTATTGTGTGTGGGTGGCCTTCTAAGAGACAACCCTGGGAATGGACAGACCTTTGGAAATGTCAATGTGGCTTATGAAGTGGAAAGCCACTTGAACATGTGACATGTTTTGCGGACTGGCCCTTTAAGAGGCAGACCCTAGAAGTGGACAAACCCTTGAAGAGGTGACAAATTTAGGGAATTATGTCCTTTAAGAGGTTGACCAGGGTTGTGTACAAACCCTCAAAACAACAGCATTTTAAGTGTACTGGCCCTTTAAGAGGTGGACCTGGGAAGCTTACGGACCTTTAAAATTGGCAATACTTTAAGGTGACTGGCCTATGAAGAGGATGACCATGGAAGTGGACAGTCCTTAAAGATGCATTATTGTGTGTGGGTGGCCTTCTAAGAGACAACCCTGGGAATGGACAGACCTTTGGAAATGTCAATGTGGCTTATGAAGTGGAAAGCCACTTGAACATGTGACATGTTTTGCGGACTGGCCCTTTAAGAGGCAGACCCTAGATATGGACAAACCCTTGAAGAGGTGACAAATTTAGGGAATTATGTCCTTTAAGAGGTTGACCAGGGTTATGTACAAACCCTCGAAACAACAGCATTTTAAGTGTACTGGCCCTTTAAGAGGTGGACCTGGGAAGCTTACAGACCTTTAAAATTGGCAATACTTTAAGGTGACTGGCCTATGAAGTGGATGACCATGGAAGTGGACAGTCCTTAAAGATGCATTATTGTGTGTGGGTGGCCTTCTAAGAGACAACCCTGGGAATGGACAGACCTTTGGAAATGTCAATGTGGCTTATGAAGTGGAAAGCCACTTGAACATGTGACATGTTTTGCAGACTGGCCCTTTAAGAGGCAGACCCTAGAAGTGGACAAACCCTTGAAGAGGTGACAAATTTAGGGAATTATGTCCTTTAAGAGGTTGACCAGGGTTGTGTACAAACCCTCAAAACAACAGCATTTTAAGTGTACTGGCCCTTTAAGAGGTGGACCTGGGAAGCTTACGGACCTTTAAAATTGGCAATACTTTAAGGTGACTGGCCTATGAAGAGGATGACCATGGAAGTGGACAGTCCTTAAAGATGCATTATTGTGTGTGGGTGGCCTTCTAAGAGACAACCCTGGGAATGGACAGACCTTTGGAAATGTCAATGTGGCTTATGAAGTGGAAAGCCACTTGAACAGGTGACATGTTTTGATGACTGGCCCTTTAAGAGGCAGACCCTAGAAGTGGACAAACCCTTGAAGAGGTGACAAATTTAGGGAATTATGTCCTTTAAGAGGTTGACCAGGGTTGTGTACAAACCCTCGAAACAACAGCATTTTAAGTGTACTGGCCCTTTAAGAGGTGGACCTGGGAAGCTTACAGACCTTTAAAATTGGCAATACTTTAAGGTGACTGGCCTATGAAGAGGATGACCATGGAAGTGGACAGTCCTTAAAGATGCATTATTGTGTGTGGGTGGCCTTCTAAGAGACAACCCTGGGAATGGACAGACCTTTGGAAATGTCAATGTGGCTTATGAAGTGGAAAGCCACTTGAACATGTGACATGTTTTGCGGACTGGCCCTTTAAGAGGCAGACCCTAGAAGTGGACAAACCCTTGAAGAGGTGACAAATTTAGGGAATTATGTCCTTTAAGAGGTTGACCAGGGTTGTGTACAAACCCTCAAAACAACAGCATTTTAAGTGTACTGGCCCTTTAAGAGGTGGACCTGGGAAGCTTACGGACCTTTAAAATTGGCAATACTTTAAGGTGACTGGCCTATGAAGAGGATGACCATGGAAGTGGACAGTCCTTAAAGATGCATTATTGTGTGTGGGTGGCCTTCTAAGAGACAACCCTGGGAATGGACAGACCTTTGGAAATGTCAATGTGGCTTATGAAGTGGAAAGCCACTTGAACATGTGACATGTTTTGATGACTGGCCCTTTAAGAGGCAGACCCTAGAAGTGGACAAACCCTTGAAGAGGTGACAAATTTAGGGAATTATGTCCTTTAAGAGGTTGACCAGGGTTGTGTACAAACCCTTGAAACAACAGCATTTTAAGTGTACTGGCCCTTTAAGAGGTGGACCTGGGAAGCTTACAGACCTTTAAAATTGGCAATACTTTAAGGTGACTGGCCTATGAAGAGGATGACCATGGAAGTGGACAGTCCTTAAAGATGCATTATTGTGTGTGGGTGGCCTTCTAAGAGACAACCCTGGGAATGGACAGACCTTTGGAAATGTCAATGTGGCTTATGAAGTGGAAAGCCACTTGAACATGTGACATGTTTTGCGGACTGGCCCTTTAAGAGGCAGACCCTAGAAGTGGACAAACCCTTGAAGAGGTGACAAATTTAGGGAATTATGTCCTTTAAGAGGTTGACCAGGGTTATGTACAAACCCTCGAAACAACAGCATTTTAAGTGTACTGGCCCTTTAAGAGGTGGACCTGGGAAGCTTACAGACCTTTAAAATTGGCAATACTTTAAGGTGACTGGCCTATGAAGTGGATGACCATGGAAGTGGACAGTCCTTAAAGATGCATTATTGTGTGTGGGTGGCCTTCTAAGAGACAACCCTGGGAATGGACAGACCTTTGGAAATGTCAATGTGGCTTATGAAGTGGAAAGCCACTTGAACATGTGACATGTTTTGCGGACTGGCCCTTTAAGAGGCAGAACCTAGAAGTGGACAAACCCTTGAAGAGGTGACAAATTTAGGGAATTATGTCCTTTAAGAGGTTGACCAGGGTTGTGTACAAACCCTCGAAACAACAGCATTTTAAGTGTACTGGCCCTTTAAGAGGTGGACCTGGGAAGCTTACGGACCTTTAAAATTGGCAATACTTTAAGGTGACTGGCCTATGAAGAGGATGACCATGGAAGTGGACAGTCCTTAAAGATGCATTATTGTGTGTGGGTGGCCTTCTAAGAGACAACCCTGGGAATGGACAGACCTTTGGAAATGTCAATGTGGCTTATGAAGTGGAAAGCCACTTGAACATGTGACATGTTTTGAGGACTGGCCCTTTAAGAGGCAGACCCTAGAAGTGGACAAACCCTTGAAGAGGTGACAAATTTAGGGAATTATGTCCTTTAAGAGGTTGACCAGGGTTGTGTACAAACCCTCAAAACAACAGCATTTTAAGTGTACTGGCCCTTTAAGAGGTGGACCTGGGAAGCTTACGGACCTTTAAAATTGGCAATACTTTAAGGTGACTGGCCTATGAAGAGGATGACCATGGAAGTGGACAGTCCTTAAAGATGCATTATTGTGTGTGGGTGGCCTTCTAAGAGACAACCCTGGGAATGGACAGACCTTTGGAAATGTCAATGTGGCTTATGAAGTGGAAAGCCACTTGAACATGTGACATGTTTTGCGGACTGGCCCTTTAAGAGGCAGACCCTAGAAGTGGACAAACCCTTGAAGAGGTGACAAATTTAGGGAATTATGTCCTTTAAGAGGTTGACCAGGGTTGTGTACAAACCCTCGAAACAACAGCATTTTAAGTGTACTGGCCCTTTAAGAGGTGGACCTGGGAAGCTTACAGACCTTTAAAATTGGCAATACTTTAAGGTGACTGGCCTATGAAGAGGATGACCATGGAAGTGGACAGTCCTTAAAGATGCATTATTGTGTGTGGGTGGCCTTCTAAGAGACAACCCTGGGAATGGACAGACCTTTGGAAATGTCAATGTGGCTTATGAAGTGGAAAGCCACTTGAACATGTGACATGTTTTGCGGACTGGCCCTTTAAGAGGCAGACCCTAGAAGTGGACAAACCCTTGAAGAGGTGACAAATTTAGGGAATTATGTCCTTTAAGAGGTTGACCAGGGTTGTGTACAAACCCTCGAAACAACAGCATTTTAAGTGTACTGGCCCTTTAAGAGGTGGACCTGGGAAGCTTACAGACCTTTAAAATTGGCAATACTTTAAGGTGACTGGCCTATGAAGAGGATGACCATGGAAGTGGACAGTCCTTAAAGAGGCATTATTGTGTGTGGGTGGCCTTCTAAGAGACAACCCTGGGAATGGACAGACCTTTGGAAATGTCAATGTGGCTTATGAAGTGGAAAACCACTTGAACATGTGACATGTTTTGATGACTGGCCCTTTAAGAGGCAGACCCTAGAAGTGGACAAACCCTTGAAGAGGTGACAAATTTAGGGAATTATGTCCTTTAAGAGGTTGACCAGGGTTGAGTACAAACCCTTGAAACAACAGCATTTTAAGTGTACTGGCCCTTTAAGAGGTGGACCTGGGAAGCTTACAGACCTTTAAAATTGGCAATACTTTAAGGTGACTGGCCTATGAAGAGGATGACCATGGAAGTGGACAGTCCTTAAAGATGCATTATTGTGTGTGGGTGGCCTTCTAAGAGACAACCCTGGGAATGGACAGACCTTTGGAAATGTCAATGTGGCTTATGAAGTGGAAAGCCACTTGAACATGTGACATGTTTTGCGGACTGGCCCTTTAAGAGGCAGACCCTAGAAGTGGACAAACCCTTGAAGAGGTGACAAATTTAGGGAATTATGTCCTTTAAGAGGTTGACCAGGGTTGTGTACAAACCCTCGAAACAACAGCATTTTAAGTGTACTGGCCCTTTAAGAGGTGGACCTGGGAAGCTTACGGACCTTTAAAATTGGCAATACTTTAAGGTGACTGGCCTATGAAGAGGATGACCATGGAAGTGGACAGTCCTTAAAGATGCATTATTGTGTGTGGGTGGCCTTCTAAGAGACAACCCTGGGAATGGACAGACCTTTGGAAATGTCAATGTGGCTTATGAAGTGGAAAGCCACTTGAACATGTGACATGTTTTGCGGACTGGCCCTTTAAGAGGCAGACCCTAGAAGTGGACAAACCCTTGAAGAGGTGACAAATTTAGGGAATTATGTCCTTTAAGAGGTTGACCAGGGTTGTGTACAAACCCTCAAAACAACAGCATTTTAAGTGTACTGGCCCTTTAAGAGGTGGACCTGGGAAGCTTACGGACCTTTAAAATTGGCAATACTTTAAGGTGACTGGCCTATGAAGAGGATGACCATGGAAGTGGACAGTCCTTAAAGATGCATTATTGTGTGTGGGTGGCCTTCTAAGAGACAACCCTGGGAATGGACAGACCTTTGGAAATGTCAATGTGGCTTATGAAGTGGAAAGCCACTTGAACATGTGACATGTTTTGCGGACTGGCCCTTTAAGAGGCAGACCCTAGAAGTGGACAAACCCTTGAAGAGGTGACAAATTTAGGGAATTATGTCCTTTAAGAGGTTGACCAGGGTTGTGTACAAACCCTTGAAACAACAGCATTTTAAGTGTACTGGCCCTTTAAGAGGTGGACCTGGGAAGCTTACAGACCTTTAAAATTGGCAATACTTTAAGGTGACTGGCCTATGAAGAGGATGACCATGGAAGTGGACAGTCCTTAAAGATGCATTATTGTGTGTGGGTGGCCTTCTAAGAGACAACCCTGGGAATGGACAGACCTTTGGAAATGTCAATGTGGCTTATGAAGTGGAAAGCCACTTGAACATGTGACATGTTTTGCGGACTGGCCCTTTAAGAGGCAGACCCTAGAAGTGGACAAACCCTTGAAGAGGTGACAAATTTAGGGAATTATGTCCTTTAAGAGGTTGACCAGGGTTGTATACAAACCCTCGAAACAACAGCATTTTAAGTGTACTGGCCCTTTAAGAGGTGGACCTGGGAAGCTTACAGACCTTTAAAATTGGCAATACTTTAAGGTGACTGGCCTATGAAGAGGATGACCATGGAAGTGGACAGTCCTTAAAGATGCATTATTGTGTGTGGGTGGCCTTCTAAGAGACAACCCTGGGAATGGACAGACCTTTGGAAATGTCAATGTGGCTTATGAAGTGGAAAGCCACTTGAACATGTGACATGTTTTGCGGACTGGCCCTTTAAGAGGCAGACCCTAGAAGTGGACAAACCCTTGAAGAGGTGACAAATTTAGGGAATTATGTCCTTTAAGAGGTTGACCAGGGTTGTGTACAAACCCTTGAAACAACAGCATTTTAAGTGTACTGGCCCTTTAAGAGGTGGACCTGGGAAGCTTACAGACCTTTAAAATTGGCAATACTTTAAGGTGACTGGCCTATGAAGAGGATGACCATGGAAGTGGACAGTCCTTAAAGATGCATTATTGTGTGTGGGTGGCCTTCTAAGAGACAACCCTGGGAATGGACAGACCTTTGGAAATGTCAATGTGGCTTATGAAGTGGAAAGCCACTTGAACATGTGACATGTTTTGCGGACTGGCCCTTTAAGAGGCAGACCCTAGAAGTGGACAAACCCTTGAAGAGGTGACAAATTTAGGGAATTATGTCCTTTAAGAGGTTGACCAGGGTTATGTACAAACCCTCGAAACAACAGCATTTTAAGTGTACTGGCCCTTTAAGAGGTGGACCTGGGAAGCTTACAGACCTTTAAAATTGGCAATACTTTAAGGTGACTGGCCTATGAAGTGGATGACCATGGAAGTGGACAGTCCTTAAAGATGCATTATTGTGTGTGGGTGGCCTTCTAAGAGACAACCCTGGGAATGGACAGACCTTTGGAAATGTCAATGTGGCTTATGAAGTGGAAAGCCACTTGAACATGTGACATGTTTTGCAGACTGGCCCTTTAAGAGGCAGACCCTAGAAGTGGACAAACCCTTGAAGAGGTGACAAATTTAGGGAATTATGTCCTTTAAGAGGTTGACCAGGGTTGTGTACAAACCCTCAAAACAACAGCATTTTAAGTGTACTGGCCCTTTAAGAGGTGGACCTGGGAAGCTTACGGACCTTTAAAATTGGCAATACTTTAAGGTGACTGGCCTATGAAGAGGATGACCATGGAAGTGGACAGTCCTTAAAGATGCATTATTGTGTGTGGGTGGCCTTCTAAGAGACAACCCTGGGAATGGACAGACCTTTGGAAATGTCAATGTGGCTTATGAAGTGGAAAGCCACTTGAACAGGTGACATGTTTTGATGACTGGCCCTTTAAGAGGCAGACCCTAGAAGTGGACAAACCCTTGAAGAGGTGACAAATTTAGGGAATTATGTCCTTTAAGAGGTTGACCAGGGTTGTGTACAAACCCTCGAAACAACAGCATTTGAAGTGTACTGGCCCTTTAAGAGGTGGACCTGGGAAGCTTACAGACCTTTAAAATTGGCAATACTTTAAGGTGACTGGCCTATGAAGAGGATGACCATGGAAGTGGACAGTCCTTAAAGATGCATTATTGTGTGTGGGTGGCCTTCTAAGAGACAACCCTGGGAATGGACAGACCTTTGGAAATGTCAATGTGGCTTATGAAGTGGAAAGCCACTTGAACATGTGACATGTTTTGCGGACTGGCCCTTTAAGAGGCAGACCCTAGAAGTGGACAAACCCTTGAAGAGGTGACAAATTTAGGGAATTATGTCCTTTAAGAGGTTGACCAGGGTTGTGTACAAACCCTCAAAACAACAGCATTTTAAGTGTACTGGCCCTTTAAGAGGTGGACCTGGGAAGCTTACGGACCTTTAAAATTGGCAATACTTTAAGGTGACTGGCCTATGAAGAGGATGACCATGGAAGTGGACAGTCCTTAAAGATGCATTATTGTGTGTGGGTGGCCTTCTAAGAGACAACCCTGGGAATGGACAGACCTTTGGAAATGTCAATGTGGCTTATGAAGTGGAAAGCCACTTGAACATGTGACATGTTTTGCGGACTGGCCCTTTAAGAGGCAGACCCTAGATATGGACAAACCCTTGAAGAGGTGACAAATTTAGGGAATTATGTCCTTTAAGAGGTTGACCAGGGTTATGTACAAACCCTCGAAACAACAGCATTTTAAGTGTACTGGCCCTTTAAGAGGTGGACCTGGGAAGCTTACAGACCTTTAAAATTGGCAATACTTTAAGGTGACTGGCCTATGAAGTGGATGACCATGGAAGTGGACAGTCCTTAAAGATGCATTATTGTGTGTGGGTGGCCTTCTAAGAGACAACCCTGGGAATGGACAGACCTTTGGAAATGTCAATGTGGCTTATGAAGTGGAAAGCCACTTGAACATGTGACATGTTTTGCAGACTGGCCCTTTAAGAGGCAGACCCTAGAAGTGGACAAACCCTTGAAGAGGTGACAAATTTAGGGAATTATGTCCTTTAAGAGGTTGACCAGGGTTGTGTACAAACCCTCAAAACAACAGCATTTTAAGTGTACTGGCCCTTTAAGAGGTGGACCTGGGAAGCTTACGGACCTTTAAAATTGGCAATACTTTAAGGTGACTGGCCTATGAAGAGGATGACCATGGAAGTGGACAGTCCTTAAAGATGCATTATTGTGTGTGGGTGGCCTTCTAAGAGACAACCCTGGGAATGGACAGACCTTTGGAAATGTCAATGTGGCTTATGAAGTGGAAAGCCACTTGAACAGGTGACATGTTTTGATGACTGGCCCTTTAAGAGGCAGACCCTAGAAGTGGACAAACCCTTGAAGAGGTGACAAATTTAGGGAATTATGTCCTTTAAGAGGTTGACCAGGGTTGTGTACAAACCCTCGAAACAACAGCATTTTAAGTGTACTGGCCCTTTAAGAGGTGGACCTGGGAAGCTTACAGACCTTTAAAATTGGCAATACTTTAAGGTGACTGGCCTATGAAGAGGATGACCATGGAAGTGGACAGTCCTTAAAGATGCATTATTGTGTGTGGGTGGCCTTCTAAGAGACAACCCTGGGAATGGACAGACCTTTGGAAATGTCAATGTGGCTTATGAAGTGGAAAGCCACTTGAACATGTGACATGTTTTGCGGACTGGCCCTTTAAGAGGCAGACCCTAGAAGTGGACAAACCCTTGAAGAGGTGACAAATTTAGGGAATTATGTCCTTTAAGAGGTTGACCAGGGTTGTGTACAAACCCTCAAAACAACAGCATTTTAAGTGTACTGGCCCTTTAAGAGGTGGACCTGGGAAGCTTACGGACCTTTAAAATTGGCAATACTTTAAGGTGACTGGCCTATGAAGAGGATGACCATGGAAGTGGACAGTCCTTAAAGATGCATTATTGTGTGTGGGTGGCCTTCTAAGAGACAACCCTGGGAATGGACAGACCTTTGGAAATGTCAATGTGGCTTATGAAGTGGAAAGCCACTTGAACATGTGACATGTTTTGATGACTGGCCCTTTAAGAGGCAGACCCTAGAAGTGGACAAACCCTTGAAGAGGTGACAAATTTAGGGAATTATGTCCTTTAAGAGGTTGACCAGGGTTGTGTACAAACCCTTGAAACAACAGCATTTTAAGTGTACTGGCCCTTTAAGAGGTGGACCTGGGAAGCTTACGGACCTTTAAAATTGGCAATACTTTAAGGTGACTGGCCTATGAAGAGGATGACCATGGAAGTGGACAGTCCTTAAAGATGCATTATTGTGTGTGGGTGGCCTTCTAAGAGACAACCCTGGGAATGGACAGACCTTTGGAAATGTCAATGTGGCTTATGAAGTGGAAAGCCACTTGAACATGTGACATGTTTTGATGACTGGCCCTTTAAGAGGCAGACCCTAGAAGTGGACAAACCCTTGAAGAGGTGACAAATTTAGGGAATTATGTCCTTTAAGAGGTTGACCAGGGTTGTGTACAAACCCTTGAAACAACAGCATTTTAAGTGTACTGGCCCTTTAAGAGGTGGACCTGGGAAGCTTACAGACCTTTAAAATTGGCAATACTTTAAGGTGACTGGCCTATGAAGAGGATGACCATGGAAGTGGACAGTCCTTAAAGATGCATTATTGTGTGTGGGTGGCCTTCTAAGAGACAACCCTGGGAATGGACAGACCTTTGGAAATGTCAATGTGGCTTATGAAGTGGAAAGCCACTTGAACATGTGACATGTTTTGATGACTGGCCCTTTAAGAGGCAGACCCTAGAAGTGGACAAACCCTTGAAGAGGTGACAAATTTAGGGAATTATGTCCTTTAAGAGGTTGACCAGGGTTGTGTACAAACCCTTGAAACAACAGCATTTTAAGTGTACTGGCCCTTTAAGAGGTGGACCTGGGAAGCTTACAGACCTTTAAAATTGGCAATACTTTAAGGTGACTGGCCTATGAAGAGGATGACCATGGAAGTGGACAGTCCTTAAAGATGCATTATTGTGTGTGGGTGGCCTTCTAAGAGACAACCCTGGGAATGGACAGACCTTTGGAAATGTCAATGTGGCTTATGAAGTGGAAAGCCACTTGAACATGTGACATGTTTTGCGGACTGGCCCTTTAAGAGGCAGACCCTAGAAGTGGACAAACCCTTGAAGAGGTGACAAATTTAGGGAATTATGTCCTTTAAGAGGTTGACCAGGGTTGAGTACAAACCCTTGAAACAACAGCATTTTAAGTGTACTGGCCCTTTAAGAGGTGGACCTGGGAAGCTTACAGACCTTTAAAATTGGCAATACTTTAAGGTGACTGGCCTATGAAGAGGATGACCATGGAAGTGGACAGTCCTTAAAGATGCATTATTGTGTGTGGGTGGCCTTCTAAGAGACAACCCTGGGAATGGACAGACCTTTGGAAATGTCAATGTGGCTTATGAAGTGGAAAGCCACTTGAACATGTGACATGTTTTGCGGACTGGCCCTTTAAGAGGCAGACCCTAGAAGTGGACAAACCCTTGAAGAGGTGACAAATTTAGGGAATTATGTCCTTTAAGAGGTTGACCAGGGTTGTGTACAAACCCTCAAAACAACAGCATTTTAAGTGTACTGGCCCTTTAAGAGGTGGACCTGGGAAGCTTACGGACCTTTAAAATTGGCAATACTTTAAGGTGACTGGCCTATGAAGAGGATGACCATGGAAGTGGACAGTCCTTAAAGATGCATTATTGTGTGTGGGTGGCCTTCTAAGAGACAACCCTGGGAATGGACAGACCTTTGGAAATGTCAATGTGGCTTATGAAGTGGAAAGCCACTTGAACATGTGACATGTTTTGCGGACTGGCCCTTTAAGAGGCAGACCCTAGAAGTGGACAAACCCTTGAAGAGGTGACAAATTTAGGGAATTATGTCCTTTAAGAGGTTGACCAGGGTTGTGTACAAACCCTCAAAACAACAGCATTTTAAGTGTACTGGCCCTTTAAGAGGTGGACCTGGGAAGCTTACGGACCTTTAAAATTGGCAATACTTTAAGGTGACTGGCCTATGAAGACGATGACCATGGAAGTGGACAGTCCTTAAAGATGCATTATTGTGTGTGGGTGGCCTTCTAAGAGACAACCCTGGGAATGGACAGACCTTTGGAAATGTCAATGTGGCTTATGAAGTGGAAAGCCACTTGAACATGTGACATGTTTTGCGGACTGGCCCTTTAAGAGGCAGACCCTAGAAGTGGACAAACCCTTGAAGAGGTGACAAATTTAGGGAATTATGTCCTTTAAGAGGTTGACCAGGGTTGTGTACAAACCCTTGAAACAACAGCATTTTAAGTGTACTGGCCCTTTAAGGGGTGGACCTGGGAAGCTTACAGACCTTTAAAATTGGCAATACTTTAAGGTGACTGGCCTATGAAGAGGATGACCATGGAAGTGGACAGTCCTTAAAGATGCATTATTGTGTGTGGGTGGCCTTCTAAGAGACAACCCTGGGAATGGACAGACCTTTGGAAATGTCAATGTGGCTTATGAAGTGGAAAGCCACTTGAACATGTGACATGTTTTGCGGACTGGCCCTTTAAGAGGCAGACCCTAGAAGTGGACAAACCCTTGAAGAGGTGACAAATTTAGGGAATTATGTCCTTTAAGAGGTTGACCAGGGTTGTGTACAAACCCTCGAAACAACAGCATTTTAAGTGTACTGGCCCTTTAAGAGGTGGACCTGGGAAGCTTACAGACCTTTAAAATTGGCAATACTTTAAGGTGACTGGCCTATGAAGAGGATGACCATGGAAGTGGACAGTCCTTAAAGATGCATTATTGTGTGTGGGTGGCCTTCTAAGAGACAACCCTGGGAATGGACAGACCTTTGGAAATGTCAATGTGGCTTATGAAGTGGAAAGCCACTTGAACATGTGACATGTTTTGATGACTGGCCCTTTAAGAGGCAGACCCTAGAAGTGGACAAACCCTTGAAGAGGTGACAAATTTAGGGAATTATGTCCTTTAAGAGGTTGACCAGGGTTGTGTACAAACCCTTGAAACAACAGCATTTTAAGTGTACTGGCCCTTTAAGAGGTGGACCTGGGAAGCTTACAGACCTTTAAAATTGGCAATACTTTAAGGTGACTGGCCTATGAAGAGGATGACCATGGAAGTGGACAGTCCTTAAAGATGCATTATTGTGTGTGGGTGGCCTTCTAAGAGACAACCCTGGGAATGGACAGACCTTTGGAAATGTCAATGTGGCTTATGAAGTGGAAAGCCACTTGAACATGTGACATGTTTTGCGGACTGGCCCTTTAAGAGGCAGACCCTAGAAGTGGACAAACCCTTGAAGAGGTGACAAATTTAGGGAATTATGTCCTTTAAGAGGTTGACCAGGGTTGTGTACAAACCCTCGAAACAACAGCATTTTAAGTGTACTGGCCCTTTAAGAGGTGGACCTGGGAAGCTTACGGACCTTTAAAATTGGCAATACTTTAAGGTGACTGGCCTATGAAGACGATGACCATGGAAGTGGACAGTCCTTAAAGATGCATTATTGTGTGTGGGTGGCCTTCTAAGAGACAACCCTGGGAATGGACAGACCTTTGGAAATGTCAATGTGGCTTATGAAGTGGAAAGCCACTTGAACATGTGACATGTTTTGCGGACTGGCCCTTTAAGAGGCAGACCCTAGAAGTGGACAAACCCTTGAAGAGGTGACAAATTTAGGGAATTATGTCCTTTAAGAGGTTGACCAGGGTTGTGTACAAACCCTTGAAACAACAGCATTTTAAGTGTACTGGCCCTTTAAGGGGTGGACCTGGGAAGCTTACAGACCTTTAAAATTGGCAATACTTTAAGGTGACTGGCCTATGAAGAGGATGACCATGGAAGTGGACAGTCCTTAAAGATGCATTATTGTGTGTGGGTGGCCTTCTAAGAGACAACCCTGGGAATGGACAGACCTTTGGAAATGTCAATGTGGCTTATGAAGTGGAAAGCCACTTGAACATGTGACATGTTTTGCGGACTGGCCCTTTAAGAGGCAGACCCTAGAAGTGGACAAACCCTTGAAGAGGTGACAAATTTAGGGAATTATGTCCTTTAAGAGGTTGACCAGGGTTGTGTACAAACCCTCGAAACAACAGCATTTTAAGTGTACTGGCCCTTTAAGAGGTGGACCTGGGAAGCTTACAGACCTTTAAAATTGGCAATACTTTAAGGTGACTGGCCTATGAAGAGGATGACCATGGAAGTGGACAGTCCTTAAAGATGCATTATTGTGTGTGGGTGGCCTTCTAAGAGACAACCCTGGGAATGGACAGACCTTTGGAAATGTCAATGTGGCTTATGAAGTGGAAAGCCACTTGAACATGTGACATGTTTTGATGACTGGCCCTTTAAGAGGCAGACCCTAGAAGTGGACAAACCCTTGAAGAGGTGACAAATTTAGGGAATTATGTCCTTTAAGAGGTTGACCAGGGTTGTGTACAAACCCTTGAAACAACAGCATTTTAAGTGTACTGGCCCTTTAAGAGGTGGACCTGGGAAGCTTACAGACCTTTAAAATTGGCAATACTTTAAGGTGACTGGCCTATGAAGAGGATGACCATGGAAGTGGACAGTCCTTAAAGATGCATTATTGTGTGTGGGTGGCCTTCTAAGAGACAACCCTGGGAATGGACAGACCTTTGGAAATGTCAATGTGGCTTATGAAGTGGAAAGCCACTTGAACATGTGACATGTTTTGATGACTGGCCCTTTAAGAGGCAGACCCTAGAAGTGGACAAACCCTTGAAGAGGTGACAAATTTAGGGAATTATGTCCTTTAAGAGGTTGACCAGGGTTGTGTACAAACCCTTGAAACAACAGCATTTTCAGTGTACTGGCCCTTTAAGAGGTGGACCTGGGAAGCTTACAGACCTTTAAAATTGGCAATACTTTAAGGTGACTGGCCTATGAAGAGGATGACCATGGAAGTGGACAGTCCTTAAAGATGCATTATTGTGTGTGGGTGGCCTTCTAAGAGACAACCCTGGGAATGGACAGACCTTTGGAAATGTCAATGTGGCTTATGAAGTGGAAAGCCACTTGAACATGTGACATGTTTTGCGGACTGGCCCTTTAAGAGGCAGACCCTAGAAGTGGACAAACCCTTGAAGAGGTGACAAATTTAGGGAATTATGTCCTTTAAGAGGTTGACCAGGGTTGAGTACAAACCCTTGAAACAACAGCATTTTAAGTGTACTGGCCCTTTAAGAGGTGGACCTGGGAAGCTTACAGACCTTTAAAATTGGCAATACTTTAAGGTGACTGGCCTATGAAGAGGATGACCATGGAAGTGGACAGTCCTTAAAGATGCATTATTGTGTGTGGGTGGCCTTCTAAGAGACAACCCTGGGAATGGACAGACCTTTGGAAATGTCAATGTGGCTTATGAAGTGGAAAGCCACTTGAACATGTGACATGTTTTGCGGACTGGCCCTTTAAGAGGCAGACCCTAGAAGTGGACAAACCCTTGAAGAGGTGACAAATTTAGGGAATTATGTCCTTTAAGAGGTTGACCAGGGTTGTGTACAAACCCTCAAAACAACAGCATTTTAAGTGTACTGGCCCTTTAAGAGGTGGACCTGGGAAGCTTACGGACCTTTAAAATTGGCAATACTTTAAGGTGACTGGCCTATGAAGAGGATGACCATGGAAGTGGACAGTCCTTAAAGATGCATTATTGTGTGTGGGTGGCCTTCTAAGAGACAACCCTGGGAATGGACAGACCTTTGGAAATGTCAATGTGGCTTATGAAGTGGAAAGCCACTTGAACATGTGACATGTTTTGCGGACTGGCCCTTTAAGAGGCAGACCCTAGAAGTGGACAAACCCTTGAAGAGGTGACAAATTTAGGGAATTATGTCCTTTAAGAGGTTGACCAGGGTTGTGTACAAACCCTCAAAACAACAGCATTTTAAGTGTACTGGCCCTTTAAGAGGTGGACCTGGGAAGCTTACGGACCTTTAAAATTGGCAATACTTTAAGGTGACTGGCCTATGAAGACGATGACCATGGAAGTGGACAGTCCTTAAAGATGCATTATTGTGTGTGGGTGGCCTTCTAAGAGACAACCCTGGGAATGGACAGACCTTTGGAAATGTCAATGTGGCTTATGAAGTGGAAAGCCACTTGAACATGTGACATGTTTTGCGGACTGGCCCTTTAAGAGGCAGACCCTAGAAGTGGACAAACCCTTGAAGAGGTGACAAATTTAGGGAATTATGTCCTTTAAGAGGTTGACCAGGGTTGTGTACAAACCCTTGAAACAACAGCATTTTAAGTGTACTGGCCCTTTAAGGGGTGGACCTGGGAAGCTTACAGACCTTTAAAATTGGCAATACTTTAAGGTGACTGGCCTATGAAGAGGATGACCATGGAAGTGGACAGTCCTTAAAGATGCATTATTGTGTGTGGGTGGCCTTCTAAGAGACAACCCTGGGAATGGACAGACCTTTGGAAATGTCAATGTGGCTTATGAAGTGGAAAGCCACTTGAACATGTGACATGTTTTGCGGACTGGCCCTTTAAGAGGCAGACCCTAGAAGTGGACAAACCCTTGAAGAGGTGACAAATTTAGGGAATTATGTCCTTTAAGAGGTTGACCAGGGTTGTGTACAAACCCTTGAAACAACAGCATTTTAAGTGTACTGGCCCTTTAAGAGGTGGACCTGGGAAGCTTACAGACCTTTAAAATTGGCAATACTTTAAGGTGACTGGCCTATGAAGAGGATGACCATGGAAGTGGACAGTCCTTAAAGATGCATTATTGTGTGTGGGTGGCCTTCTAAGAGACAACCCTGGGAATGGACAGACCTTTGGAAATGTCAATGTGGCTTATGAAGTGGAAAGCCACTTGAACATGTGACATGTTTTGCGGACTGGCCCTTTAAGAGGCAGACCCTAGAAGTGGACAAACCCTTGAAGAGGTGACAAATTTAGGGAATTATGTCCTTTAAGAGGTTGACCAGGGTTGTGTACAAACCCTCAAAACAACAGCATTTTAAGTGTACTGGCCCTTTAAGAGGTGGACCTGGGAAGCTTACGGACCTTTAAAATTGGCAATACTTTAAGGTGACTGGCCTATGAAGAGGATGACCATGGAAGTGGACAGTCCTTAAAGATGCATTATTGTGTGTGGGTGGCCTTCTAAGAGACAACCCTGGGAATGGACAGACCTTTGGAAATGTCAATGTGGCTTATGAAGTGGAAAGCCACTTGAACATGTGACATGTTTTGCGGACTGGCCCTTTAAGAGGCAGACCCTAGAAGTGGACAAACCCTTGAAGAGGTGACAAATTTAGGGAATTATGTCCTTTAAGAGGTTGACCAGGGTTGTGTACAAACCCTCAAAACAACAGCATTTTAAGTGTACTGGCCCTTTAAGAGGTGGACCTGGGAAGCTTACGGACCTTTAAAATTGGCAATACTTTAAGGTGACTGGCCTATGAAGAGGATGACCATGGAAGTGGACAGTCCTTAAAGATGCATTATTGTGTGTGGGTGGCCTTCTAAGAGACAACCCTGGGAATGGACAGACCTTTGGAAATGTCAATGTGGCTTATGAAGTGGAAAGCCACTTGAACATGTGACATGTTTTGCGGACTGGCCCTTTAAGAGGCAGACCCTAGAAGTGGACAAACCCTTGAAGAGGTGACAAATTTAGGGAATTATGTCCTTTAAGAGGTTGACCAGGGTTGTGTACAAACCCTCAAAACAACAGCATTTTAAGTGTACTGGCCCTTTAAGAGGTGGACCTGGGAAGCTTACGGACCTTTAAAATTGGCAATACTTTAAGGTGACTGGCCTATGAAGACGATGACCATGGAAGTGGACAGTCCTTAAAGATGCATTATTGTGTGTGGGTGGCCTTCTAAGAGACAACCCTGGGAATGGACAGACCTTTGGAAATGTCAATGTGGCTTATGAAGTGGAAAGCCACTTGAACATGTGACATGTTTTGCGGACTGGCCCTTTAAGAGGCAGACCCTAGAAGTGGACAAACCCTTGAAGAGGTGACAAATTTAGGGAATTATGTCCTTTAAGAGGTTGACCAGGGTTGTGTACAAACCCTTGAAACAACAGCATTTTAAGTGTACTGGCCCTTTAAGAGGTGGACCTGGGAAGCTTACAGACCTTTAAAATTGGCAATACTTTAAGGTGACTGGCCTATGAAGAGGATGACCATGGAAGTGGACAGTCCTTAAAGATGCATTATTGTGTGTGGGTGGCCTTCTAAGAGACAACCCTGGGAATGGACAGACCTTTGGAAATGTCAATGTGGCTTATGAAGTGGAAAGCCACTTGAACATGTGACATGTTTTGCGGACTGGCCCTTTAAGAGGCAGACCCTAGAAGTGGACAAACCCTTGAAGAGGTGACAAATTTAGGGAATTATGTCCTTTAAGAGGTTGACCAGGGTTGTGTACAAACCCTCAAAACAACAGCATTTTAAGTGTACTGGCCCTTTAAGAGGTGGACCTGGGAAGCTTACGGACCTTTAAAATTGGCAATACTTTAAGGTGACTGGCCTATGAAGAGGATGACCATGGAAGTGGACAGTCCTTAAAGATGCATTATTGTGTGTGGGTGGCCTTCTAAGAGACAACCCTGGGAATGGACAGACCTTTGGAAATGTCAATGTGGCTTATGAAGTGGAAAGCCACTTGAACATGTGACATGTTTTGCGGACTGGCCCTTTAAGAGGCAGACCCTAGAAGTGGACAAACCCTTGAAGAGGTGACAAATTTAGGGAATTATGTCCTTTAAGAGGTTGACCAGGGTTGTGTACAAACCCTCAAAACAACAGCATTTTAAGTGTACTGGCCCTTTAAGAGGTGGACCTGGGAAGCTTACGGACCTTTAAAATTGGCAATACTTTAAGGTGACTGGCCTATGAAGAGGATGACCATGGAAGTGGACAGTCCTTAAAGATGCATTATTGTGTGTGGGTGGCCTTCTAAGAGACAACCCTGGGAATGGACAGACCTTTGGAAATGTCAATGTGGCTTATGAAGTGGAAAGCCACTTGAACATGTGACATGTTTTGATGACTGGCCCTTTAAGAGGCAGACCCTAGAAGTGGACAAACCCTTGAAGAGGTGACAAATTTAGGGAATTATGTCCTTTAAGAGGTTGACCAGGGTTGTGTACAAACCCTTGAAACAACAGCATTTTAAGTGTACTGGCCCTTTAAGAGGTGGACCTGGGAAGCTTACAGACCTTTAAAATTGGCAATACTTTAAGGTGACTGGCCTATGAAGAGGATGACCATGGAAGTGGACAGTCCTTAAAGATGCATTATTGTGTGTGGGTGGCCTTCTAAGAGACAACCCTGGGAATGGACAGACCTTTGGAAATGTCAATGTGGCTTATGAAGTGGAAAGCCACTTGAACATGTGACATGTTTTGATGACTGGCCCTTTAAGAGGCAGACCCTAGAAGTGGACAAACCCTTGAAGAGGTGACAAATTTAGGGAATTATGTCCTTTAAGAGGTTGACCAGGGTTGTGTACAAACCCTTGAAACAACAGCATTTTAAGTGTGCTGGCCCTTTAAGAGGTGGACCTGGGAAGCTTACAGACCTTTAAAATTGGCAATACTTTAAGGTGACTGGCCTATGAAGAGGATGACCATGGAAGTGGACAGTCCTTAAAGATGCATTATTGTGTGTGGGTGGCCTTCTAAGAGACAACCCTGGGAATGGACAGACCTTTGGAAATGTCAATGTGGCTTATGAAGTGGAAAGCCACTTGAACATGTGACATGTTTTGCGGACTGGCCCTTTAAGAGGCAGACCCTAGAAGTGGACAAACCCTTGAAGAGGTGACAAATTTAGGGAATTATGTCCTTTAAGAGGTTGACCAGGGTTGTGTACAAACCCTTGAAACAACAGCATTTTAAGTGTACTGGCCCTTTAAGAGGTGGACCTGGGAAGCTTACAGACCTTTAAAATTGGCAATACTTTAAGGTGACTGGCCTATGAAGAGGATGACCATGGAAGTGGACAGTCCTTAAAGATGCATTATTGTGTGTGGGTGGCCTTCTAAGAGACAACCCTGGGAATGGACAGACCTTTGGAAATGTCAATGTGGCTTATGAAGTGGAAAGCCACTTGAACATGTGACATGTTTTGCGGACTGGCCCTTTAAGAGGCAGACCCTAGAAGTGGACAAACCCTTGAAGAGGTGACAAATTTAGGGAATTATGTCCTTTAAGAGGTTGACCAGGGTTGTGTACAAACCCTCAAAACAACAGCATTTTAAGTGTACTGGCCCTTTAAGAGGTGGACCTGGGAAGCTTACGGACCTTTAAAATTGGCAATACTTTAAGGTGACTGGCCTATGAAGAGGATGACCATGGAAGTGGACAGTCCTTAAAGATGCATTATTGTGTGTGGGTGGCCTTCTAAGAGACAACCCTGGGAATGGACAGACCTTTGGAAATGTCAATGTGGCTTATGAAGTGGAAAGCCACTTGAACATGTGATATGTTTTGCGGACTGGCCCTTTAAGAGGCAGACCCTAGAAGTGGACAAACCCTTGAAGAGGTGACAAATTTAGGGAATTATGTCCTTTAAGAGGTTGACCAGGGTTGTGTACAAACCCTCAAAACAACAGCATTTTAAGTGTACTGGCCCTTTAAGAGGTGGACCTGGGAAGCTTACGGACCTTTAAAATTGGCAATACTTTAAGGTGACTGGCCTATGAAGACGATGACCATGGAAGTGGACAGTCCTTAAAGATGCATTATTGTGTGTGGGTGGCCTTCTAAGAGACAACCCTGGGAATGGACAGACCTTTGGAAATGTCAATGTGGCTTATGAAGTGGAAAGCCACTTGAACATGTGACATGTTTTGCGGACTGGCCCTTTAAGAGGCAGACCCTAGAAGTGGACAAACCCTTGAAGAGGTGACAAATTTAGGGAATTATGTCCTTTAAGAGGTTGACCAGGGTTGTGTACAAACCCTTGAAACAACAGCATTTTAAGTGTACTGGCCCTTTAAGGGGTGGACCTTGGAAGCTTACAGACCTTTAAAATTGGCAATACTTTAAGGTGACTGGCCTATGAAGAGGATGACCATGGAAGTGGACAGTCCTTAAAGATGCATTATTGTGTGTGGGTGGCCTTCTAAGAGACAACCCTGGGAATGGACAGACCTTTGGAAATGTCAATGTGGCTTATGAAGTGGAAAGCCACTTGAACATGTGACATGTTTTGCGGACTGGCCCTTTAAGAGGCAGACCCTAGAAGTGGACAAACCCTTGAAGAGGTGACAAATTTAGGGAATTATGTCCTTTAAGAGGTTGACCAGGGTTGTGTACAAACCCTTGAAACAACAGCATTTTAAGTGTACTGGCCCTTTAAGAGGTGGACCTGGGAAGCTTACAGACCTTTAAAATTGGCAATACTTTAAGGTGACTGGCCTATGAAGACGATGACCATGGAAGTGGACAGTCCTTAAAGATGCATTATTGTGTGTGGGTGGCCTTCTAAGAGACAACCCTGGGAATGGACAGACCTTTGGAAATGTCAATGTGGCTTATGAAGTGGAAAGCCACTTGAACATGTGACATGTTTTGCGGACTGGCCCTTTAAGAGGCAGACCCTAGAAGTGGACAAACCCTTGAAGAGGTGACAAATTTAGGGAATTATGTCCTTTAAGAGGTTGACCAGGGTTGTGTACAAACCCTTGAAACAACAGCATTTTAAGTGTACTGGCCCTTTAAGAGGTGGACCTGGGAAGCTTACAGACCTTTAAAATTGGCAATACTTTAAGGTGACTGGCCTATGAAGAGGATGACCATGGAAGTGGACAGTCCTTAAAGATGCATTATTGTGTGTGGGTGGCCTTCTAAGAGACAACCCTGGGAATGGACAGACCTTTGGAAATGTCAATGTGGCTTATGAAGTGGAAAGCCACTTGAACATGTGACATGTTTTGCGGACTGGCCCTTTAAGAGGCAGACCCTAGAAGTGGACAAACCCTTGAAGAGGTGACAAATTTAGGGAATTAAGTCCTTTAAGAGGTTGACCAGGGTTGTGTACAAACCCTTGAAACAACAGCATTTTAAGTGTACTGGCCCTTTAAGAGGTGGACCTGGGAAGCTTACAGACCTTTAAAATTGGCAATACTTTAAGGTGACTGGCCTATGAAGAGGATGACCATGGAAGTGGACAGTCCTTAAAGATGCATTATTGTGTGTGGGTGGCCTTCTAAGAGACAACCCTGGGAATGGACAGACCTTTGGAAATGTCAATGTGGCTTATGAAGTGGAAAGCCACTTGAACATGTGACATGTTTTGCGGACTGGCCCTTTAAGAGGCAGACCCTAGAAGTGGACAAACCCTTGAAGAGGTGACAAATTTAGGGAATTATGTCCTTTAAGAGGTTGACCAGGGTTGTGTACAAACCCTCGAAACAACAGCATTTTAAGTGTACTGGCCCTTTAAGAGGTGGACCTGGGAAGCTTACAGACCTTTAAAATTGGCAATACTTTAAGGTGACTGGCCTATGAAGTGGATGACCATGGAAGTGGACAGTCCTTAAAGATGCATTATTGTGTGTGGGTGGCCTTCTAAGAGACAACCCTGGGAATGGACAGACCTTTGGAAATGTCAATGTGGCTTATGAAGTGGAAAGCCACTTGAACATGTGACATGTTTTGCAGACTGGCCCTTTAAGAGGCAGACCCTAGAAGTGGACAAACCCTTGAAGAGGTGACAAATTTAGGGAATTATGTCCTTTAAGAGGTTGACCAGGGTTGTGTACAAACCCTCAAAACAACAGCATTTTAAGTGTACTGGCCCTTTAAGAGGTGGACCTGGGAAGCTTACGGACCTTTAAAATTGGCAATACTTTAAGGTGACTGGCCTATGAAGAGGATGACCATGGAAGTGGACAGTCCTTAAAGATGCATTATTGTGTGTGGGTGGCCTTCTAAGAGACAACCCTGGGAATGGACAGACCTTTGGAAATGTCAATGTGGCTTATGAAGTGGAAAGCCACTTGAACATGTGACATGTTTTGCGGACTGGCCCTTTAAGAGGCAGACCCTAGAAGTGGACAAACCCTTGAAGAGGTGACAAATTTAGGGAATTATGTCCTTTAAGAGGTTGACCAGGGTTGTGTACAAACCCTCAAAACAACAGCATTTTAAGTGTACTGGCCCTTTAAGAGGTGGACCTGGGAAGCTTACGGACCTTTAAAATTGGCAATACTTTAAGGTGACTGGCCTATGAAGAGGATGACCATGGAAGTGGACAGTCCTTAAAGATGCATTATTGTGTGTGGGTGGCCTTCTAAGAGACAACCCTGGGAATGGACAGACCTTTGGAAATGTCAATGTGGCTTATGAAGTGGAAAGCCACTTGAACATGTGACATGTTTTGCGGACTGGCCCTTTAAGAGGCAGACCCTAGAAGTGGACAAACCCTTGAAGAGGTGACAAATTTAGGGAATTATGTCCTTTAAGAGGTTGACCAGGGTTGTGTACAAACCCTTGAAACAACAGCATTTTAAGTGTACTGGCCCTTTAAGAGGTGGACCTGGGAAGCTTACAGACCTTTAAAATTGGCAATACTTTAAGGTGACTGTCCTATGAAGAGGATGACCATGGAAGTGGACAGTCCTTAAAGATGCATTATTGTGTGTGGGTGGCCTTCTAAGAGACAACCCTGGGAATGGACAGACCTTTGGAAATGTCAATGTGGCTTATGAAGTGGAAAGCCACTTGAACATGTGACATGTTTTGATGACTGGCCCTTTAAGAGGCAGACCCTAGAAGTGGACAAACCCTTGAAGAGGTGACAAATTTAGGGAATTATGTGCTTTAAGAGGTTGACCAGGGTTGTGTACAAACCCTTGAAACAACAGCATTTTAAGTGTACTGGCCCTTTAAGAGGTGGACCTGGGAAGCTTACAGACCTTTAAAATTGGCAATACTTTAAGGTGACTGGCCTATGAAGAGGATGACCATGGAAGTGGACAGTCCTTAAAGATGCATTATTGTGTGTGGGTGGCCTTCTAAGAGACAACCCTGGGAATGGACAGACCTTTGGAAATGTCAATGTGGCTTATGAAGTGGAAAGCCACTTGAACATGTGACATGTTTTGCGGACTGGCCCTTTAAGAGGCAGACCCTAGAAGTGGACAAACCCTTGAAGAGGTGACAAATTTAGGGAATTATGTCCTTTAAGAGGTTGACCAGGGTTGAGTACAAACCCTTGAAACAACAGCATTTTAAGTGTACTGGCCCTTTAAGAGGTGGACCTGGGAAGCTTACAGACCTTTAAAATTGGCAATACTTTAAGGTGACTGGCCTATGAAGAGGATGACCATGGAAGTGGACAGTCCTTAAAGATGCATTATTGTGTGTGGGTGGCCTTCTAAGAGACAACCCTGGGAATGGACAGACCTTTGGAAATGTCAATGTGGCTTATGAAGTGGAAAGCCACTTGAACATGTGACATGTTTTGCGGACTGGCCCTTTAAGAGGCAGACCCTAGAAGTGGACAAACCCTTGAAGAGGTGACAAATTTAGGGAATTATGTCCTTTAAGAGGTTGACCAGGGTTGTGTACAAACCCTCAAAACAACAGCATTTTAAGTGTACTGGCCCTTTAAGAGGTGGACCTGGGAAGCTTACGGACCTTTAAAATTGGCAATACTTTAAGGTGACTGGCCTATGAAGAGGATGACCATGGAAGTGGACAGTCCTTAAAGATGCATTATTGTGTGTGGGTGGCCTTCTAAGAGACAACCCTGGGAATGGACAGACCTTTGGAAATGTCAATGTGGCTTATGAAGTGGAAAGCCACTTGAACATGTGACATGTTTTGCGGACTGGCCCTTTAAGAGGCAGACCCTAGAAGTGGACAAACCCTTGAAGAGGTGACAAATTTAGGGAATTAAGTCCTTTAAGAGGTTGACCAGGGTTGTGTACAAACCCTTGAAACAACAGCATTTTAAGTGTACTGGCCCTTTAAGAGGTGGACCTGGGAAGCTTACAGACCTTTAAAATTGGCAATACTTTAAGGTGACTGGCCTATGAAGAGGATGACCATGGAAGTGGACAGTCCTTAAAGATGCATTATTGTGTGTGGGTGGCCTTCTAAGAGACAACCCTGGGAATGGACAGACCTTTGGAAATGTCAATGTGGCTTATGAAGTGGAAAGCCACTTGAACATGTGACATGTTTTGCGGACTGGCCCTTTAAGAGGCAGACCCTAGAAGTGGACAAACCCTTGAAGAGGTGACAAATTTAGGGAATTATGTCCTTTAAGAGGTTGACCAGGGTTGTGTACAAACCCTCGAAACAACAGCATTTTAAGTGTACTGGCCCTTTAAGAGGTGGACCTGGGAAGCTTACAGACCTTTAAAATTGGCAATACTTTAAGGTGACTGGCCTATGAAGTGGATGACCATGGAAGTGGACAGTCCTTAAAGATGCATTATTGTGTGTGGGTGGCCTTCTAAGAGACAACCCTGGGAATGGACAGACCTTTGGAAATGTCAATGTGGCTTATGAAGTGGAAAGCCACTTGAACATGTGACATATTTTGCAGACTGGCCCTTTAAGAGGCAGACCCTAGAAGTGGACAAACCCTTGAAGAGGTGACAAATTTAGGGAATTATGTCCTTTAAGAGGTTGACCAGGGTTGTGTACAAACCCTCAAAACAACAGCATTTTAAGTGTACTGGCCCTTTAAGAGGTGGACCTGGGAAGCTTACGGACCTTTAAAATTGGCAATACTTTAAGGTGACTGGCCTATGAAGAGGATGACCATGGAAGTGGACAGTCCTTAAAGATGCATTATTGTGTGTGGGTGGCCTTCTAAGAGACAACCCTGGGAATGGACAGACCTTTGGAAATGTCAATGTGGCTTATGAAGTGGAAAGCCACTTGAACAGGTGACATGTTTTGATGACTGGCCCTTTAAGAGGCAGACCCTAGAAGTGGACAAACCCTTGAAGAGGTGACAAATTTAGGGAATTATGTCCTTTAAGAGGTTGACCAGGGTTGTGTACAAACCCTCAAAACAACAGCATTTTAAGTGTACTGGCCCTTTAAGAGGTGGACCTGGGAAGCTTACAGACCTTTAAAATTGGCAATACTTTAAGGTGACTGGCCTATGAAGAGGATGACCATGGAAGTGGACAGTCCTTAAAGATGCATTATTGTGTGTGGGTGGCCTTCTAAGAGACAACCCTGGGAATGGACAGACCTTTGGAAATGTCAATGTGGCTTATGAAGTGGAAAGCCACTTGAACATGTGACATGTTTTGCGGACTGGCCCTTTAAGAGGCAGACCCTAGAAGTGGACAAACCCTTGAAGAGGTGACAAATTTAGGGAATTATGTCCTTTAAGAGGTTGACCAGGGTTGTGTACAAACCCTCAAAACAACAGCATTTTAAGTGTACTGGCCCTTTAAGAGGTGGACCTGGGAAGCTTACGGACCTTTAAAATTGGCAATACTTTAAGGTGACTGGCCTATGAAGAGGATGACCATGGAAGTGGACAGTCCTTAAAGATGCATTATTGTGTGTGGGTGGCCTTCTAAGAGACAACCCTGGGAATGGACAGACCTTTGGAAATGTCAATGTGGCTTATGAAGTGGAAAGCCACTTGAACATGTGACATGTTTTGATGACTGGCCCTTTAAGAGGCAGACCCTAGAAGTGGACAAACCCTTGAAGAGGTGACAAATTTAGGGAATTATGTGCTTTAAGAGGTTGACCAGGGTTGTGTACAAACCCTTGAAACAACAGCATTTTAAGTGTACTGGCCCTTTAAGAGGTGGACCTGGGAAGCTTACAGACCTTTAAAATTGGCAATACTTTAAGGTGACTGGCCTATGAAGAGGATGACCATGGAAGTGGACAGTCCTTAAAGATGCATTATTGTGTGTGGGTGGCCTTCTAAGAGACAACCCTGGGAATGGACAGACCTTTGGAAATGTCAATGTGGCTTATGAAGTGGAAAGCCACTTGAACATGTGACATGTTTTGCGGACTGGCCCTTTAAGAGGCAGACCCTAGAAGTGGACAAACCCTTGAAGAGGTGACAAATTTAGGGAATTATGTCCTTTAAGAGGTTGACCAGGGTTGAGTACAAACCCTTGAAACAACAGCATTTTAAGTGTACTGGCCCTTTAAGAGGTGGACCTGGGAAGCTTACAGACCTTTAAAATTGGCAATACTTTAAGGTGACTGGCCTATGAAGAGGATGACCATGGAAGTGGACAGTCCTTAAAGATGCATTATTGTGTGTGGGTGGCCTTCTAAGAGACAACCCTGGGAATGGACAGACCTTTGGAAATGTCAATGTGGCTTATGAAGTGGAAAGCCACTTGAACATGTGACATGTTTTGCGGACTGGCCCTTTAAGAGGCAGACCCTAGAAGTGGACAAACCCTTGAAGAGGTGACAAATTTAGGGAATTATGTCCTTTAAGAGGTTGACCAGGGTTGTGTACAAACCCTCAAAACAACAGCATTTTAAGTGTACTGGCCCTTTAAGAGGTGGACCTGGGAAGCTTACGGACCTTTAAAATTGGCAATACTTTAAGGTGACTGGCCTATGAAGAGGATGACCATGGAAGTGGACAGTCCTTAAAGATGCATTATTGTGTGTGGGTGGCCTTCTAAGAGACAACCCTGGGAATGGACAGACCTTTGGAAATGTCAATGTGGCTTATGAAGTGGAAAGCCACTTGAACATGTGACATGTTTTGCGGACTGGCCCTTTAAGAGGCAGACCCTAGAAGTGGACAAACCCTTGAAGAGGTGACAAATTTAGGGAATTATGTCCTTTAAGAGGTTGACCAGGGTTGTGTACAAACCCTCAAAACAACAGCATTTTAAGTGTACTGGCCCTTTAAGAGGTGGACCTGGGAAGCTTACGGACCTTTAAAATTGGCAATACTTTAAGGTGACTGGCCTATGAAGACGATGACCATGGAAGTGGACAGTCCTTAAAGATGCATTATTGTGTGTGGGTGGCCTTCTAAGAGACAACCCTGGGAATGGACAGACCTTTGGAAATGTCAATGTGGCTTATGAAGTGGAAAGCCACTTGAACATGTGACATGTTTTGCGGACTGGCCCTTTAAGAGGCAGACCCTAGAAGTGGACAAACCCTTGAAGAGGTGACAAATTTAGGGAATTATGTCCTTTAAGAGGTTGACCAGGGTTGTGTACAAACCCTTGAAACAACAGCATTTTAAGTGTACTGGCCCTTTAAGAGGTGGACCTGGGAAGCTTACAGACCTTTAAAATTGGCAATACTTTAAGGTGACTGGCCTATGAAGAGGATGACCATGGAAGTGGACAGTCCTTAAAGATGCATTATTGTGTGTGGGTGGCCTTCTAAGAGACAACCCTGGGAATGGACAGACCTTTGGAAATGTCAATGTGGCTTATGAAGTGGAAAGCCACTTGAACATGTGACATGTTTTGCGGACTGGCCCTTTAAGAGGCAGACCCTAGAAGTGGACAAACCCTTGAAGAGGTGACAAATTTAGGGAATTATGTCCTTTAAGAGGTTGACCAGGGTTGTGTACAAACCCTCGAAACAACAGCATTTTAAGTGTACTGGCCCTTTAAGAGGTGGACCTGGGAAGCTTACAGACCTTTAAAATTGGCAATACTTTAAGGTGACTGGCCTATGAAGAGGATGACCATGGAAGTGGACAGTCCTTAAAGATGCATTATTGTGTGTGGGTGGCCTTCTAAGAGACAACCCTGGGAATGGACAGA
Organism: Eleutherodactylus coqui; assembly: GCF_035609145.1. Taxonomy (NCBI): domain Eukaryota; kingdom Metazoa; phylum Chordata; class Amphibia; order Anura; family Eleutherodactylidae; genus Eleutherodactylus; species Eleutherodactylus coqui. The sequence goes on from NW_027102273.1 coordinate 689,705, forward strand.
CCTTTGGAAATGTCAATGTGGCTTATGAAGTGGAAAGCCACTTGAACATGTGACATGTTTTGCGGACTGGCCCTTTAAGAGGCAGACCCTAGAAGTGGACAAACCCTTGAAGAGGTGACAAATTTAGGGAATTATGTCCTTTAAGAGGTTGACCAGGGTTGTGTACAAACCCTCAAAACAACAGCATTTTAAGTGTACTGGCCCTTTAAGAGGTGGACCTGGGAAGCTTACGGACCTTTAAAATTAGCAATACTTTAAGGTGACTGGCCTATGAAGACGATGACCATGGAAGTGGACAGTCCTTAAAGATGCATTATTGTGTGTGGGTGGCCTTCTAAGAGACAACCCTGGGAATGGACAGACCTTTGGAAATGTCAATGTGGCTTATGAAGTGGAAAGCCACTTGAACATGTGACATGTTTTGCGGACTGGCCCTTTAAGAGGCAGACCCTAGAAGTGGACAAACCCTTGAAGAGGTGACAAATTTAGGGAATTATGTCCTTTAAGAGGTTGACCAGGGTTGTGTACAAACCCTTGAAACAACAGCATTTTAAGTGTACTGGCCCTTTAAGAGGTGGACCTGGGAAGCTTACAGACCTTTAAAATTGGCAATACTTTAAGGTGACTGGCCTATGAAGAGGATGACCATGGAAGTGGACAGTCCTTAAAGATGCATTATTGTGTGTGGGTGGCCTTCTAAGAGACAACCCTGGGAATGGACAGACCTTTGGAAATGTCAATGTGGCTTATGAAGTGGAAAGCCACTTGAACATGTGACATGTTTTGCGGACTGGCCCTTTAAGAGGCAGACCCTATAAGTGGACAAACCCTTGAAGAGGTGACAAATTTAGGGAATTATGTCCTTTAAGAGGTTGACCAGGGTTGTGTACAAACCCTCAAAACAACAGCATTTTAAGTGTACTGGCCCTTTAAGAGGTGGACCTGGGAAGCTTACGGACCTTTAAAATTGGCAATACTTTAAGGTGACTGGCCTATGAAGAGGATGACCATGGAAGTGGACAGTCCTTAAAGATGCATTATTGTGTGTGGGTGGCCTTCTAAGAGACAACCCTGGGAATGGACAGACCTTTGGAAATGTCAATGTGGCTTATGAAGTGGAAAGCCACTTGAACATGTGACATGTTTTGCGGACTGGCCCTTTAAGAGGCAGACCCTAGAAGTGGACAAACCCTTGAAGAGGTGACAAATTTAGGGAATTATGTCCTTTAAGAGGTTGACCAGGGTTGTATACAAACCCTCGAAACAACAGCATTTTAAGTGTACTGGCCCTTTAAGAGGTGGACCTGGGAAGCTTACAGACCTTTAAAATTGGCAATACTTTAAGGTGACTGGCCTATGAAGAGGATGACCATGGAAGTGGACAGTCCTTAAAGATGCATTATTGTGTGTGGGTGGCCTTCTAAGAGACAACCCTGGGAATGGACAGACCTTTGGAAATGTCAATGTGGCTTATGAAGTGGAAAGCCACTTGAACATGTGACATGTTTTGCGGACTGGCCCTTTAAGAGGCAGACCCTAGAAGTGGACAAACCCTTGAAGAGGTGACAAATTTAGGGAATTATGTCCTTTAAGAGGTTGACCAGGGTTGTGTACAAACCCTTGAAACAACAGCATTTTAAGTGTACTGGCCCTTTAAGAGGTGGACCTGGGAAGCTTACAGACCTTTAAAATTGGCAATACTTTAAGGTGACTGGCCTATGAAGTGGATGACCATGGAAGTGGACAGTCCTTAAAGATGCATTATTGTGTGTGGGTGGCCTTCTAAGAGACAACCCTGGGAATGGACAGACCTTTGGAAATGTCAATGTGGCTTATGAAGTGGAAAGCCACTTGAACATGTGACATGTTTTGCAGACTGGCCCTTTAAGAGGCAGACCCTAGAAGTGGACAAATCCTTGAAGAGGTGACAAATTTAGGGAATTATGTCCTTTAAGAGGTTGACCAGGGTTGTGTACAAACCCTCAAAACAACAGCATTTTAAGTGTACTGGCCCTTTAAGAGGTGGACCTGGGAAGCTTACGGACCTTTAAAATTGGCAATACTTTAAGGTGACTGGCCTATGAAGAGGATGACCATGGAAGTGGACAGTCCTTAAAGATGCATTATTGTGTGTGGGTGGCCTTCTAAGAGACAACCCTGGGAATGGACAGACCTTTGGAAATGTCAATGTGGCTTATGAAGTGGAAAGCCACTTGAACAGGTGACATGTTTTGATGACTGGCCCTTTAAGAGGCAGACCCTAGAAGTGGACAAACCCTTGAAGAGGTGACAAATTTAGGGAATTATGTCCTTTAAGAGGTTGACCAGGGTTGTGTACAAACCCTCGAAACAACAGCATTTTAAGTGTACTGGCCCTTTAAGAGGTGGACCTGGGAAGCTTACAGACCTTTAAAATTGGCAATACTTTAAGGTGACTGGCCTATGAAGAGGATGACCATGGAAGTGGACAGTCCTTAAAGATGCATTATTGTGTGTGGGTGGCCTTCTAAGAGACAACCCTGGGAATGGACAGACCTTTGGAAATGTCAATGTGGCTTATGAAGTGGAAAGCCACTTGAACATGTGACATGTTTTGCGGACTGGCCCTTTAAGAGGCAGACCCTAGAAGTGGACAAACCCTTGAAGAGGTGACAAATTTAGGGAATTATGTCCTTTAAGAGGTTGACCAGGGTTGTGTACAAACCCTCAAAACAACAGCATTTTAAGTGTACTGGCCCTTTAAGAGGTGGACCTGGGAAGCTTACGGACCTTTAAAATTGGCAATACTTTAAGGTGACTGGCCTATGAAGAGGATGACCATGGAAGTGGACAGTCCTTAAAGATGCATTATTGTGTGTGGGTGGCCTTCTAAGAGACAACCCTGGGAATGGACAGACCTTTGGAAATGTCAATGTGGCTTATGAAGTGGAAAGCCACTTGAACATGTGACATGTTTTGCGGACTGGCCCTTTAAGAGGCAGACCCTATAAGTGGACAAACCCTTGAAGAGGTGACAAATTTAGGGAATTATGTCCTTTAAGAGGTTGACCAGGGTTGTGTACAAACCCTCAAAACAACAGCATTTTAAGTGTACTGGCCCTTTAAGAGGTGGACCTGGGAAGCTTACGGACCTTTAAAATTGGCAATACTTTAAGGTGACTGGCCTATGAAGAGGATGACCATGGAAGTGGACAGTCCTTAAAGATGCATTATTGTGTGTGGGTGGCCTTCTAAGAGACAACCCTGTGAATGGACAGACCTTTGGAAATGTCAATGTGGCTTATGAAGTGGAAAGCCACTTGAACATGTGACATGTTTTGCGGACTGGCCCTTTAAGAGGCAGACCCTAGAAGTGGACAAACCCTTGAAGAGGTGACAAATTTAGGGAATTATGTCCTTTAAGAGGTTGACCAGGGTTGTGTACAAACCCTTGAAACAACAGCATTTTAAGTGTACTGGCCCTTTAAGAGGTGGACCTGGGAAGCTTACAGACCTTTAAAATTGGCAATACTTTAAGGTGACTGGCCTATGAAGAGGATGACCATGGAAGTGGACAGTCCTTAAAGATGCATTATTGTGTGTGGGTGGCCTTCTAAGAGACAACCCTGGGAATGGACAGACCTTTGGAAATGTCAATGTGGCTTATGAAGTGGAAAGCCACTTGAACATGTGACATGTTTTGCGGACTGGCCCTTTAAGAGGCAGACCCTAGAAGTGGACAAACCCTTGAAGAGGTGACAAATTTAGGGAATTATGTCCTTTAAGAGGTTGACCAGGGTTGTGTACAAACCCTCAAAACAACAGCATTTTAAGTGTACTGGCCCTTTAAGAGGTGGACCTGGGAAGCTTACGGACCTTTAAAATTGGCAATACTTTAAGGTGACTGGCCTATGAAGAGGATGACCATGGAAGTGGACAGTCCTTAAAGATGCATTATTGTGTGTGGGTGGCCTTCTAAGAGACAACCTTGGGAATGGACAGACCTTTGGAAATGTCAATGTGGCTTATGAAGTGGAAAGCCACTTGAACATGTGACATGTTTTGCGGACTGGCCCTTTAAGAGGCAGACCCTAGAAGTGGACAAACCCTTGAAGAGGTGACAAATTTAGGGAATTATGTCCTTTAAGAGGTTGACCAGGGTTGTGTACAAACCCTCAAAACAACAGCATTTTAAGTGTACTGGCCCTTTAAGAGGTGGACCTGGGAAGCTTACAGACCTTTAAAATTGGCAATACTTTAAGGTGACTGGCCTATGAAGAGGATGACCATGGAAGTGGACAGTCCTTAAAGATGCATTATTGTGTGTGGGTGGCCTTCTAAGAGACAACCCTGGGAATGGACAGACCTTTGGAAATGTCAATGTGGCTTATGAAGTGGAAAGCCACTTGAACATGTGACATGTTTTGATGACTGGCCCTTTAAGAGGCAGACCCTAGAAGTGGACAAACCCTTGAAGAGGTGACAAATTTAGGGAATTATGTCCTTTAAGAGGTTGACCAGGGTTGTGTACAAACCCTCGAAACAACAGCATTTTAAGTGTACTGGCCCTTTAAGAGGTGGACCTGGGAAGCTTACGGACCTTTAAAATTGGCAATACTTTAAGGTGACTGGCCTATGAAGAGGATGACCATGGAAGTGGACAGTCCTTAAAGATGCATTATTGTGTGTGGGTGGCCTTCTAAGAGACAACCCTGGGAATGGACAGACCTTTGGAAATGTCAATGTGGCTTATGAAGTGGAAAGCCACTTGAACATGTGACATGTTTTGCGGACTGGCCCTTTAAGAGGCAGACCCTAGAAGTGGACAAACCCTTGAAGAGGTGACAAATTTAGGGAATTATGTCCTTTAAGAGGTTGACCAGGGTTGTATACAAACCCTCGAAACAACAGCATTTTAAGTGTACTGGCCCTTTAAGAGGTGGACCTGGGAAGCTTACAGACCTTTAAAATTGGCAATACTTTAAGGTGACTGGCCTATGAAGAGGATGACCATGGAAGTGGACAGTCCTTAAAGATGCATTATTGTGTGTGGGTGGCCTTCTAAGAGACAACCCTGGGAATGGACAGACCTTTGGAAATGTCAATGTGGCTTATGAAGTGGAAAGCCACTTGAACATGTGACATGTTTTGCGGACTGGCCCTTTAAGAGGCAGACCCTAGAAGTGGACAAACCCTTGAAGAGGTGACAAATTTAGGGAATTATGTCCTTTAAGAGGTTGACCAGGGTTGTGTACAAACCCTTGAAACAACAGCATTTTAAGTGTACTGGCCCTTTAAGAGGTGGACCTGGGAAGCTTACAGACCTTTAAAATTGGCAATACTTTAAGGTGACTGGCCTATGAAGTGGATGACCATGGAAGTGGACAGTCCTTAAAGATGCATTATTGTGTGTGGGTGGCCTTCTAAGAGACAACCCTGGGAATGGACAGACCTTTGGAAATGTCAATGTGGCTTATGAAGTGGAAAGCCACTTGAACATGTGACATGTTTTGCAGACTGGCCCTTTAAGAGGCAGACCCTAGAAGTGGACAAATCCTTGAAGAGGTGACAAATTTAGGGAATTATGTCCTTTAAGAGGTTGACCAGGGTTGTGTACAAACCCTCAAAACAACAGCATTTTAAGTGTACTGGCCCTTTAAGAGGTGGACCTGGGAAGCTTACGGACCTTTAAAATTGGCAATACTTTAAGGTGACTGGCCTATGAAGAGGATGACCATGGAAGTGGACAGTCCTTAAAGATGCATTATTGTGTGTGGGTGGCCTTCTAAGAGACAACCCTGGGAATGGACAGACCTTTGGAAATGTCAATGTGGCTTATGAAGTGGAAAGCCACTTGAACAGGTGACATGTTTTGATGACTGGCCCTTTAAGAGGCAGACCCTAGAAGTGGACAAACCCTTGAAGAGGTGACAAATTTAGGGAATTATGTCCTTTAAGAGGTTGACCAGGGTTGTATACAAACCCTCGAAACAACAGCATTTTAAGTGTACTGGCCCTTTAAGAGGTGGACCTGGGAAGCTTACAGACCTTTAAAATTGGCAATACTTTAAGGTGACTGGCCTATGAAGAGGATGACCATGGAAGTGGACAGTCCTTAAAGATGCATTATTGTGTGTGGGTGGCCTTCTAAGAGACAACCCTGGGAATGGACAGACCTTTGGAAATGTCAATGTGGCTTATGAAGTGGAAAGCCACTTGAACATGTGACATGTTTTGCGGACTGGCCCTTTAAGAGGCAGACCCTAGAAGTGGACAAACCCTTGAAGAGGTGACAAATTTAGGGAATTATGTCCTTTAAGAGGTTGACCAGGGTTGTGTACAAACCCTCAAAACAACAGCATTTTAAGTGTACTGGCCCTTTAAGAGGTGGACCTGGGAAGCTTACGGACCTTTAAAATTGGCAATACTTTAAGGTGACTGGCCTATGAAGAGGATGACCATGGAAGTGGACAGTCCTTAAAGATGCATTATTGTGTGTGGGTGGCCTTCTAAGAGACAACCCTGGGAATGGACAGACCTTTGGAAATGTCAATGTGGCTTATGAAGTGGAAAGCCACTTGAACATGTGACATGTTTTGCGGACTGGCCCTTTAAGAGGCAGACCCTATAAGTGGACAAACCCTTGAAGAGGTGACAAATTTAGGGAATTATGTCCTTTAAGAGGTTGACCAGGGTTGTGTACAAACCCTCGAAACAACAGCATTTTAAGTGTACTGGCCCTTTAAGAGGTGGACCTGGGAAGCTTACGGACCTTTAAAATTGGCAATACTTTAAGGTGACTGGCCTATGAAGAGGATGACCATGGAAGTGGACAGTCCTTAAAGATGCATTATTGTGTGTGGGTGGCCTTCTAAGAGACAACCCTGGGAATGGACAGACCTTTGGAAATGTCAATGTGGCTTATGAAGTGGAAAGCCACTTGAACATGTGACATGTTTTGCGGACTGGCCCTTTAAGAGGCAGACCCTAGAAGTGGACAAACCCTTGAAGAGGTGACAAATTTAGGGAATTATGTCCTTTAAGAGGTTGACCAGGGTTGTATACAAACCCTCGAAACAACAGCATTTTAAGTGTACTGGCCCTTTAAGAGGTGGACCTGGGAAGCTTACAGACCTTTAAAATTGGCAATACTTTAAGGTGACTGGCCTATGAAGAGGATGACCATGGAAGTGGACAGTCCTTAAAGATGCATTATTGTGTGTGGGTGGCCTTCTAAGAGACAACCCTGGGAATGGACAGACCTTTGGAAATGTCAATGTGGCTTATGAAGTGGAAAGCCACTTGAACATGTGACATGTTTTGCGGACTGGCCCTTTAAGAGGCAGACCCTAGAAGTGGACAAACCCTTGAAGAGGTGACAAATTTAGGGAATTATGTCCTTTAAGAGGTTGACCAGGGTTGTGTACAAACCCTTGAAACAACAGCATTTTAAGTGTACTGGCCCTTTAAGAGGTGGACCTGGGAAGCTTACAGACCTTTAAAATTGGCAATACTTTAAGGTGACTGGCCTATGAAGTGGATGACCATGGAAGTGGACAGTCCTTAAAGATGCATTATTGTGTGTGGGTGGCCTTCTAAGAGACAACCCTGGGAATGGACAGACCTTTGGAAATGTCAATGTGGCTTATGAAGTGGAAAGCCACTTGAACATGTGACATGTTTTGCAGACTGGCCCTTTAAGAGGCAGACCCTAGAAGTGGACAAATCCTTGAAGAGGTGACAAATTTAGGGAATTATGTCCTTTAAGAGGTTGACCAGGGTTGTGTACAAACCCTCAAAACAACAGCATTTTAAGTGTACTGGCCCTTTAAGAGGTGGACCTGGGAAGCTTACGGACCTTTAAAATTGGCAATACTTTAAGGTGACTGGCCTATGAAGAGGATGACCATGGAAGTGGACAGTCCTTAAAGATGCATTATTGTGTGTGGGTGGCCTTCTAAGAGACAACCTTGGGAATGGACAGACCTTTGGAAATGTCAATGTGGCTTATGAAGTGGAAAGCCACTTGAACATGTGACATGTTTTGCGGACTGGCCCTTTAAGAGGCAGACCCTAGAAGTGGACAAACCCTTGAAGAGGTGACAAATTTAGGGAATTATGTCCTTTAAGAGGTTGACCAGGGTTGTGTACAAACCCTCAAAACAACAGCATTTTAAGTGTACTGGCCCTTTAAGAGGTGGACCTGGGAAGCTTACAGACCTTTAAAATTGGCAATACTTTAAGGTGACTGGCCTATGAAGAGGATGACCATGGAAGTGGACAGTCCTTAAAGATGCATTATTGTGTGTGGGTGGCCTTCTAAGAGACAACCCTGGGAATGGACAGACCTTTGGAAATGTCAATGTGGCTTATGAAGTGGAAAGCCACTTGAACATGTGACATGTCTTGATGACTGGCCCTTTAAGAGGCAGACCCTAGAAGTGGACAAACCCTTGAAGAGGTGACAAATTTAGGGAATTATGTCCTTTAAGAGGTTGACCAGGGTTGTGTACAAACCCTCGAAACAACAGCATTTTAAGTGTACTGGCCCTTTAAGAGGTGGACCTGGGAAGCTTACGGACCTTTAAAATTGGCAATACTTTAAGGTGACTGGCCTATGAAGAGGATGACCATGGAAGTGGACAGTCCTTAAAGATGCATTATTGTGTGTGGGTGGCCTTCTAAGAGACAACCCTGGGAATGGACAGACCTTTGGAAATGTCAATGTGGCTTATGAAGTGGAAAGCCACTTGAACATGTGACATGTTTTGCGGACTGGCCCTTTAAGAGGCAGACCCTAGAAGTGGACAAACCCTTGAAGAGGTGACAAATTTAGGGAATTATGTCCTTTAAGAGGTTGACCAGGGTTGTGTACAAACCCTCGAAACAACAGCATTTTAAGTGTACTGGCCCTTTAAGAGGTGGACCTGGGAAGCTTACAGACCTTTAAAATTGGCAATACTTTAAGGTGACTGGCCTATGAAGAGGATGACCATGGAAGTGGACAGTCCTTAAAGATGCATTATTGTGTGTGGGTGGCCTTCTAAGAGACAACCCTGGGAATGGACAGACCTTTGGAAATGTCAATGTGGCTTATGAAGTGGAAAGCCACTTGAACATGTGACATGTTTTGCAGACTGGCCCTTTAAGAGGCAGACCCTAGAAGTGGACAAATCCTTGAAGAGGTGACAAATGTAGGGAATTATGTCCTTTAAGAGGTTGACCAGGGTTGTGTACAAACCCTCAAAACAACAGCATTTTAAGTGTACTGGCCCTTTAAGAGGTGGACCTGGGAAGCTTACGGACCTTTAAAATTGGCAATACTTTAAGGTGACTGGCCTATGAAGAGGATGACCATGGAAGTGGACAGTCCTTAAAGATGCATTATTGTGTGTGGGTGGCCTTCTAAGAGACAACCCTGGGAATGGACAGACCTTTGGAAATGTCAATGTGGCTTATGAAGTGGAAAGCCACTTGAACATGTGACATGTTTTGCGGACTGGCCCTTTAAGAGGCAGACCCTAGAAGTGGACAAACCCTTGAAGAGGTGACAAATTTAGGGAATTATGTCCTTTAAGAGGTTGACCAGGGTTGTGTACAAACCCTTGAAACAACAGCATTTTAAGTGTACTGGCCCTTTAAGAGGTGGACCTGGGAAGCTTACAGACCTTTAAAATTGGCAATACTTTAAGGTGAATGGCCTATGAAGTGGATGACCATGGAAGTGGACAGTCCTTAAAGATGCATTATTGTGTGTGGGTGGCCTTCTAAGAGACAACCCTGGGAATGGACAGACCTTTGGAAATGTCAATGTGGCTTATGAAGTGGAAAGCCACTTGAACATGTGACATGTTTTGCAGACTGGCCCTTTAAGAGGCAGACCCTAGAAGTGGACAAATCCTTGAAGAGGTGACAAATTTAGGGAATTATGTCCTTTAAGAGGTTGACCAGGGTTGTGTACAAACCCTCAAAACAACAGCATTTTAAGTGTACTGGCCCTTTAAGAGGTGGACCTGGGAAGCTTACGGACCTTTAAAATTGGCAATACTTTAAGGTGACTGGCCTATGAAGAGGATGACCATGGAAGTGGACAGTCCTTAAAGATGCATTATTGTGTGTGGGTGGCCTTCTAAGAGACAACCCTGGGAATGGACAGACCTTTGGAAATGTCAATGTGGCTTATGAAGTGGAAAGCCACTTGAACAGGTGACATGTTTTGATGACTGGCCCTTTAAGAGGCAGACCCTAGAAGTGGACAAACCCTTGAAGAGGTGACAAATTTAGGGAATTATGTCCTTTAAGAGGTTGACCAGGGTTGTGTACAAACCCTCGAAACAACAGCATTTTAAGTGTACTGGCCCTTTAAGAGGTGGACCTGGGAAGCTTACAGACCTTTAAAATTGGCAATACTTTAAGGTGACTGGCCTATGAAGAGGATGACCATGGAAGTGGACAGTCCTTAAAGATGCATTATTGTGTGTGGGTGGCCTTCTAAGAGACAACCCTGGGAATGGACAGACCTTTGGAAATGTCAATGTGGCTTATGAAGTGGAAAGCCACTTGAACATGTGACATGTTTTGCGGACTGGCCCTTTAAGAGGCAGACCCTAGAAGTGGACAAACCCTTGAAGAGGTGACAAATTTAGGGAATTATGTCCTTTAAGAGGTTGACCAGGGTTGTGTACAAACCCTCAAAACAACAGCATTTTAAGTGTACTGGCCCTTTAAGAGGTGGACCTGGGAAGCTTACGGACCTTTAAAATTGGCAATACTTTAAGGTGACTGGCCTATGAAGAGGATGACCATGGAAGTGGACAGTCCTTAAAGATGCATTATTGTGTGTGGGTGGCCTTCTAAGAGACAACCCTGGGAATGGACAGACCTTTGGAAATGTCAATGTGGCTTATGAAGTGGAAAGCCACTTGAACATGTGACATGTTTTGCGGACTGGCCCTTTAAGAGGCAGACCCTATAAGTGGACAAACCCTTGAAGAGGTGACAAATTTAGGGAATTATGTCCTTTAAGAGGTTGACCAGGGTTGTGTACAAACCCTCAAAACAACAGCATTTTAAGTGTACTGGCCCTTTAAGAGGTGGACCTGGGAAGCTTACGGACCTTTAAAATTGGCAATACTTTAAGGTGACTGGCCTATGAAGAGGATGACCATGGAAGTGGACAGTCCTTAAAGATGCATTATTGTGTGTGGGTGGCCTTCTAAGAGACAACCCTGGGAATGGACAGACCTTTGGAAATGTCAATGTGGCTTATGAAGTGGAAAGCCACTTGAACATGTGACATGTTTTGCGGACTGGCCCTTTAAGAGGCAGACCCTAGAAGTGGACAAACCCTTGAAGAGGTGACAAATTTAGGGAATTATGTCCTTTAAGAGGTTGACCAGGGTTGTGTACAAACCCTTGAAACAACAGCATTTTAAGTGTACTGGCCCTTTAAGAGGTGGACCTGGGAAGCTTACAGACCTTTAAAATTGGCAATACTTTAAGGTGACTGGCCTATGAAGAGGATGACCATGGAAGTGGACAGTCCTTAAAGATGCATTATTGTGTGTGGGTGGCCTTCTAAGAGACAACCCTGGGAATGGACAGACCTTTGGAAATGTCAATGTGGCTTATGAAGTGGAAAGCCACTTGAACATGTGACATGTTTTGCGGACTGGCCCTTTAAGAGGCAGACCCTAGAAGTGGACAAACCCTTGAAGAGGTGACAAATTTAGGGAATTATGTCCTTTAAGAGGTTGACCAGGGTTGTGTACAAACCCTCAAAACAACAGCATTTTAAGTGTACTGGCCCTTTAAGAGGTGGACCTGGGAAGCTTACGGACCTTTAAAATTGGCAATACTTTAAGGTGACTGGCCTATGAAGAGGATGACCATGGAAGTGGACAGTCCTTAAAGATGCATTATTGTGTGTGGGTGGCCTTCTAAGAGACAACCTTGGGAATGGACAGACCTTTGGAAATGTCAATGTGGCTTATGAAGTGGAAAGCCACTTGAACATGTGACATGTTTTGCGGACTGGCCCTTTAAGAGGCAGACCCTAGAAGTGGACAAACCCTTGAAGAGGTGACAAATTTAGGGAATTATGTCCTTTAAGAGGTTGACCAGGGTTGTGTACAAACCCTCAAAACAACAGCATTTTAAGTGTACTGGCCCTTTAAGAGGTGGACCTGGGAAGCTTACAGACCTTTAAAATTGGCAATACTTTAAGGTGACTGGCCTATGAAGAGGATGACCATGGAAGTGGACAGTCCTTAAAGATGCATTATTGTGTGTGGGTGGCCTTCTAAGAGACAACCCTGGGAATGGACAGACCTTTGGAAATGTCAATGTGGCTTATGAAGTGGAAAGCCACTTGAACATGTGACATGTTTTGATGACTGGCCCTTTAAGAGGCAGACCCTAGAAGTGGACAAACCCTTGAAGAGGTGACAAATTTAGGGAATTATGTCCTTTAAGAGGTTGACCAGGGTTGTGTACAAACCCTCGAAACAACAGCATTTTAAGTGTACTGGCCCTTTAAGAGGTGGACCTGGGAAGCTTACGGACCTTTAAAATTGGCAATACTTTAAGGTGACTGGCCTATGAAGAGGATGACCATGGAAGTGGACAGTCCTTAAAGATGCATTATTGTGTGTGGGTGGCCTTCTAAGAGACAACCCTGGGAATGGACAGACCTTTGGAAATGTCAATGTGGCTTATGAAGTGGAAAGCCACTTGAACATGTGACATGTTTTGCGGACTGGCCCTTTAAGAGGCAGACCCTAGAAGTGGACAAACCCTTGAAGAGGTGACAAATTTAGGGAATTATGTCCTTTAAGAGGTTGACCAGGGTTGTGTACAAACCCTTGAAACAACAGCATTTTAAGTGTACTGGCCCTTTAAGAGGTGGACCTGGGAAGCTTACAGACCTTTAAAATTGGCAATACTTTAAGGTGACTGGCCTATGAAGAGGATGACCATGGAAGTGGACAGTCCTTAAAGATGCATTATTGTGTGTGGGTGGCCTTCTAAGAGACAACCCTGGGAATGGACAGACCTTTGGAAATGTCAATGTGGCTTATGAAGTGGAAAGCCACTTGAACATGTGACATGTTTTGCGGACTGGCCCTTTAAGAGGCAGACCCTAGAAGTGGACAAACCCTTGAAGAGGTGACAAATTTAGGGAATTATGTCCTTTAAGAGGTTGACCAGGGTTATGTACAAACCCTCGAAACAACAGCATTTTAAGTGTACTGGCCCTTTAAGAGGTGGACCTGGGAAGCTTACAGACCTTTAAAATTGGCAATACTTTAAGGTGACTGGCCTATGAAGTGGATGACCATGGAAGTGGACAGTCCTTAAAGATGCATTATTGTGTGTGGGTGGCCTTCTAAGAGACAACCCTGGGAATGGACAGACCTTTGGAAATGTCAATGTGGCTTATGAAGTGGAAAGCCACTTGAACATGTGACATGTTTTGCAGACTGGCCCTTTAAGAGGCAGACCCTAGAAGTGGACAAATCCTTGAAGAGGTGACAAATTTAGGGAATTATGTCCTTTAAGAGGTTGACCAGGGTTGTGTACAAACCCTCAAAACAACAGCATTTTAAGTGTACTGGCCCTTTAAGAGGTGGACCTGGGAAGCTTACGGACCTTTAAAATTGGCAATACTTTAAGGTGACTGGCCTATGAAGAGGATGACCATGGAAGTGGACAGTCCTTAAAGATGCATTATTGTGTGTGGGTGGCCTTCTAAGAGACAACCCTGGGAATGGACAGACCTTTGGAAATGTCAATGTGGCTTATGAAGTGGAAAGCCACTTGAACAGGTGACATGTTTTGATGACTGGCCCTTTAAGAGGCAGACCCTAGAAGTGGACAAACCCTTGAAGAGGTGACAAATTTAGGGAATTATGTCCTTTAAGAGGTTGACCAGGGTTGTGTACAAACCCTCGAAACAACAGCATTTTAAGTGTACTGGCCCTTTAAGAGGTGGACCTGGGAAGCTTACAGACCTTTAAAATTGGCAATACTTTAAGGTGACTGGCCTATGAAGAGGATGACCATGGAAGTGGACAGTCCTTAAAGATGCATTATTGTGTGTGGGTGGCCTTCTAAGAGACAACCCTGGGAATGGACAGACCTTTGGAAATGTCAATGTGGCTTATGAAGTGGAAAGCCACTTGAACATGTGACATGTTTTGCGGACTGGCCCTTTAAGAGGCAGACCCTAGAAGTGGACAAACCCTTGAAGAGGTGACAAATTTAGGGAATTATGTCCTTTAAGAGGTTGACCAGGGTTGTGTACAAACCCTCAAAACAACAGCATTTTAAGTGTACTGGCCCTTTAAGAGGTGGACCTGGGAAGCTTACGGACCTTTAAAATTGGCAATACTTTAAGGTGACTGGCCTATGAAGAGGATGACCATGGAAGTGGACAGTCCTTAAAGATGCATTATTGTGTGTGGGTGGCCTTCTAAGAGACAACCCTGGGAATGGACAGACCTTTGGAAATGTCAATGTGGCTTATGAAGTGGAAAGCCACTTGAACATGTGACATGTTTTGATGACTGGCCCTTTAAGAGGCAGACCCTAGAAGTGGACAAACCCTTGAAGAGGTGACAAATTTAGGGAATTATGTCCTTTAAGAGGTTGACCAGGGTTGTGTACAAACCCTTGAAACAACAGCATTTTAAGTGTACTGGCCCTTTAAGAGGTGGACCTGGGAAGCTTACAGACCTTTAAAATTGGCAATACTTTAAGGTGACTGGCCTATGAAGAGGATGACCATGGAAGTGGACAGTCCTTAAAGATGCATTATTGTGTGTGGGTGGCCTTCTAAGAGACAACCCTGGGAATGGACAGACCTTTGGAAATGTCAATGTGGCTTATGAAGTGGAAAGCCACTTGAACATGTGACATGTTTTGATGACTGGCCCTTTAAGAGGCAGACCCTAGAAGTGGACAAACCCTTGAAGAGGTGACAAATTTAGGGAATTATGTCCTTTAAGAGGTTGACCAGCGTTGTGTACAAACCCTTGAAACAACAGCATTTTAAGTGTACTGGCCCTTTAAGAGGTGGACCTGGGAAGCTTACAGACCTTTAAAATTGGCAATACTTTAAGGTGACTGGCCTATGAAGAGGATGACCATGGAAGTGGACAGTCCTTAAAGATGCATTATTGTGTGTGGGTGGCCTTCTAAGAGACAACCCTGGGAATGGACAGACCTTTGGAAATGTCAATGTGGCTTATGAAGTGGAAAGCCACTTGAACATGTGACATGTTTTGATGACTGGCCCTTTAAGAGGCAGACCCTAGAAGTGGACAAACCCTTGAAGAGGTGACAAATTTAGGGAATTATGTCCTTTAAGAGGTTGACCAGCGTTGTGTACAAAAACTTGAAACAACAGCATTTTAAGTGTACTGGCCCTTTAAGAGGTGGACCTGGGAAGCTTACAGACCTTTAAAATTGGCAATACTTTAAGGTGACTGGCCTATGAAGAGGATGACCATGGAAGTGGACAGTCCTTAAAGATGCATTATTGTGTGTGGGTGGCCTTCTAAGAGACAACCCTGGGAATGGACAGACCTTTGGAAATGTCAATGTGGCTTATGAAGTGGAAAGCCACTTGAACATGTGACATGTTTTGCGGACTGGCCCTTTAAGAGGCAGACCCTAGAAGTGGACAAACCCTTGAAGAGGTGACAAATTTAGGGAATTATGTCCTTTAAGAGGTTGACCAGGGTTGTGTACAAACCCTCAAAACAACAGCATTTTAAGTGTACTGGCCCTTTAAGAGGTGGACCTGGGAAGCTTACGGACCTTTAAAATTGGCAATACTTTAAGGTGACTGGCCTATGAAGAGGATGACCATGGAAGTGGACAGTCCTTAAAGATGCATTATTGTGTGTGGGTGGCCTTCTAAGAGACAACCCTGGGAATGGACAGACCTTTGGAAATGTCAATGTGGCTTATGAAGTGGAAAGCCACTTGAACATGTGACATGTTTTGATGACTGGCCCTTTAAGAGGCAGACCCTAGAAGTGGACAAACCCTTGAAGAGGTGACAAATTTAGGGAATTATGTCCTTTAAGAGGTTGACCAGCGTTGTGTACAAACCCTTGAAACAACAGCATTTTAAGTGTACTGGCCCTTTAAGAGGTGGACCTGGGAAGCTTACAGACCTTTAAAATTGGCAATACTTTAAGGTGACTGGCCTATGAAGAGGATGACCATGGAAGTGGACACTCCTTAAAGATGCATTATTGTGTGTGGGTGGCCTTCTAAGAGACAACCCTGGGAATGGACAGACCTTTGGAAATGTCAATGTGGCTTATGAAGTGGAAAGCCACTTGAACATGTGACATGTTTTGCGGACTGGCCCTTTAAGAGGCAGACCCTAGAAGTGGACAAACCCTTGAAGAGGTGACAAATTTAGGGAATTATGTCCTTTAAGAGGTTGACCAGGGTTGAGTACAAACCCTTGAAACAACAGCATTTTAAGTGTACTGGCCCTTTAAGAGGTGGACCTGGGAAGCTTACAGACCTTTAAAATTGGCAATACTTTAAGGTGACTGGCCTATGAAGAGGATGACCATGGAAGTGGACAGTCCTTAAAGATGCATTATTGTGTGTGGGTGGCCTTCTAAGAGACAACCCTGGGAATGGACAGACCTTTGGAAATGTCAATGTGGCTTATGAAGTGGAAAGCCACTTGAACATGTGACATGTTTTGCGGACTGGCCCTTTAAGAGGCAGACCCTAGAAGTGGACAAACCCTTGAAGAGGTGACAAATTTAGGGAATTATGTCCTTTAAGAGGTTGACCAGGGTTGTGTACAAACCCTCAAAACAACAGCATTTTAAGTGTACTGGCCCTTTAAGAGGTGGACCTGGGAAGCTTACGGACCTTTAAAATTGGCAATACTTTAAGGTGACTGGCCTATGAAGAGGATGACCATGGAAGTGGACAGTCCTTAAAGATGCATTATTGTGTGTGGGTGGCCTTCTAAGAGACAACCCTGGGAATGGACAGACCTTTGGAAATGTCAATGTGGCTTATGAAGTGGAAAGCCACTTGAACATGTGACATGTTTTGCGGACTGGCCCTTTAAGAGGCAGACCCTAGAAGTGGACAAACCCTTGAAGAGGTGACAAATTTAGGGAATTATGTCCTTTAAGAGGTTGACCAGGGTTGTGTACAAACCCTTGAAACAACAGCATTTTAAGTGTACTGGCCCTTTAAGAGGTGGACCTGGGAAGCTTACAGACCTTTAAAATTGGCAATACTTTAAGGTGACTGGCCTATGAAGAGGATGACCATGGAAGTGGACAGTCCTTAAAGATGCATTATTGTGTGTGGGTGGCCTTCTAAGAGACAACCCTGGGAATGGACAGACCTTTGGAAATGTCAATGTGGCTTATGAAGTGGAAAGCCACTTGAACATGTGACATGTTTTGCGGACTGGCCCTTTAAGAGGCAGACCCTAGAAGTGGACAAACCCTTGAAGAGGTGACAAATTTAGGGAATTATGTCCTTTAAGAGGTTGACCAGGGTTGTGTACAAACCCTTGAAACAACAGCATTTTAAGTGTACTGGCCCTTTAAGAGGTGGACCTGGGAAGCTTACAGACCTTTAAAATTGGCAATACTTTAAGGTGACTGGCCTATGAAGAGGATGACCATGGAAGTGGACAGTCCTTAAAGATGCATTATTGTGTGTGGGTGGCCTTCTAAGAGACAACCCTGGGAATGGACAGACCTTTGGAAATGTCAATGTGGCTTATGAAGTGGAAAGCCACTTGAACATGTGACATGTTTTGCGGACTGGCCCTTTAAGAGGCAGACCCTAGAAGTGGACAAACCCTTGAAGAGGTGACAAATTTAGGGAATTATGTCCTTTAAGAGGTTGACCAGGGTTGTGTACAAACCCTCAAAACAACAGCATTTTAAGTGTACTGGCCCTTTAAGAGGTGGACCGGGGAAGCTTACGGACCTTTAAAATTGGCAATACTTTAAGGTGACTGGCCTATGAAGAGGATGACCATGGAAGTGGACAGTCCTTAAAGATGCATTATTGTGTGTGGGTGGCCTTCTAAGAGACAACCCTGGGAATGGACAGACCTTTGGAAATGTCAATGTGGCTTATGAAGTGGAAAGCCACTTGAACATGTGACATGTTTTGCGGACTGGCCCTTTAAGAGGCAGACCCTAGAAGTGGACAAACCCTTGAAGAGGTGACAAATTTAGGGAATTATGTCCTTTAAGAGGTTGACCAGGGTTGTGTACAAACCCTCAAAACAACAGCATTTTAAGTGTACTGGCCCTTTAAGAGGTGGACCTGGGAAGCTTACGGACCTTTAAAATTGGCAATACTTTAAGGTGACTTGCCTATGAAGAGGATGACCATGGAAGTGGACAGTCCTTAAAGATGCATTATTGTGTGTGGGTGGCCTTCTAAGAGACAACCCTGGGAATGGACAGACCTTTGGAAATGTCAATGTGGCTTATGAAGTGGAAAGCCACTTGAACATGTGACATGTTTTGCGGACTGGCCCTTTAAGAGGCAGACCCTAGAAGTGGACAAACCCTTGAAGAGGTGACAAATTTAGGGAATTATGTCCTTTAAGAGGTTGACCAGGGTTGTGTACAAACCCTCAAAACAACAGCATTTTAAGTGTACTGGCCCTTTAAGAGGTGGACCGGGGAAGCTTACGGACCTTTAAAATTGGCAATACTTTAAGGTGACTGGCCTATGAAGAGGATGACCATGGAAGTGGACAGTCCTTAAAGATGCATTATTGTGTGTGGGTGGCCTTCTAAGAGACAACCCTGGGAATGGACAGACCTTTGGAAATGTCAATGTGGCTTATGAAGTGGAAAGCCACTTGAACATGTGACATGTTTTGCGGACTGGCCCTTTAAGAGGCAGACCCTAGAAGTGGACAAACCCTTGAAGAGGTGACAAATTTAGGGAATTATGTCCTTTAAGAGGTTGACCAGGGTTGTGTACAAACCCTCAAAACAACAGCATTTTAAGTGTACTGGCCCTTTAAGAGGTGGACCGGGGAAGCTTACGGACCTTTAAAATTGGCAATACTTTAAGGTGACTGGCCTATGAAGAGTATGACCATGGAAGTGGACAGTCCTTAAAGATGCATTATTGTGTGTGGGTGGCCTTCTAAGAGACAACCCTGGGAATGGACAGACCTTTGGAAATGTCAATGTGGCTTATGAAGTGGAAAGCCACTTGAACATGTGACATGTTTTGCGGACTGGCCCTTTAAGAGGCAAACCCTAGAAGTGGACAAACCCTTGAAGAGGTGACAAATTTAGGGAATTATGTCCTTTAAGAGGTTGACCAGGGTTGTATACAAACCCTCGAAACAACAGCATTTTAAGTGTACTGGCCCTTTAAGAGGTGGACCTGGGAAGCTTACAGACCTTTAAAATTGGCAATACTTTAAGGTGACTGGCCTATGAAGAGGATGACCATGGAAGTGGACAGTCCTTAAAGATGCATTATTGTGTGTGGGTGGCCTTCTAAGAGACAACCCTGGGAATGGACAGACCTTTGGAAATGTCAATGTGGCTTATGAAGTGGAAAGCCACTTGAACATGTGACATGTTTTGCGGACTGGCCCTTTAAGAGGCAGACCCTAGAAGTGGACAAACCCTTGAAGAGGTGACAAATTTAGGGAATTATGTCCTTTAAGAGGTTGACCAGGGTTGTGTACAAACCCTCAAAACAACAGCATTTTAAGTGTACTGGCCCTTTAAGAGGTGGACCGGGGAAGCTTACGGACCTTTAAAATTGGCAATACTTTAAGGTGACTGGCCTATGAAGAGGATGACCATGGAAGTGGACAGTCCTTAAAGATGCATTATTGTGTGTGGGTGGCCTTCTAAGAGACAACCCTGGGAATGGACAGACCTTTGGAAATGTCAATGTGGCTTATGAAGTGGAAAGCCACTTGAACATGTGACATGTTTTGCGGACTGGCCCTTTAAGAGGCAGACCCTAGAAGTGGACAAACCCTTGAAGAGGTGACAAATTTAGGGAATTATGTCCTTTAAGAGGTTGACCAGGGTTGTGTACAAACCCTCAAAACAACAGCATTTTAAGTGTACTGGCCCTTTAAGAGGTGGACCGGGGAAGCTTACGGACCTTTAAAATTGGCAATACTTTAAGGTGACTGGCCTATGAAGAGGATGACCATGGAAGTGGACAGTCCTTAAAGATGCATTATTGTGTGTGGGTGGCCTTCTAAGAGACAACCCTGGGAATGGACAGACCTTTGGAAATGTCAATGTGGCTTATGAAGTGGAAAGCCACTTGAACATGTGACATGTTTTGCGGACTGGCCCTTTAAGAGGCAGACCCTAGAAGTGGACAAACCCTTGAAGAGGTGACAAATTTAGGGAATTATGTCCTTTAAGAGGTTGACCAGGGTTGTGTACAAACCCTCAAAACAACAGCATTTTAAGTGTACTGGCCCTTTAAGAGGTGGACCGGGGAAGCTTACGGACCTTTAAAATTGGCAATACTTTAAGGTGACTGGCCTATGAAGAGGATGACCATGGAAGTGGACAGTCCTTAAAGATGCATTATTGTGTGTGGGTGGCCTTCTAAGAGACAACCCTGGGAATGGACAGACCTTTGGAAATGTCAATGTGGCTTATGAAGTGGAAAGCCACTTGAACATGTGACATGTTTTGCGGACTGGCCCTTTAAGAGGCAGACCCTAGAAGTGGACAAACCCTTGAAGAGGTGACAAATTTAGGGAATTATGTCCTTTAAGAGGTTGACCAGGGTTGTGTACAAACCCTCAAAACAACAGCATTTTAAGTGTACTGGCCCTTTAAGAGGTGGACCGGGGAAGCTTACGGACCTTTAAAATTGGCAATACTTTAAGGTGACTGGCCTATGAAGAGGATGACCATGGAAGTGGACAGTCCTTAAAGATGCATTATTGTGTGTGGGTGGCCTTCTAAGAGACAACCCTGGGAATGGACAGACCTTTGGAAATGTCAATGTGGCTTATGAAGTGGAAAGCCACTTGAACATGTGACATGTTTTGCGGACTGGCCCTTTAAGAGGCAGACCCTAGAAGTGGACAAACCCTTGAAGAGGTGACAAATTTAGGGAATTATGTCCTTTAAGAGGTTGACCAGGGTTGTGTACAAACCCTCAAAACAACAGCATTTTAAGTGTACTGGCCCTTTAAGAGGTGGACCGGGGAAGCTTACGGACCTTTAAAATTGGCAATACTTTAAGGTGACTGGCCTATGAAGAGGATGACCATGGAAGTGGACAGTCCTTAAAGATGCATTATTGTGTGTGGGTGGCCTTCTAAGAGACAACCCTGGGAATGGACAGACCTTTGGAAATGTCAATGTGGCTTATGAAGTGGAAAGCCACTTGAACATGTGACATGTTTTGCGGACTGGCCCTTTAAGAGGCAGACCCTAGAAGTGGACAAACCCTTGAAGAGGTGACAAATTTAGGGAATTATGTCCTTTAAGAGGTTGACCAGGGTTGTGTACAAACCCTCAAAACAACAGCATTTTAAGTGTACTGGCCCTTTAAGAGGTGGACCTGGGAAGCTTACGGACCTTTAAAATTGGCAATACTTTAAGGTGACTTGCCTATGAAGAGGATGACCATGGAAGTGGACAGTCCTTAAAGATGCATTATTGTGTGTGGGTGGCCTTCTAAGAGACAACCCTGGGAATGGACAGACCTTTGGAAATGTCAATGTGGCTTATGAAGTGGAAAGCCACTTGAACATGTGACATGTTTTGCGGACTGGCCCTTTAAGAGGCAGACCCTAGAAGTGGACAAACCCTTGAAGAGGTGACAAATTTAGGGAATTATGTCCTTTAAGAGGTTGACCAGGGTTGTGTACAAACCCTCAAAACAACAGCATTTTAAGTGTACTGGCCCTTTAAGAGGTGGACCGGGGAAGCTTACGGACCTTTAAAATTGGCAATACTTTAAGGTGACTGGCCTATGAAGAGGATGACCATGGAAGTGGACAGTCCTTAAAGATGCATTATTGTGTGTGGGTGGCCTTCTAAGAGACAACCCTGGGAATGGACAGACCTTTGGAAATGTCAATGTGGCTTATGAAGTGGAAAGCCACTTGAACATGTGACATGTTTTGCGGACTGGCCCTTTAAGAGGCAGACCCTAGAAGTGGACAAACCCTTGAAGAGGTGACAAATTTAGGGAATTATGTCCTTTAAGAGGTTGACCAGGGTTGTGTACAAACCCTCAAAACAACAGCATTTTAAGTGTACTGGCCCTTTAAGAGGTGGACCGGGGAAGCTTACGGACCTTTAAAATTGGCAATACTTTAAGGTGACTGGCCTATGAAGAGGATGACCATGGAAGTGGACAGTCCTTAAAGATGCATTATTGTGTGTGGGTGGCCTTCTAAGAGACAACCCTGGGAATGGACAGACCTTTGGAAATGTCAATGTGGCTTATGAAGTGGAAAGCCACTTGAACATGTGACATGTTTTGCGGACTGGCCCTTTAAGAGGCAGACCCTAGAAGTGGACAAACCCTTGAAGAGGTGACAAATTTAGGGAATTATGTCCTTTAAGAGGTTGACCAGGGTTGTGTACAAACCCTCAAAACAACAGCATTTTAAGTGTACTGGCCCTTTAAGAGGTGGACCTGGGAAGCTTACGGACCTTTAAAATTGGCAATACTTTAAGGTGACTTGCCTATGAAGAGGATGACCATGGAAGTGGACAGTCCTTAAAGATGCATTATTGTGTGTGGGTGGCCTTCTAAGAGACAACCCTGGGAATGGACAGACCTTTGGAAATGTCAATGTGGCTTATGAAGTGGAAAGCCACTTGAACATGTGACATGTTTTGCGGACTGGCCCTTTAAGAGGCAGACCCTAGAAGTGGACAAACCCTTGAAGAGGTGACAAATTTAGGGAATTATGTCCTTTAAGAGGTTGACCAGGGTTGTGTACAAACCCTCAAAACAACAGCATTTTAAGTGTACTGGCCCTTTAAGAGGTGGACCGGGGAAGCTTACGGACCTTTAAAATTGGCAATACTTTAAGGTGACTGGCCTATGAAGAGGATGACCATGGAAGTGGACAGTCCTTAAAGATGCATTATTGTGTGTGGGTGGCCTTCTAAGAGACAACCCTGGGAATGGACAGACCTTTGGAAATGTCAATGTGGCTTATGAAGTGGAAAGCCACTTGAACATGTGACATGTTTTGCGGACTGGCCCTTTAAGAGGCAGACCCTAGAAGTGGACAAACCCTTGAAGAGGTGACAAATTTAGGGAATTATGTCCTTTAAGAGGTTGACCAGGGTTGTGTACAAACCCTCAAAACAACAGCATTTTAAGTGTACTGGCCCTTTAAGAGGTGGACCGGGGAAGCTTACGGACCTTTAAAATTGGCAATACTTTAAGGTGACTGGCCTATGAAGAGGATGACCATGGAAGTGGACAGTCCTTAAAGATGCATTATTGTGTGTGGGTGGCCTTCTAAGAGACAACCCTGGGAATGGACAGACCTTTGGAAATGTCAATGTGGCTTATGAAGTGGAAAGCCACTTGAACATGTGACATGTTTTGCGGACTGGCCCTTTAAGAGGCAGACCCTAGAAGTGGACAAACCCTTGAAGAGGTGACAAATTTAGGGAATTATGTCCTTTAAGAGGTTGACCAGGGTTGTATACAAACCCTCGAAACAACAGCATTTTAAGTGTACTGGCCCTTTAAGAGGTGGACCTGGGAAGCTTACAGACCTTTAAAATTGGCAATACTTTAAGGTGACTGGCCTATGAAGAGGATGACCATGGAAGTGGACAGTCCTTAAAGATGCATTATTGTGTGTGGGTGGCCTTCTAAGAGACAACCCTGGGAATGGACAGACCTTTGGAAATGTCAATGTGGCTTATGAAGTGGAAAGCCACTTGAACATGTGACATGTTTTGCGGACTGGCCCTTTAAGAGGCAGACCCTAGAAGTGGACAAACCCTTGAAGAGGTGACAAATTTAGGGAATTATGTCCTTTAAGAGGTTGACCAGGGTTGTGTACAAACCCTCAAAACAACAGCATTTTAAGTGTACTGGCCCTTTAAGAGGTGGACCGGGGAAGCTTACGGACCTTTAAAATTGGCAATACTTTAAGGTGACTGGCCTATGAAGAGGATGACCATGGAAGTGGACAGTCCTTAAAGATGCATTATTGTGTGTGGGTGGCCTTCTAAGAGACAACCCTGGGAATGGACAGACCTTTGGAAATGTCAATGTGGCTTATGAAGTGGAAAGCCACTTGAACATGTGACATGTTTTGCGGACTGGCCCTTTAAGAGGCAGACCCTAGAAGTGGACAAACCCTTGAAGAGGTGACAAATTTAGGGAATTATGTCCTTTAAGAGGTTGACCAGGGTTGTGTACAAACCCTCAAAACAACAGCATTTTAAGTGTACTGGCCCTTTAAGAGGTGGACCGGGGAAGCTTACGGACCTTTAAAATTGGCAATACTTTAAGGTGACTGGCCTATGAAGAGGATGACCATGGAAGTGGACAGTCCTTAAAGATGCATTATTGTGTGTGGGTGGCCTTCTAAGAGACAACCCTGGGAATGGACAGACCTTTGGAAATGTCAATGTGGCTTATGAAGTGGAAAGCCACTTGAACATGTGACATGTTTTGCGGACTGGCCCTTTAAGAGGCAGACCCTAGAAGTGGACAAACCCTTGAAGAGGTGACAAATTTAGGGAATTATGTCCTTTAAGAGGTTGACCAGGGTTGTATACAAACCCTCGAAACAACAGCATTTTAAGTGTACTGGCCCTTTAAGAGGTGGACCTGGGAAGCTTACAGACCTTTAAAATTGGCAATACTTTAAGGTGACTGGCCTATGAAGAGGATGACCATGGAAGTGGACAGTCCTTAAAGATGCATTATTGTGTGTGGGTGGCCTTCTAAGAGACAACCCTGGGAATGGACAGACCTTTGGAAATGTCAATGTGGCTTATGAAGTGGAAAGCCACTTGAACATGTGACATGTTTTGCGGACTGGCCCTTTAAGAGGCAGACCCTAGAAGTGGACAAACCCTTGAAGAGGTGACAAATTTAGGGAATTATGTCCTTTAAGAGGTTGACCAGGGTTGTGTACAAACCCTCAAAACAACAGCATTTTAAGTGTACTGGCCCTTTAAGAGGTGGACCGGGGAAGCTTACGGACCTTTAAAATTGGCAATACTTTAAGGTGACTGGCCTATGAAGAGGATGACCATGGAAGTGGACAGTCCTTAAAGATGCATTATTGTGTGTGGGTGGCCTTCTAAGAGACAACCCTGGGAATGGACAGACCTTTGGAAATGTCAATGTGGCTTATGAAGTGGAAAGCCACTTGAACATGTGACATGTTTTGCGGACTGGCCCTTTAAGAGGCAGACCCTAGAAGTGGACAAACCCTTGAAGAGGTGACAAATTTAGGGAATTATGTCCTTTAAGAGGTTGACCAGGGTTGTGTACAAACCCTCAAAACAACAGCATTTTAAGTGTACTGGCCCTTTAAGAGGTGGACCGGGGAAGCTTACGGACCTTTAAAATTGGCAATACTTTAAGGTGACTGGCCTATGAAGAGGATGACCATGGAAGTGGACAGTCCTTAAAGATGCATTATTGTGTGTGGGTGGCCTTCTAAGAGACAACCCTGGGAATGGACAGACCTTTGGAAATGTCAATGTGGCTTATGAAGTGGAAAGCCACTTGAACATGTGACATGTTTTGCGGACTGGCCCTTTAAGAGGCAGACCCTAGAAGTGGACAAACCCTTGAAGAGGTGACAAATTTAGGGAATTATGTCCTTTAAGAGGTTGACCAGGGTTGTGTACAAACCCTCAAAACAACAGCATTTTAAGTGTACTGGCCCTTTAAGAGGTGGACCTGGGAAGCTTACGGACCTTTAAAATTGGCAATACTTTAAGGTGACTTGCCTATGAAGAGGATGACCATGGAAGTGGACAGTCCTTAAAGATGCATTATTGTGTGTGGGTGGCCTTCTAAGAGACAACCCTGGGAATGGACAGACCTTTGGAAATGTCAATGTGGCTTATGAAGTGGAAAGCCACTTGAACATGTGACATGTTTTGCGGACTGGCCCTTTAAGAGGCAGACCCTAGAAGTGGACAAACCCTTGAAGAGGTGACAAATTTAGGGAATTATGTCCTTTAAGAGGTTGACCAGGGTTGTGTACAAACCCTCAAAACAACAGCATTTTAAGTGTACTGGCCCTTTAAGAGGTGGACCGGGGAAGCTTACGGACCTTTAAAATTGGCAATACTTTAAGGTGACTGGCCTATGAAGAGGATGACCATGGAAGTGGACAGTCCTTAAAGATGCATTATTGTGTGTGGGTGGCCTTCTAAGAGACAACCCTGGGAATGGACAGACCTTTGGAAATGTCAATGTGGCTTATGAAGTGGAAAGCCACTTGAACATGTGACATGTTTTGCGGACTGGCCCTTTAAGAGGCAGACCCTAGAAGTGGACAAACCCTTGAAGAGGTGACAAATTTAGGGAATTATGTCCTTTAAGAGGTTGACCAGGGTTGTGTACAAACCCTCAAAACAACAGCATTTTAAGTGTACTGGCCCTTTAAGAGGTGGACCGGGGAAGCTTACGGACCTTTAAAATTGGCAATACTTTAAGGTGACTGGCCTATGAAGAGGATGACCATGGAAGTGGACAGTCCTTAAAGATGCATTATTGTGTGTGGGTGGCCTTCTAAGAGACAACCCTGGGAATGGACAGACCTTTGGAAATGTCAATGTGGCTTATGAAGTGGAAAGCCACTTGAACATGTGACATGTTTTGCGGACTGGCCCTTTAAGAGGCAGACCCTAGAAGTGGACAAACCCTTGAAGAGGTGACAAATTTAGGGAATTATGTCCTTTAAGAGGTTGACCAGGGTTGTGTACAAACCCTCAAAACAACAGCATTTTAAGTGTACTGGCCCTTTAAGAGGTGGACCGGGGAAGCTTACGGACCTTTAAAATTGGCAATACTTTAAGGTGACTGGCCTATGAAGAGGATGACCATGGAAGTGGACAGTCCTTAAAGATGCATTATTGTGTGTGGGTGGCCTTCTAAGAGACAACCCTGGGAATGGACAGACCTTTGGAAATGTCAATGTGGCTTATGAAGTGGAAAGCCACTTGAACATGTGACATGTTTTGCGGACTGGCCCTTTAAGAGGCAGACCCTAGAAGTGGACAAACCCTTGAAGAGGTGACAAATTTAGGGAATTATGTCCTTTAAGAGGTTGACCAGGGTTGTGTACAAACCCTCAAAACAACAGCATTTTAAGTGTACTGGCCCTTTAAGAGGTGGACCGGGGAAGCTTACGGACCTTTAAAATTGGCAATACTTTAAGGTGACTGGCCTATGAAGAGGATGACCATGGAAGTGGACAGTCCTTAAAGATGCATTATTGTGTGTGGGTGGCCTTCTAAGAGACAACCCTGGGAATGGACAGACCTTTGGAAATGTCAATGTGGCTTATGAAGTGGAAAGCCACTTGAACATGTGACATGTTTTGCGGACTGGCCCTTTAAGAGGCAGACCCTAGAAGTGGACAAACCCTTGAAGAGGTGACAAATTTAGGGAATTATGTCCTTTAAGAGGTTGACCAGGGTTGTGTACAAACCCTCAAAACAACAGCATTTTAAGTGTACTGGCCCTTTAAGAGGTGGACCGGGGAAGCTTACGGACCTTTAAAATTGGCAATACTTTAAGGTGACTGGCCTATGAAGAGGATGACCATGGAAGTGGACAGTCCTTAAAGATGCATTATTGTGTGTGGGTGGCCTTCTAAGAGACAACCCTGGGAATGGACAGACCTTTGGAAATGTCAATGTGGCTTATGAAGTGGAAAGCCACTTGAACATGTGACATGTTTTGCGGACTGGCCCTTTAAGAGGCAGACCCTAGAAGTGGACAAACCCTTGAAGAGGTGACAAATTTAGGGAATTATGTCCTTTAAGAGGTTGACCAGGGTTGTGTACAAACCCTCAAAACAACAGCATTTTAAGTGTACTGGCCCTTTAAGAGGTGGACCGGGGAAGCTTACGGACCTTTAAAATTGGCAATACTTTAAGGTGACTGGCCTATGAAGAGGATGACCATGGAAGTGGACAGTCCTTAAAGATGCATTATTGTGTGTGGGTGGCCTTCTAAGAGACAACCCTGGGAATGGACAGACCTTTGGAAATGTCAATGTGGCTTATGAAGTGGAAAGCCACTTGAACATGTGACATGTTTTGCGGACTGGCCCTTTAAGAGGCAGACCCTAGAAGTGGACAAACCCTTGAAGAGGTGACAAATTTAGGGAATTATGTCCTTTAAGAGGTTGACCAGGGTTGTGTACAAACCCTCAAAACAACAGCATTTTAAGTGTACTGGCCCTTTAAGAGGTGGACCGGGGAAGCTTACGGACCTTTAAAATTGGCAATACTTTAAGGTGACTGGCCTATGAAGAGGATGACCATGGAAGTGGACAGTCCTTAAAGATGCATTATTGTGTGTGGGTGGCCTTCTAAGAGACAACCCTGGGAATGGACAGACCTTTGGAAATGTCAATGTGGCTTATGAAGTGGAAAGCCACTTGAACATGTGACATGTTTTGCGGACTGGCCCTTTAAGAGGCAGACCCTAGAAGTGGACAAACCCTTGAAGAGGTGACAAATTTAGGGAATTATGTCCTTTAAGAGGTTGACCAGGGTTGTGTACAAACCCTCAAAACAACAGCATTTTAAGTGTACTGGCCCTTTAAGAGGTGGACCTGGGAAGCTTACGGACCTTTAAAATTGGCAATACTTTAAGGTGACTGGCCTATGAAGAGGATGACCATGGAAGTGGACAGTCCTTAAAGATGCATTATTGTGTGTGGGTGGCCTTCTAAGAGACAACCCTGGGAATGGACAGACCTTTGGAAATGTCAATGTGGCTTATGAAGTGGAAAGCCACTTGAACATGTGACATGTTTTGCGGACTGGCCCTTTAAGAGGCAGACCCTAGAAGTGGACAAACCCTTGAAGAGGTGACAAATTTAGGGAATTATGTCCTTTAAGAGGTTGACCAGGGTTGTGTACAAACCCTCAAAACAACAGCATTTTAAGTGTACTGGCCCTTTAAGAGGTGGACCGGGAAGCTTACGGACCTTTAAAATTGGCAATACTTTAAGGTGACTGGCCTATGAAGAGGATGACCATGGAAGTGGACAGTCCTTAAAGATGCATTATTGTGTGTGGGTGGCCTTCTAAGAGACAACCCTGGGAATGGACAGACCTTTGGAAATGTCAATGTGGCTTATGAAGTGGAAAGCCACTTGAACATGTGACATGTTTTGCGGACTGGCCCTTTAAGAGGCAGACCCTAGAAGTGGACAAACCCTTGAAGAGGTGACAAATTTAGGGAATTATGTCCTTTAAGAGGTTGACCAGGGTTGTGTACAAACCCTCAAAACAACAGCATTTTAAGTGTACTGGCCCTTTAAGAGGTGGACCGGGGAAGCTTACGGACCTTTAAAATTGGCAATACTTTAAGGTGACTGGCCTATGAAGAGGATGACCATGGAAGTGGACAGTCCTTAAAGATGCATTATTGTGTGTGGGTGGCCTTCTAAGAGACAACCCTGGGAATGGACAGACCTTTGGAAATGTCAATGTGGCTTATGAAGTGGAAAGCCACTTGAACATGTGACATGTTTTGCGGACTGGCCCTTTAAGAGGCAGACCCTAGAAGTGGACAAACCCTTGAAGAGGTGACAAATTTAGGGAATTATGTCCTTTAAGAGGTTGACCAGGGTTGTGTACAAACCCTCAAAACAACAGCATTTTAAGTGTACTGGCCCTTTAAGAGGTGGACCGGGGAAGCTTACGGACCTTTAAAATTGGCAATACTTTAAGGTGACTGGCCTATGAAGAGGATGACCATGGAAGTGGACAGTCCTTAAAGATGCATTATTGTGTGTGGGTGGCCTTCTAAGAGACAACCCTGGGAATGGACAGACCTTTGGAAATGTCAATGTGGCTTATGAAGTGGAAAGCCACTTGAACATGTGACATGTTTTGCGGACTGGCCCTTTAAGAGGCAGACCCTAGAAGTGGACAAACCCTTGAAGAGGTGACAAATTTAGGGAATTATGTCCTTTAAGAGGTTGACCAGGGTTGTGTACAAACCCTCAAAACAACAGCATTTTAAGTGTACTGGCCCTTTAAGAGGTGGACCGGGGAAGCTTACGGACCTTTAAAATTGGCAATACTTTAAGGTGACTGGCCTATGAAGAGGATGACCATGGAAGTGGACAGTCCTTAAAGATGCATTATTGTGTGTGGGTGGCCTTCTAAGAGACAACCCTGGGAATGGACAGACCTTTGGAAATGTCAATGTGGCTTATGAAGTGGAAAGCCACTTGAACATGTGACATGTTTTGCGGACTGGCCCTTTAAGAGGCAGACCCTAGAAGTGGACAAACCCTTGAAGAGGTGACAAATTTAGGGAATTATGTCCTTTAAGAGGTTGACCAGGGTTGTGTACAAACCCTCAAAACAACAGCATTTTAAGTGTACTGGCCCTTTAAGAGGTGGACTTGGGAAGCTTACGGACCTTTAAAATTGGCAATACTTTAAGGTGACTGGCCTATGAAGAGGATGACCATGGAAGTGGACAGTCCTTAAAGATGCATTATTGTGTGTGGGTGGCCTTCTAAGAGACAACCCTGGGAATGGACAGACCTTTGGAAATGTCAATGTGGCTTATGAAGTGGAAAGCCACTTGAACATGTGACATGTTTTGCGGACTGGCCCTTTAAGAGGCAGACCCTAGAAGTGGACAAACCCTTGAAGAGGTGACAAATTTAGGGAATTATGTCCTTTAAGAGGTTGACCAGGGTTGTGTACAAACCCTTGAAACAACAGCATTTTAAGTGTACTGGCCCTTTAAGAGGTGGACCTGGGAAGCTTACAGACCTTTAAAATTGGCAATACTTTAAGGTGACTGGCCTATGAAGAGGATGACCATGGAAGTGGACAGTCCTTAAAGATGCATTATTGTGTGTGGGTGGCCTTCTAAGAGACAACCCTGGGAATGGACAGACCTTTGGAAATGTCAATGTGGCTTATGAAGTGGAAAGCCACTTGAACATGTGACATGTTTTGCGGACTGGCCCTTTAAGAGGCAGACCCTAGAAGTGGACAAACCCTTGAAGAGGTGACAAATTTAGGGAATTATGTCCTTTAAGAGGTTGACCAGGGTTGTGTACAAACCCTTGAAACAACAGCATTTTAAGTGTACTGGCCCTTTAAGAGGTGGACCTGGGAAGCTTACGGACCTTTAAAATTGGCAATACTTTAAGTGACTGGCTATGAAGAGGATGACCATGGAAGTGGACAGTCCTTAAAGATGCATTATTGTGTGTGGGTGGCCTTCTAAGAGACAACCCTGGGAATGGACAGACCTTTGGAAATGTCAATGTGGCTTATGAAGTGGAAAGCCACTTGAACATGTGACATGTTTTGCGGACTGGCCCTTTAAGAGGCAGACCCTAGAAGTGGACAAACCCTTGAAGAGGTGACAAATTTAGGGAATTATGTCCTTTAAGAGGTTGACCAGGGTTGTGTACAAACCCTTGAAAACAACAGCATTTTAAGTGTACTGGCCCTTTAAGAGGTGGACCTGGGAAGCTTACGGACCTTTAAAATTGGCAATACTTTAACTTGCCTATGAAGAGGATGACCATGGAAGTGGACAGTCCTTAAAGATGCATTATTGTGTGTGGGTGGCCTTCTAAGAGACAACCCTGGGAATGGACAGACCTTTGGAAATGTCAATGTGGCTTATGAAGTGGAAAGCCACTTGAACATGTGACATGTTTTGCGGACTGGCCCTTTAAGAGGCAGACCCTAGAAGTGGACAAACCCTTGAAGAGGTGACAAATTTAGGGAATTATGTCCTTTAAGAGGTTGACCAGGGTTGTGTACAAACCCTCAAAACAACAGCATTTTAAGTGTACTGGCCCTTTAAGAGGTGGACCGGGGAAGCTTACGGACCTTTAAAATTGGCAATACTTTAAGGTGACTGGCCTATGAAGAGGATGACCATGGAAGTGGACAGTCCTTAAAGATGCATTATTGTGTGTGGGTGGCCTTCTAAGAGACAACCCTGGGAATGGACAGACCTTTGGAAATGTCAATGTGGCTTATGAAGTGGAAAGCCACTTGAACATGTGACATGTTTTGCGGACTGGCCCTTTAAGAGGCAGACCCTAGAAGTGGACAAACCCTTGAAGAGGTGACAAATTTAGGGAATTATGTCCTTTAAGAGGTTGACCAGGGTTGTGTACAAACCCTCAAAACAACAGCATTTTAAGTGTACTGGCCCTTTAAGAGGTGGACCGGGGAAGCTTACGGACCTTTAAAATTGGCAATACTTTAAGGTGACTGGCCTATGAAGAGGATGACCATGGAAGTGGACAGTCCTTAAAGATGCATTATTGTGTGTGGGTGGCCTTCTAAGAGACAACCCTGGGAATGGACAGACCTTTGGAAATGTCAATGTGGCTTATGAAGTGGAAAGCCACTTGAACATGTGACATGTTTTGCGGACTGGCCCTTTAAGAGGCAGACCCTAGAAGTGGACAAACCCTTGAAGAGGTGACAAATTTAGGGAATTATGTCCTTTAAGAGGTTGACCAGGGTTGTGTACAAACCCTCAAAACAACAGCATTTTAAGTGTACTGGCCCTTTAAGAGGTGGACCGGGGAAGCTTACGGACCTTTAAAATTGGCAATACTTTAAGGTGACTGGCCTATGAAGAGGATGACCATGAAGTGGACAGTCCTTAAAGATGCATTATTGTGTGTGGGTGGCCTTCTAAGAGACAACCCTGGGAATGGACAGACCTTTGGAAATGTCAATGTGGCTTATGAAGTGGAAAGCCACTTGAACATGTGACATGTTTTGCGGACTGGCCCTTTAAGAGGCAGACCCTAGAAGTGGACAAACCCTTGAAGAGGTGACAAATTTAGGGAATTATGTCCTTTAAGAGGTTGACCAGGGTTGTGTACAAACCCTCAAAACAACAGCATTTTAAGTGTACTGGCCCTTTAAGAGGTGGACCGGGGAAGCTTACGGACCTTTAAAATTGGCAATACTTTAAGGTGACTGGCCTATGAAGAGGATGACCATGGAAGTGGACAGTCCTTAAAGATGCATTATTGTGTGTGGGTGGCCTTCTAAGAGACAACCCTGGGAATGGACAGACCTTTGGAAATGTCAATGTGGCTTATGAAGTGGAAAGCCACTTGAACATGTGACATGTTTTGCGGACTGGCCCTTTAAGAGGCAGACCCTAGAAGTGGACAAACCCTTGAAGAGGTGACAAATTTAGGGAATTATGTCCTTTAAGAGGTTGACCAGGGTTGTGTACAAACCCTCAAAACAACAGCATTTTAAGTGTACTGGCCCTTTAAGAGGTGGACCGGGGAAGCTTACGGACCTTTAAAATTGGCAATACTTTAAGGTGACTGGCCTATGAAGAGGATGACCATGGAAGTGGACAGTCCTTAAAGATGCATTATTGTGTGTGGGTGGCCTTCTAAGAGACAACCCTGGGAATGGACAGACCTTTGGAAATGTCAATGTGGCTTATGAAGTGGAAAGCCACTTGAACATGTGACATGTTTTGCGGACTGGCCCTTTAAGAGGCAGACCCTAGAAGTGGACAAACCCTTGAAGAGGTGACAAATTTAGGGAATTATGTCCTTTAAGAGGTTGACCAGGGTTGTGTACAAACCCTCAAAACAACAGCATTTTAAGTGTACTGGCCCTTTAAGAGGTGGACCTGGGAAGCTTACGGACCTTTAAAATTGGCAATACTTTAAGGTGACTGCCTATGAAGAGGATGACCATGGAAGTGGACAGTCCTTAAAGATGCATTATTGTGTGTGGGTGGCCTTCTAAGAGACAACCCTGGGAATGGACAGACCTTTGGAAATGTCAATGTGGCTTATGAAGTGGAAAGCCACTTGAACATGTGACATGTTTTGCGGACTGGCCCTTTAAGAGGCAGACCCTAGAAGTGGACAAACCCTTGAAGAGGTGACAAATTTAGGGAATTATGTCCTTTAAGAGGTTGACCAGGGTTGTGTACAAACCCTCAAAACAACAGCATTTTAAGTGTACTGGCCCTTTAAGAGGTGGACCGGGAAGCTTACGGACCTTTAAAATTGGCAATACTTTAAGGTGACTGGCCTATGAAGAGGATGACCATGGAAGTGGACAGTCCTTAAAGATGCATTATTGTGTGTGGGTGGCCTTCTAAGAGACAACCCTGGGAATGGACAGACCTTTGGAAATGTCAATGTGGCTTATGAAGTGGAAAGCCACTTGAACATGTGACATGTTTTGCGGACTGGCCCTTTAAGAGGCAGACCCTAGAAGTGGACAAACCCTTGAAGAGGTGACAAATTTAGGGAATTATGTCCTTTAAGAGGTTGACCAGGGTTGTGTACAAACCCTCAAAACAACAGCATTTTAAGTGTACTGGCCCTTTAAGAGGTGGACCGGGGAAGCTTACGGACCTTTAAAATTGGCAATACTTTAAGGTGACTGGCCTATGAAGAGGATGACCATGGAAGTGGACAGTCCTTAAAGATGCATTATTGTGTGTGGGTGGCCTTCTAAGAGACAACCCTGGGAATGGACAGACCTTTGGAAATGTCAATGTGGCTTATGAAGTGGAAAGCCACTTGAACATGTGACATGTTTTGCGGACTGGCCCTTTAAGAGGCAGACCCTAGAAGTGGACAAACCCTTGAAGAGGTGACAAATTTAGGGAATTATGTCCTTTAAGAGGTTGACCAGGGTTGTGTACAAACCCTCAAAACAACAGCATTTTAAGTGTACTGGCCCTTTAAGAGGTGGACCTGGGAAGCTTACGGACCTTAAAATTGGCAATACTTTAAGGTGACTGGCCTATGAAGAGGATGACCATGGAAGTGGACAGTCCTTAAAGATGCATTATTGTGTGTGGGGTGGCCTTCTAAGAGACAACCCTGGGAATGGACAGACCTTTGGAAATGTCAATGTGGCTTATGAAGTGAAAGCCACTTGAACATGTGACATGTTTTGCGGACTGGCCCTTTAAGAGGCAGACCCTAGAAGTGGACAAACCCTTGAAGAGGTGACAAATTTAGGGAATTATGTCCTTTAAGAGGTTGACCAGGGTTGTGTACAAACCCTCAAAACAACAGCATTTTAAGTGTACTGGCCCTTTAAGAGGTGGACTTGGAAGCTTACGGACCTTTAAAATTGGCAATACTTTAAGGTGACTGGCCTATGAAGAGGATGACCATGGAAGTGGACAGTCCTTAAAGATGCATTATTGTGTGTGGGTGGCCTTCTAAGAGACAACCCTGGGAATGGACAGACCTTTGGAAATGTCAATGTGGCTTATGAAGTGGAAAGCCACTTGAACATGTGACATGTTTTGCGGACTGGCCCTTTAAGAGGCAGACCCTAGAAGTGGACAAACCCTTGAAGAGGTGACAAATTTAGGGAATTATGTCCTTTAAGAGGTTGACCAGGGTTGTGTACAAACCCTTGAAACAACAGCATTTTAAGTGTACTGGCCCTTTAAGAGGTGGACCTGGGAAGCTTACAGACCTTTAAAATTGGCAATACTTTAAGGTGACTGGCCTATGAAGAGGATGACCATGGAAGTGGACAGTCCTTAAAGATGCATTATTGTGTGTGGGTGGCCTTCTAAGAGACAACCCTGGGAATGGACAGACCTTTGGAAATGTCAATG
Source organism: Eleutherodactylus coqui (assembly GCF_035609145.1). Taxonomy (NCBI): domain Eukaryota; kingdom Metazoa; phylum Chordata; class Amphibia; order Anura; family Eleutherodactylidae; genus Eleutherodactylus; species Eleutherodactylus coqui. The sequence continues at coordinate 725,549 of NW_027102273.1, forward strand.
TGGCTTATGAAGTGGAAAGCCACTTGAACATGTGACATGTTTTGCGGACTGGCCCTTTAAGAGGCAGACCCTAGAAGTGGACAAACCCTTGAAGAGGTGACAAATTTAGGGAATTATGTCCTTTAAGAGGTTGACCAGGGTTGTGTACAAACCCTTGAAACAACAGCATTTTAAGTGTACTGGCCCTTTAAGAGGTGGACCTGGGAAGCTTACGGACCTTTAAAATTGGCAATACTTTAAGGTGACTTGCCTATGAAGAGGATGACCATGGAAGTGGACAGTCCTTAAAGATGCATTATTGTGTGTGGGTGGCCTTCTAAGAGACAACCCTGGGAATGGACAGACCTTTGGAAATGTCAATGTGGCTTATGAAGTGGAAAGCCACTTGAACATGTGACATGTTTTGCGGACTGGCCCTTTAAGAGGCAGACCCTAGAAGTGGACAAACCCTTGAAGAGGTGACAAATTTAGGGAATTATGTCCTTTAAGAGGTTGACCAGGGTTGTGTACAAACCCTCAAAACAACAGCATTTTAAGTGTACTGGCCCTTTAAGAGGTGGACCGGGGAAGCTTACGGACCTTTAAAATTGGCAATACTTTAAGGTGACTGGCCTATGAAGAGGATGACCATGGAAGTGGACAGTCCTTAAAGATGCATTATTGTGTGTGGGTGGCCTTCTAAGAGACAACCCTGGGAATGGACAGACCTTTGAAATGTCAATGTGGCTTATGAAGTGGAAAGCCACTTGAACATGTGACATGTTTTGCGGACTGGCCCTTTAAGAGGCAGACCCTAGAAGTGGACAACCCTTGAAGAGGTGACAAATTTAGGGAATTATGTCCTTTAAGAGGTTGACCAGGGTTGTGTACAAACCCTCAAAACAACAGCATTTTAAGTGTACTGGCCCTTTAAGAGGTGGACCGGGAAGCTTACGGACCTTTAAAATTGGCAATACTTTAAGGTGACTGCCTATGAAGAGGATGACCATGGAAGTGGACAGTCCTTAA